>NC_044019.1:17963682-19163682 GCF_900496995.4 Aquila chrysaetos chrysaetos | reverse complement strand
CTCCAAATGGAGCAGCCAAGAGAAAGAAGGGAGAGCTTATTCAACACAAACACACACAGGAATGACAGACCAGTCCATGGAAACATCTCTGCAGGAGCCGGCAAAAAAGTATAGAGTGGTCATTGCTAAAAAAATTCAGAATGGATTAAATATAACATAGCTGAAAAAGTAAATAACTTAGGGTGAAATCCTTTTCCTTCAAAGGCTGACACACATGCATGTGCATGCAGCAAATATATTCAAATACACCCACTTGTATGAATTATGCTGGAAAGAAACATATGCATATTAAAAAGCCATAGGAAAGTCTGTGCTTTGTGTAGTGTATAATTTTACTAATGTATATTAAAACCTTGAGATAGATGGCTTATTAACCTATCTTTTGCCCTACACGATGGCAATACTGTAGCCTTCTGGGAAATGAGGCGCAAGATGTGTCTGTCCCTTGCCACATCTGTATCACGTATGTATCACAGAAGGGATGAAGGATATAGCATGATCAGAAATTGTGCTTTGCTTTTGCAGAACTTGACAGATCAGTAACTTTGTGAAAGTATTTCTCTGACTGGAGGCTTGGGAGCAGTCAATCAGGGATATAAGAAAGGATGCAGTCTTGTGAAAGATAGAAGCTGAAGTATAAATGTCTTATTCCAGCTAAGTAACAGTGACATCTTCCTAGTCAGCTCCTGGCCACGGGGCTGCCTGCCTTAGGCTGTGTGAGTCTGGAAAAAAAGTGAAAACTCAACTCACAGATCACGAGGCAGTTGCCTTGAAATATGTAAGGGTACAAAAATCACTATTGTAAACCAGTGCAAGATCCTTTGCATGCTCAGTGGACTCTCTGTTCTGATAGGGAGAAAACTGAAACTTCCTGGGGCATTTGCTTTATTACTTGTTTTGCTTCAGTAAGTACCTACAGCAAGATGTGTTTTCATGACACAGATAAAATAGAATTATCAGGTTATATGGTCCAGTTTAAAGGTTACCAAAACCCAAATAAATCAAACCTCTTTTTATTTCCTTCCACAATTTTGTTCCAGAGTAGAGATGCTAGCAAAAAATTCTCAACACAGAACAGAATTAACTCAAGTTCCTACAGGGCTGTGCCCTCACTGTTTATTACTGCACTATGGGAATTGTTTTCTGCCATTGCTACCTTAGAGGTCAGTCAGCTTATAGGGGTCTGTGGAGCTGTCAGACCCCTTTCCAGATGCCAAACTCCTTGTTGTTCCAGGACAAGTTCTGCACAGTCAGTAGTCTACACTGCAACTGGAAGGGCAATTAAAACCTGAAGCATTCACTGTAGCTAGCAAAAAACCATTGCAGTAAATGCAAAAGTTCAAGATAAGTGTAGGAAACTGTTCTAACATCAGATGAAGCTGCATTAAAACAGACATCACCTTTTAATATGCTGGAATATAATAGCGAAGAGGTTCTGTAATATATGCCTTTTTAACATCCATCAGTGCCATTGACAGGTGCCATTAGGAGCCATTGCTCACAACAGAAACATCCAGCATTGTGCATATATGAAACGGCACACCAGAAGAAGTAGAGATGTAAAGAGAACAAAGCAGTACTTTAATTCATTATTTACCATAAGACACATAAAGACTGCTTATGAAATTTACTACTTTTATATTCATTTTATTGAAGGACTAATCATTCATGCTTTAAATACATTAAAAATTATTAATGTGCTCTCAGCATATATATACACACACACAGAGATACATACATAGTACATGCATATATGTATAGCTACTCCTTCACCCCAAGAATTACAGTTCTATATTCTTTATTGTCTAGCAATCCTTGCAAGGAAAGAAGAAAGTTATGTAAGAGTTTTAAAATAATTCTGTATGTTCTTTGTTTTTCAGTCAAGAGTAGAAACCTGTTAAGTTAGTAATCCTGTTAAGTTAGGGTAGCATACTAAAATAAGTTGAAAAATACAGCCTACGATTGATTAGTTGAAAAAATTACACTTAAATACCTTAAAATACACGCGAACTTTGGAAGTGAATGTCATTTCCATTATGAAATGGTATTAGAACTGAAAAGAATGATATTACCTAAACAAAACAGAAGTAGGAATACATTTTGTTAAAATAAAAGTTATTAAAATTGAAATACAGAAGGAAAATATGGCTTCAAAGTCTGTCTCAAATGCCCAGGGAACAGGAAGGAGGGAAACTGCAAGTTGATTTTTAGGCAAATCTGAAACAGAAGGCCAACTCTGGACCTGCTCACTAATGTCAGCAGGTATCTTCCCCGGGGCAGCCGTAACATGATGCCGAGAGAATAAAAGCAGTGACTTGCACAGGGGTATTAGGGTGGGCACAGCAAAGAAAGCTTTGAAAGAAGATGATGGTCTGTCCCTTAGGAGACCTGTCTTGCCCACAGGGAGAAGGGTGTGACCCAGAAGAATTCAGAAATCATGTGAAATCTGGCCTCTGCCAGACTGCATGGCATTGCCCTAAAAAGGCTTTCAACAACTCTGTCAGCACAAGGGTTGTCTCCTAACCCCAAAATAGGGCACACAAATCAAAGATCCTCAGCAACTGATATTCCCCATAAGGGACAAGGATATAACCTGTAGCCTATCTGCAGAAAGACTTTCAAAGGTGCTGAAATAAAAAGTATGCTCCTGGAAGACTAACACGCTTCCAAAAGCCAAAGAAGTCACACTATTAAAAAAATTGAAGGGCTTCATAGGTGAAAAGAATATGATTTGAGTCACTGACCCAGTAAATTATTCACTCATCCCGGGCAAACACACAATGCAGATGACTCCTTCATTGCACTGTCTCTGTGTAGTTGTCTCACATCCGCTCTGCACCCGTTATCTCATCTCATTAGAGCATGATCTAGAAAGTTACCATGACTTATTTTGCTGCTGGCTGACAACCATGTTAATTCATTAGTTTATTTTAGAATATGACTGATAGTTGTATGTCTGTGTCTGCCTGTCTCTGTCAGACACATCATTAATGTTACTTCAGTTCCCCCAGATTCTGTCTTTGTTACTTTGCACAATTGGCAATTTCTTTTCTCCATTCATTCATTTTGGGCAAATTATGGGTGTTTCTTCCTCTCTTGCTTAAGGCCATGTTAAAGTGGCCATTGTTAATGCTTTTGAGAAGTTCTTGATGAATTTTAGTTGAAATCAGTATATTCTCTTCTTTCAATAATTGCTCTCTTTCCACAGCTTGTACTTTTAATTCCAGTTGTTCCCTATGGCTAATGAACATGTTGCTTTTCTGCAGGCATTGTGATTTTATTGGGTTTTTTTTTGTTTAAAGCTTAGTCACATCCATCATCCGTCTTTTTTTATTCTTTTTGACAGCCTGTTTCTAAATGATAAATTTGGTAATACAATGTAAACTTCTTCCAACAATTCTTCCTTTTCCTATCTTTGCACAGTATAAGATCAGCAACGGGAATATATCTTCAGCTTCCTGGCAAGTCATATTTTTATAACTTTCAGACTAAGTGCAAAAGCTAAATGCTTGTCAATAACACTTTTTAACAGTCTGTGATCCTCTTCAACTGTTGCTGTGCAGCCACACATCTACTGATAACATTTATGGCACCTGGCAACAATGGCAAATCCCTCCTTCTCCATTCAAGCTGCTTTGGTGTCACCACTCTGCCACTCCTTCCAGCTGCAGTGTTGCACCATCTGCTGTTTGTAAAGCGTCTCCTTTTAGTGCTTACTTGTAGTTTCTGAGGATTGGTTTTAACTGCGTTTTATGGACAATGACAACCTTTATGTTCTGGGATGTCTTGTCCCAGTTGCTCTCATGGTACCCCTTGCTGTTTATTTTCACAGTTCTTGCAGCAATGCAGCAATTCTTGTTGCCATTGCTATCCATATGCCACTCTTCTAGCATATTTTACCTCTCTTTTGGGTCACTTGTGATGCTAATGCCACCTAGATTTTATTTTGTATGGGGCTGACTGCTCCTGTTCTAAAATGCGACCACAAAAATTTATTTGCACTCCACAGTACCACTCTGGCCCACTTGCATTTAAGTCCTTGAAAATAACTTGCAAAACAAAGTACTTGCTGTAATTTTTGTAGTTTGGTCATTGCCTCTGTTCCCAGATCCTTTCTGATTCTTAAATAACATAGGATTCAGGCCTCCATCAAAAGTAGAATCCTTCCTTGTATTGAAGTACACAGAAGTATTTGATTTTTTAAAAAATAAGATGCTTATTAAAACCTTTCCATGTAGATGACCTAGTCCCAATTCTGTTATTTTAGTAGGTTTATGTTTTATTATGTAAACAATAAACATTTAGTTTCAAAGTCTGCAAGAGATATCACAGTCCATTACTTGAAATTTTAAAATATCCTGAATTTAAAATAAAACTGTTTAAAAATATTTTGTGTGCATAATAATTTTGTATTAAAGCTAAATAATAATAACAGCCCTAACAGATTGCAGATAATGTGAATTTACAGAGTGATATGCAGTAATATTTTTTTCAAATGATATTCCATATGGATTATGAACTTTGCCCTTCATATTTCAATAGGAATTTAAGTAAGCATCTTGCCAGAAGAATATTGGAAAAAGAAGCTAGAAAATAGCAGCTGAATACACATTCAAGACAGCATGCTGTTTTGAGTTCTTTTATCTTATCTCAGAAAGTACATCTCGGAATATTTACAAGAGTGTTGCCAGCTCCTGCAATTATTTATTGGTGGTTTTGCGAGGGGGGCTGGAGCCTGTGACACCAGAACTGATGCCTTCTCTGAAATGCCACTTCTTAGTAGAACCTCACTCAGATGTCTCCCATGCTTGGGGATGAGCAGCAACTTAAAACGCTGCAGGAGAGAGGCAGATCTCTCCAGGGCAGCAGGCAAGTGGAGGGTGTGGTAGGAGATGCTGGGAGGGACACAGGGAGGGTGTCTCCCAAATCTTAATGGACGGTGAGAGGGCTACCAGGGTCCACCTATGCCCTTCCTGTGTCCTCAAATGTAAGTGAGAACTTGAGTCACCGGTGATTATTTCTTATCAGAAAAGAAAAATTGTAAGAGAAATTGAGTGAATTGGTTTCCACAGAGGAATCCTTGTTTTGTTGTCTTCAACAACAACCTTGAAAAGTAGATGATGTGGGGAAATAGTGTGCTAAAGTAAAAGTCCATATCCATGAAAAAAATGGATCATATAATGACCCACAAACTCAAGTAAGGCAAGATGGAGCAAACACCTATTTTTTTTTAATGAAATACATTTCTTTGTTCTGAATCATTCAATGCCTTTTTCTTGTGTACTTTAACAAGGACCATATGTGAGTTAAATATCAGTGTATCAATGACTTTGTACTTGCACTAGCAACTTTGAAGATACACAGTCAGCCGAGAATATTGGCTACTCCTAGTTTGAGCAAATGGATTAGAGCATCTTTAATTTATAAATTTTAAAACTCAGATCTTTCCAAATGAAGGATTCATATGTTTTTGTAGCCTCAGGGAAGCAGCCAGCTGTGAATGCCTAACCTTTATTGTGGGATTTCTGTTCTCTTCTATTTAATACACAAACTTATTCACCATAACAACCACTAAAATGTGTGTGGCACAAAACAGTAAAAAAAAAAAAAGGCAGCAATATCCATCCTTGAAGGAATACTAATTCAAGCAAACTTCAATTCCATAATGGAAAGATATACAAAACACCATAATTCAGAATGGCAGGCAATTTTAAAACTGGAAATATTGGAACTGTTCCTCTTACATGGATATAAATAATGATTAATCGACTAAAATCTGTGAAAGTAAAGTACAATGCCCAATTTTAGCTGAAATTATGTTCTGTCTTTTGTGAAATAAATAAATAATAATGCCCTGTGATGTTATTTACACAGGCACAGGGGAAATACATTCATAAGATATATTTAGAATAGGAAATGGAAAATCAGAATATAGGAATGACTGAATTTCTTATAAGGTTTTATCACATTGTTTGCATTTTTCTTTATTTTGAAGTGACAATGACATTAAACTAAGTTTTTACTATGTACTAAACCAGAAAAATTGAATGATGAGAGAGTGGAAATCTGGTAGAGAAAGGCTATATATGTTATAGAAGACAAATTACCTTGTTAGGTCTTAATCAATCGTACCTGATGGTTTTGATGATGTTTTAATATACAGTTTTGTATTTCTCCTGACTTCATAAATGTTTAGGATATGTGGCTAAACACCATCTAGCATAACACTGACATAGCTTCACTAAATCTACAACACGGAAGATTGGATTGCTTGTATGATTAGGCAAATCCTTAGACAACCTACTGGCTAGTGAGTCATCTATGAAATTGCTGCTGCCAAGCTGCGAACTTCATGAGTATTTTGTCATTGCTTACTTGCTTATCATTTTGAGAAAGGCTTGAGGAATAAATGGTTGTGTGACCTTTGGGGGATTTCTTGAATGCCTAGAATCTGCAAAGATCGAAGTGAATGGCCAATACATGATCTATAATGTTTTCCTAACACAACTATTATCTTTGTGGTTTTTGGTAGCAGCAAGTGCAACTTATAGCATAAAAGAGAAGAAAACTGGCCAACGTGTGACACACATTCTTGGCCAAGGGATGAAAAATTTTTTATCCTCATACACAACCAAAGCACTATTACACATTAGATTCCCTATGTTTTGTTAAAAAAAGAGGCAAGCAAACAATTTTTTCCTCAAATTAAATGTCTCTTTTTGTGTACTACATATATGATAAAAGTTCTCCATTTCTCACTGTGCATTTGGTTCTTTCTTCTCCTATATCCTTTATTCCATGCAAGCACTTTTTTTTTCATTCTCCTTTAAACTAGCTTCAGGTTTCCCTTCCCCAGTCATTTGCTTTTCTGAACTAGCTTTTTTGTTTCCCTGCTAAAGCTTCACTGTCTTCTCTGTGTGTCTTTCTTTCATACAGTAACTCCCAAGCACTTTTTCTCTGCAGCTCTTCCTTCACACTGCTTCTCTTTTCCCATGTCCCAAGCCAGTCTTCTCACTATCACGTCAAAAAATCTCCCTACTGCTCTAGGGGTTATCTTTTAAATTCTCCTTGTATGAGTTCCTGTCTACCTTACTTCAACCCATTTCATGTCTTACTATATTTGGTTCCTTCTCTTGCAGGCATCTTCTTCATAAGTTACTGTTGGCCCAATTTCACAGCAGCTCTTTGCCCATTTCTTGATTCTTTTGTCCCAACTCTCATATATACATGTTATGTTTGCCTATAGTACAATCTCAAGAAGCAGAATAGGGGAACTGGAGCTAGGAGATGAGCTCTGTACCAAGACTTAGGTCATACCTAACTTCATGTTACGAAGTGCTGAAGCTAACAGGACTGGTCACCAAGTAATGCCATGAAATACACTAAAAAAATTGACTCTAGGATGGCTTCTCTCTACACATATCACCTCTAAGCAAAAGGAGACCTGCTTCCCTATGCTATCCAGGCAATATGATTCAACGGTGGCCTGGAAGGATCCCCTTTGATAATGAGAGAATGGCTTAATATTTGTTGATACCCAACTGTCTCACTTTTTGGAACTGGTATTAACAAAGTTACCAACTATCTATTTACTACAATCTGAGTGGAGACATTGATTCATTTCATATGAACCACTAAAAACTTTCAACCATTACTTACTGATCTGAAATACACTCTAAAAAAGATCAGGAGATAGAGTTTCTGTATTTCACTCCCAGTTTTCTTAACCACCAAGTCTTAAAAGCATGAAATACTATGACAGTCCTCATGAGAGTGTTTGTAGCTACAGACCATCAGTTGACACTCTCCTCACGCCCCAACAAAAACATATGTGCACGCTTCTGTAAAAAGAATTTACATTTTCATTTATCAGACAATATTGCTCTTCCTGGATAGTTAGAATAACTTGACATGCAGAAGTTTTAAAGTGTAATTTGATTGTATAGAATCATAGAATCATTTAGGTTGGAAAAGACCTTTAAGACCATCAAGTCCAACAGTAAACCTAACACTGCCAAGTCCATCACTAAACCGTGTCCCTAAGCACCACATCTACATGTCTGAATGCGCATGGACAATACGTTTGAGCAGCAGGAAGTTTTCCATCCACTGCCATGGACTTATGCATTACAAATAGAAATAAATACTTCCTTATAACTTTCAGAACCTTATTGCCGCAGGTCATTATTTTTAAACCGAGCCAATGGCTTGGAGTGGCATTTAAAGTGTCTAGGACATGTACTAGAATACAGCCATTTGCCTATGTACATAATTTGCACTTGTGATTGTAGAAAAGAGTCCTTACCAGGCTTTGCAGTTCGCCTAAGTCAAAGCAAAGTCAATATGCTGTATTTCCGTGGTCTGGAAAGCAGATACAGTTTAAAGGTTTCATCTGGTTTCTTGTTGTCACAGCTCTAATAATGTCTGGTAGGTGACTCACTGCTCCATCCGCTCTGGTCATGAGTAACTGAGACAATACAAGGCACACTAAAAAAAATAGGCACTGTTGATTAGTTAGGTCTTCACCAGTTAAAACCTGGAGTACCTTAAAAGGAAAATACAGTCCACAAAGAAATAAAAATGAGATCAAAGCATGTTCATATTTCGAATGCATAGCTGCTATCTTGCTAAATAATGTGCCGTTAAAACTGAAAAATATTTGTATTTGCATCATTCTATTTTTCCTGAGTAAAGTACAGGTGCCACACGATGACTTGTTTGAAAAGACTGTCAAGGATTTACTGTGTGCTGATAGGTCAATATTTCATAAGTTCTTGGCATATGATAATCTAAATTCTAGAAAATTCTACGATCATCCATGAGAAGGCCAGAGGGAGATAATAGAGCTCCACTCTAAACTCTGCAGCTGTGAAGATAAAACTAATACAAGTCCCTTTCTTTCTTCTTTAAGAAAATAAAATTAAGAAAACCACAAATCTCTTCCTCAATCTGTTAAATAAAGGCCCACAAGGTGTTCACCTACACCTGAATGTTGCTCTGGTTCTGACAAGACACAAAGTTAAATACCATAACTGTTCATAATCAAATCTATGTGTGATACTGTTGCATTTTTTAAACAAGGTCTTATTACCTTGTGATTTAATCAATTTATAGAGCAAGTTAAATTAAACTAGAATGAGGCACAGTTATTCCCAAAAAGTATTAAATTAGGAATTTTTCAGGACCCATAATTCCAGGAAAACTCTCTCTGTTGATATTCCTCTCATTGTAGTCAGGTTTCTCCCAAACATATGCCAGCATTTCAGTGTCCTTAACATCTATTTACTTGAGCGAGACCTGACAAAACTATGATCATTAAATGATTCTGCTCTAACTGCTTTGAAATCCCTAATTTTTTCCTAAATCTTTCCTAAAGCTCCTAGATCTGAGATTGAGCTTAAAAATTTTATATATGTTTAACGTATGAAAAGTTAAACATTGAGCTGACCCAGCAAAATAACTCTGTGGGTTTTTATACTTACACTTATTCAGTCCTGACATTTACAAGTTTCCATACTGTAAAACCTCATGTGAGTAGAAAAATATTTTACTACAACTCAGAGCTTTGTAAGTCCAAGCAATCTGGTAAAACTAATGACCAATAAAAAGAGTAGACAATCAATACTGTTATCACATCTTGATCTGTCTGGATAGCGTCTCTCCCATGGAAAACCCCTAACTGATACTGTACTAATAAAGCAATCAGTTTCACCGGGGAATTAAACTTACTGTTGACATGCTAAACACTATTTTTCAAGACTGTAGTGTGGATATATAAATTCACTGTAGACCATAAGCATTCGGTTTGTCACTTGTTGTTATTCCACTTTGTCAGTTAGCTGCACTGAGTTTGATTTGCCCTTGGCTGCTGTCACACCTGGCCTTTCAAGCTGCTGTTAGCAGGGACTCATTGGCAGAACACAGTCTCCCGCAGGACATCAACTATGATCCTCCACTGACCACCCGTCACTGAACTGGCCAGCTTTCCCGTAAGACTCATAACAAAATCATCATGGGCCAAAAGCCACAGATGGGTACTTTGATGTAGATGTCCTGCATAACTGGGGAGTAAGGGAAAGGAGCACTGCAGGGAGTAAGGGGAGTAAAGGGAAATTCACTCTGCAGGTGACAGGGTCAGCCCCGCAACAGGGCAATCTCTTGGCAGCATCAGCCTCAGCAGCCCTCCCGGCCTGACTCCAGCCATATGGTACAGCCTCTGTGGGCAAATTCACATGAACAGCCAAGAGACATGCAGCTTAAAATGATAGAAACTGCAAACTTCACTAGTGTTATTTCCCTCTCTTAACTCTGCTCTCCCTCTCTCATGCTCTCCTTTCCCCTTCAGCAGGGAATTTAGGCTTTCAGTTTCTGGAATTTTTGCCTGCTGGTGATAGATTTTGTCTTTGTTGTACAGATGTTTGATGTTGTTTATACTTACATACTTCAGAAGGCTGCCTTTTCTTTTCATATTATAGGTTGTATATTAGCCAGACATCTTGCTATTCTTTTTTTTCTGCAGCTAACTAATTGATTGATTGTTAGCAGTACAATTGTTGGAAAGGAAAAAGAACTCAATTAATTGGTAAAAGAACATGCAAAATGACAGATGTTTGAAACACAGAAAACAGAATATAATATACTGCCTTTAAATGAATAAACAATGTGTGGGAAAAAATAAATCAAACATGCACAAATCCCTACCCTGCTGCTTTCAGGAGCATGGTCTTTTGTCTCAAAACTCATCCAACCAGAAGGTGGTTTCTATTCTCCAGAACCACTGATTCAGATGATATCTGCCTTTGACAAGAGTGCATTCACCACGACGGGGGCCATTTTTGCTTCAAATCCACCTTAAGGGTCTTGTATCGAGGCTGACCTAAGTCCTACAAATTTTTTTAATGTAATATCACTGGGATATGCTTTTACTATGTTTCCAGCTAAAATTATTCCATCTTATAATGTCCTTTCTAAATTAATAAATTAATGTGTAAGAATATACATGTATATATGTGTATCCTGGCAAAAAGATCATACGTGTTTTTGTGTAATGTAGGTTTTTTTGCGTAATATATCTGTTCAGCAGCGATGCTCTTTAGCTGTGTTCCTTTGTCTTAGAAAAACATCAGCTCTCTGGGCTGCACCTTAGCTATGAAAATCTGTTATAGTCCAAAACATATTCTCTGACATCTTTTACCTAACATAATTTTAAACAAGACTTTGCATGAGTCCAATATAAGAACATGCTATTCGTAGTTAATCCTATGTCCTCCGAAGCATGCTTTTAAACAGAAGCAGTATTTTCAAAACAGACGTGGCTTTCTTCCTGCTGTAAAAATGCAGTAGAGATAACCTGATTACAGGGTTTGTTACATTAAATACAGATGAATTCTTACCTTTTTTGATTTTTTTGTGGTTGTCACTGTTGCTTTAATCATACAAGATAAAAATGGTAGAACAAGTGACCAGAAGAGGTGATCAATACTACAAGCTCCTTCTGATCCTCATTAATTCTGTTTAAAGATAGAGTGTAAGTTCTACCGAAACTTAAGGGAATTTTTCCACTAACATCAGTGAGAGATAATCTAGGTTTAACATTTTCAGTATAAGTAATTAAAGTACCTAAGGCCCTGGTCTAGGTTGTATGTCAGTATAATTATACAAGTGTAGCTAGTTTTTGTACTATTGTACACATAGCTATAAAGGTGTAATTTTCTTCATGGGCATTCAAATTCTGCTGAAAGAAAAATAAACCAGTAACAGCTCTCATGTTAGCTGCATGCTTTGCTAAGACTTAACTGTAAATCAAAAACGTAGTCAGGTACTAGGAGTACAGACTTGGGCGTTTTTAGCAATGCAACCATATCAGAATAAATGTGCACCCCCAAAATTTTCCATACAGATAAATCCTTTTGCATAGGCACTGAGGGCGGAGCCAAGAAGAAAGATAAAGTTTAATCATTACAAATCCTAAGTTTTAGGTGCACTACCATCTATGACAATTTTTCTCCTTTAGTCTGCAACATCCCTATACCCAGCAGATCAAGTGATACCATGGGGAAAAGCACCTAGCTCCAAATGCAGGGAAGAACCTAATCATGCTGGGAATCACGTCAGGCTGCTAGCATAGCACCGTGCCCTAAAGTATATGCATGCCTCTCAGTCAGGCTAATGAGCTCAGGCACAACATGGGGTCACTGTGAACTAGACCTGGTTCGTGTCTCGCCGGCCCAACATGTGAGCAAGGCGCAGCACCCCTGTGTACATGGCTGTCCTCGCAGACACAGTTACGGGCGCAGGGGACTTCAGCAGCTCCAGGGCGAAAATCTAAGCAGGTGCTCTAGAGTGCTGCAGGTTGAGCTTAGAAGACATCATTTGGCTCCTCTGGCTATAATCATAGTCAGCCTAAAGCCTTGTGTGCACAAGGAAGTTATTATGAAGTAAACCAAGGTGACAGCGGAAAACTGGAAGAGCTATTCTGCACTGACTTCAGCTGCAGATCTTCCATTCTGGGATACAAATGCACCCTCACCACTCAGGCCAATCCCTGTCCAAAAAAAGCTCACTCAAAGGAGCTAGGAAAACTGAGTTCAAATCCGTGAAAACGGTCAGAGTAACTGTGATTGCATTGTAAGCTTATTTCACAGTACTTCTCCATATTGAAAAATGAATGTAGTCTTAATTCACTGCAACAATACTGAATGAAGTGTGTGCTGCATCATCTTGTTAATTGGTCAAACAATGCATGACTTTATATCCTGTCAGCCCTGTCAATGTCAGGGTTGGGTTTTTTTAACTACATTCATCAAAGGCAGCATGGGAGGGTCTTCCCAAGCCAGGGTTTGGGACTGTGGCCCTCACCTCACTGCAAAAGAGAGAGACTTTAGCTCTTTAGACCCATCTCTTCTAAAGTATTTAGGCAATTAGCACTTACATATGCTTAGATTGTTTGGAAAATTGGTTTGAGGCCAAATTTACAAAGATATTACAAACAAGCATCTAGCTTCTATTCCATTTCCTTGGGAGTCTGATGACTAAATACCTTTGGGAATTTGGGCCTCAGGTGTTTTTTTGTGAATGTTTTCATTGTGTCTGATCTAACCTTCAGTTACTCCTCGAAGCAAAGAAAATTAAAATTCTAAATGCTACTTAAGTGTCACCTGGACATTGTCAGTATTATTAAGCTGATTTGAGGCAGCGGATGAACTGGAAACCTAACCATAAAGGCAGAGGTAGAAAAGAGGAGTATGTTGTCTCAACATTTCTCTGACAGTACAGGATTGTTTCATATGTCATACTTCCTGCAATGTGATGGAACACAGTTAAACTATTAATTCCAGATAATTCCTAACATTCTTTATTACTTAAATTGTGTAGTCCAAGAGGTTTACATTAAAAAAAAAAATCAAACTATTGTATCAATAAACTAAGATTTACAGTGTGTCCAGAATGAAACCTTGTGTTGCACTGAACAGAAGTATGATGTGCAGTGGCTGAGAGATTGAGGGAAGGGTTTCCCTCTGGGGACACAGGGGGCTTCCCACCTCCGCTGCTCGCTACTGCATTTCTGCTAGCATTCAGAGCTGACTGAAGCTGCCTTAGGCTGCCAATAACACTGGGTTTTATAGTGGTGATTATTGTAATAATGCACTTGCAGGAAATTTTCAGGACTTAAATAGTTTCTGCAGAAATACTTTACTCACTATTACCTCTCACCCAGGCTCCAAAATAAAATGAGGCTTATAGGTCGGTTCTCTCTTGGCACAACAATGTTGCCCCGGAGCAGCGAGCTGACTGCAGCAAAAACTGTCCATGAAATTCTTGGGGTGCAGCACGAAGAGGAAAAATAATGAGGAAATTGGGGAAGACGCACACAGATACAAAATGATGATGTTGTCTGAAATTTTGTAGAAAAAAGTTTGAAAGGAAACAATCAGGGAGAGCAGGGTGCTGGCCAGCCAGATGCTGGATGTGTCACCTCCCAGAGACCTAGCTGACCCTCGGAGCTGAAAACATCTTTTGAAAACCCTCGCCGAAGACTGGAAAGCAAAACACATAATGGCGATGTCAAGCAGCTCCCACCATCCTCTTCGCATTAAACCTGTTCAAAAAATCAACAGAAGGAAGGCCTCGGGTCTGAACGGGAAACTCGCGCTGCTCCTTTCACTCAGCATCTCTCCCCCCACCCCCCTCAGCCTCTCTCCTTCCCGCTCCCCCCTCCCGGGCCGAGGCGTTCTGTCCGGAGTCCCGCGCCCCGCCTCGCCTCCCTCACGCCCCGGGCTGCGGGCTCCAGCGGGGGGCTACGGGGGCCGGGCCAGGCCAATGTGGGCCGGCGCTGCGGGGCCGGCGGGCGGCTGCGGAGCCGGGCCGGCGCTGCGGGGCCGCCCGCTCCCGCCCCACCCCGCCCCGCCCCGCCCGGCCCCACCTCCGCGCCGCCAGCCCGCACCGCTGAGGAGCAGCGGCGGGAGCGGCGCCACCGGGATGCGGCGGGGACCGGGAGCGGGGCCGCGGCCGCGATGGCTGCTGCTGGCGGCCCTGCTGGGGACTCTGTGCTGCGCCGCGGCGGGGGGCGGCGGCGGCGGCCGGCGGCGGGCGGCCAGCCTGGGCGAGATGCTGCGGGAGGTGGAGGCGCTTATGGAGGACACGCAGTACAAGCTGCGCAACGCGGTGCAAGAGGTGAGGGGGCGGCGGGGGGGGCCCGCGGGGTGGGGGGCCCTTCCCTCCCTCCCTCCCTCCGTCACCCCCCGGGCCGGGCCGGGCCGCGCCGCACCTGCGGGCAGCGCAGCGGCGCGAGCCTCTCACCCGCCTTCGTCGATTCCTGTCAGCGGCCGCCTCTCCGCCTCCCCCGAGCGGGGCCGGCCCCACGCGTGCGGGAAAGCAAGCCGGCGGCCGGCCCTGCCCGCGCCCCTCCGTGAGGAGCCGCCGCCCGAGGCGGCGACCCGCGCGCTGCTGGGCTGGGGGAGCGCGAAAGCCCTTTCCGCTCGGTCTCCGCCGCCCTGAGCCCGCCCGGTGCTGCCGCCCTCCTCAGGCGGGGAGGCGGGAGCTGTGGGGGGTACCGGCGCGGCCGCCTGCGGCCACGGAAGGTCTCTCCTCTGCTGCTGGCGCCGTTTCTTCCCACAGGCAGGCTTTCCCGCCCCGCTTCTCGCATCGCCCGCGCCACCTCTGCGCCCTTCGGCTGCCGTGCGTCTCCGCGGCTCGGCGTCCGCCCGGCGCGTGTATTGCGGCGCTGGGGGTCGCGTTGGAAAGCCACCCTCTTGCAGCAATGCAGGCAGATAGTGAGGCAGAAAGGCAGGCAGGTCGCGAGGCGGAAAGGCAGGCAAAATAGTCCGTCTGGATCCTAAAGTGAGAAAATAACAGTACGTGGCAAGGGGAGGAGTGAAGGGTTATTTTATTGTCTTTCTACAGCAGGGACTAAGATGCAAGAGGTTACCCCAAACCAGGATTCAAAGGTCTAAGACAGTCCTGAAAACACGTGTGGAGAAGTGGCTTACTTTTGATGTAATTCCGTGTCTTGATCGCAAATTGCTTGCCCAGAGCCGCACAGGAGCAGTTTCAAAGCCAAGAACTGAGTCTGGACCCTGAGCCATTGTCTCGTATCGCTATCAAAAGGCCTTGTTCCTGCATTTCCCTTCCTTCTGCGCTTTTTTCCCTTCATGTTAAGAATCCTCCTTCCAAGTTCTCTTTTCCTCTCATTCAAAAATACGTAGTCCGAAAAAACCTTTTACTGATAACCCACTGGGGAAACAGATCTTTGTTTACTGTAATTGGATAATTTCTGCATTTTTACTGTCCTCTGGACAGTTGCTGAAATCTACCTCTGTCATCCACTTCATTTAGACTGCAAACACATTGAGACAAACCATTTTTTTAAAAGTATTTTTTACAATGCCGAAAATATGCTTAGTTATAAATAAGGATGTAGTCAAAATTTCTGCCTGTTTTACTCTACCTGTAATCAGTTCTGAATTGAGGAATGGTCTGTATACAGCACAAAATGTGGATTGTCTGAGCTGCATCTTAGCAGATAAATGCTTTACACTTAAAAAGTTTTGCAGCTGTCATTTAAAATAAACAGACACACCAGAAAGAAAAATTTTGTCTTGGGAAAAATTCTGTTGTTCAGCCTGGCTGAACTTGTGGCCTCCTAGCTCTGTTACAGCAGTTGCAAATAACAAAGGGACACAACTTATTCAGAGTTTGTGTTGTTTACAAGACTCATGCCCTTTTGCTGAGCTTATTCTGTTTTCTGATTCAGAGAACACTCCTTTTCTGTGTTGAGTCTTCATCTGGAAGCAAAGACAGTGGGGACTGAAATAGAGAATTAAATTCTGGATGTACGTACCCTGATCTATAGGACTGCTTCTGTTGACTTCAAGGGCCTTTGGCTACGTCTCTGTCCTGCCAGAATATTTTCTCTTCTTTGTCAGATGGGAAAGTGTCTTAAGTATTTAGTGGTTTTCTGGGAAAAATAGAAAACTGGGCTCTTGACTGGCATCAGCCTGTAGAGATACCAGATTGTCACTAGTCTTCGCACACTTTTCTGTCACAGGGACTGACTTTGGCTTAAGCAGTCCAGAGCTCAATGGTTTAGCTCACCACTGTTTTTCTAGTCCATTAAAAGAGCTGCTGTGGTCACTGAAACAGCTGAGTAAGCGTTCCCATACAGGGGGATCTGTACTAACAGAATTACATAATTAAACAGGGTGTTACTGAGGGCTGCACAAGAAGCATTGCTTGTTCTCTTTTGTGTAATTGTTGGTAATTTTCAATTGCTTTCTTTAAATTTGGCAGATGGAAGCTGAAGAGGAAGGGGCAAAAAAACTGTTGGAAGTAAACTTTGAAAACTTACCTCCCAACTACCATAATGAGTCCAACACGGAAACCAGAATTGGTAATAAAACTGTTCAGACTCATCAAGAAATTGATAAGGTATGAGAAAACACGTATAGCAAGCTGCTGGTTCTTACACACCTTTTCTTCAGCAATAAAAACAATTTTGCATGTTTTGGGGAGAAATAAGATAATTTGGAGCATAAATTTTCCTGATGATAATTACTTTGGGGTTTTATTATATCTTATTTGCTTGCATAATCACTGTGTAGGGGCACATGTCATAAAAGGTTAATGTGAAATAATTTATTTTGAAAAAAGTGCCTGCTAAAAACAGAACATAGGTACAGCTATTACATGGGTCATAAAAGAATGACCATCTCCCACTCAGTTAGCTTCATTACAGTGACATTTTAAATAGATAAGGAGGTACTCTTGTCATCTGCTTTTCCCCCATATTAGGATTTTATACAAGTGACAGCAAAATGGGAAAAAAGGTGGGGGTGGGTTTATTATTACAGAACGTAGGACAGAGTAACAAAGGACTAATAAAAAAATGTAGTTTGATATTTTGTTCTTCTTTTGCTGTATCAGGTTACAGATAACAAAACTGGATCAACAGTTTTTTCTGAGACAGTTATTACATCTGTAAAAGATGGAGAAAACAAAAGAAATCATGTAAGTGAACACTTTTTTTCCTTTTGAAAATTAAACAAATACTTTGGGTTCATCATTCAGAAGAAGGTAATATAGTTCACCTAGCGAAATTTCTGAATGCTTTAAAACACACAAAACCGTTACGGGTAAGCAGTCAAAAATGTTTTTGTTCTTTAGTTTCTGTAACTTAGGAATATTATATTATGAATTGGAAGCAGAGTTTCAATGTTGTGGTTAACTGAGGTGCTTGGTCTGAATATTCAATTTGTCTGTCAAATGTAAATGTTGTACTCAAATAGAAAGGATAGTTACACAGCCCTTTCCAGTGAATGTGAATAAACAAACCCTTAGTATAACAGTGCTTCATGTATGTCTTCTCTATGCTCTTTGGTTTCATAAAAAAGTTGGTTTTTAGACTTTCAACCCTGGAAAATAAATTGTCTATCATGAGGAGTCTGTGGAACAGTATATGACTCTCTTTGCTTTTCAGCCTAACCTAGTGATGGACAACTGGTTGCAAAATGTCACTTTGGGGAGGGGGAGAGGGGTGGGACAATAAATCCCCCTCCTCCCTGGAAATACGGTTGTTTAAGGATTCTTAAAGAAGTTTAAAATATAAGAATATTCTTCACCCAAGTCTTGCACACAGGTACATTTGCTAAACATCAGTAGTCCCATGAGAAATTTGGCACATACCACTACTTAGAACAACTGTTAGGTTTTCTTTGGTTATAGTCTTACCAAAATGGACTTTTTTAATGCTCTTACTAAGACAGGACTTGCCAGTGTTTCCTCTGATAGCTGGCTTCATCTGACTAACAGTTTGTGGTTTAATTTAGTTTAACATGCTCTGGTTTTTTTTTATTTTTAGAGTAACTTTCTTCCAGTTCTTTCACAGAAGCAGCTCTTTAACTATTTCATAAAGCATTAAAAAAAGAAAAAATTATGGTGGTAGTTCCTGTTTTTAATGGGCATAAAACCTGAAATTAGTGCATCTTTTCTGCTATCATCCTCTGACTAAATTTTCCCTCTTTCAGCTCATACTTTTATACTGCTATTAAAGTTTGAGAATGACAAGTAGCAAAATAAAGTTGCTTGTGTATGCTATACTTTTTTTTTTTACTATTTTGCAAAGTTTATAAATTAAGTGGTAAGTCAAGGTACAAAAGAAATCGCAACTATTCTGAGCTACAGCTTGGTTTTATACAAAGTGTTAACATACTCCACAATGCTTTTTAGTAATGAGATATGTGTAATGAAGGCAATCAAAATTTTTTTTTCAAGCAAATATGGTCATCATCTTCAAACCCAGTGTACATAGGTAAACTTTTCAACCTTCTTAAAAGTGGGACACAACACTGATGTTGTTTCATAATGTATTTGGCTTGCTTGTGGTGTTTAATCATTCTTCACAGCTGTAAAAAATATTTCTAAATTAGCTTTCTCCAACAATTATACAAAGTTCCTTATAAGCTTCACATATCAAGTGACATCTGCATTTTCCTTATGGGAAGGTTGCCTCACTTACAAAGCCAGTCCTGCATCCAGACCCAATACTGTTATTAGTCTTCCAGCTGAAGAATTTGAGGGCTGAATACAAATTTTTGTCAGATTTCATGGCAGCAGTCTTTATTCAGTTATGAAGTAAGCATAATCAGAAGCGATCACATTAACTCCTAATCATTTAAATCCTGGGGCACTTTATTCATCAACATCCTTACTACAGCAGCTGCTGAAACAAAACTACATTTGTTAATGTTTATTTTCCCTCTCACACTCATTTTGAACTCTCAGCATGCCCAGGGTACAAACACCTTATTTAGAGGTTGCCAAGATAGAGAAAAAGCTAAATGGGAAAAGCAACCAACAGATGTATTTGGTTGTTATTTAAGGAGAGCGGGCAAACATGCATATATTAATTCGACTAAGAGATGCCTAACAGAAGTAAATCTGAAAATACTTGAAAACTTTAAGCATTAAGGAGGAATATGAATTACTTAGGGTACTACAAGGGTGAAGAACTACTGTAGAAGTAATGGCATGAGATTGAGAGTTGGAAAATTTGGGTTACAGCAAGAAGAACATGCTGCCAAGGAGAGATCTACCAGGTGGAAGAAAAATTTTGTCCAAATTAAAAAGCACTATTGCTTAGATCTGTAAACTTAAGAGCATTGGGAAAATGAGTTGCAGAAAACTTTGCACTGGCCCCTTAGGCCATTTTTATATATATATAAATTTTCATACTTGAAGTGTCATGTGACATTGTGGGATGTCCCAGTCACTTTCCAGGCTGCAGGCTTCACAGACCACTGGATGGTAATTCTGCTTCTTTGCTGCTTATTTTAAACGTTAGCAACAAAGTAATACATGTATAGGTTTTGTATTCTTCAGGCAGTTAAAAATGGAAACTTTTTGAAATTTGTTTGGAGATTATCTCAGTGGATCTCTAACTATAGTTAGTATATGCTGTTCTGTAATACACATCCTTAATACCCATCAGTGATTCATCCTGCTGTGTAGTCTTAATGCAACAAAAGGTTTGTATAATTGTATCTGTAAGTATTGACAGTAATTTGAAAAGGGTGATACTGACATTTTTTTCTGGGGATGGAGATTTTGGTAGCAGAGGCTGTAGGGAGCCAGCCGTTGGGAACAGGACCTCTGTTCTGATGCTACTCCCGTAGCCTTCAGATTGGTCCCTCTTTAGAACAGCACTTTTGTTTTTATTTTCAATCTGCCAAGTAAAAGAAATAGGCACATGCTATCACACAAGCTCAGCGTTTATGCTTGTAGGGAAACTTAATGCTGAAAACTAAACCTGTTTCATAGGTTCAGTTTATAGGCTTAGCTTATGAAAGTTAAGGATTCCCACAGCTCCTGCACTTTAGGTACAAAATTGGGTGGTAAATATAAGAGTTCATCAAACACCTTAGCAAACCACCGCTCTGAAATGTAAACTCTGCAGTAATTAGTAATAACTGGAACCCTACAACCCTCAGTTCACTTCTATTCTCTGAGCTGAGTTAAAAGCCACTGAAATCATGGAAATTTTTTCCAGTGACATTTTTAAGCTTTGAGACATGATGCAAAAGCCTCATGGGTAGGCAAAGATGTGTCTTGCTACGGGTCTGTGTTGCAATAATAAATCCACATATTGTCTGGAATGAAATTCGGCATGGGAGAAGCAGCTTCACGGGAAATAGGTTGCGTCTGCCTTTTAAATCACAGTGGCTGTGCCACCCCATGTCCTCCTGCAACAGGTAGAAATACACATCTATATAGTGCATATAAATATATATAAGTATATACACATACATATAGTGCAGATACACTATTACAGAAACATAAGGCATAATCTTACACACACACACACACTTTTCCCTCTCAGACAGTATTTCTTGGCTTTGCATCACAGAAGTATTCTCTTAAGACTGTGTTCTTTGTTACTGAATGGCTCACTTGACAGTATTTTGATGGCCAGACGACTATCAGTATTTTAAGTCTTTAGAAGAGGAATTGGGCTGCTTGCCATTTCTGGCATGCAATCCAGTTCTTCAGAGGTGCTGCATTATTTGGAGGCGCCATTTACATTCCCAGACTAACATTCACTTTCTCAGATGTCAGTGAGGACTGACAGTCACCAGCATAGATGTCAGGCTTTGATCCAACAGTCTTGTATGTTTAGAGGCTGAATACAGGCAAGAGGTAGCTGGATGTGAATGTTTCTCTGTCTGTGCAGAGTTTTACATCCACTTGCTCCTGGGTTTAAGGCTCAAATACTCTAATTTACTTCTTTGGGGGACACTGGTTAGCTTGCGAATTAGTAGATTATTTCCAGTAGTAAGCCCAAGTATAGAACACAGATAAAGTAACAGCGTTCTTTATTACCATATGAAAATCAAAATTTTTTCTAGCTTGTTGATTAGTCCTATTTCAATTGTGATACATTAGCCTAACCAATGAAAAGCAAGCATGAAAAATAAAAGGAAACAAAATTAGTACTGGAAGATTTGCTGCACAGATTAGTTGTGTTTCTTCTCATTTGTGTTCAGAGTAGTATTTTATATAAGTTCTCTCTTCTAATTCAAATCTAGTGTACCTAAGATTTTTTTTTTCTTGTCTGTATTAATTTGATAAATAAAAATAGCAACAGCTTCTTTTTAACAAGGTTTTTTTTTTTCCCTTTTATTCAAACTTTAATAGAAGTATATCTGGTTGCTTTCAATTCTCTTTCTTGAAAGAGATTTTTAAAGATGCTAGTATCTAGGGAGAGTGTACCAGGGAACTGGAAGAGTATCATGCATTTCTCATTTGGCTTTGGCACGTTCCTTTCTTTTGCCTGTCCTTGATGGTAGAGGCTCTTGAGGGCATGACTGCGCCTTCTCATTAGTTCCACAGTACAGGTCAAAGTTTCTTTGTGGGAGAGTAAAGAGAGGTGCTTCCAGTGTGATTCTGTGCAAGGTGCTTGCTCTTTCTCTGCAAAGGTGGGTGTGTGCCTGTATGCACACATGTATTTGGCACCCGCCTTCTGCAAATACAGTAGCTGGTTAGTAAGTAATTTCAAACACTCTCAGGTCCTTCGGAGAGAGGCCCCATGATACCAGGCCTTTATTTCCACAGTTAGAGGCTGCTGTTTGGATCCCTGCAGCTCTGGGCAGGGAGGACTCTATCACTGTGGAACTGCTTTTACAAGCTGACTTGGCACGTTCTTGAAGCGACCGTCTTTCAGGTCACTGGTTTATCTGTAGAGATAGAATAGATAGCATCCCCATTATAATGGCCGTATTTAAAGCATTTTTCAGCCTTTATCTTTAGTCTCACAGTAAAAGAGTAAAAATAAAGAAAATAGTAGAAGAATTAAATGTTAATCTCTGGGGCTCTATCTCCCCCTTTTCTAGAGAAAAATGTGTTTTAAATGGCTAAGTTGTAGCACTTCATAACCAAGCTTCCACTTCTCTGCAGGTATCCAGAACTGCTAAAGTAACTGCTTGATTCCTATCTGAGCAACTTTTATATGATTTTACTAAGCATGTTCTCAGCCACACATACTGGAGTTGCTGTCTTTGAGATTCATACTGCTCCAGGGAGAGGAGTTCCTACCAGTGCTGAAGAGAAAGTGAGCTTTGAAAATTGAGAAGGAAGCATTAATGGAATGGAAATTGCAATTTTTCCATCAGCAGCACTGCAGGAGAACAGCTGATGGCAGAAATTTGAACATGCAGCATCTTGGTGTTGAATTCTGCTCCCTTTGGCATGCTAGTGTCTCAGGGAAGACACTTGTTTTGGGCATCCCAGTCCTACGTTTGGGTCCATTTTTTTTGTTTCATTTTCCACAGAACTTTTAGTCCTCAGTGACTTGCACTCAACAACCTTAAACTACCAATAGACACACTAAGTGCATTCCTGGGTTGAAATCCTGGTCTCTGTCTAGCAAAAAAAACCCCCATAACATCTAAATCTGATAGTTTTTGTATACTTAATAATTTAATTTATTAGCATTCTTAGTTTGCTTTTCTGTTAACTGTCCAGCCTGCTCTGTTGACGTAAGTTGTTACATAAATCATGTCTTGACTAGTACAGTTCTTTTCAAAACACCCCACCCTTTAGGTAGTTCTTAGTGTAGGAGTAGATAAGGCAAACTGTACTTCCTAGCTAATGCTCCAGGAGAGAATTAAGAGATCTGAATGAACCGTGTCACTGTTGTTCATATACTACACAGTATACAGTACACAGTAACTTGAATAGATTATTACAGTTATAATATAGGCTAAAGCTTTCTGAAAAAAAAATATGCATGAATAGCTTACAATGGCAATCAGTTAAAAAAGTGAACCATAGTTTCACTAGCCTTTTGTAAGCAGAATACCTGCATGCTATTGCACTCTCTTTTGTCACATTCAGTTGATACTTTTTAAGTAGTACATCTCAAGTGTTTGCAAGTCATAGCTTTCGTTTTAAAACAAAACACCTCTTGTAGGCTAGGTTCCCATCCAGTCCCAATCCACCTAAATTCCTGCAGGAAAACTAATAAGCATTTTTTTATCTTACTGTGCATGAAGAACTATTGCTTTTCACCTGCAAATCTACCCTCAGTTCTTTCAGTCTCTTGCACAACGTCTCCAAGGCAGTGTGATGTGTGTTTTGCCCTTCTGATGTTTTAAGTAAGTTGGCTAACCTGTCTGATGCTAGCAATCTGCTTGTAGTCTACACTTACTCTGCTGGAAAAGCTATGAAGTAGCCATGCGAAGTGAAGCTAGATGTTGAGCTTTTTGAGCCCAGTTAGTGAAAGAGCATTCTGATAGTGATCCTGAGAGGCTTGAATACCCATGTCTTGTTTCGAAACAAGTAAATCCATCCCCCAGCTTGTTTTAGAGAGCCAGAGCTCTTCAGCCAGGCAGGGTTCTGACATTCTGAACATTTTACTGAAACCCCTTTTTTTCCCTTTTCTTTTCAGTTTCAGTCTTGGCAGTCTAGAATATGAAGCTAAGGGGAAGGTGCAAATAGCTCATGAGGACTAGTAGCTTGTGTTTATTAGAGTAGAAAACAATGTGAAGAAGGGTGCAAAGGGAAAGAGAATGTAGCCAAAGATGAGAAAAATTGTGCAATTAGTATTTTGAATTGCTCTTATTGATCAGGAATACTGTTAGGTTATGAATCTTGTTGTAGAGCAAGGGACATAACCTTCCTGTATGAAAGGTGTGATGGAGCGCACGCCCACCTCTGAGTATTCATATGTAACTCCATAAGCAGCAAATGCTTCTTAGTGATGCAAAAGCTATTAAGAGATTTAATTTAGCTCATGGATGATAAGATGGCCTTATTGTCAGTCACACTGTATCTCTAAAACCAACATTTTTACTGGTCATCTGATGTTCACTGGACTACAGCCAAAAAAATCTGAATGTTAGCCTCAATGAATGGAAAGACCTGTCATAAGGAGTTTGAAAAACATGTGTCACCTCTGATCCTGCATGAAGAAACTTGTCCAAGGAAGAAGGTGGGAAATCTCTGTAATTGCCAGCTGAGGTGTGTGTCATACAGCTAGCTCAGTGACCACATCTTTATTTATTGAACTTAGTCCATTCTGAGTTGGTTTGTTTTCTCAGAGAGAATGCTGTGTAGAAAGTTAAGGATCCACATAGAGAATCAGGAATGGATAGTGTGTACAAACATAAGATGGTTTTGTAATACTATAATGCTGCAATGGCCATGATGTGGAGAAAAGTGAGACTGCAGTTTCCATGGACTCAGATATCATGCTTGGTGACCCTGAACAAACAAGCAGGTGTAAACAGCTGCTAGACCTTATCAGAGTGTAGAGAAGCAATGTGCCTTTTGACAAGAGGTAAGGCAAACCAGGCAGGTGTTTCAGCTGAAAACACAGCAACCAAAGGTCAGAGAACACAGATCATGATTGCATTTTTGGGGGCTTAAATAGTAGCTTGGAATTACAGGCAAATAACTGATGCAATGGCAAAGGGGTTACTCCTAATTAAAGGTATCAAATCCTGCTCTCCTTTGTATCAGTGGGAGTCTGAAGTAATTCAGATAACTTGAGTAGATTTACTTTGCTAGTAATGAAAAAAAATTTAAGAGAGTGACTAGGATTTCTTTCATATTTCTTATTGGTCTAGCTTAGTGTAAGTTTTTTTATGTCAAGTTAGGCAAACAAAACTGTGTAATACTAATAGATATTCTGAAAGTAACATTGTTCATTAGTAATTCAGGTCTATGCCTGTGTTTAGAATTGTTTTAAAATTTGCCAGATCCTCATGTGGTATTTCTATTCCAGTTAAACTCCAAAGAAAAAGAATATTTTTATGCAAAATCAAGTTGGCTGAAGAATTGCCTCACCATTTTTATCCATCTGGACTGTTACCCTTTGAGTAGCGAAATATTGAAGAGAGAAAGATTTTCTTGGAATACATTTCTCCTCACCGAAACCAAGCTATTACTGTAACACAGTTACGGTGCCTAGAATTGATTCAATGTTCTAGGTGATGGTTAGTAAAAACACAACAGTAAACCAGTAAGTTTATCTCCAGAAGGCTACAAAACAGACTTTCTCTTAGAGAGTGAGTGCCCACCCGCTGCTTCATCAGTGTCTGAGCACCATGCACCACTTCTAAAGCTTACAGCATTCTTGTTACTTGTGGAAATGAATTCTGGCTTGTCTGAAAGTTTTCATTTGTGGGGAGGTATGCATCATGTTCAGTTACCTGCTTCTTCCTTGTTTGCATATTGGTTGGTACAACTCTTCTGCAAGCAAGCCGTGGTAAGGGAGTAGTGTAAATCAAAAAGCGGTTGTTTACCTTTTCCCTGGTTTTAGTTCAGTCTTCTCACACATAACATGCTGAGTTTAGGGAACCAAGGCTGTCCAAATGTCTTTTACAGATCATGTCCAAGTTGTAGGGAGATATAAAAACATATCATCATGAATGCTTTTACTTTCTGCCTCTACTAGATCTACCTATTTATGCTAAGAGAAATTATTTTTTTTTTATCTTCTCTGTAAGGTAACAGATACAGTCAGGAGAGTGAACCTTTTATGTGGACTGGTGACAATTCTGTGATCTACTGATGTCTGTTAAGAGATCATAGTATGGACTGTCTTTAGACAGCAACAACAGTTCATCAGCAATGTTTCTTTCCTCTGGTCAGACCCGTGTAGCAAAATTAATCACATGAGAGGAAAAGCTTTAAGGCAAACGAGAATTTTTTTCCACTGGTTTTGATTACATGGTTTAATCCATTGGCTCCAGCAGATGCTTATTTGAGGTTTTAGCTGAAGCCATGTTATCTAATTAAGCAGTAAGCTTTAGCTGGTAGAGTAACAACAGTAGCAAAGGCTTTAGGAAACACAGGCTACGATACTGGATATAAAGCATAAATGTTTTGACTTTTTATTTTTTATTTACATCTGTTATAGTCTTAGAATGATTGAGATACAAAGGATACAGATGAATGGATTAGATCTGCAGCTGGTTTACATCTGTATTGTCATATATAAGGTGGCAGAATGGTAGTAATTTGCCATGGCTGGGAGGTTGCCCCAGTAACACATAGTTCCATATACGATGAGCCTAAGTCTTCTCTGACCTTTTCCTGGACCATAGGAGGGGTTGATTCATCAAAATCATCAGAATGACACCGGTTTTACACCAGTGAGTAGGAGGAGACAGAACGAATGTGAGCTGTGATTGCTTGGCCTTCTGTGCAGTTGTTTATGGTCAGGAAGATGTGTGAGATGCTACTAGTCCAGCTTGATGGCGTTTTGTACTACAATCTACTAAGGTAAACCACGGAAACTGAAGGAAAGTAGTGAATTGAAGTCTGTTTCTGTTTAATTTAGTTCTGTTTCATCAAGGATTTGGCAACTGTGAGAAAAAAAGCACTGTAGAACGGTGGCTTCAAATTTACTCCCTTGAGAAATGCATTTTGGTGTCAGCTGAGTAAATCTCACTTTGTCCTTCCTCCCATCTGATTCAAAACCAGCATTTTGGCACCTTCTGCGGAGTGAGTGTCTGGCTCACCTTTTGAGGGACTGAGTCACTTTGATAGTTAGTGCTGAGGAATATCACACCAGCTCAATGCATTAGCTGTCAAATTGTGGTTGTTCACCACTGCAGCTTATAGAGAGAACCCCCCTCCAACTTTTCTACCTGTCCTAATTCTTACCTTAATAACAAGTCCACTTCTCCCTTCCAATTACTAATATATCATAATATAGCATAATTGGTAAAAAGATATACAGGGTGGGGTTGAAGTTTCGGATTTGTTTACTTGTTATTCTGTCTGGAAGTGACTCAGAGCCTGTTCTGTGAATTTATATCACATGAGGAATCCCTCAAACTTGTTCTCTTAGAAAGTCCAGTCATCCCAGGGCAGGGAAGAAGCAGTTTACGCCATGTAGAGAGGCTGACATCATGGTGTCAGGCAAAGGGGAACCTTAGTGGTCTTTGTGTGTCCAAGTTATTTCATAGCCACCAGCAAGGGAAAGTTTTGGTTTCCTAGTAGGTCTTTGTCTTGGACTTCATACATGGTAAAAATCTAATACATTCACATTCTTATGTCCTTTTTGGAAGGACGTAAAGAGTATGCTGAAGACCCTTTTTCATTTCTTCTTTACTGGAGTTTGTTTAGGAAATGGAATGAGTATTCATGAATAGTCATCATCTCATGTTGTTGATATCCTCTAGACACATGATTTCAGACATAGAATTAAATTAGGGAAAAAAAAAAGGCTCTATTGTAATTCCAACAAATGCCCCAAAGAGGAGGTCTGGAAGAAGCCTCAAAAAGTCAGCATCTACCACCCAGATGCCTACTGCATCCTTAGGCAGACATTCGTCCCATGTGTTCTCCAAATCCTCAAGTGCTGGAGACAATTTATTCCAATGCTTCTCTATGCTCACTCTAAAGTCTCCATTGCTATAATTTAAAACCCTTTTTCTTCCATCTATAGCTCATTGAAAATAAATTATTCCCTTTCCTCTACAGTAACAGCAGTCTCCCACGCTGTCAGCTCTGCTATAGGCAAAATCCATTGTAGATTAATTCTTACCCATGTATTTCTGTTCTATGTATGTATTATGTATGTATGTATTCAAAGTATTATGATCTTTGGCTGACACCTTAAACACAGCAAATAAGTTTGTTGAAACTGTAAACTACCAAAAAAGTATGCCATATAAGAACAAAGCACGTAAGATTCAGGGTTTGAAATAAGTTGTGTGAGGGACCAGGCACAGGTTGGCCTCTTACTCTCAGTGTGCTACTCTTAATTTAGTGATTAAGATTAGCAAGCAGCTATTAAGTACAGAAATCTTGTTTACAACTTTTGCACAGCTGTTTCACATCCTTGTTGTGTACAGCTACTCTGTGTTGTTTTGCTTTTATAAATTTTCAAAATTTACATAGTTTGGTAGTGAATCATGGAAACTTTTGTAGCTGCCAATTGTAGACAGAAGAGGCGCCTGCATTAAAATTCAGCCCCGGGCACACCATTACATGAAAGCTGTATCTTTATATGATTACTGACTACTTAGAAATAATGGCACTTTAGAGCTTTGTAGCGCACTTTTACAGTGTTTCCATAACTGTTACTGTATCTCAAGACATTTAGAATAAAAACAAAGAGCTTTTAGACAGCTTCTGATTATCAAATGTTGAAGAATTGTTATTCTCCAATTAATAGATCCACAGGTAGATGCATTTCTCTATTAAGAAAATTAATTGCAAAATCATTAGGAAAACTTTGTTTATAAACATGCATCGGTATTTTGACCTCATTTGATAATGTCATAGTATGTTAAAAGCTTTTCTTAACAGGGAACAATTAAACATGGAGCGCATGGCTACTGGTTTTGGGTCTCAGATTGTCTAACTTCAGAATATTCCTTCTCTGTCTAATTATGGATATAGAAGTTTATAGAGTCTCTGTGTATTTAAAAAACAACGAACTGAGTGTGTAGCATGGCACCAAGTTTCCAGAAGGCCTAAGGGAAGATTTTGTCAGAATTTCTACCATCCTGCTCTGCCTACAGTACACCTGACAAATAGGAGAAAAGAAATTTCACGTTATAACCTGTCCTGCCTGCTCTAGGGCAAATGTGTGGGGTGGGATGAGATGAGACTTCTGCTATTGCAGACAGTCACTGCAATATGTAGCCCTATATATATATCTATGGCTGTATACATATATATCTATGTATGTATATATACATATACACAGACCTTTGCTCCTTTCTTAGTTGGCTTACTCTTAACTTCCAGACTAAGTTAATTACCTGTCAGATTATAATTTGTGGGGGTTTTCTACTGAATTTGAACAGTTCTAGTGTGCCTCCTCTGATACCACTGCAAAATAAATGGAATAAGTACTTTGCACTGTGTTTCCTACTCGGGAGCATTTGCAGAGGCTGTAATCTTGCCAGGATCAGATTATTACATTGCTTACTGAGAAAAAGAGGGGGTGAGGGAAGAAAATAAAGTGACTGCTTCTGCAGAGTGACCTACCATGAAATTATTGCATGACGTACAGAGATTTTGACCATGCTGAACAGAACATGGTCTGATAGAGCATCTAGGCATCATTTTTCTCATTATCCTGAGGCATTTGTCAGGAATCTTTTTTTTTTTTTTGCTTTTATATGTAGTTTATTCTTTCACTGAAGTCTCATTTCCTTGAAGCTGTGGATAATATGACATTTTATTTATTTCTTTTTTGACCTGGAACATTAACTGCGTAAGAGTCTGATCAGTGACAGCATCGCTGTATTTGTGGTGAGAATAAGCAGATGGTGCAGAAAGGGGTGGACTTCTTACGCTAGCTTTGGTGGCAGGCAGTTTATTGGGTGACTACAACCTGCCTCAAATAATTCCCTAGGCTTTTTGACAGCATGTTAAGACTAACGTAGCTATGCCGCATTTGGTACCTAAAGCCAAGTTCAAGTGCCTTTGGGTCATCTTCAGTTATGTCATGTAAACATATTTTGCATTCATTCATATTCCATCATGTGGAGAGCCAGAAATGAAGTTTTTCCAATTAAGATGTTTCTGTTTTCTTGACAGGGGAAAAGGAAACAGGTGAGATCAGTTCTATGGAGAAGTTCGAGACAAAACTGAGGGAGTCACTTGTATTATTTGTTAGTTTTGAGCTCAGAAGTCACATTTCTGTTGAACAGCCACACAGATAGCTGACTTTCCCACATAGCACTGGGATGTGACAAATACCATAGTTTGCAACTCACATGTCTGCTCTTTTTAGTATGTCTTTTTTTAACAGTAGTCCTTATTTTTATGAGTGCTATGTATTTGGCAGGACAGTGGTAAGAGGTTCACTCTGCTGGAAAGTATTACAGAGGTTTTGAGGTATTTCAAGGCAAATTAATTCATATCTCATTAAAGACAAATGCAGCGTGTGCCCTGTCTAGACAACTAAGAGATTAGGAGCTGGAACACTACTGCGATTCAAACTATGGTAGTAGTTTCCATAAAACAATATTACATTCTATGTAATTCTACCATTTTTCTAATAGATGTAGTACATGTAGGATATAAACCAGTTTTTATGCTTTTTTTTTCCTTACTACTCAGCAGTTTTTGCCATCTGCTGCAGTAATGGAGACCAGCCCTATGTGAAATGACTTCTAGAAATTAAAACCCAGAAGGGGAAATGTAAACACAGAAGTAATTATTAACTCTTAGAAGTGCTAATTGCTAAGAAATGTCAGTTTCAACATCAAGAAGTGGTTTTGCTAGAGCACTTCAGCTATGGCTGAAGTTATCATTGTCTCACAGATACAGTTGGAAGTGTTTGGGAAGGATCTGTAGCTACCATTTATGGAGGTTAACATTGAGTTTTACTTGAGTTACAGGTTTTTGAAAAGGAAATTTCTTTATATCAGGAGCGTTTAAGAAACATGTAAAAGGGCTTTTTGTTCAGAGAAGCTTTTGAAGCATAGTTGTCCTAGTAGACTGCGAGAGGTGCCCCCGTGGATTTCCAAGGTTGTTACTAAAAATAATTTTCTAATTGTTGCACCAACTGCTTTTGTAGCATTGCTTCCTATGTTGTGTACCTGCTGGCAAAACTGCCTCAACTCTCTGAAATCAATGAATTTTGCCTCTATACTTTATGGCTTGTGAACTTGAAATCCATAGAGGGTTAGGAATGAACACTTTGCAACAGCTGTTCTGGCTTACAGCTGTATGGACAGTGCCAAGGCAAAAAAAAAAAAAAAAAAAAGCCTGCCTCTCCTTTAGCTGTTAGGCAGTTTCAAAAGGTTTGTAGTCACAAGCTACCACTGGATCAGAATAAGCCAGCAAACTGGGCCGTATAGCTTACACAAGGAGGGGAAAAGTGGTTTTCCTATTTGAATCCCACTTACTGTTCTCATGTCAGAACTGTCAATGACCTTGGCCGACGAACTGGTACTGAGTTTCTCCACTACAGCTGCCCCTTACCCACAAGGGCATTTTTTGTTCCATATACCCCATCCCACCTTAGTGTTCAGTGTCTGGCTTTAATAGATGTATTAATCACCATTGAAAAGTTGTATATAAAGTCATCAACAGCACCTTCTTCTGCTTTCTTGGGTTCTAAACTGAAGCATAAAGAGCCCGGAAGGGAAGGAGAGCTCATTCCAGACAGTCATTTGCCTGTCCCTGACAAATATTGACTGAAGATATGAATAGTGACAGAGTTTTTTTTAAAGCTATCTTTGAAGAAGGACTTTTTGAGAATGTGGGAGGTAGGGTGAGTGTGAGTGAGGAGAGGGAATAGAGAAATCAAATGTCCATTTTGAATTTAAAATCAATGATTCCATTTTGAAAGTCAGACAGTGTCAGAATAGACTTGAGCATATTTTCTAGTCTACACTTAGGGTGTTAATAAGGAATTAAGGGGAAAAAGAACAAAGCAAAATGGAATGTGATTTCAGTACATACCGTATCACCACCAAAACAGAGTATTAAAAATATTACCATAGTGAGGTACAGAAACCAGATGAACACTGTAAATGAAAGTGGGTTTCTATGTGAAAGTAGGTTAACTCCGGCCTTGTAATTCTGCTTTCATAACTTGAACTGAGAAATTCTTTGCTTCTCTCTCTTTATCCATAGTGTGTTATATGGGCAGAGGATAATGTGGTCCACACCACAGTTGGCTACACTCCACCGGTCAAGTACAGTCTGCCAAAATAGCCCATAGCACCTTCTAGGTCAAAGGCATGCTATTGGCTGGAGTGTGAAGATTTTGTCTTATCACGTTGAAAGAAAACTTTTTTCTCCTGTGCCATTCGATGTATATGTAAACATTCAGCCCGAAGGAAAGTACTCTTGTCAAAACTTGTTATACCAGTTCGGACCTGTACACTCCTGTGCCATCTCGCACTCAGGCATCTGTTTCAGTTTTCAGGTAGTTATGGTCCTACCATACTTCACTATCACTAACATCAGTCACTTTTTTATTCTCAAGTGTGGAGACTAACCATTCTTTAGGAAAGCAAACAATAGCTTGGCATAATCTGCCAAAGACAAGAAAATTGAATTTTCTTTCAGCAGCAGTTGTTTTAGCAGTCTTATAATACAGGGAACCTTTTCTATGAGCTTCAGTGTTTTGTTGGCTTTTGGTCCCGTCCCCCCCCATTGGTTTTGGAACAGATCCTAACCCCCAAATTGCTTTCAGGTGTTGCAGGCTGTTCACTGCAGAGTACAATATTATAATAAGAGCCCACAGGATGCTGAGTATGTTCTTACAGGTACATAGCATGCTTTTCTCCATCCTGGCTTCTGTTGTTTATGGGTCCTAGTATACCCATTAATAAATAGGCAATCCTGCTTTCACTCTGCATTATTCTTTAGCACTTCTCAAACAGCATATTGCTTTGCTGCTACGTTAAATTAGCTGGTATAACAACGTAATGGATTTCAGAGAGAGGTACACCATTATAAGTGTAGCTAATTCTATCTTTAAGCTATCTGCTCAACTTGTATGCTCTGCTGCATGTCAGAAGCCAGCACCCCCTCTCCTCAGTTTACACAGTTGCTCCTGCAAAGACAAAATATTCTGAGAAATAACTTAGTTTGCAGAATTCCAGAAAAAAATGGATTGTTCAGAATCTATTGCAGCTGATGAAGATGTTTACATTTGCTCCTTGTCCAGCAATTGTTGTGTCTCAAGGTAGTCCAATTAGAAAAGGTCTATAACCTGATCAAATAAATAAAAAAAAAAAAAAGAGAGAAAAAAATAAACGGTTACACATCTGCATGTGTAAGCATTACTGAGTTCTGCATTGACTATGGATTATAATACCTGGGTGAAGGAAGTTGGAGTGTGGCACAAAATTTCACAGAGAGCATATGAAAGCAAACTTTTTCCATGCCAGGAAAGAAAACTGTGAAGGGATTTTTTTCCCCAGCTGAAAACTCTCATAAAACTGGAAGTCTGAACTGGTGGGACACAATTCAGTAAGACGGGAAAAAGAAGTTTTTTGACGGGGGACTCACTAGTGCAGGAGAAAGCAGTGACTGGACAATTGCAACTTTGGTGTTAGGTGGTTTTAGAGCTAGAGAGGGAGTTATTCCATGAGCTTAAAAACGATTATGGCAAGATTTCTCCTTTGTGGAGAGGGACGACTGGAAAAACTGACTACATTGAGACCTGGCTGTTTGCCTGAAAGTAGATGGAACAGGAATGAAACAGTATGGTTTATTCTGAGTATGGTTTATACAGAGGGATTCATAAAAGAAGCTGACAAAGCTACAGACAGAAAATTGGCCAGAAAGAGCATGGCTGCTGAAGAGAAGTGGCTAACTGCTAACTTGGAACCACAAAACCTCAAGCATACTATGTAACATTTGGATTTTGACCCACCTGATTATGTAGCAACACAAAAGCAAACAAGCAGAACACACAGTGTGCTGGAATAATCAAGCTGCAAAAATATTATGATAATTTATAGCCGCCTAGACCTGGTGATACTAATAAAATAGCTGAAATGACTGCTTCTTAATTATGAACATATAACCTGAACATCATGTCATTGACATGAACAGAATTGGGCCCTAGACTGTGTTTGGCTTCTGTTCTAAGTTCTGTGTAATCAAACTGTTTGAAAACATCTCAGGTGGCCAAAATGGGTAACTTAGCTGAGGCATTGCTCTTCACGCAGGGCAGCCTTGTCTCACACAGGGCAAGAAGCTTCCATAAGGTTTAATCTAGAGAAGATCTGAAGACAGTATAGCTGTTTCACAGTGTAATCTTTTCCTGTTTCAGTGATTATAGTAATTAAGAGCTTCACTTAAACTTCTTGCGGAGCTACTTTTCAGCCCAGCTGAAACACAAAAACCAACTGGGACGGTGTGGAAGATGTCAGCAGTTTGGGGAAAAATGATCTAAAAAAATAGAAATAGAAAATTAAAAGCTTAGTGGAAACTTTCAATAAAGGTTGCACAGATGACAGCTGATCTGCTCCAGCAAGTGAGATAATATCTGCCAAAGAGCAGCCAATGATGGAGTACAAGCGACTCGGGACAGTGCTATGATTTATTCTTCTGTTGGCTAGATTGTTTCCAGCATGGAGAAAACACATTTTAGAGAACAGGGTTAATAACATGATTTTTAAGAGGTAACCATTAGCTGGGAAGAGAAAACACCCCCTCCCTGTGAACCAGATACATCAGGGGTACACAAACACCTACACTTACTCTCTGTATTATCCTCACTGCCATACCTGCAGAGCTGTGTTCTAGGAAGAATTTCTGACCGGTTTGTACATTCATCCTGTGCAGCATGAATTAAAGGTGAGCCATCTCTATCAGAGTGCTTGTGGGACCTCTGGGTGAAGAAACTTTAGTCTGAGTTTGTGATTCAGATGGGAACTCAGGTGTCCCTCTCACACAGACATTTTTGTTAAGGCCATGAAATGATTCCAGGTTTGAAAAGCTAAACGTGCTCAAGCACCTTGCTAGCTTGAGGACTACTCTAACATCTTAGCTGGGTAGCAAAGGCTGATGCATTAGGGAACTGTGGGGCTTTTTTTTCCGTAGGATGTATGCGGTTCTTCACTACTTCTCAATCTTAAATTAATGTTCAAACCTGGCTGTTGAATACTCATGTGTAGCAAACAACGGAAGGAAACGTTGGGTTTGTTACGTGCATTTCGAAAGCATACGATGTGGAAATTATGTTCTTCGACAGGTTGGAACGTTACTAAATGTAAATTAACTCCATCAATAGCAAGGAGATGCCAGAGGAATGATGTCAGCTGAGAATCTGCTCCTGCATATCTTGCAATATTCAAATTAAATTAAAGTAAGGATTTAAAATTTACATGTGTAGGTATTTAGACATTTGCAGCTGTGAGCTTGCAGGTGACAGGCTATGGTGATAGGTGCATGAGACATGCCATCAACTAAGAAAAGGAAATCAAGTGATGTATGATATCTACTGCTTCCTAGAAGTACTGGCTGTGAGGTAGTGCTGCTGCTACCATAAAGTCCCAGGAACATTTAACATTACCAGTCCTGTGAAAAGAAGCACTGCATTTTTCAGCATAGGGCAGGGGTTGCTGACAAAAACGCTCCGGCACTGCAAAGATTGCCTGAGAAGAATTTGTCTGCCCCTTGCAAAGGGGCGCAAAGGAGCAGTTAAAAGGAAAAGGAAACACATTTCCCTTTTCCCTTAGGGCTGTCCTTGCTGGTTTAGGGAAGCTAACCATGCTGCAGAGTTCCTGAGGTCGGCACTAATGTTGCCGGGGAAGAGGAGGGAGGACAGCATAAACCGTCCTGGCCTGGGATCAAGAAAGTTGTTGCAGAATGGTCTCCCACAGAGCATAAAGATACTCTCGGCTGCTGCAGCTGCTGTAGTGTAGCCTCTTTCCTTTGGTCTTGCCCTGCATCTGAAAAAACAGCCAACAAGTAATGAATCATAACTGTACTCTAATACAAGTAGAACAGATTTAATACAAATGCCTTCAGTGCCCCCCCCCCAAAAAAAAACCCCCAACCAACCCAAACAAACCCCAAAAGCCCGCAGAACAAGATAATTTATTTTCTTGAGATTGCTGGTATTAATATTTATACAACCTAACACTTTGAGGCTAAAATATTTAGGTATGCCAGGGAGATAGCATTGTTCTATTACAGAACTGTGGTTGTATGAAGAACCGAAGCAAGCTTTTTTTCTTCATTCCTAAATAAGAAATATAATTAAGACCGTCTGGTATTTCAAGAAGAGGTATGGATTTCTGTCACACCATGGCAAATTACACTTTTATCCTTTTCTTCAGGAGTGTATCATTGACGAAGACTGTGAAACAGGGAAATATTGCCAGTTCTCCACCTTTGAATACAAATACAAATGTCAGCTCTGTAAAACCCAGCATACAGTAAGTCCTGAATGAGATGTGATTTTATGTGGTCTTTAGAAACTCCATAAAGAAGTTATCGTTGCTAATGTTAGCAAGTCAAAATTGATAGAAAAGAAGATGCGAAGCTTTCTGCATGAGGATAAAAAATGGATCCATAGAGTGTTTTGAGTTGGGTTTTTTTTTTGTGCCTGTTAACTAGGTTTTAAGGTTTCTGTTCTCATATGCTTTAAAACATGCACTCCGCTCCTCCTGACTCAGGCTTGACTTGCTGGGTGGCCTAAGGACAGTGTAAACTAACGCATTGTAGGTTGGCAGTGGAATGGGCAAAGAGGAAATACCGTGCCAGCTCCTAAGGCTCAGCTGGCAGTTGGTCATTTCCAGCTCTTGATTCACACAGAGAATTGCAGCAGCCTGTGCTCTTCCCTTCGTTGACAACTTGTACAATGCTGTAATGCAACTGTTAATGTAAATGATCCTCTTACATGGATAATTTACATTATCTAAATCTGTGAACCTCAGGAAGCAGTAAATTCCTGTCTTTTGAGCTAAAGGATAAATGTCCTTGGTAGTAGTTATAGTTAGATTATCTTCTGTAGGTGACAGGTGCCTGAGAAGTTCAGGCTTTTTCTGTGGTGAAAATCCAGTTTAAGAGCTGTATGTCAAAAAATGCCAGACAGTTAAGTCTACAAGCAAGCAAACCTTGCTGTAAAGTCATGTAATCAATAGGATTATTATCATCTAAAAGCATCAGGCTGTTCCTGAAATTATTTAAATACTTACTTTGATAACTTCAGGGAGCTCTATTGACTTCAGTGGACTGAATGCTTGCTTAAACACAAGTCCTGAATGTATGCTCAAGTGTCATTAAGAAAGCTTATTCTTCATATTTTAGAAAATGTTAAACTGATAATTTTTCATGTTAACATGGGATAATTAAAAATCAAGATTGGGATGACCTAATACCTACCCCTCCCCTTTGCAGTCCTCAGTATAACATTTGTAGGATAAAGAAAGTAAAAATTGGGTCCTAGCTACATTCCTGTTGTAAAGTGAGCTCAGACTGAAGATGGTGGGATCAATTCCCTGACATAGAACCCTCACAATTACAAAACATTTTTCTTTTTAATTAGCAGTTCTTAATAGTGCTAGCATAGTCCTACTTCTTGCCCTGTGTTAAGCACTTCCTGTGGGATCCAATGGAAAAGAAATTCTGATTTTGTATGGCTGCCTAGACAGGGCTTTACACAGACAGAAAAAAGCTGTTAGAATGCTGACCTCCAAGGAATCTTTAAGATGCTAATCAAACTACCTAAAAAAAGAAACAAAGTGACACACCCCTTTTATTAGGTTGATTTATTAGGCATGTATAGTTGAAACACTGGGTCAATTGTCATACAAAGCTATCTTTAGCTAGAGAGTTGCATTTCTGATTTGCAAAGAGAATTTTTGTTCAGAGATTTTTTTCAAAGATTCTTGGTTACAAATGAGGTCTGGTTCTTAATTCAACTAAAAATTGAATTTTAGTAAGATTTTTTTGCTTTGCTCTTTGAAAGCAATCCTTCTGAACAATTTGTAAATTCCTGAATGCATTTAACAATGGAAAAAAATCAGTAACATTTTCTATTGATAATGTTTCATTTATTAATTTTTTTTTCCTTGATTGCAAAAGGCTTCCCTGAAAACCATATTACACTGTAGGATGTCTGACTGCTGATCAGTTTCGATGTAAATGCTAAAATAAGAATTCAGGTTTTGTAAGATTGAAAGTATAATAGTATAGAAGGAGTGCTGTTACTCTGCTGTGGAGGTTCCCGTCTGGCAAATAGTTCTATGTATGCTTGAAGTTGAGAACCTAAGCAGTTCTGTTAAAACAGTGGGAATATGACATGCATATATTTAAAGCACATATATGCAGTTGTCTTCAGGACCAAGGTCTAATTCTATGTTTAGCCATCTGTTGATATATGTGATTAATGCTAGAGTGACAGTTTTGTCATGTGCTTTTTCCATTTGCAAGCATTGCTCACGGGATGTTGAATGCTGTGGAGACCAGCTTTGCGTTTGGGGCGAGTGCAGGAAATCCACTTCAAAAGGAGAGAACGGCACCATTTGTGAGAACCAACATGACTGCAACCCTGGAATGTGCTGTGCTTTTCAGAAAGGTACAGAGGTTTTGCTTTTTATCCTATTCATTTTATAATACAGGAGTGTTAATATTGAGCTCTTTTGCCCAGGTGAAGTGGTTAAATCTCTACAGTATCAATAGGTCATTCTCCCTTGGCCTGTGGAGTGCACTGTATTAACTTCATTATAAAACTTCAACAGAATTAGGAGTGAGAAACAGTCTGATGGGCTGCACAATGGTGCAAGAAAAGCTAGAGATGAGACCAGCATGAGAAGCATAAAAATCAACTGTTTCTAAAGGAGTCTCAGACATTTAAAACTGGCAGAGCTCTGACAAATTTTCACCCAATAGAGCAAAAATAAGAGAATTAAAAATGTACAAAATAAATTAATGAGATTACTGAAAGTGGCTTTTCCTTCATATCAGCAAGCAGACCATCAGAATCAGACTGCAGATACATTTCATACTTGGAGTTTTTTATGAGCCCTCCAGGGCACCATGCTATGCAATACTGACTGGACAGCCAAGATCCATAAAGGAATGATGTGCCAGATTATGTTATCAGTCCACGTGGGAATGTGAAACTTGATTTACAGAAGGGAGGAGAGGAGGAGAAGGTATCAGACCTGAAATCAGTCCTAAATCCTGCCTGGTGAGGGCCCAGCTTTTTTCTACTGTTTTCTACCCACTAGTTCCTCCCTGCTTTTATCATAGTTCACCTTAATTGTGCAGCAACAGGATACAATTCCAACCATCTCTCTACACCAGGTAGATACTCCTCTAGACAGCTTTTTTCTGGCTCTTGCTATGAGCAAGAGGTGACCTTGTACCTTCACTGATAGTTGGGCTGCCTGTTTCGCTGCCAGCCTGCTGGTGGATCAGGCTATTAGGGCATTTCAGGAAAACAAAGGAGAAAGCTCAAACAACATTTAAAGGCAAGTGGGTCTGCTCAGCTTTTCCCTGTCAATTTTAAGCATGCCTAAACCATTTACAGGTTTCGAGCATTACAGAGTGGACCTTTGATGTTACCCAAGTTTGGTTTCAGCAAGTTTTGGTTAGAGCAGTTTTATTTTCCTCTTCATCAGGTTTCTGCCTAAAGCATTTACAGGTTCTACCAAGCTCTGTCAGAGATTTCTTTGTACTCAGATTCCGAAATGAGACAGAAAGAGCACTTTTAATAAATGCCTATTACTTTTACCATGCAGGACTTTGCATCTCTGCTTATGCTGCAGAGATGAGTAAATCAGTAGTACGCATTCATTAGGGGTAATCGCACTAGGCTAGTCTACTGTGAAGGTAATGCTGCTTCTGTAGCCCTGATTTCCTATGGGATCCAAACAAGCTGTGTCTTCATGATTATTATTTCAGTTGCATAAGACATTCACACTAATTTGAGTAGAAGTTAGTGCTTGGCTTGAAATGAAATTTAGTACAAACCAGTAGCTCAGGAAGGAACAACACAAAAGGTAAGAATATTGACTGAAATTGATGGAACATTACTATTAAAACTTTAAATACAGCTGTTGGTTAACAGCAATGGATTTTTATTCTCTACAGTTGCCTGCTTTAGCAGTGCTTTGGGGTTTTTCAGGTCTTCCTCCATCACTATAGTATTGCAAAAGGTTGTCCTAATAAAGATTAGACTGTCTTTACATGTATATTTTTTTATATAAAATTATAGTAAACTATGGACCATTCGCTGCTTAACGCATAATCTGTTTTGGAATTAGGAACTGGTAAGTCATATACGTTAAAGCATATGTGTGTGTCTCTGTATATACACACACATATAAATATTTTGACCAAGCCTGTTCTAAAAACTTAAATTCTGAACTCTTCACATATTTTATTCTGCCCTACCACAAAAAAAGAGGTGAATGAAGACAAGAGGAAGAAGGGAGGTTTGATAGGAACATCTGTAAGAGCTGAATTCAAGATTGACACTATGAGTTACTAGCATCAGGAAACGACGTATCCTTCTAAATAATTTCTTACACAAGTTGAAATTCACCCCTGTGCAGAAACAAGGGTGCCAAGCCCCAAATGCCATCAGACAGCTTTACCTATTGTAGAATTACTGTAAGAAATTAAATGGCTGAGTAGTTCTTGTAACCTCGTTATTTAGTCTCTGAACAATTGCTCTGTATTTGTGACCTCTGCAAAGAAACAGAATAAGAAAAATAACAGAGTTCTAAAATATAGAGATATTTCTCTATTTGGATTTTAAACCATTAACGCTTTGCGTGGCAAAGGATTCACTGTAATGTTAGTTTTCTTGGTTTCAGAAGAGTTTTTCAAATCTCCAAGGGATGGAGTTGTGCAGTACTACTGTATTGACAGTAGTCTCTTCAAGAAGAAGCAGGAGTTGATCTTGCTCATTAAGCATAAACTTCAAATGTCTTACTCCCACCTAGTGGAAAGAACATTTAAGTTACGGCTCCCTAATATGTAAGGGGACTTAAAAAGAGATCAAGTCTGTCTTTTTATATCTTGCATGTAGACTGAAAGATTAGGCCATCTCAGTTTAGCAGACAGTTAACAACTACTCATAAAATTAATTTACTCTGGCATGCAGAACTACTGTTTCCTGTGTGCAGTCCCTTACCTGAGGAAGGTGAACCCTGCCATGATCCTTCAAACAGACTTCTCAACCTGATCACCTGGGAACTGGAACCCGATGGAGTGCTTGAGCGATGCCCATGTGCAAGTGGCTTGATCTGCCAACCTCAGAGGTAAAGTTCAAACCCGGGCAAGCAAATGATTTGAAATTTTTGAGGGCTCTCTTTCTGTGGTAAATGGATACAGCGCTTGCAGAGTCTTCCACACTATGAAGTGTTTTAACAGCTTTTCTCATCGGTAGCATTGAACCTTTCTCAAACTTACTGCTTTGTTCCACACAGATAAGCCTAATTGAGTTTTGCAACACCTTAATCCAGTGTGAATTAAGTTTGTGTATCAGGCTGGTACTGCTTTTTAATCAATCAGAAAGTACTAACAGCTGTTGAGATGTAACATTCCAATTTAATTCTTTACATACAGCTCTTGTCCACCAACTTTCTATGTTAGATTGGGCTCCTGTTAGGCATTTTGCTTGCTTTCATACGTAAGACATATTAAAGACATTTTAATACATGCAGTAAGTATAAACAGGCATGTTCCTATACTACTGATCAGCTTTACAGAAGGTTACTTCTATCACAAGAAAAAAGGTATCTTTGCTTCCACTTTCCTTCAGTTTCAAACTAACCTGAGAAGCCAGTTTCCTTACTGCTGACTTAAGATCCACCGTTCAGACTTGAAACACTTCATACTGTGCAGACTTCTTTGGTTATCATTGAGTTTCGTGGAATAGGAAGTGGGCTGACTCCATATTTTCTGCTAGAAGCTAAAACTTTTAATATATCATGCCTTTAATCATTCTTTAAAGGACAGTTATTTGCATTATCAGCAATTTCTTTGGGAGAAACTGAGATCATTTCAGTTTTGCACTAAAAGCATTTTTAGAAAACCTACATGTTATTTATGAAATAAGCTCTCTAAGTTTGTTCCTACACTACAATTTTCATTGACTTTCAACAAAACAGCATAGCCATGATAGAGATGTAGATTATATTTCTGTCTTTTTCTGTGTCCAACTCTGTTTATACATCTTTTTCATGCATGAAAAGTAAGTGGATAACATTCTGTTTCATAAATGTGATCTAAGGAAGCAAGCACAGTTGATCCCATCCTTTCAGCACCAAGATTTTAGTTAATGTGCAAGTACCATTAACCTCAGGGAAGCTACGTCAGCAAAAGTCATGTCTAGTAAGGAGGAAAACATTTCAGATGAGGATATAGAAACACAGAAATGAATTAGGGTGTGAATATAACTGAACTGTCCAGCTATAGTCACAAGAATTACTTATCTGTTTACAGTTATCACAGATACAGTAATACTGTGCACACCACCTGCCCATGACTCGCACGGACAGTAAGATAAAGCTGCTTCTGTGAATTTACGTGGTGAATTTGAAGGTTCAGATAACATTTTTTATTAAAAGAAACAGCCCACCTCTGCTTGAAATGGCCTTTGGCTATATGTTACTAGTGAGTGATAAACACTGAAACTATCAGATTATATCCTAGAGAATATGGGGATGGTTTGCCCACAAATGGAAGTCTTAGAACTCCTAGAAAGCAAAACATGCAAGAATTTAAAATGTACACAAAATAAGCTTCAGGAACATCTTTAGTTCATTTACCCTTTGCTTCCAGTGAAGGAGGCTGCAGCTTTAAGCAGTTGTTGAGGGGTGCCCAGCACAAGCAGTGGTCACCTTGCACTCTGTCAGGACTTGTAGCCCTGTTCTGTCCCATGCAGCGCAAAGAGGTAGCAGATGCACCGTGATCAAGTTCTATTCCCCTGCTTCTTGTCAACAAACATAAATCATTCTTGTTGTCTTCTGAAGTTCCTACAACAAATGTGGGATGTTTGTTTGCAGGCAGCTGAAGCTACTTTTCAAGACAGACAGCAGCAAATACAGCTATTACACTATCCTGTTTAGAACCAAATATATGTAATGCTCATAGTTTTCTCAACTCTACCACTTGATGGCAAACGACATTTTTTCCTGCATTCCTTTTAAGCTGGAGTATCATGTTTCTTAACTTGGTATTATGACATGAACAGAAGGGACTAGTCATCACCATTGCGTGTAGGTAGAAGGGCCAGATTGTGCTGAGGTCCACTGCCACCTTGCGTCCCAGTATCAAAACAGTTTTTGTTACTGGGATCTTTATTCTAGCTCTGTATGTGGAAATCTCATCTTTACCTGTCCAGCTGTCAAGCATGTAAAAATCAGATCTTTATGAAGTCAGCTACAGTAGATCTGACAGTATTATGCATTTAACACGCTTTCACGTGGGGCAAGAATGAAGACTTTTATTAAGGAACTAGCAAAAGAACATGAAAAGATGTACTGTATGACCAGATGCCTCTCTTTTTCCAACAGCCACAGCACTACATCTGTGTGTGAACTGTCTGCCAATGAAACCAGGAATAATGAAAAAGAAGATCCCTTAACCATGGATGAGATGCCATTTCTCAGCTTGATACCCAGAGATATTCTTTCCGATTACGAAGAAAGCAGTGTCATTCAGGAAGTGCGTAAAGAATTAGAAAGTCTGGAGGACCAAGCAGGTTTGAAGCCTGAGCCTGACGCAGCTCGTGACCTGTTTTTGGGAGATGAAATTTAAAGTCCAAACACCAGACAGTTTAGTTAGTTATTTCTAGAAATTTTTGTCTAGTGTCTTGCTTATATAAACCCTAAACACACACTACTGGATAGAAGTGCAATAAACAATGTCTTTGATGAGCATCCTTTTCTGTGCACCAAACCTGCATGTTCAAATTATTGTTGAATTCATTCAATCCTTGGACCAAACCTTCTGTCAAAGGCAAAAAAGAAATATATCAGTGTTTCTTCTGGATTAGTACTTTCCCCTTGTACATTAGAAATAAACTTACCAGTACTTGTACTCATTAAAAAATACATATAAGCATAAATAATCTGAAGTTATTAGTGACTGTAGAAGTGACTTTTGAGTACGTATGTTTAGAATCGTTTATTTTTCTAGGGTAAGAACCATCTACTTTGGACTGTTTTAGTCATTGATTTTAAGCAATTTTTTATTTTTTCTTTAGAAAATATCATCTGTGAAGCTGCAACATAGAGATTCTGGGTGTCATGTCCCCCCCACCATGCACACATTGTGGAAGGATAGAAAAGATAAAGGATGCTTACCCTTTTAGATGAATATACCCAGAGCTTCTTTCCAGCTGTGTACAATGGATGCCATCTGTCCTGCAGCAGCCTTCAGTGTAACTTAAGAACTGGTGTTCCATAGCTAGAGTATCCCTTGAGTTTTATACTTTCATATACAATGGTTGTTGGCCTCCCCCACTACATAAGGGGCATACTATCAAAAAAAGCCTACAACATTTTCCATATAAATAACAAATAGCGTGTACATACTTATATCCATACAATGCATTGGCTTCTATATAGGAACTTTCAACCTGGGTGTTCAGGGCTTTCTCTCTCTCAAGGGCAAAATATACTATTTAAAATGGCAGAATAAACAGCTAACTGGGCTGAACACAAAGAATACAGATTCCCTATTGTACATGGAATACGTAAAGTATCAATATATAGGAGAACAGTGCAGCTGCAGTTAGAAGGCTATGCGTAAGCTAGAGCTAAATACAGTACCACATATATGGCAGCATTCTGCACTACATGAACATACCTTCTTGGGTGATGTTGATTAAGGGGTCTGTTGACTATACTCCATCATCACCTACCCCTTTTGAGAGAGGCAGTGAACATAAATTCATTACTTCAGTTTAGCAGTAAGACAACCTAAATAGCTTCTTGCATTTAGAGACTTGTGCTTCTACTTGATTCTATTACATCCAGAGAAAATTCTCTGAGAAATGGTTTGTGCTTTTAATACACTTCATAGGCATAAATCTGTGTTACAAAATGTGATTATCATTACCATCTTGTCACTGATTTAAGAAATCAATAGCAAGCCAAGAGTAAAATCTATCAAACTTCCTGGCTCCCAGCTGTCTCAACAGTTTGCTGCAATGGCTCTTCCACTATTAATGTTTTTTTGGGGTATAGATTTCACCATCAGCTACTGCACATGGTAAAAGATGACATGAGGCTCCAGCCAAGTAACTTTTCATGGAGCTTCTTCCCAAATAATCCCTACTGCTTATGTCCAATTTGGAACACTAGAGCACCAATAACAAGAGCAGCTACCAGACTGTGCTACTGGCTTGCAAGTCTTTCACCACTTTTGGTCTATGAAAGCTTTTCAACAAATCCCTTGAGTACCAGAATTAATGTTAATAACCATTATCATTACGAACAGGAAGGATATTTCATCAGAACAGACTGACTTTAAGGATTCATTTCTACCACCAATTCTCACACTGACACATGCACACATACACATGCTCTCAGAGTTCACTGAATTTACCTTTCCTTTCTATCCCTAGTAAAATTCACTGCGCTTTAGAGACAGCCCATCTATACAAAGAGAAGGAATTAAATACTGCAATTTTCCTGTTTAAAAAAATACTTCGTAAGAGCAATAATTGTCCGTAAATACTGCCCTCCTTAAGGATAGCATTATTCTCCCTTCAAGTTTCTTGATGCCTCAATTCCTTAAAGTGTTATTACTCATCAGAAGTTCAGCAAGATCTCTGCTGAACTAAGCAAATTAGAAACTCAAGGCTTTTTGTTTCTTTAAAATGCCCATGGTCAAACTCAAAAATGTCTGAAATGATGAGAATGTAAAGCAGATGCTGAAAAATGTCTCCCAGAACAACTCAGAATATATTCCAGTACTTGTACAGTAGGAAGTGCACCACTGGACAGGAAATCTTTATAAGGATGCCAGTTAGTCCTTCTGCCAAGCCTTACAGATTTAAAATTAGCTTCTTCAAAGAAGTTCTCAACAGAATTTTCCCAAATAGGGCTAGAGATTAAGCAAGGAGTATTTGGAATTCTCTTCTTAACCCTACTTTATTCCATCTCTACATTTTTGCCTCTCCAATGTCTGAGTTTGAAGAAAATTCATGACCCATTTGATAGTTAAATTTTTTCTCTCTTCCAAAACCTCCAAGGATCCTTTAGCAGTCTATATACATATGTAAGTGGTAGTTCAATGAAGTACTCTACCTACTGGATGGTACTCACTCTATGCTTCCTTTGCTCCTGCTTCCACCTCATCTATGTTGGACAAGAGGTGGCACAGGTCAAACAGAAGGGGAAGAATGAGGGAATTCCTCTGCACAGTGCCTGGTTCTCAAGCTGCCAGATTCCTCAGGATTTTTAGGTTGCTGTGGGTCAGCACCCAAGGAAGAAACGAACATTCAGTTATTGAAAATCCTTTTTCCTCTCTGGAGCAGAACTTGGCTGCCATACATATCTGGGGCTTAGAAGTTTCAGTGGTGAGGAACTTGATTCTGGAAAAGGAAACTCGAAGAAAAATTTGGTGTGAAAAAAAGTGAAGAGGAGCAGCAGACAGGCTATAAAACACTTCCTGTAATACTGTGTACACGCAGGGGGCAGGGGGAGGTGTGCACATGCACACATATACACACACAGCCTTACAATTCTGACATTGCCTTGGGAAAATCTGTATTTCCATGAAATAATTCCGTAATGTTTCAAATAAGAACCACAGCATTTAATGATTAAAATAACACAACAGAATGAACAAATGTTTTATTGGCATGTTCATTGTTGTAAACAGCATCTGGCATGAAAAAGTTTACCAAAATCTTTTGATTGTTATAAATTAGGTGGTTTTCAAAAAACTACGGAGAATTGTTCTCTATTGATCTTTATGGACCAAAGCAAAAAATTGCTGTTCCTAGGCTTTGCAATGAAATCATGTTGACTGCATCAGTCTTTGCACCACAACCTGAACTACCAAGTTTGTATGTTGAGGTGTTAGAGGTTGCCCCAGTATTTGACTACATACAGCTACGGAATCAACTCTGGGAAAAATAAAATGACTTTCAGTGGGTGGAGAAGATGCAAACTTGTAATAGTCTCAAAAACAAAACGTACAAAAAGTAGCTGAACAAAACAAAAACTTCATTAACAAGGGGAAATACAACCCTAAAGTACCCAGCATTGTCAAACATAAAATGAATACAAATTTAAATAGGCAACTATACTTCCAAATGTACACAATGAATGTTGATATGTGAAAAGAAATACCATGGTAAATAGCTGAACTGCAGTTCTGTTAAATGGATAGGGCAAATTTTATTTACACATTGAACGCAATATAATAGAGCTGCTCATTGGCTTCCGTAACCTATTAAAAACCAGTTTACCTTACAACAGCACTTCTGCAAAATGAACCAACACCTGCTGGCAGCTTTCTGCAGACACCTCTCAGACTACCTGTTTTATGGAAGAATATTCTAAAAATCTTACACTTGCAGCACTTCCATTTCATCTTCGACCCTTTTCTGCTGCTTTTCTAGAACCAATGTGTTAACATTTACTTCAGACTCTCTGATGAGGTAATGCGTGTATCAGTGAAACAAACAGAAAAAAGGATTCTTTCATGGCCTTTGCACAGCTTTTATTATTAAGCTATGAGTATCCTGTTTGAGGCTAGTTTCACTAGCTACTATGTGCACACTGTCCTCAAAAATTTCCACTCGTTTCCCTCCCCGCCCACTTTTGAGTTCTAATCTTTTATTTGCACATCCCTTTTAGCTTTACAGTACATTTGACTATAGTGCACAACATGATTCCAAGTCAAACAGTGACCCAATGGGGCACTGCGCTTCTGATTGGTAACACAGCCCAATCAGTGCTGGTGTCAGCGCTTTACACCTAATGAATGTCCTGCCGTAATGGCACTACACAGTAGTAGTGAACCTTTTTATTTTAAACAAAAAAATTCCCCAGGGAAAATGCTATAGCGAGTATCAGTCTTGAGTCAAATCTTTATTTGGTGCTCCATCCAGATAAATTTTTAGTGCTTTTTCTTTACGAGGAGAGTAGGTTACCCGGTGTCCAGTTTTCTGGAGTCTGCTGCTTTCTTTTTTCATCAGTTCATTTCTCTGCTCATCTGTTAATTCCATTAACTCTTCAGTTCTATCCCTGAAATGTAAATATATGTGAAAATTCAGATTAATACAATAACCGTGATTAGATTTCTGTAATTTTTTCACTTGGAGCAACTTAGTAAAAAATACAACTAAGCATAATACTCCGTACAGATTATTTTCTTCTCCAGAAACTAACAATCTGCCTAAACCTGCTTTTCTAACAGAGACATTCAGCATTCTAACTGACAGCAGACCCAGGCGAAAGCAGCAAGAAACAATCCTATACTCCTCCATCTACCTGGTAACTCCTGTTCTTTATAGACAACTACAACTCTGCTCTTTATTCAGTCACAGTGACAACAACTGGAAGCAGCACATCAGCCAGCCCCTACTAGAAACTACCAGCTGCTCTCCCAAATTATTTTCTTCAAGGCCAGCATGTTACCAACCAGCTGTTTCCCCCAGACTCACATGTAATTATGAAAAATACTGTAGGAGCAATGTGTTCATGAGATTGCCCCACCCACCAAGTTTAGCAGAAATGACAATATTCAAGCTCCTAGTCCTCAAAATACTGCCTTTGGGCTACTGCTGCCAGCTGATGAACATTTTTCACATTAACAAAGTTTTTATCGTAACATCCTTTTTTCCAAAGGAGCCATACTAATTTCTCGAAGAAATAAACTCAGAAAATAGAACCCTTGCTCTCTAAAACCTAGGGCAAGACTCTCACAGACTCCACAAGGGATATGGTTCTATTTTCAGACATTAAATCCACATATACACTCAAGCATAGCAACTAGTTTTGCATTCAGCATTATTTTCAATGGTTTGGCAGGGAGGATCGAGTAAAAAAGGGTGCAGTGTTTGTCTTCTTAAACAATAAACATAATTAATATTCAGGTTTTTAGGAATCTGAGGAGCACAAACATTTCAGCTCAATGTTTTAAACTCTCTTTCCTTTAAGACAACATAAGAGTATTTTTTATGCTTCTGTTGATTACATCACCCCTCAAATCTTAGACACAGATTTTTGCACAGTTTATTATACTCTAATAAAACACATACCTATAAAATATTACTGCACCATCATCACAAATGTACAGAGGCCAGACATTCAATGTAGATACTTTAGGATTCCAGTCCAAGTCTTGGTGAATCTCTAGTATAGAAATGTCGCATGGAAATGTTCCTCTACCCTGAGAAGAAGCAATCACTTAGTCAATAAAATAACTCATAATCACACATCCATGCCATTAAAAGGTAAAAATAGACAAAATCTTACTTACCTTTGCAAATTCTATGTTTTCTAAGGGTATTCCACTTATTTCACTCAGCTGTAAAGTGAAGAAAAATGGTGGATTTAATACTATTCCACAACAGTACGCAGTGTCTACATAAAGTCAATAGACCTGCCAAATCTAGAAGTCAATTAAAATATTCAAAAGTCCTCCAATGATCCCAAGTATTAGTACAAAATTACAGTGACAAGGTATAAGTTTTTTACATTTCTAAGTTACTAGTGTGTCACAAATGACGCTGGCTGTGACGGTGTTTCATCACATTTCTCTTAACAGTGAAGGGGTGGCAGAAAAAAGTTAACAGAAACAATTCATTAATAACATCCGAGTTCCAAGATACAAAGAGACCACCTGCCTCACGTTAAACCTTCAGGTCCGTCAGTTAGCCCTCAGCAGTTTCCCTGTATGAAATGAAAGCTATTATCCAGTCAACCTGTGAGCAGGCAAAGCCGTAAAATATGCACAACTAAACCCCAACTCCGTACACACCTGCACTTCCGACCGTAACCACCCCACAATTCCCCAACAAGCACCACTGGCTGCTCTTCCCCCTTGCAACCGCCCCTGCCATGCACCTCCCCGCCACACAGAGCGCATCATCCATCCCCTGTCCCCTGCTGCTGCTGCCCAGTCCTAGCACCCATCACAGGGTCACCCAGCTGTCCCTGGCACAGCCTTCGTGGAGCTCTTCCTCCACTGAGCAGTCTCACGGACGGGTTCATCACTGCCTCGCCCTTAACTCAAGTGCAGGCTGCAGTCTCATCTCCACGGCAATGCAGACACTAACTTTGATTTGTGTTTATCTCTGGCTGCTTATTTTCCCAAAACTTGAAGAGATTTCCTCTCTAAAATTCTTGCCTCTTTCAAATCTGCCGTTAAAACAGATACGTTCAAATTAAACTCACGGTGAGAAAAAGACTAACAGCCAGTGTAACACTCTAACTCCCATTTCCTTAGGAAACTAGGATAAATAAACAATACTGACAAAAGCCAGACAAATTCTGAAATGCATTAGCCCTACACTCTGCTAATAAAATTTGTCTGAAAGAGGCGAGCTGGCTGAACACATCTATTACTACAGATGTGTCAAATTCAAATTTCTCTCATTACTGGTGGGAGTAAAAAGACTAAGGCCTCTCAGAGAGAGTGCTGCTGAAATTGCTCCCTGCACATCAATTCTTAAGACAAAAAGCCAAGAGCAGTCAACTCTTTCTTCAGATACAAGCAAAGAGGCAATCTTGAAGACTGCATGCAAGAACCTGTAGGCATAACTATTTCTACCTGAAGAATACAAGAAGCCAGTCCATAGCTTAATCCGTGTACAGACACAAATCCAAGGCTCTTGCATTCTATGGTAGCTGAACAACGTTCCTCTTTACAGCCTATGAACTAACCCCTAACATACAAATGCCAAGTGTTTTAGTAAGGTAATACTTTGGCAGACTTCACTGATACTAGGATTTTTGCTGGCCTCAACATCCAAAGTGGCCTTCTTACATCTGTGTATTGCCACATATAACTAACTATTTCTCCAAGAGTGGAACCCTGTGATATACTGGATTAATAAAATAGTCTCAATACGAGACATCTACTCTAGATTTCTGCTAGGATGGCACACGTGTGCTTACCTGTTCGAGGGTTCTGGCCTTAAAGATAAAAACATACCAAAGCCATATTTCTTTCCAACCAAAATATAGTTCCATTACTTGGTACAGTTACACTGTCCCTGAGCAACAGCTCTCAAATTCAAGTATGAAGAGGCTGAAAGGTTTGGTATTTTGGAATGCCAAAATAATAGCTTAAAAAACTAAAGTGACAATAGTTTAGCTTTTCTTTCACATGTGTTTTTCAAGGATAAGGGACACAGATAATATTGTGCTGCTTAAACTTCAAGATATGGCCATTTGGTTTTTTTGTTTGTTTGTTTTTTGCAGGCATTGACCTGAATACTTTGATACCAGACTGTTATATGAAACTTAGAAGTAAAGCTGATAATTCATATGGCTTTGGTAACAGGATGGGACAGGTTCTCAGTTCCTGGGAAAAAAAAATAATCACCATGCAACAAGATTTTTGAAGGTATGAGATCTGTGCTTCCCAAGTAAGGACATAAATAATGCTCCGTGATACCACAAGAAACTTGCATCATGTTACACATTTTACCTTCTCTCTTAATTCTTCAACACTGCTGCTTTCCAGTACTACTTCCTGGAAAGAATCTAGTTTCATCTCTGATGGCCTCCATCGTCTCGATAAAACAGCAAGTTGTGACATGGATTTCATCTTTTCTACTCCTAGGAGAGAAAGAGAAATTTCTTATATTAACATCACAAAACATCCTATTTCAAATTAGGGGTTTTCCATAGCATAAGCATACTCAAATATAGAAGGCTGCACTACATATACATACACCCAGTAAGTGTGCTGTTAAGTAGTCCACAAAAAAAAAAAAAAAAAAAAGAGGCAGGGGGGCGGGGCAGGGAGGGACTAGGACTTAGTTGAACTTTTCTTTGTTATCAACTCCGTTGAAGGAATTTTTCATAGGCAGCATCTCTTAAAAGCCATGCCATTTATTCTTCTTCTGGGTGCATTCTTCCATCATACCCAGCTTGGTTATACACACACTATCTAGCCACCTAATCAGAGGCTGGCCTCCAGATCTTGCATTTGCATGAGGCCTTCCTCAGCAGTCTGATATTTATTAATGCACTTCACTTTCTTTACCAAAATAAGCTTTCCACATTTGACTTCTAGATTTCACACACTAAATACACACTTTTTATTAAAGCCTGCTTTATACCTACCACAAAGAGTTCTAGTATGTACTGCCTCCAGCTTTTTTGTATCAGTTTCAGGTAACAGAGCTTTCTCTTGTTGACAGGGTAATACTGTTAATGTTACAATCAGATAAACAGAAGTGACATCAAAGGGCTGATTTTATTTTTATTTTAAATCAGCCTATAATTCTGTAATTTAGCACGCAGAACTTGTGGCTTAAACATTTATGTCTACCGTTACATGCTTGTTTTGCATGAAACCACCACTGTTTAAGTTTGTCCCTAAATACCTTCTACAGTCTTGCCTATGACATTTGTGCCACCTTTCAACACTAACCTATTTTTTAAAATGAAGATACAGCCACCTAATGCTTCTTGGTATTTATTTCAAGTCTGAAGCAATTACATAAATCCTCTTCAGAACCAGAGAATAACTAATTTAAATATGTCTGCAACAGTGTGATGTAAAGCTATGCTAAGAAACTTAACTATTAAGTTATTCTAAGTTGCATTATTTACTTTCCTAATGTCTTCAGTGCTTAGCTGAAGAACAAGATGAAAGCAGCGGTGATGGTGGAAGGCCTTACAAACCCTGACTTAAAGTAGTTGCCTTTACGCTCATTCAACAACCTCTGTGGTAGCAGCAGGTACATACAACTTAATTTTCACAGAATACAGTGGGATCTAGCTGCATCTTCTACAGTTGGATTAAAGCAGGACCTTTTGGTCAGAGCTAGACAGTTACACAAAATATTACAGAATACGTGGAAGCCCTGTAGTCTGTAGTATGGCGTGTGTGTGAACCAGGTGGGCTGCAGTGGTCTAAAAAGTAGTACATCCAAGACCTACTCACTACAGAAAGAGTACAGCAATTAATCTAAAACTAATCAAAAAATATTTAAAACTGTAAAGTTTTAACCAAAGTGTGAGCTGATACGTGTGTCTATAGGAATCTGCGGGCCTCCTGAACCTCCCAGGTTTATTTCAAATTTTGGTACTTGCATTGGCACGATTCTGTTAAAAATTGAAAATACCAGGATCAAACACAACTGCCAAAATACTGGAGTAACAGCTAAATGAGACTCCTTAAGCCAGGTATGCTTGTGAATAAAGTTACCAAATGAATGGAATTCACATTCTTCATTTATCCATTAACAGCAATATCTGTTAATCTAAAGGAAAAACAGCATGGCCTACTTTTTCCCCTTAAATTATGCTTTTGCATTCAGAATCAAAGTTTTAAGTGTATATGCAAAGGATAGCTTAAGAAATGCCATATTTTTAATGGTATTTAACAATCTGCTCTCTAATATTCGATTCCAAAGTTGTTTCGATGAACAGGGTCTGTTCAAAAATTTAGCACTTCATGACAAAAGGCGAGTGTTTTTTCACTCCTGTGTGAAAACCACTAAATGATTGAACAGCTGTGCCTACTTTAAAAACAAATGATGTATGTATTAAGTATATATATGTATACACACACACATTTCAGCTAACTACAAATGTCACCAATACTAGTCTAAAAATGACACACAAATAAAAGCATAACATACAGCCATTCCTACGGTTTTTATGTACAATGAAAGCATACACATTCAAAAAGCTGCCTACAGTACTATAGTATGTCCAAAAGCTTCCAGTAAACCTACAAAACCATGCTGCTATTAGACCTTTAGCACATCGCAGCCACAAGAAATCTGCACTTGCGCAATCCCCCTCTAGCTTCATGCAGAGCTTTTGTTATTTTTAATTTTTTTTCTAATAAAGTGCTATTAAAATGTCAGTCTAAAAAAAGTCAAAAAGAGAAAGTACATTTTCCAATGTTCTCCAAGGGAAAAAAAAAAATCTCTAACATTATCTTTACTTTCTCTTGACGCCGTATCATTACCATCAAGTATTTCTAAGAAGACCTCCCAATTGCTTGAAATATTGATATCTTCTTCATAGATATGATAATCCAGAAACACAGTGCCTGGGTTCTTCCAGGTTTTCTTTCGTAGGCGAAACCTGTAAATACATCACAAAGAAAACACTGAGTTTTTATCTGCTCATAAACACTCACCACTGCCAGAGATCAAAACTGAATATTTTCTGACAAAACTGAAATATAACTCATTTATGCGAGGTTTGGTTAGGTTTATCAGGAATGATTTTAACATTCTGAAATAGTCCTAACAGCAAGGTATCACTACTGGCTCTTAGTGCTGTATCATTCATAAACACAAGGAAAACAAGCCTGTGTTGTTCTTGTTCAGTTCAAGAAATGTGTAGGGATTTAGAGGAAGAAAACAGTTTCCTATTTAGGATGAGAAAACAGAATATTCCCAAACACTTCTGATGCAATTTTGCTGCTCCTCTTTTTTTTTTTTTTTTTTTTTTTTTTTTTTTTTTTTTTTTTGAGCAGGAACTGGGGAAGAAGGGGAGAGGTGGAAGATTAGAAAAGGATTGGTGTCTGATTTATGTACTTAGTTCTACTGCATCAATTGGGTCACAATATAAAAGCATAAGCTTTTATTTAGATACGGAGATAAAGGTATAAACAACTAAAATGAGATTAAACACGAGTACAAAACTTTAATTGTAGTGGTTTCTCCACACACAAAAACAGGCATAAATTTTGTGACGTGCCCCATAGTTATAGGGCACTAGACAACATAACCCAAGCACAGCAGCCAAAAATCCTTTGGCCCAGTCATGGTGAGGAAAGGAGAAAAACCTGGTCCAAATCTAGGTTTCTACTCCTTACTTAACAGGAAAGGGCCAACAGTTGTCTTCCAATGTTTTGCTCCAGCCTGATTTTAGGCATATGTCAAGGCCCCACCAGCTTGTTTGCCACACCTTACAGGTTTTTCTTAATTCCAGTGAATACAGAGTGTCAGCTATTCCACAGTAAAAAAAACACATCACTTGTAACCAACAGTAGAGAGTATGCGGAATCAAGGCCCCAAAGAGAGTTCAGCCTTGATGAGATAACCGATTACGGGTAAAGGGAAGACGGTACTGGATCAGTGCTGTACACACACGCTATGATAGTGCACGAGGCAGTTTGCTGCAGCAATCTACACTGGTCCTGTATCTAGGGAGAAGGTGGCTTTTTTGTGAACTGATTTACTTAATGCTCTCCTTTCTGAAGAAAAGTATCCTTAAAGAAAATAAAACTTCTCAGAACTAAACCTGTAGACGTGTTGCACACAGGCAATTCTATGTAAATATTATTCGCTATGTCATTCTATGTGACATGAAGGCCAAGAATTGCTAAATTAATGTTTGAATTCACAATCTGATTCAAAGACCACAGTAACTTATTTCTACTCTGTTCATAAATTCCTTTCTCCACAAGTATTAAAAAAAAACAACCCCAAACCAACCCACATTTTAAAGTAATATTTCATCAGGTAACTTCAATGATTGCAGTCTCTTTACCTGTCAATTGTCAAGTCTAGGCCACATTGTTCTCGAAGCTGAGGAAGCAGCTCCTCTTTTGACTGTCGGACAGTCATTCCTTTAGCAAAAACTGCATCTAGAAGAAACTTGCATGGCTGTGAACATAAATAGAAAGTGATTAAAGACAAATTTTTTTAACAGAAAAAAGTAGATTTGCCTCCTGTTCATGTTTTGTGACCAGTCCCATTCACCTAGCAAAATGACCATTAGAATGCTTTTCATAAACAAGGTCGGCAATGAATTGATTAAAATTAGGTTTAACTAATTTTGTGTAGCAGCAGCCCTTTGACAGGTCATTCAAACACTCTCAAATGCATGCCACTGCAGAACTAGCGTCTTGTGTCTGTATTACTAATTGCTACCATTATATTAACATTCTAAACAATTTGAAAAGAGCTTTTCAATTAAATAAGCCATATGATAATAAAAGTGCCCCTTTCTTGGCTTTCATTGGTCAGACAGACCAGAACTCCGTGACTGGAAGTTACTTTTAAATGTATTTTATTCCCTGCTTTATCAGTTCAGCTTCAGTCTCTTATGCTTATCCATTATTAATATGTATTCTGCAGTTTGGTCCAAAAAATAAAATCAGAAATTAAGGTGCATACAAAGTCAACTTCTAAAGACTGCAATCTATATACTGAAATCACTTTTATACTTCTCATGTCCCAAAAGATGTTAACAAGCAAGTGAGCTGCATTATTACCAGAGCAACATTTTTGTTTCAGGCTTGTCTTACGCAGAGAGGACTATTATCCAGCTAACCATTCTGATAAGCACTGTCTGCAGTGCAAATGCAGACAAATTATATCAGTACAACATTACTGAAAACTGCAACCATGAGCAAAACCAGTTTCTTATTTAGAAAGACTTCTACATGACTTTTGTACATTTAAGGAAAACAAAGAAGAAATTATTTTCCTTTGTCCTCCATTTACGCTGTAGAAATAGAGACACTTGAAAGATACTGTAGAGGACATTCCAATTGCGTACTTGGAACAGCATAAACAGAAATAATCTCAAGTTCCCTTTCTAAATCCAGAAGAACTTGCACGAAAATGCAGAGAAAAAGGGGACTTTCTTTTTTCCCCAATATTTCAGAGAAAAATCTTGGTCAAGGCACATATTAATATTTTCATTAATCAATCTTGAAATATTCAACACCTTACCTCTGGCTCATTTACCAAAAGCTGATAGACTTTGACTCTGTATTCACCCTTCTTAAGGGCTCTCCCAAGTCTAATAGTTATCTAGAAGGCAAAAGGAGTATCTCTTAGAACTGATATCATAATCAAAATCACATTTTATAATGCACTACCAAGACCAATGTAATGATTTCACCTGGCAAGTTAACAAGAAGTTGTAAATTATGTTCTTAAGTTTGTCTATATTGTACCAGTATATTTTTTAATGATTCAAAATAACTTCTGAATAACCTTATTGTCGTCAGAAAATGACGAAAGTGTCTCATTCAGCCGAACACTCTCAAACTCTTGATTGCTGGCGTAGACTCTAAAGACTTTGAAGTGAGAAGATGGAACTCCAACAAAAGGCTCCAAATGTTGCTTGAAGGCCGACAGTGTAATTCTTTTATCAACATGCACCATCAGCCCTAAGCAAAAATAAAGATAAAACCAGCATGAAACACCACACTACCAAAAAAAAGCACTCTAGTGTATTATTTCCATATATTCAGTTATCACTTGCAGCAAAACAGTACTGCAAAGTCAGAATTATAGTTAATGGCCACATTTACATTTTATCTGTAGGTGTTACTGTAACCTTTAAAAGCTTTGCTGTATTTGAAGTGTTAATGGTACATACTCCTGGAAGACATAGCCGTTCCAAACTGCCCTATTTTGCAATCAGTGAAGTAGTGGAGCAAAGTAGTCTCCTCCATTCAGTAAGACAACAAATAGAATCAGATGGAGGGTTTGCAGATAATCCCCCTACAGGTTTCTCCTGCCTCAAGGCGAGACAGAAGTGCTTCTGAGTTGGGGCTAGCCAAGCACATGCCGCCAAACCTTTTTTTTCTCCTGGCTTTCAGGATTAAAAAGTTGGTTAACTCTGTGTTCTGGAAGGCCATGGGATATCACACAGCAAGATCAAGTATAGATTAAGAGAATTTTTCATGGAATAACTTTGTAATCAAGGAAAAGCCACTGTAGTAATGTGAAATTCTGTAAAATAAAGTGAATAGTTTGTCTTTAGAAATTGTGTTTCTTAATATATGCAATTTGGACTACACTACAAACTGCAGTATGATTATATTGTGTCATGACTCATTAGAATTAAAAAAATTGCTATTCAGAATATTTAAATGAACAAATAAATTATCTGAATTATAAACCCATTCATATTGTCATACTAAAAATACATAAAAGCTTCCCCGCAGAATAATCTTTTATACAGCATATGATGAAAGCATCAAAATTACTGTAAACAAATAATAATGCCTGCATCTAACTAATTCTAAAAAAAAAAAAAAAAAAAAAAAAAAGGGGGGGGGGGGGGGGATTAAAGTAGTTCGAGGTTAGTCCCAAAGAAAGATCCTTCCAGGCTAAAGGAGTAATTTTATTAAAACTTTAGTAGCTGCAATTAAACTTCTCTGTGGTTTTAAAAATGAGAACGTTTGCTCACAACACAAAACAAACAAACAAAAAAATCAGCAGAAAAGTTTTATTTTAGTCTTTATCTACTATTATTACATTAGGATTTCTGATTGACAGGAAAACCTTTGCCTTTCAAAATATTTATCTTATATCCTGCTATTCTTTAATTATTCTTCTGTTAGTTATAAAACATACGCAGCTACTGAGCATTGTTTAAATGATTTATCTTTCTGACAATTAATACACTACCTTAGGCTTTTACACTGAACTTGTTCAGACATTTTCATGTCAGCCATACACTTCACTGTACCTGTTCTACTTCAGTCCATGAAAAGCAACAGTCTACTGAATTAAATGATCGATATCAAGTATGTTTGAGTTTTCTTTACAGTCAAATGGCTAGGAGTTTTCAGGCTTGTTAATCTAAACGTCAACAGAATTATTACTCTGAGAACCACAGTAAATAACTGCATTCTGGAACAGGTGAATCAGCAACAGCAGATGCAACTGTTTTCCTTCCACTGGAAGACAAGTCAGCTTACTCTCCAGAAAACACTTTCAATATAAGGAAACAGATGTATCAGAGGTAGCTTTTTATTTTCTTAAAAACCAAAAAGCAAGACACTATTCAAATCTGTAATCACTTATTACAAGATCAAAATTAGCCTAGATTTTTGCTGAACATGACACCACGTCCCATCTTTGTACTTTCATTAGCTTTAATTTGACATATAATCAACTTTTTCAATACTGCCATTAGACTTTTTAACACACCATATGAATTAAATAGTAATAAAAGAAGTATTATTTTAAGGCACTTAAAAAAAGAATACATACATTTTTGCCCTTCTCCCGAACCTTCATCTGCAGTGTAGGGTTCTGACTTAAAGTACATATATTGTGCTTCTCCTCTGCTCTTGCCACTTTCATCGTATTCACTATCTGTTCCAGAATCTTCTTCTGCTGTGTCCCAGGTTTCTTTCTTCCCCTGATTCGCTTTTGATCGCCTACTACTTGTGATACTATGAGAATCAAGTCCATTAGCCAAGGGAAGTGGGGCATTGTCCACGTTGCATAAAGTATCACTGCTATGACTGGAGCTGAGGATATCACTGTCCACTGAACTTGTACTCCTGTCGTTATTTACGTCTGAATCTGACCGTTCCTCGGACTGGAGATTTTCTGGATCGGAAATCTGAATTTGGTTTTCAAGTTCTCTGTTTTCTGCTGATGCTGAAGAGTCTACTTCATTTAAAGGTGATTCAATGTTTTCAAAATCACTGGCTTCTGTGCTTTTGCTGCTGTCTCCATTATCCCCCTCCTGCTGCTGCTGCAGGGACAAGCTTTTAAGCTTTTCGGTGCTTTCTTCCAGGATTGCCTCTACAGATTTCATATTACCTACAGATCCTTTTACTCTTTCACAGGCTTCATCCAAGTTGCCTGAATCTCCACTAGACTTCTGATAAACTGCTCGTCTAAATTGAGATCCAGGTGATTGCTCTGGTAATGAAACATATAGTCTGATTGTATTTGCATGACGGTCCAAAAGTTTCCATAAATGAGAATCTGTATACGCCACATGACGATCTAAAGACTCTGAGCTTTCAATAAATACCTGAACATAAAATAACAGTGTTTTATCATGTAGTGTTATTTTAAATAAAAGTAAAAGTAAAAATAGCAAACAGATAGGATTGAGCACACATTAGAAATTACGTCACTAAGAAACATCACCTTTTATAAAAAAAATAAAATACGTGTTTAGAAAAAGAGAGACTAAAAGATATTTAGAGAAAGATAGAAAAAGATACATGTTTAGAAAAAGATAGTTTAATAATGATTTCACTTTTCCTTATTTTCATAATCATGTTAAGATCGGAGTGAACTGTAACCAGACTGACCAGCTGCAGTAAATACTTTTATGTTCAGACGCATATTTATGTATCACTTCATGTGTACCCTTCACCTGTACAGTAACACTAGTTATGGTAGTAATGAGCCCCACAACTACAGTTGGCAGTCTCTTTATTTTCTAGTATAGCACTATAAATAAGAAATCTTTAAATGTAGACATGGGTAAGCAATAGCACAAATTGGAACACAAGGGAACAAATTTCTCTTTTCCCTTTGTCAAAGGCCACTGTGTTGTAGTGACAATGTGAATGCCAAAGGCCTTGAAGTAACTGAGTAACAAGTCAACACCATTGTTTTGCTCAGCTGTAAGCCATCAAAGCCTTCGCTAATCTTTCTTCATCGAGGACAGTGTGTTCTTGAGCTTAAATTTCAGATACAGAGCATGTGCAAAATGTGCTGAAAGATGTGCTATTACTACTGTAGTAAAAAGGGCAATGCTACAGATAGTACTTAAATAAATAACAAGTTACTTTTTCTGAATGCATTTCACAACTATTATTGGAAATATTTATCATAAGTCTTTTTGGAAAAATAACATAAATTTGGCTAGGGGTAATTTGCATAGTAAAAATTACTGAATTTAAGACAAACCCATGAAAAACTTGGTCTTAGTTTTGACATTTGTTTCTTAGGAACTTTAATACTGAGAACAGGCACAGCTGTTCAGAAGGTTTAGAAAACAAATTAGGCAGGTTTCATAGTACTGTGCCAACCTTTGTTCCCTAAGAAGGGTTGACTTTTAAAAATCTTCATCGTAAGGTTGTTAACCTCACCATCATTTGAACCACAGAGTATCAACCAGATGTCTGATTCTGAATCTGCTCTACCTTGTTATGTACACTTGGTTTCACATATAGCCTAGAGTATTCGTCAACACCACAATATTCGCTGGTTAAAAAACCCCACACAGTACACAGTGAAATACATGACAGTTATCCATTATAAATTCTATATAGATATCCATACCTTTTACAACACAACAGTGAACTCTACAAATACATGAAATGAACAATTTAAAAACCAGAGCATGTACCTTGTTGCTTCTAAAAAAGCCTTCAGCTTTCAGTGTTTTGCTGGAAACATTCAGAAGACGCAAGTCATTGTAGCAACGTTCTAATACCACCCGCATTGTTTCAGCAGGCAGGTATGTAGCCTAAAATAAAACATTGACAGTAAGGTAACATGCACGTTACACGTAATTTCAAATACTGGAACAAGTATTTCATTTTTTGAAATTATTCATAGGGAAAGGAGAAGGTTTGTTTATTGACTTATAAATTGCAAAAGACAACGTGGGGGAAAACCTCCCAAACCTGTTCAGTCCCAGTTCCTTTCCTCCATCCTTTGATATACAGCAAATGTTAGTTTTCCCAAAAGGTCAGTACACTAAAATGGCTTGGCTTTGCAGAGAACTGGCAAATTGTTAATGACCAGTAATATAAGGAATTGGTCTTATTATTTAGGGTATGAACCAACTGAAAATATAAAATTTTCTCAAGCATCAGGTTTTGCACACTGTTCCCTTAATTCTTAATTAAACTGAATTCAAATTACTGAAATCACGTTTCATAATAAATATTATGAAGTTACACCAACCACTGAACTATTTTTACACAGAACTGACCGAGTAAGATGTCTGTCTTCCCATTCAATGGAAGCAGTAACATCCCGTGGTTTAAGACCATGTAAGAAACGATCCGCACCTTAGTAACAAGCGTCTGCCGGGATGAAAAGGAGGGTTTGTAGGAAAAATGTGGACAGTTTTGGATGTTAAATTTCAGTTACTGAAGCCAATGGGGGAAGTTAAATGTTGATTCATTTGTGTGGTATCCAGTAACTGACTGGATACTCAGTGAGGTGGTTCAGGTTACTAACCCAGAAGAACATGAACCCAACTCTTTGGTTTCCCCAAAAAACTTATTATCTGATAAGCTAGTAAGCAATATGGCCAGACAGTGGCTAAGCTTGTGCAAAAGCCAAGGTAGAACTCTAGATGGAACCATGAAGCAGATTGCTGCTTTTAGCGGCAGTGAGCAGATAGACAAGCTCAATTGTGACAACTATCCTAACCCTACTGGTCATGACACACAGTATGAACTGCAAAAGGTGCTGGTTCTCATTTTATGTATTTAAACTATGACACATTTTGACAGCCAGAATGAATAAAAACTCTGTAATACAAGTCCTTAATGACTGTAAGTTACCTTTGAAATTAGCTGTTTAAATTCTGAAACTGTTTGATTCAAATAAGCTCGTACACTTATTGGAGGAGCAACAGATTCAGTCTTTAGGTCAACTACATGAACCTTTACCATGACCTCTGTAGGGAAGAGAAAAAAGAAAACAAAACCACATATAAGAGAGAATTCAACAGGCAAAGAAGACACACATAAGCTTGTCTGATGTACTGATTAAGGGGCTGCATAAATACATGCAAACTGTAATGAATTTGAAAAGTGGTCCAAATTCAAAATTTCATTTCCAGATTAATTTTAATGCCAGAGGCAAAAATATTCCAGTTTGACAAATTTTAGTATACCTTAGAAGAGTTTCAATTAGAAAGAAGTTGGCAACACAGCACAGTATGTAGTTCTGAGTATTGACTTCATAAAATTTAGTACAACAAAGTTTTTCTTCTTTCACACAGCATAATGAAGTTCCATGTTTTACAATTTTTATTTTCATGTCATCACGCAATATACGATTTTAGTCTATCCTTGTCTATATGTAATTATGTGTCTTACCACCAGGTTTATAGCACTGGAAAATTTGGTCAGGTCGTCTTGTTTCCAACAGTAAGTCAAACATGTATGTTGATTTGACACCTCCAAGTAATAAACCCATTGGCGTATCCTCTTCTCCTTCATAAGATCGTTCCAAGTAGTCATGAAACTCATCGTATTTGACAAGACGACAGCAATCCAAAGGAACAGCCTCTTCTAAATCCATTAGCTAAATCATGCACACACAAAAAAAACCCCAAAACATTTAATAATGGTCTATTTGTGAGTTTAGTTTTTCCCCTGTAAGCTAGAAGTTTCTCAGTACATGTACATCCAGGAATCCTTTGAATGCACAAATTTCAATTTGGTTTTAGAGAAAACATACGAATACATCATATATATTACATACACACACGCACATGCAATATATATGCATGGCTTTCAAAATCAAAAAAGAAGCCTGCATCAAAATGCAGAGAAGAGAGAAGTTTGAAAAGTATGTATATAAGCACATGAAGTCAGATCCTGGAAGTATATTAAGAGGAATACATTGCCTATCAGTTATACCAAATGGCATATTAGAAGCCTGAGGAAGTCATAACCACTAATTATATTCCATGCATCTCAAGGAAATGTTAACACATTCCAAATCTGTGACTGCCTTGCTGATACTCTCCCAGCCAAAGACACATATGGCAAGAACCAAAGAGTACAAGTAGGTAAGCAAGAACAGACGTCTTCAACTTCTACCTGTTTGTGGAAGGCAAAGATCAACAGATGCTTTGGTGCCCACTGATGTTATTGCATTAGCTATGCAGGAAGTTTCTTGAAAGAATTCTCTTACATTATTCTCTGTATTACATATCTAATACAACATTTTTACTGCAATACAAATATAAGCATTCAGAATCCTTTCAACTTACTGAGGCTATGGTGAGTCTAAGAGCAGCTCTCACTATCTGATTTTAAAATAAGTTTATGTAAAATCATATAGTCTGCCCTTTTAAAAGGCAGTATCATTCCAGTCGGAAATCCTCTGATGGCTACTAACAGAAAACTCAGTCAATAATCCCCAACTAGAACATCTCTTAATGCTCCCCCCCCTCAAAACCCCAAACCAACCCCCAAAAAACAACCCACAACAAAAAAACCCACAGCCAACCCCCCACAAACACTCTCACAGCATTATAAATTTAAAAATTGAAGATACACAACAGCAGAAAAAGTTATATCTAGCAATTAAACTATTCTATTATGCATAGCATACCTTGTAAGCTATTTCCACAGCTTCCTTCAGTGTCCTGTCCTTATGAACCTCTAATTTGTTCTCCATCATTATTTGTTTTGTAGGATGCATGCAGAACAATTTAATCTATGAAATACAAAAAGAAAAAAATCATCACGAAGGTATGTGCAAATACCTTTCACATTCAAGTACGTTTACATTTACAACCCTATATTCAAACAATCTAATACAAAATATATCCTTAGCTCTACTTCAGCTACAGGACAGTTTCCTTTCAGCTGGTTACACAACTGCAGATAGAAAACATCAAAGACAAAGTAAATAGCACTACTGTGTATGTACGTGTGTTTACATCTTTTTGCAAGCTAGGGTACAATGTCTATAACCAGAACATCTTTAAACTGCAGGCAGTGTGCAAATCCTCCAAAACAAGATGCACATAGGAATGATGAATGTGACATTACTTTTTCACATACAGAGTTACGTATTTCACAACCATAGAGAACCTTCTAATAAAACAATCACTTGATTCACAGGTAGACCAGCTGACTGTCATGCTTGTAAGTCATAGACAAAATATTTTGTTTGTTACTATTGAATCTATGGTTGGAAAAAGATTCCGCTCTTTCTGCCAAATAATAATTTTAAATTAGTTTAAGAAACATCATTTCACAAAGCAAAGGGTCACAACATGAAAAGATTTAACAGTACGAAACACCTAACAGAGAGCATTCCATATGCTTTGGAATTCTTTTTGCTGAAATCAAGTGATGTCAGATTAACTATAGTTTTGTTTTGGTTTTAATACCAATTCCAATTCACATGGAAGACAGGCACTCAACAAAAATCTCTGGTGAATAAATACCTCTAACAGATGCCTCCACTGTGTGCAGGCTTCCAAAAGGTGTACAATTCATTTTAAAGAGTTATTAATACAAATACACTTATCACAAGGGCCCTTGTATTGTAGTAAAAAATTACTATTTACTATAGAGACATTTCTTGCTAGAAATGTATTGTTACTTTATTCAGCAGAAATTCTAACCTTGCAAGTGTTGCGCTCAATTTCACGTTGCCTCTTCTCTTGTTCTTCCAGTTCTCTCTCTTTCTGTACCAATTGTTTAATATGCTCTGGATACTCATGTGCCTCAAGAAACTCTGCCAGTAAAAACAAAGCAATAGTTTTAAAAAATAATTTTTTCCACAGTGGGCAACATCTTAGGAAATATGGGTATATTTAATAGTTAATCTATCTTGCCTTCTTCCCTCTGTCTTCTCTGCCCAAATTTCCCACTATACCATGTCCTGTTCTCATTTTCATGATTTAAATGAAACCAAAGTCAGCCTTTTATTCCCCTTAATTATACATCAGCAACACAAGAAAATGCTATTAGCACAAGATTAATATTCCAGTATCAGTAAGGGAAGCTTTGCTGTTATAAAGAAATATACTAAGACTGGTGACTGCACTTGAACCTGTTTTTACAATAAAGGTAAATTCTGTTCTAGAAAGTGAATTAGCTGATAATAAAAGTCACGAGATATCAGGTATTGTCTATATCGTAGTAAAATAAATATTGCACTTAAATAAAGATTAGTGTACTTCATTAGATTTTGTTTCATAAAGAGAAATAAAAAACAAAAACAGAACATGCAATACTTCATTAAGTTTAAAAAAAATAAAATCTACTTTTGTAAATACAGTTGTCTTCCAATCCTGGTGCCACTCCTATTGCAAGGAATTGGGCAAATAATTTTTCAGATTTAAAGATGTGTTTGGCATTTTCAAGTAATCTGAAATAGCAGATTCAGTTTCTTTATTTGCTTGTTGAGGAATTAACAATCATAGCACCTACAGGAAAACCTATTTCCAAAGACAGCTCTTGACCCATAGACTTTGTTTATGGCTGCTATTTATTCTTAAACTTCATAAAATTTACAATCACTTCTTGTTCAGAATGAACAGTATTGTTTCAATGATTCAGACATTGAAATGATATTTTTTTTTTGTTGCTCTTAAGACTTACTACTTTATCAATTTGTTGATAAAAGGCTTTGTTTTAACAGTATCCCTCTTGTGTTGAATCCACTTCAAAACTATATAAAGCATCTACTTCAGATACTGTTACTTTAAAATGAAATAACATATTTTTATAACTGCACTGTCCCCTGTATCATGAATTCTCAGAAACAAAGAGAAGCCAGCAAAATTGATTTTGTGAGATACTTAGTTTTTCCCCTCCCTCCCTATTTCCTCAAAGAAAATACCATTGTCCAACTGTATCGAGAAAAGAGTAGAAAAGTAAAAGAAAGAAGTAGAAAGAAGTAGAAAATAGTAACATGTCTGAAAGTACTCTGTGTATAATGAAATAGATTGCTGCTAAAAATAAATGTGGTTTGTGTTTATTAGGATGTTGAAATGAGATGACAAATTTGCTCCAAGTATCATAAAACATTTCTTAGAATATACTGATATAGAAATAGTTGCAAGTCTACTTTTATTAATTTTAGTATTGTTTTCTTGTGTTTTTTTTTTAATAAAATTTAGTATAAGCTTAGATTTTTTTAGTTTGTCTTCCAAAAAACATTAAAGCTTGTTTTACTCATTCTTGCACTGCTCTTTTCTTTCTTTATTCTTGCTAATAGTCATCCTCAGTTTCTCATGGTGGAATTCAAAATTTTACCCCAAAAGCAGCAGTTAAAGGAAGCAGACAACTATTCAATTCCCTCCAAAAATATTTACAGCAGCAGAATAAGATAAACAAAATGTTATTTTCAAAGGTATTTTATTCTCTCCTCCACTGGACACATTACAAGTTGGTGTGTTACAAACTTTCTCAAGTATACAAGTCTTTTCTATGCTTGCATGTTCTTCAAAAAGAATGAGTAGGCCCCAAAAGCAGCTATACAATGTGAGGTGCCAAAGATTTCAGTTGTGAGATTCTACTCTATTAAGTAATACATAATTTCAGTTTACCAATTAAAAATAAAATAAATCCAGCTATCAAAATATTCTCCCTACAAAGGATGATTTTAAGATTCTTGAGAACTTGAATCTATTCTTTAGGCCACCCAACCTCTTGAGAACTTACTGAAAAAGAAGAAAAAAAAAAAAGTAGGAATGCAGAGATATTAGAGGTTTTTTAAGTGCCTTTGAAAGTTTTTGTGGCTTCTCATCTGCTCAAGCTATTAGGAAAAATTATTCATTGACTGTTCTGACAACTGAACTATATACACCCCCAAAACTTAGAACAGTCTGCATTATTTATCAGCCTAACTTCAGCCAGGCTACAGACTGACAAATTACCCTTTGTAAGTGCAGACTACTGAATTCTTCCTTTAAGAAAAAATAAAGACAGCTTTGATGTTGCAAGCAAATTGATCTGGCTCAATTCAACCAATTAGAGTATTAACAAAATACTTGATTCTTCCAGGCACTTACTGCTGGTGAGAGCAAGTGTGACTAGCCACTGCTCTTGCTCTCTTTCTACAGCTGTGCTTCTAACAAGGGATTAACAAAAAGGGGAAAATAGCAAACTAACATGCTTCCTTCTACTTTGGTATTAGTTAAAAAAAGTTCTATTCTATCAAAATTTCATTTACTACTGCATCATTTAGGTGTGCTCAGATTTTAAATGAGAAACATTAAGTGTTTTCAAGCAAATAATAGAGTATTAAAAAAATCTACAAGAGAAATCCTGGTAGTTTACACTTATTAGTAATATGAAAGACTAAGACCTTATGAAATTAACCAATAGTTGAATGAAGACTCCAACCAGACATTCCTGTTTTGAATCCAAATAGAATCTTCATTTTCCACTGTACCATATTTCAAAGATTAATCCACCTGTCAGCTATTACATGGGGTCAGGCATCCTCTAAGCCCCAGTGAACTAATCAGAGATGACAGGAATAAAAGACAGTGAAATCCAAGATTTGTTTCTGACTATGTAACTTATAGTATATTTTCTCACCTCTTAACTGAAACACAAACAATAAGGGCTGGTTATAAAGTGTAAAACTTTGTCATTATGAAGTTCTTACATACTCATTTTTAAGAAAATAATTTTTATTCCACTATCAATCATGACACTATATAGCATTACATTATAGTTTATTCAGTGTCACTCAGTATATGTGTTTTTCATTTCTATGGTATATAAAATACTAAAAAAATCAGAAAATTTATTTTGTGATGACCTCCTAATGATCCATAAAGGTTTACTGTAAAAAGAGTAACAAAAAGCCATAAAAGAAGGCTTCCTATATGAAAGTTACTTTAGTTTACCCTAAAAATACCAATACCAACATCCTCACAAAAATTAGTACTCATCACATGTAAAAACATCTCCTTATTCCACAACAGAATCTTACTAGTTAAGAATGGAAAACATACTTACTTGCATTTCTTGTGGGATCCTTCAGTCTGTATATCAGCATGTATGCATTTGTGGAGCTGGTAGAGAAAAGAATAGTTATCTGAATTTCTCAGATCGGAGGACAATAATTACTGCAAAAGTTGTTTGGTTTTTTTTTCCCCAGTAAGGAGCTGTCATACATATCTTAGCAATACACCAACCAAGAAGAATTTTCAAAAACAAATATCATGTTATTTTAATGATCCCGAACAGCAGTTAGCATAGTTCTTACAACTATCTGAAGCATCTACTATTACTTTTAAGCTAACACGTTAAGCACATGTATCTTGGCCATTCATCTGATTACACTAAAACACCACCAGAAAGAAAAGTAATATTACAGTACTACTAACCTAGCAAAAGCACTGGAATAATAGCCTCTGCTTCCAGAAGATCCACCATATGTTTTCTTAATATCTTCCTGAGTTATCTAACAGAAAATTAATTTAATGATTATTTGAGAAACTTGCACTAATTGAGATGCATTTATTCTCATTAGGAAAAATGGCATTACATAGTTAACACACAATATTAATCATTCTAATTTTTTAAAAATATTTCTGCTTATTTGCTGACTGCAAAAAAACTGTTTCAAAGTGATCGGCCTCTTCTTTTTTAGAAGTAGGAACTTCTTAGAAAAACAATATCCAGGTTCTTGATTGCAATAATATTTATGGATACATGTAACACCTGAAATGCATCAGCAGGACAGGTTTAACAGCGCAATCCGTGTTGTAACGGATCTACAAATACACTTCTCTAAGCAAGAAATATTCTTCATGTGTATAGAAGACAAAATTCTGAATCCAGCCTGGTCTGTACATGAATAAAGGCTTCTTTATGAACCAGCCCCCCTTCACCATCAAGAAGAAACACTCCTCCCCTGCAATGCTCAAAACCCCATACAGAAGTAAATAAACCACCCCCCCTAGAAATCAGGTAAGCTAATGAGTGAAACATGTATATGGCAGGACATTAGGATGAGAAGATGAAACAAAGTAAATGCTTGAGATAACTGCACGTAAAACCAGCTTCATTATACCTCAGTGAAAAATGACACGCAAAATAGAAACTTATCAGTTCATCTATGAGTACACAAGATAAATAAAAATACTATTTTTACCTTGCTAACATGCTGATCATTAAAGCTGTACCACTGGTCATCACTAAAAGATTTTATACAGGCATAATAATGGCCACCAGCAGCACTTCCAGAATGAACCATAACAGAAAAGAGCTCATACAGTAAAGAACTCTGGGGAAAGAAGAAAAAGGTGTGATACATATGAAGTAAAGGTAACCAAATGATCATTTTAAAAAATTTTTACAACACTTACACAAACCCAAATATATAAATAGTTTTACTGATCTGTTTTGTAACGTACAACAGAAGCGCATCACTGCAACAGACACTGAACAAAATCAGAGGTCTGATATGCTAAACATTATACAACAGTATGTAATAATGGAAGTAAAGAGGAATCTCCCCTTTCGTTGGTAGGAAGAGAGAAAGAGAAAAGACTAAACAACTTAAGAAAAAAAAAATCATGGAAACATTTTTGAACTGGCTTAATGCATTACTGTTACTTCTTTTCTATACAAGCTCTGAATTTGTGAATTCTTAGCTAGATAGGTATGAAACATATCTCCACACAAGAAACAAAAGTAATGACTAACTTGCCTGTAGCTACAACGTTTAGGCTTATTTGCTATCACCCTTCTCTGCATTCTTGAAGATTGCTTTTTGCCCCTTAATGTATATTGCAAACCAGCAACACACCATTCAATGCTTATCAGCACTCTACATTAATTTCTCTCACACCACTCCAAGTTTCCTGTCATAAACCTTTCTTTTTATAACTAAAAGGATGGAAATAAACGATACTGAGGACATCCATTCAGTGTTGTGTATACATTAAAAAAAAATAAGACTGAACAATACTGACTCACATAGGTGTTACAAGAATTAAATTTTTTTAAGATTATATAGAGGAAATGGTCTGTAAATTCTTAGCATGGACTGCATCCATTATTAAGATATCCAAACCAAAAAGGTAACAGCATGGCTTGACAGCTAGTTTGCCTAGAACAAGTAGTATGAGTTAATTGGCCAAAGCTACTGTCAATACTAGGACATGACATTTGCATTATGGATACATTACAATACTCTGTCCCTATTCCAGTCAAGTGACTATCTATTAATTGCTTTTTTTTTTCCAGCTAAGATTAACAGTATTTAGAACATTTATCAAAAAACCCTCTCAAATGGTTTAACATAAATGTAAACAGGGACAGATGCACACATTAAAATGCAAGTCAGCCTTTAAATATTTATGAAAGCAACAGTTGCAGCCAAACAGCTTCCTAACAAGTCTGAATAAAACCTATTGGCCAAACTTCAGGTGAGCTCACTGAATAACAACACATGAAATACATAACTGTAGACATTACCATAAAACTCAGAGGAGTTTTGATGAATTTTGTATTGGCAAGAAAACTCAGGTTTCTCGAAGATGTCTGCTAATCTTTACGTCCCATAGAAGGATGACTGCTATCCTAGACTGACTGGCTGCTCAATTCCTTTATATTAACTCAAGATGACCGAATGAATATTTAACATTTAGACCCATGGCCTCATCTATATGACCATTTTTATAAGGACAAGAAACAGATGGCAGAGACTGATCAAAACTTTATAATCTTATCCTACTAAGCTGCAAGACACTTTTGCAGCCAAAGCTGGTAGGCCTTTGACAGTTGGCCTCAAAGAAAAAACACTGCTCACAAGACAAAACAGTCTTCAATTTGATGGTCTGCTGCCAAAACAAGTTATCTGGGAATTCTTAGTCTGACAAGCTGGGAAAACCTTTATTCTCAGGTGACCTTCAAAATCAGTTGCATGCTTTCCTTTGCTGTAGTTATCAGTTTTTGGAATTTGAATAAAAACACACACTCCTACTCCCTCACCCCCAATATCAGAATTAATTATATTTTTATCATTTACATTTGTGGTGGGTTGACCCTGGCCAGCAACTAAGCACCCACCCAGTCAGTCACTCATTCCTCCCCTTGAGTGGGATGGTGGAGAGAATCAGAAGAGCAAAAGTGAGAAAAACTTGTGGCTGGAGATAATGACAGTTTAATAAGTGAAGGAAATAAGAAAAAAAAAAAAAAAAAAAAGATGCAATGATGCAAAGGCATTACTCACCACCTCCCAACCAGCAGACCAATGCCCACCCAGTTTCTGAGCAACAGCTACTTTGGAAAGCCCCCAGTTTTTACTTCTGAGCATAACATTACACAGCAACGAATATAGTACAGAATATCCCTCCGGTCAATTCAGGCCAGCTGTCTCAGCTACGTACCCCTTCCAGTCTCTTGCCCACCCCTAGCCCTGCTCATTACAGGGGCAGAATGAGAAACAGAGAAAGCCTTGGTACTGTGCAACACTATTCAGCAAGAGTTAACACACTGGTGTGCTATCAACACTGTTCTAGTCACAAATCCAAAACAGAGCACCATACAGGCTACTATGAAGAATACTAACTCCATCTCAATCAGACCCAGTACAACATTTTTTTTTTAAATGTACCTTTTCACTGCCAGCTTTAGAAAGTCTTTCTGCTGCACTATTGCTTTCAAGGCAGATTCCTTCATCAACTCCATCATCATTAGAAAAATCATTGCTCATCTGATCACTGTGACAACTGCCTTCATTTTCAGCTCCACTATCAGTGCAACTCTCAGTCTGAGGAGACTTCTTAAAAATAAAACACATACATACTAATATTATACAATATTTAAAGTTATACAGAACAAGAAATGACAATACGGTTGTGAAATTAAAAAATTCCAATCTGCAAAACAATGAAACTCCTCAAAAACCTAGAGACCTCTGCAATTCAGCATTGAGAACAGACTTATTTCTGTTAGTAACTGTCTTCAGTCCACGTCAGATCAATATTTTCTCATCTTGTGTGCAACTGAGTGGCAATTACCTGGTTTCATACTTGACAGGATTATATCTGTTACTAGCCTATTCCATTCAATTAAATATCTGGAAGTCTAATATCAGATAACAAATCCTATTGTAACATGGGCCTGTTAATCAAAACTGATTTGACTGGAAATATTTTCATCCACAGTCAAAGATTTTTTTCCATTTCAACTCCTTGGACAGAGTCAAGGTATTACAGTAAGACTGATCAGTGTTCTATTAGCTTAAAAGCTTGATGTCAACAACACTATGAATGCAGTTCGTTTAGTACAAGTCAGTATATCCATCTCTTACCTGATCCTCTTTCCTCTGGATAATTCTTCTGATTTTCTGACAGTTGTTAATTTTGTCTCAAGTTCTATTCTCCCAGATCAATCTTCATTCTCATTTAGCCCCCCCAGTAACACTTTGAGAGGTATCAAATTGCTTAAATGGCATACTTCATAAAACAAAGGTTTGTATAGAGTCAGAAAAGCCTCTCCATATGCATGTCAATGGAGTATTTCCACTATGAACTAGCAAAGTGACATAATGTTTTCAGGAATGAAATTAGAGGAATAAATTTAGTCTTTAATGCAGAAGGCACATTAAATGCTTTTCGGTGAATGTAACTGCACAACATGAATTTTGGCCAAAACCAGAAGAGTTAAAAGCCAGGTGGAAGTGAAAAACAAAATTTTAAAAATCTAATTTCTACAGCATATACAACATTGTGAGTCAGAGGAAAGGAATTAATCATTAATGTTTTCTGGACTAACTTCAGTGTCCAGAGTTTCAAAACTTTACATCACCTCTTGTGACCAAAACACATTCAGACACAAGTCTAAAAAAATATGTTTTATTTCAGATTTGCAGTATATGTAGAAGCCCTGAGAGTTCTGCTTTTAAATCACTCATGTGAAGATAGAAGAAATCAGGAACAGCTTTTTTACAGAAGCATGGAAACCCTATAGTGATTAGAGAATATGCTTCCTTTTCAGTATAGCAAAAATCCACATGGACAGATTTAAAAAGTTCAAATTAAAACATTGCCATGGCTAAAGAACATTTATGTAGATGAATAATGTTGTTAAAATGGGTTTATTAGACTGACATTTTAATTGAGAAACTTTAACTTTCTTAAAGACTTTTCTCTGAAACCAAACACCTTACCTCATCTTCAACATCAATGAAGACACTCATGTCTAACTCCTCAGGAAAAGTCATTCGATCATTGAGTTTAATTCTGTGCATAGTGGTATAATCAAAGTCAAATCTCTTCAGCTGTAATGTCAGCAGATATGGAAAATGCAAGAACCGCAGACCCTAAATGAAGCAAAGACAAAGTTATGCTACCATTGTCAGGATTTACCAAAAGCAATTTTTGCAAATGATTTGGACAGTCTTTACCTTCCTTGCATCACATTTCTTCTTACATCGTTCACAAAAATACTGATTGGGGCCATCAAGAATCTCAGGCTGAATGAAAGCATGCAGTGCTTCTTCCTAATAATAAAAAGATGGTACCTGATTTTTAAAGAATGTTTACTATGTAGCTATAAATCAGAATGATAAATTTACAATGAGACTGCAAACGCATACAATTATTTCAATTAAAACTACAACCAAAATTTGATTGACATAAACTTTGATACAGACACAGTCAGGAAAACATGAAGAGAAACCAACCTCTCTACCCAGCCCAAGGTTAAATAGTCAAACCACAATTACTGCTAACTATATTTCATTCAGTATTTGATGAATACAAATTGTCTTTGTTTTAATAAACATATGAAATGAAATGACACTGACTCCTGTTAGCTTGCACACCACATTTAGTCATGTCTGTTGAGTCAACTGCTGTGAAAACAAGCTTATTTTCTAACCCTGCTTTGGCCCTGTTCTCCCAGAATTTTGAGATGATTGTTCTGCATTTCAAGAGGAGTTTTTCCCAACAGCTACCATCCAATAATTATGGGGGGGTGGGAGGAAGGTGGCAGGAAAAAATGTTACTCAGTTCCTCAGCGCCCTGCCTGAAGACCACCTTAGTCCCATTCTACAAAGGACCTGGAAAACTACAGTTGAAGATACTATTTCTAAGTGAAAGGTGGCGAAAGGACCGAGGGAGAGTATTTGAGCTTCACTCCCAAAGGAGTGAGAATCAGATATGGCCATCTTCTATAAAGACAGAACTAGCTTCCTAGCGTAAACTTTGAGGCAACTGACCAATAACTGTACTTTTGTCCTCTGACAGCTGCCTAAAAGTTCTGTCACTAATGCTTAAAGCCAGGAGTTTAATGATTTCCACTTTGCTCCCCTCTACAGCAAACAGTATTCAAAATACAACCAAACTGTCCTCCCCCTAACATAATTTGCAACGATGTTGCATATAAGTTATATATACTTGAGAACAAACTTGTTCAAACAAAATTGACTAAGAATATTGAGATGGGTTCAGTGAAGAATTTTACCCAGGCATTTTAAAAGTTAAAACCTTTAACCCAGTCAGCTTGGAAGCCAATAGGCTCTGGGTTTCTGAACTCCAAGTGGAACCCATTAGTTCTCTGTTCACTTATGGAGGTGAAAACAAATAAAACTTGCATATTTAGACATTCAGTTTAAAGCAAAGGTGATCAACAGAAACAATGTTTTTAAAATCATTATCTCTTACGAAGGACTGTAGCTGTTCCCTGAAGTCTGAATAAGTAAGAAGGGGCTTAACTGGGCAGAGTAAAATCACCAATTTTAACATGGCTGGCACAGAACTTAAGATTACTATCTACATCATGTTGTTTGATAAGTCACACTTTGGGAAGAAATCAACGATATGCCAAATTCTTCAGAAAGCCTCCAATTCTTCCCTTCTCCCTTCTTTCTTTCTGAGAACTCAGGGAAGCAGCAAGAACAATAATATAACAAATGTTTTACAACAGCTCTGTTGCTGTTGTAGGAGAAAGGACTTTTGAAAAAGGACTGTATTCCAGGTGACAACTACTCACAAACGAAAAATGTGCCAAACTCAATGGAACAACTGTACACTGAAGGCAGTCATCTCACTTGACCATTTTTGGATCCAGCCGGAAAAGCCTTTGAACAGCCCTGAAATCACAGCTCTTAGGCAGAGATACTCTCTAGACACGTGAAAACATTTTAGAGTCTGAATTGAACGGCTGTCTACATATATACTTCTTAAACGCTGCAGAGGCTGAGTTGCTTTTTACTCAAGGTCAACAAACAGCTAATGTTTAGTATGATTATGCACTGAAATGTGAGGAATCTTATTCTAAAATCTAAGGAAGAAGACTAAGCAAGTTATAACCCTGCTTAAAAAGAAAGGGTAAGAAATGGATTACTGCATTTTCACTATTCTGTGAACTAGTTAAGGAATTAATATTCAGAACTATTTAAATGAAAGAAAAAAGTTAATAACCACAGAAAACATGAAATGTAGAAAACATCACATAATGACCATTCATTCATAATGAACTACCTCTTATGAATCAAATGCCAGTTATGACAATAAAAGTATATGTCAAGTGTAAGAAAAAATTTGCAATTCATGCATCAACATGAATATGAATGAATGGGAATATACAAATGATGGGACATAGATAGTTATGTAATGCTTACATAGACTCACATGATGTGCAATTTAACAAGGAAACATACTATAAATTTTTACATATGGAAAAAAGTAATGATCCTTCAGACCCCCAAAAACTGAATGAAGTAGTATTACATTACTCTTGCAGTTTCACTGCTTACCACCCATCGCAAGCTATGCTTTGAAAAACCTGATTAAAACTCTTGAAAACTCCAGTATTTTTGAGCTATATGAATTTCCATGTATTTTTCAATCCTTGTATAAGGAACATCACTGTTCCTCAGGGTTACTCATTTGTGTCTCCTGCAGTTTCCTCCTATATAATCTTTACACCGAAGTTAATTCTGCTGATAGGGCGTTTCTTAATACAATTCCTATTCTAATGCAGTTCACCATTTTCTACTCTGACAGTTTACTCAGCAAAACCAGTGACAAAGCTTCTACGCTGCGCAACCTATCACATGACATCTCCCATTTTCGTGCAACTCTACTTTTAGAATAAATGTTACCTTTGAAGTTATCTTCAAAGAGGTAACTATTATGTAGCCTTAGAGCTACCATGCATTTCCAACATTCCCAACACACACTTCAAAATATACCATATACGACCAAGCAATAGATTAGTATGACAAAGGCTATTTCAACTTTTTTTATAGTTCACAGAATCAAAAGAACAATATAGGCTGAGACTTCTGGAGATCATCTGATCCTAACTCCCTGCTCAAAGCAGGTCCAACTTAAAGCACATTGTTCAGGGCCTTGTCCAGCCAAGTTCTGAGAATATCCAGTTTTTAATATTCTGATTATGAGATTTATAACACTTAGCATACTAAAATGCCATAACAAACAGTTCAAACTAATTATTGTCTGGCAAAAGATAGGCACTTCGGACACACTCTTCACAAAAATGCATTATGATATAGTCACTAGTTTGACAGGTATCTTACTGCAAGCATTTGTAAATGTGCAAATTTGCAAAACCTGTGAGCAGGAGTAGTAGAACCTTTATGAAAAGTTACACAATAAATACCAAAAGGCAAAACTGTTCTTGGAGAAAACTAGAAACCAATTGCCATCTCAGATTTTCAGAGCTCATCTAGTTTTCCCATGTCCAAAGAATATGCTCAACTAAAAATACAAGACCTTGCTGTTACCAATGTAGCTTAAAAAAAGTAAATATCAAATCATCCATATTCTGCCTTCAACAGTTTTAGTTTGGCAATGACACCACAAAATAAGTTCACACAGAAGTCCAAATTAATTTCTGCCCAAAAATGGTCTACTTGTATGCATACTTACACCCTCAAAAGAAAAACTAACATACAAAAGATGGTGGAAACTAACAACACTTAACACAACAGAACTGTACGTGCTACATCTCCAGACTACTTGTATTATTACTAGCCTTTTGGTATTACAAAGCAATTTCCACTGTTTTCTAAGTAACATAATTCCAGCATTCCAGCTAGATCCCCATTGCATCCACTCTTCTCTCAGCTGTTCTTCATCTTGCAAAATTTTTAAGTTTAGCTTATGTCTAATGCTGTTAAATTCAGGCATCTATACAAAAGATACCAGTACCTACAAAAATCAGTAGGTGAATTGCTGCTCCTGTTTACCTCCTTGAAATAAGCTATATAGTTTTATGTCTAATATTTCTACTGACCTCAAGAAAAGACTGATTCAGGTTTTTTTAAACCATATTCTTGAACAATGCAGATAGTATAAGTACTTTTTCAGAAACTATCTTGAGATACATACTGACAAGATCTCAGTGCCCCAGAGCTGCCCTAATGAGTTTGCAGCTATGTAGTCTTATTACATGAACTTGGAGGATGGAGTGGGGAATCAGAAAAAATACTTCAAAATGCAAACCTTAAAAACATACTGAAGAATTTCAGAATTAGTTCGTATTAGGAAATAAAGCAAGCATAACATTATCCTTCCAGTTCTTCAATAATCCCATGTATTTAGAAGTAATACATATATATTTATAGGTAAATGCAACATTTCAGGTATCTATGTTTTTTTGGTAGTACACAATGTCGAACAGTGGGATAATACACTTTATGCGGCATTCTACAGATTAACCTTACTTAAAGCTCATACATCCATTCTCTCTTATTAGAAAGTAATGGAAAATCACTTACCTCTAACTAGAGTTCTTTGAAGGTAGTATCCTCCTTAGATCCCCTATCTTGGGTTGTGTCGCCTGCTGCAAGTTCCCTCAGGAGCTGACTAGCAAGGTCTAAAAAGTTTTACATTCCCTTCTATAAGCCCTATTAGCGCATGTGTGAAGTTTTTGCTCTCTCTCTCATACCCTTTTACCTACACCTACTAAATCACCACCATCTATGGATCAATGGAGGATACTACCTTCAGAGAATTCCATTTAGAAACAGGCGATTTTTCCCTTCTCCAAAAGCAAGTATCCTCCATATCTCCCCACTGTTGAAGACTACAAAACTAAAAATTACATCTGCTATAGATAATACAAATGCAGGGAGGAGAATCAACTGAATATAATCAGAATACGAATTAAAAAAGCTCAAAAATTGAAGCATCAATACAAATTGCAACCATGTAACTCTGTGTAACAAAAATCTTAAAACTATTTTCCTCAATGTTGTAAACCCAGTAAAAGCTGATTTACAGGAGAAATATCAAATACTACTAAAAGTAATCTGATATTTAAGTTCTTAATTGTTCAAGCTTTCTGTGTTTTTACAAATATACAAAGTCTTTTTTTTTTAGCATTCCACTGTAGACTTCTCTACTAACAAAGAAAAAAATTTCCATTTGAGACACATGTACAATGCATTGTTAAATGCAGAATACAACTACATGAACTGAATAGTTTTCATTACTTTATTCATTACTTTATTTCATACATTATTCAATAATGAGATTTTTCTGATCTATTAAAAATTACAAAAAAATTTGGTTTAGGCAATATTTCTAAAAATTAGTTTTGAAAGGTGAAAAGGGAAGCCATCTACATAAAGTATCAATCTGTATCAATACAGCATCAATTAGCTGGATAGTTCTAAAATATTTTAATGTGATCCTAAAAAGAATTCAAAGGACTTTACTAACTTGAATCCTTTATGTGAGATCAATGTCCCTCATATCTTTACTACTTCTCAAGATTGGTATTTAAAGTTTTAAAGTATGAAGTGCTTTGAACCTACACTGCAGTTTCACCTAATTCTAACAATTCTCCTCTTAACAGAATTACTGTTAAGAATTGCAGACTATTGGTGCTTAAAAAATATTGCCAGCATACTAAATACAAAAGGAATATATATAATAAATAATCCTGGTAAGCCAATTACACCACCAGTGTTTGTTTAAAACAACCTTTACTGAAAGACTTGTTTGATTTATTCTTATTCTTTCTCACAACTTCATCCACAGTACAAGTATTTTAAGCCACAACAGTGGAATTTCACCGTTTGTAATCACTTCTTTTCAGGGGGGTGGAAAAGATAAAACAAAGAAACTTCCACAGATTTACTAAGCAATATATATGCTTGCCAACATCAGTAATGCTGGAGCAAAAGTGACCAAGAACATTGATGTACAATAGGATTTTTTACTATCATTAAATCGCTTGTTAAAAGCATATGGTATTTGAGAAGTGAACTTTAAGCAGCACAGCAACAACATGGCAATTAAACTAAAAATTTTAAGTCAAAGTTCCATTCTTTCACTAAGATTTTCAACAATGCTATGAAAATTTAGCAATGTGCCAATAAAGAGAACAACCCAAATATAACTCAGTGATCTCATAAAAATATCTCGAGTAAATGCTGAAGATTTTATCAGGAAGAAAATAATTGATTACTGCAGCCCTAAGGCAATAAAGTTGCATTTCCCCTCCCCTTATACATGCACCAGTAGGACTCATTGAAGGGCAAAAGAAAAAAAACCAAAACAAAAAATAAACCAAAAAGCCAAAAAAAATCTTCTAGAACTTGCTAGCTGGTTCACTGCACAAAGACGAACACCCCAAGATGGAGTATCTAGGATGATACTTACCATGTAACAAATTATACCACTGTCGCATTATGTATTCTATGTGTGTATGGATGCACTATTAGTCAGCATAATAGTACACACCACGCTAGCAAATGCCTGGTTGGAGCCATATGGCCGGATGACCAAAGGAATATCCAGGTAAGTGTCGATTCTCCAGCCTTCATAGCCACATTCTAGACATCTTACATAGTCCTTCAGTTTGCCTTGGTACAGCTGATTTATAAGATCGGCCTGAAACAAACAGATATTCAATAGAACTTTAAACACGCTTCCTTTCTTTAGTTTTAGAAGAAAATGTCTTTTTTTAATGAAGTCTTAATTGCATAGCTACACATTCAGAATACCATTCCCCAGCAGGACATCCATCTCTTGATTTCTTGTTCTCCCCTGCCCTACCACTGCAAAAAACACTTATCAAATGACCTTCTCAAACCATGATACAGAAACTTCACAGTGTACTTTACGGCCATGTCTCGAGAGTGACTACAAAACTACAAAAATTGAAGTTTGTTTTAAAAACAAGCCTGGTCTTCCAGACATTGTTAATAGATTGATACTGCAAGTCCTTCCCTGTGTGTCCAGAGGTAGATGCAGAAAGATAAAGGAAGTACTTGCCAATCTTACAAATCTGAAAATTGGCCTACAAGTTGGCTGCTTATCAGAATGTAGCATGTGTTACGAATATACTCCTAACTTTGTCTTACATTAGAAGAGCGGGCTTGAGCTTCAAGAGCCCGCAACATAGCCTAATAAATACTGACAGTAAGGAAGCTATCACAGGAGTTACAGTCACTTTCTGTGCTTCAAATAAAGACTAAGTATCCAGAGTTCAGAATATTCCACTTTCAATTGGGGCACAAAAACATAAGCAGCACCCTCTTAAAAGTTGAACATTATAGTAGCTTAACTATTGCATCAAACAATAAAAATGGCAACTATTGCAAACTTTCAATAACCTGGTATTTAAAATTCAGTTAACATTTTTCACAATCGTCCTTAAAAAAAACCCCAACAAAACCACACTGCTGAATGAAGAAAGTTTTTATACACTTACCTGTTCTGTTTGCTTCCATTTCTGCTCCAAAGCATCAAACATGACTCTGCAAAGCTCCTGCACATCATGTTGTTGCCATGCTATTGGAAATTAAAATTAATGTTAATTAATACAAGAGATGTTATTAGCCCCAATACTAACTGTAGCCTCAGAATACTTCCTAGAAAGCTACTGATCTGTTCAAGTCTGTCCCTATTATTTACTACACTATTCACTACTGGGCCAGTGTTCAATTCCACCAGCAGCTGCCTCTCAAGTTAAGTTAGAAAAATAAGCAGCCAGCTTGCTCACAATGTTTATGCATAAACAAGAATTGCATACATAAGCAAGAATATGTAAAAATACCCCAGAAATGCTAATATGCACTGTTATAAAATAAATAGGTTCTGACTTATTTCCCACTTTGCACTGATTCTCTAAAACTCAATTTTCAACTCCTTATCATCATGTGATTACTCCACGGAAAAATCAGCAGGTTATCGGGCAAAATTACACTATACAAGTGTCAGGAAGACAAAAACAGTGTTTGATTTTATGGAATTATCCATATTATTTTCTACTTAAGTGGAACTTGTGCATTTCACATTTGTGATTCAAAACACATGCAAGTTTCTCATAAACAGCTACTTCTTTAGAAACAATTAACAACTGTAATGATAGCTTAATTACAAAAATATAATGCTTTTTACTTTAACAGCCTAAAATTCAAGCATTTCTTTAAAAATCAAACACATACCACAAAGTATTTATTTAGGCTATTTTGTTTCCATTGAAACAAAGCAGATTCTAATAATTATTTTTAATTATTCCAGTATTTTTCCCCTAACGACAGCAGTTTAGGCCCCTAACAGGCAGCTTCTGAAGCAAATCACACAAGCTTAATAGCTCCTTTATTACCCTCACTACTATCCCATCCAAAACTCCGCGTAACATCTGTTGTTTCAATTGCTCTTTTTTTGCTGGTCTGCAGTAAAACAAACAGTCTTTGAAGCTGGTAGGGAATACTCGTCACAGGATCCTCTTCAGATTCTTCAAATTCCCATCTATTCACAACACAAGATATTTGACAATTAAAAATTTGAAAACATTACTCAAAAAGGCATTTAAATCAGCATTTATTACATTTCAAGAGGTCTGCCAGATTAGAAAGGTTAACTGAAGCTCTGCTTCTTGGGAAAAGTCAAATGAAATTGCTTTCCATTTCTGCAATAAACAACAATATAATTCTTTAAATGTACAAATCCAACACAAAATAATTTTGAAGCCATTCACTGCACAAATACAGACATGAACTGCACTTAGTATCAAACTTAATTTCAAGTTTGATGTTTTCAAGATGGAGCAAATTCTTTAAAAAGCTTGCTCATGCCACAACAAATAACATATTACTTTACTAACTGTTTTACTAAAAATCTGAACCTTTTAAGCAGATATAATTTATAAGTCTATGCAGCTTGACTTCAAATATGCTTTTCAGTATCCAAACAAGGAAATTTTGACAGGAGAAATTCAAAAGGGTCTCCTACTAATATATACCAGCACAAATTCAAGAACAGGTTTTTATTCCATATACTCACTTATATAATGCATTTCTAAATTCAGGAGTCATGAAAAGTGTTTGTAGAAGGCTGTTCAAGTAGCAAGTCATTGCTTGATTTACTAGCCCCACATAACCTAAAAATACAATAATGAAATGGAAATAATGGAAAAACATGGGAAAAGACTTTCAGAGTTAAAACATTTGACAAGAAACATAAACATTATCACAGAACTGTTACGAACTGCACCCATCTGTTGTCATTTATTGTTATTTACACTATAAAAATTGACGGAATATTACAATTGCTCATTTCTGAGAGCAACAGAAAGTAATAGTTTGCACAACAGCAATAATTTCCCTGAATGACCCAAAGCTATTTTAGTGACCATGAATTATGTTTCACAGTAACAACCAACATTTAATGCTGAATACTGCACCAATGGGGACACAGGTAACTTTAAATATTTTAATAGTAGATTTAAATATTTTACAGAAGAACTAGAATTTGTTAAGAAACAGTTGTGTACTAGCTTACTTATTGCCTGATGTCAACTAAAAATATCAGAGTTATAATGTAAATATAACTTGTATCTGCATTGGTTTGTACTATCATTTCAGAACTATAAATTAAAAAAAAAAAAACCAAACCAAAAAAACCCTCTAAAGTGCCCACACACGTATCTTCTAAAACCTTCTCCCATAATAACCAATTAAAACAGGTACTAAAAATCAGTGCAATTTTTACTAGCTGGAAAGGGAATTATTTACTCATATTCATTTTAATGCAATTTTAAGATTTTCTCCAAAATACACAATATTAACAACAGCTGATAAGTAAGCAGCATATACTGAAGCATAGTGTAATAAAGAAATTAAATATGCCTATTTATACTCTGAAGCTCTTTAAGTATTAAAAAAAAAAAAAAAATCTCAGTTCCATACTAGTAATGAAAAGGCAGCTACTCCATGCAAAACACAAGCATTTTCTGTGAAGAGACTGAGTTAGAACATGTGTATTTTATTTATTACTCTACTCTATATAGATCATCTTGTCACAGTTATATTAAATGAAGAAAGGTATGTGGCAAATAAACTTTTTTATCTCTCAAAAAATTCTTGAGCATGCTTGAATTGGTGTAATATAAATGTCATCTTTGTCTCTGCTCAACAAATTTAGTATCAGGAGTTTGTCTCATCACTGAGCTGTAACTTGCCACCTCCTCCTGCCCCCTGCACAGCAAAGGCACCCAGCCAGCCTCCTGGGATCTGCCCTGGCACCTGCCTGCAAGGCTGAGCTGCACTTCCCTTCCAGAGGGAGTCTCCGCTTGCTGGTGGGGAACCAGGCAGCGGAGGATGAACCTCTTGGGGAATCATGGTGCAGGCAAAGAAACCGCAACCAGGGGCTACAGTAGGAAGACTGCAGTTAACGTACGAACTGCAGAGATTTGGCAACAGCCCCTCTATAAGAGGGTGTCGAGTACTCATTAAGCTGTGAGTAAACACACATCTTGATGTGAATCCTTTTTGGTAATACAATCCTGACTACTCAACTAGGGATGCAGCAGCAGATTAATACTGAAAAGGAGGGCCCCTGACAGAGTTTGAATTGCACTGTCCCAAGTAAGAAAAGGATGGGGTACAGCTCTTCGGTTCCCAAAAGTGATACGAGAATATTGTAGAAAACATGATGGAAAAAGCAGTAGCAATGTAGAGGTTTTTTAAAATAAATTGCAATTTATTTAAAAAATCTTGAAGTACTGCTATTTGAAAATACGCTAAAATAATTACAAATTAGCATTGCCTTTACAAGAGAGAACAATATACCTGTCTCCGATTTGCTCAGGACTGATGAATAAGAATAGCTCTGACTGACGTAGTCATTGGTACAGCCAACAGAGCCTTCTCTTGGAAGAGGGCCTATAAATCTGTCTTGCGCACTGTCATCTGTTGTACCTGACTCCTCCTGAAAACATGAATACACTGATTTTATGCAAAATTTAGACAACAAATTTTTACTGAAGTACCTACAAGTTTACTTCTTTCTCTTGTGGCTAAATATATAAAAAAAAGAAAAAAAAATCAATTGTGCTAAGCATATCACACAAATTTTACAAAATTGCAGATATACAGTTGCTTGTGTAACTTTAATTCTGCCCTCCAAATCCTCGACCCCTTGAGAAATCGTTCCTTGCATTAGTGGAAGCAAATGCCCTTTAGAATACTGTATAATCCAATACAGTACTATAACGCATACAACAAACAAGTTTGCAACTTAGCATCTCCTATGTCTCAAGTTTTCTGCACTGAAATACAGAATGAGATTTTTTTCAGATATAAAAGTTACAGTTAAATATTATTTCAGAATCACCCTCAAATTCTGATCTTGTGCACAATTATTTAGACATGGGGGTTTTTTTCCACTTTTCAGGTAATTAAGTCCACAACAAAGGCTAAGTAGGTCAGTATTATGCTGACATGAGAGCAGAGTAAAAAAATCTTAATGTATCACTAGTCTATCTAATCCCTGATTTAAATAAACTGCAGCTGTGTTTATCTTTCACTGCATCACATATTTGAGAAATAGGAAATTTCAAATATTTTGTTATGGCAGACAGTTACTTCTAGCAACACTGACAACTCTTCTTATATATATATATATTTTTTTTTTCTTTTCTTAAAGCTAAATTTGGAAGCAGGTAACTGCTGTTGATACAAGACTGCCATTTCTGACAATCCTGTCAGAGTGGCCTAATATTGCTTTCAAACACTCAGAGAAAAAGAATTAGGTATGTGATTAAACCTATATTGTTAAGACTTATCTCTAAACATGTCAAAGATGAATTAATTATATAACCTTAGAAAATTACTCACAGCAAAACATTACATAAATATTTGACAAGCATGAATAAAAAGTGACAGCAAATCATTACTAATGGAATCAGTCCTACTCAGGAGAAACCTAGAAGTGTAAAACACTAGTCCAAAAGTCTGTTGAGAAGGTTCCTGAAGAAGCTTATTGTATGAAATATACAGCCCAATTTTATTTCATTTTCTGATCTCACAAGAGCAATAGACAGAACATACATCTCTCTCCCCCAACACTATAGCTTATGTAGCTGAGTGAAGATTTCACTTACCGGCATTGTATGAGGCTGCTCACCATCTCTGTCTGTCAAATGCAGAAAGTTCTTCTTCCCTGGCTCAAAACCAGCATCGAGAATAGTTTTGTCACTGTTCTGATCTATTGGAGTCTGCTAAAAAAAAAAAAAAAAACAAACAAAAAAACAAAAAACAAAACCACCACTTTTTTTTTAAAAAAACAGATCTATACACAATTAACAGAGTCCATCCAAGTACATTGCTTGAAGTAGCATCTGATACACTAAGATGAAATGAAAATAAATAATTATCCAGTATAAACAAAACATACTCATCATTAATACTGAAAGAACTTGGGAACAGTTTAAGAAACAGTGTAAATTAAGTATTACAGTACAGTTTAATCCTTAGAAGTTGGTTAACCTATTCAGGAGTCAAGACACTGGTCTACAAGTTTCTTGCAGAACATCCAACCATCTAGTGTCCTATACAGCTTGCATATACTTTTTTTTTTTTTTAAGAAAAAAAAAAATTCAGCAAGCATAAACATGACCTGAAATAAAATAACATCTATTTCTTAAGGAATCTTATGAAGTTTTCTAGATGCATCTATAGAAATCATATTAACTAAAACCAACACTGATTTACAATAAAGCACAGAAGCAATATTAATCATAATTTTTTTGTATGTAATAAACTCAAATAGGTATAAGAAACATGAAAGTCACTACACAACATGCTTCAGTGGAGAAGAAAACATTTCTCAAACAAGACCACAGGAAACAGAGGAGATGAATTATCATGGGTATTATTATTAAAAATACATACTGATAATGAAAACTAGCATTACATCTGAATGATCATAATCATTTCTTTTGTTTAATGATTAGATACATGTATCAAGAGCACATTCTCAGACTAAAATGTAGATATAATACAAAATAAATGCAGCCAAATCAAAATACTGGTGTCAGTCTGCTTTGGTGCGCCTACTACAAATTTTTACAGGAATTAAATGAGTACTACACAATACAGATAGCACTTTTCTGTAACGTGAAGATTTAAACGTTTGCTATCAAGAGGAAATGAAAAGCACTTTTGCCATACCGTATCAGTTACATTATCTCCATTTCCCCACATTAAATCAAAAGTTCCATTCACGTAGCCCACTTTTGAAGCCACATCTTCAAAGAGCCTTTTAAGTGGTGTGGAAGCTGGCAGGTTCAAGGTAACACGTTCATTCACTGTCTTGGAATTTGTGGTATCTTGTATTATACACAGCACCCTGGGTTCCTCAGCAGCACTTTCCACCTGAAATGACAGCAGGCAACAACTCATGAGTAAAGTTAAGAACATTTTGGAGTTTGACTGAAAAGTCAAAACAAGACTTCACCAATAAAATGTAGTACACTTTTACAACCTAAGGATCCTAAACCTGGACCTTATTTTTGAAAGCAGGCATAAGAAAATTAAGAACCTTCCAGTTTGGAAAACACATGTGAAAACAACCTTCATTTTTGTAGAACAAGAAGGAATTTGTATGGGTGGATCACAGTGTAGAGAAATAAATGGCTCAAGTTCTGCACAGAATTTCAGCCAGCAAGCAGACAGAAGACTGCTTCAAATCAGGAAGAGACTTTCAAATCATCACTTCAAACTCATATTTTGTTTTGACATGATCATAAATCCTGCTGCGGTAGAAGTATACCTTTTGTGATTTTTAGGAATGCAACCCAGAAGATCTGCAAGCTTCCAAATAATCTTGGAAGCTGACCATTAAACAAAAAGTTTCATAACAAAGCTACCAACTTTCTTCCACTAAATCCACTGCTGCATGAGAAATTCTTCTGCCTGAACAGAGCAAGAAAATTAACATTGCCAAATGGCTACTAGACAAAGAGATTTTAAACAGCAACTTCAATAAATCTGAAATCAGAAAAGTAACTATCTTGAATGAAAGTGGCAATGGAATAGTGATAAAATTTTACGGACGCAGGTAAGCCAGGAAAATGGCGTTTTCCCAACACTTTCCAACACTGAAAACCCAGGAAGTCAAAGATCTAAGCACAATGAATTAATTCTCTCAGTTATCCAAAGTTGTAGAACAATAAGGAATAACTGGTATTTATACACAGGTCACACAAGAAAGCATCAGGTCAGTAAAAGGAATAATTAGTGCCCAAGGACTCAGCCTTTTCAACTTGTAACACACAGAAAGCATTAGTAATGCATGTCAGAGCACCCACATCTCAGTCCATGGCTAAAGGGTACATAATTTAAAAGGGCAAAAAGATACATGCAGTGCTATCACAATTTTCAGTGGATAAAAACCATTAATAAATAGCAAGAACTGTGTTAACACTAAAACTGTCAGCCATGACATAAGCATCTTCTAGAGAAGAACTACTAAGAAGATCTACACAACTTCAGCATCCCTTGTATTTCTACACAACCAGCCTCACAACACAGATGACCACCAAGGTGGTATAGGCCCTCATGAGAGCTCTTACGTGACCAAATCTTTTAAAAAGGAACAGAAACATTTTAGCTGATGCTGCATCCCTTCATTTTGCAAAACTTCAAGATCAGCTGACAGTCTTCACGCAACTATAAAATAAAATGTTAGCTGACTGCAGCATCTACTCCTATCATCAGAAAAAAAGTTGTCAGAAGGGCAAATAAACCTCCCCCGGCACCCCAATCTGTATTATGTTAGTTTGCTTTAGACTGTGATTTTTCTTAAGACTTTAAAGTCCAATTTCTCTAAGTTTATCAAATCTAATGTCCTGTGTGGAAATCTTCATTAACTGCATGCTCAAAAAGATTCAAGGCACCATTTCCAGCAAATCTGCAACACTTCGTCTTCATACATTTAATCTTTACTGGAGAATTTTAGGTTTATGAACTACTTTCCATGAAAACAGACAAAACTATTCCTGAAATATTAACCACACATTAAGAGGAAAACACAAGTTAGAGGTCAAATTAATTTTGACATTATATCCTCACTTTCATCCACAGCACCCACAGACGCACAGAGCTGTACTTGAATAGATGAAAAATAAATTTCACCAGTTGATTACTTCTCCTGTGTTCTTTCCTTTAAATTTCCCAGCACAGCTTCATTCTGCAATTTTTTTTTTTTTTTGGCTAAACAAGCACACAATTTGTCTCTTTCACTGTGTGGTTACAGAAGATTAGATGAAGCTCGTTCAGTGGTCTACTTTCTTGATTTTTCTTGGAGAAGATGAGCAGCAGCTAAACCCCAACAAACTCGTAAGATCAACCTACACTTAGGACCCAGATTCCCCAGCAATGGTAGAGGCTTGCTCTGGGTGAAAGCCCACCTTCCTCTGTAGAACAGTGCAGAGAGGTTAAGAGGCATTTGCTACTATTCATACAGCTTCACCTAGGAAAACGTAAGTTAACTCAGATTTAATGATTCCCACAGTAATTCTGTACTGTTCCTACAACTTGATCTGCTACTGTATATAAGCATGTCAGGAATAGAAGCTCTCCACTGAAGACTCAATTCCTTGTTGTCCTACTGCCTTTACATAACCAACACCTTAGCTCCCCTCCTCTCTGCAGAAGACACCTATAAATTCTACTCCTCCTACTCACACCTCCACCACCTTTGATTGTGAATCAGTTGTGACTTATATTGGAGTTGTTAGTGAAAAATAATTAGACACACAGTATCTGATGGATGGAAATCACATTAAGCAAACAAATTATAGAAGATTACAGAAGATTTGCTGGTTGGGTTGCTAGATGTTCCATGTTAGACAAATCCTCTCTTCCTTGTTCACAGATGTAATTCTGACAGACTAAACTGGTTTAACTCAGGGTTAGTATAGCAAAGGGTATTAAGCCATAATTCATGCTGCCATTGCTTCAAGTTGTTCACAGTAAATAGATAAAGCAAAAATAACCTCAGTCCAACTCTATTCATGGCAAGCATTCACATATACCATCTGAACTATTAGACAACAATGCAAACATCTTGTTTGTGGCTACTTTACTATAAAAATAGTGTAAAAGGCAATACTGGCCAGTGATAGGCCTCTAAACTATTTTGACAGGCTGTTATCAAACTGAGTCCACAAAGTAAATGCGAAACTTAATTTTAATCATTACATAATCTGATATATTATGACAGCTACACAATTCCTTTTTTTTTTTTTTTTAAACAAAAAGCTACAGAGGGCCAAAACCACACACACCAGTGTAAAAGCATACAAACGCATACTCAGTTTGAAGCTTCTACTGTTAAGACTGCATTTAATACATACATAATCTTTGTATTCAAGAACATGCAGAAAAAAATTCAATAGCTCATGCTCATGTTAAGAAATAAACAAAAGCTACAGCATCATGCTGTTACTATGTATCTTGGTTATCATTTTATAAAGTTGATTTCATCTGTCTACCTGTGAAAATTTCTTCTTCATTTCAGCAAAGATACTTTGTCTGCAACTCCAAAACATATCCTATAGCATATAAAAACAAAATTAACAAGTCATAATCTTTTAAAATAGAAAATTGATTTTTTTACATAAAGTCAGTTTTATAGTATAAGTAAAATATTATTACTGAGTTCCAAACCACCATTCAAAGAATAAAAGGAATAGCCTCCAAATATTGTAACAAGTTCTCTATTAACATGAAGGTCAGTGCACACTATGTTAACATTTAAATTATCATAGGAGCAGTGTTACATAAAACATTAGTTAAGTTATAATACACAACAGACTACATTTCCTAAAGTAAAAAAACAAGTGGATAACAAAAAGTAAACAATTCAAGATATAAATTCATAAATTCATACTAACAAATTCCTTCATTATATTAAAAAAGCCCTCCAGACATAGGTAAACATTTTACCTCAGATGGCTCAAGCACAAGATTAGCACATAACCCTGTAATTCAGTTTATTATTTCATTTATAAATTATGAAGCTATCCAGTTTCATATGAAACTGTTCCTTCATGCCTGAATTATTTCCTGTAGGAAATTTTTTATTAATATGAACCCATTTTGAAGTATGCAGCTGAAGGTAATAAAGAGATGAAGTTACTGAATTTTCTCATTTCTAACACTCTTAAAGAAAGCCTGCCTTAGTATCTCTGTTGTACCACCAAAAATGCAACAATAAACATTACCTGTACAAAACTGTTTTCTGACTATGGACAAACATCAGATTAACTAATTTATGAATCTGAAGAACTGTACTTTGTATTTTTCCAGAAAGGAAAAACAGGAAGTGAGAATAAAGATGCTAATAACATCATTGCTCTTTTCCAAATTTCTTCAACTGCGCCCTCAGTAAAGACTATCAAAACATAAAATACTGACATAACCTTTACTGATGTGCCCTATTTGCCCCACCAAATGACCTACAAAAATAGCCCAAATTATATATACCACTGCATTTAACTTCTCAGCAGGATGACACATAAGGCAAGATTTCTTTCTCTGCATACAGAGAACTGAAGTTCCAGTTTTGAAGTTTTAGTAATCCAAGATTAGTAATTGTATCCAGCAATTGTTTTCTTTACACACCAGTTTGTAATTTCAGATTTGACAGAGGTTTTAAAAATTAAAAAACAAACAAACAAAAAAACCCCAACACAAACAGAAAACAAACACCACCACAATTTATATGTTTTGCTGCTTACTAATTTTACCTGCCCTCAATTGAAAGTTACATACATTTTCCTAAAGTGACTTAAAGGCTAATAGAGTTCCAGATGCATAATTTTGAAACTGCTGATTTATAATATTCTGATAGTCATCCCTGTGCCAAAGATTTAAGTCTTCCAATTTTCCTCCTAGTCGATGTCTCCAAAGAGCCCTTACTTTAGCCTGAATTCCTTCTCTCCAGAGACAGGCAAGTTAAGTCCAGTATACACAGGGGCGTGTGTAATTTTCTAGTGTGCTATTTTACTTGGTGCACGCAGGGGAGGGTGGAAGGGGAGGACAGTCTCCAGGCATCACCTGAACTGGACAGAAATATCTACAGGTTGCTTCTTTCATAAGAATGCTCTTATGCTGGCTTCTCAGCTCTTGATTTCTCAGTAAGGGACTGCTGAAACATTTCCAAGGGTTATTTCACTCTAAAAAAATTCTGAATGTCAAAAGTAGATTTCAATATTCCACATAACACATCAAAAATCAAATTTACAAATCATACTGTTTATATGATGTTCAGCAATTTTAGAAGTAACTAAGAGCCTTCAGCTGCTCTGAGAAGCCAAATCACAACATCACACAGATGTGTCAATCTTTCAAATGCAGCATTCCCTACTTCTCAATTAAAGCATTCACTCTAGCACTCTATGAATATACTTTATAATAACCACTAGTTCAATTCTATATTTCACAGAAAAGCTCCTTTCACCATGGAAGTTTATGCTTTAAAGTACAATTAAGAGAACAAAGGTCATACTATACATAAAGTTGCTAAATTTTACCCTGATGAAAATCACTCTGGAATTCACCAAACCAATTATTCATTACACCTCACAAAATAGATGAGCATATTAACTACACAGTTCAAGGGCTTCCAACTAACATACACATGGTATTCACAGGTACGTACAAAAACATCCTACTGCCTTTTCCTCAGAAGAGGGAAGAGCAGCTACTAAGGTAGCAAGCACAACTATTCTGTACTTGTAAGAAGTCCTCAAAGCTAGATGTTGCTACTTTGCCATACTGTGACACAGTATGCACACCACCAGTAGCTTAATAAAATAAGTTGCAGACCCTCAACCGCATAACTGTCTAAAAAGGCAAATGCAGACTGCTACTTAAGGCTACAAATTCAGGAAACCATCCTATGATTATTTTACCACAGAAGTCATCTCAAGCTAATATTTTGGTCAATAAATACTTGAAATTGTAATTTCAAATGTTAACTTTTTAAAAATACTGAAACACTGACACTTTCATCCCAAGTCACGCCATCTTTTACACTCTTCCAGTTCTAGAAAGGAGATAAATGTTTTCAAACCTGCATGTAGAAGACTTCTGACTATGTATTAGACCAGACTTCCAAAAGACACTTTATAATACAAACATGCAATCAACACACAGGTCTGACATGGGTGGACATTCTAGAGCACCATTCTACATAAGCATTTACCCCATATACCTTTCTAAAAAATATTTCATCTTTTTTACGTGAGCTATCTGCAAGTTGCAGAGCATAAAGCATACTGTAGCACTAAAGTAATTCAAGCTGTAATTCTGTATATACTAACAGAAGAAGCATTAGTACTAGTGCAATCTGCAAGACTGAGACATTAGCTTTGGCTATATACGTTCTGTATTTGTTGAAAATAGAGGAACAAAAAATTTACAGTGCTACTAGATCTGTCAAAACAATATTCAAACGCAAAACTGTAGTGGTTTTAACACTGCATTTAGCTGTGGGCTTGCTATTTTTCAGCTTTGAATCACTGAGTTCATTAAAATTCTATAGCAGCATTTTAGTAACCTTATGAGAGCAAATTGACACAAACATATTTTATTTTTCAAAGGACAGAAGATGCTCCGAAGATTTTAACTCCTGCTTCAGCTCTTTTATAAAATTATTTTCAGAGATTGAAAATGAAACCTAAAGCTAAGCTCAAACTTCATGTAGAATCAAGCAAACGCTTCCAAATTCCAGTATTTCCAACAGGCAAAAATATTGACAGCATGAATCAGTAAGTAAAATCACAAGTTTTAGGTCAAGAGTTTAAGTAACAGATGTGTGAATTTTGACTGCCAAGTAAAGTTAATGGCCTATTGAGACTTAAAATGATCACCAGTAGAGAAGTTCCTACATGTCCACACCCTATAAATAATTCTCACAAATCACTGCAATACAGAGGAAAGACAAAGAGATCAGTAGCAAGTGGCAATGGCAGCCATCATGCTTACATTCACAAAATTACTTGGATGATTAAGCCTAAAGCAGCAATTCTCCAACTTCACATAGCTTCAGCAACTTAAGACTACCACATGAAATGCACACAAGTGACTACTGCCTATCACATTACTGCTGGTCAAACTTTGGGGTGTACATTCCAAGTTTATGTAACTGATTGGGTGTGCATTTCCAGCAATTACAACTATAAAATGAAATTTGGTAGCTTCAATCACAAAAAAGTAGTCTGCACTTGCATCTTTTACTTCTAAAGTATCACCACACAGAAACGTTCAGACATTAATTACACTTCAACTGAACAGAAGTTTGTTTTGACTCTTTCTCAGCAATGACAAATTGCTATCAAATCAGCTCCTTGAGAAACCACAACCATATTTCAGGAATTCCTTCACCTATTCCAAGAGGTCCAACCCATTAAACAGCACATGGGATACATGCTGACAGCACTGCATTCTGCACAAAATGTGAAGGTCAAAGACCTTTCAAATATACAGCAAGTAAGGGGAGAATAATCAGAGAGAGCTAGGTTACCATTTCCACTCTAAAAAACTCTCTCTTCACCCTGTGCATTTTGAACTATGGCCTTCAGAGTCCTTACAGCCCATAATTCCCTTCTCCCCACAGCCAGGCTAGACAGACTCCACGCTTCTTCCTAGCGCAACAAAGCTCTTTTTACAGAGGCCAGCTTCCCTGATGCAGCCAGGTGAGCAGGTCACTCCCCTAGGAAGTAAACAAGTAGTGATAAGGTCCTCCCAATGAGTGAAGCATTGAGCAGGTGGTCTCCATTGCTTTAGACACTGCTGTAGTTACTCACCTACTGAAGAAAATATAAAACGGACTCACATTTGGCTTTATTTTAGAGGAATGAAGCAACTTCTTTTTGAAAGACATTACTAGACTAATTCTGTCAGAGCATTGTGAGTTGTTACTCAACACAAGTGCCTCACTGCAGCCTGGTTTGAGTTCATGAGGGAACAGTGCACTTAGAATTCTGTTACAAATGCCTGAACCAAAACATACTTTATGAAGAAGTATTTTATAGTACACTTGTGGCAAACTGAATACACTTTTTTTAAACACTGATCCCAGGAGGTCTCAATAAACAGAATCATTTTGAGCTGTTAACTTGATATATGTCATGTTGGAACATTTCCTGATGCAAAATAATTCTGAACAACCTTTAGACACAATCATTTAATTTTGAATCTGACTGACTTTGTGGTATCAGGTTTGCAAGTACCTGAATAACATACTTTATTCTCAACTTCAAATTCTTCATTATACCTGGAGAGACTTCAGGCAAAATCCAACAACTGTGCTTTGAAGCTAGTGAAACTAAACAGAGGTTTTCTGTCCCATTACTAGTGAGGAAAAAAATACTTCACACCAAGCCTAAAATACCATCCACATTCAAGAATGTATACCCTGACTCTGACCACTTTCCTAATTATTGAACCTTTGCCCCCTCCCTTTTTTTCTTTCTCCGCAGGATGGGGTATCAAGGATTCACAAGACTTAGGGAAGCCCTTTCAGTCTACCCTCTTGACTAGGAACAAGACTGAAAATAGGAAGGAAAACTACCAAAGGGGTGTGTACTGGGCCAGGCTGGGATAGAGGTAATTTTCTTCATAGAAGCCCCTAAGGTACTTATACAATAATATGAACATACCCATCTATTTTCCAGCCTGCTGTAGATACAGGATAAATGCTGTAGACCACGGAAGAAGGCTGGGGCCATACTGAGACTAACAGCCCTGGTTATGTGAACCCTAAGAATGCCTTCCTATGGTGGATGACCCGATGGAGAAAGGAGAAGAGGTACAAAATAAAATTACATAGCAGGGCCTCTGCGATCTTGTTCCTTTCGGAAAAAGGGGTACATGTTTTACTCTCTTCTCTGCCTCATGTAGATTATGGATTCATTTGTTGTTTTCAAAGACCACCTCCTCAGAAATGCTTCTCTAGTAATGAAATTTTAATTTAAAAAAATTAACAAGAGTATTTGCCACCTCACTGAAAGAGTTGCATGCCAGCTGTTAACTGTCACTCCTGTAAAACACTCACAGACAAATTATTTTTACAATACATGCACACTTCAAAGTCTAATACTTCCAACTTTCTAAACATGTCAAAAAATAACACTATACCTCAGAAATAAAGAGTATGTTATGAGGCTAGCATTTACCTTTGGGAGTTTGTTCCTACTATTGTGGATTACTGGGTCATTTGTAAAAAGCATTTATAATAGAACAGAAATTACAACCAGAAAAAGTTGGTGTGGGGCTAGAGATAAGTACACATATCCAGGGTGTTCAAAAGACTATAGAAAAGGATATGGTGCGGGGGGCGGGGGGGGGCGGGGCGCGCATGTCTGGGGACAGCTGAACTGGAGATCAAAACATTTACTTTTCAGTTTTACAGAGGCTATTTTCCATCCAAGTTCTGTATTTTAAAAGACTTTAAATATGTCTTACTTAAAAACATCCTGTTTTACCAGTCTTCTTACACTTATCTCCTAAAGGTCTTTTAAATACAGTAAATTAAGGTGATTCAAGATTAATTACTTCCCTTAAAAATCAAACATAGCAACTGTCAATAATGAAAGAGTACAAATATTTCCTGGTCATGCCTACAGATCACACAAGAACTCTAACAAAGCTTCCTGTTAATAAATTAAGGAAACTAAGGGGTAACAAAGAATACATCCACATTAGTAACAGACTGAGTTTTAAAATCTAAATAGTTTTCTCTTTAACCACTGGACATTTTAAGTATTTCACTCTCTTATTCTTAAAGGTTATAATTTCAACTGATCATATTTTCTTTCATCCTATGACCCTGAACTGTGTAATTTCCAAGAGTTTTTTGTAACCAGACTAAAATAATTCTGGCAATTAAATGTAAATTAAGTTCTCTATATTTGCAAACTAGCTGCCAGCTCCTATACCTTCATTATGGTACAAACTTTATATTCAGATCTGAAAAAGCCTCATCTTTACATGGCTTCCTTTTGTTTGCATCTTCCCTCCACCTTCTTAATCACCGTGCTCCTTGATTCTCCTTCAAAAAAAATCTGAAAAAAGGGGGGTGCAAGAACATCACGAGATACTTATTACACTTTTATATATTAACCTACAATCACATCATTTGTTGCCTATGGAGAGTCACAGAAGCAGTGGATGTGCTTTCACACTTGCCCTCCATTCCTTCAAGTATGGAACTACCATGAATTTCACTGAAACATTTTCCTCTGCTGCTAATATTCTAAAGGACTTTCTGCTGGATTGAGTTACAAATGCAACGTTAGCATAAAAACAAATTAGAGTCTGACCAAAATAATAGTAGAAGAGGAGGGGTTTTTTTGGACAATTTTGAAATGAAGGTTTACTACACTACAAAATCACCAACAGACATGTATGCTAAAAAATCTAATTCTTGTACAGTGTAGAGATTAAAAAATGTGAACGCAGAGCTAATTTTTAACTCTTTAACAACTCTCTAATTTTAAACAGTCCACCTGCTGCTGGGGAAGGATAAAGAGAAGCTGAATAGTAAGGTGGGTCATCAGGGATTCTTTGTGTAGTTCTCTAGCAATATTGCACAGAATGAAGGATAACAGTTAAGAATGTGAGCACCCATGAAGCCTGGGCATAAACTCTATCTGCTACCACTACCACAAAGGGCTCCAGGGAGAACATGGAACTCTGAAGGGCAATGCCTCCATAGAAGGTATAGATACAACAATGTATATATGAGAAAGGACCTAGATGATTTCTCCATATCTCAACTGATGAAAATATTTTATTTACCAAGAACAGGTACTACTTTAAGCTGTTTTATCTGTTTGGCTTTTTTTGTCCTTCAGTCATTGTTATGCATCTCAACACAATACCTACACAAATCAGTAAACATACCTGCCTTCCACTCCTTTACCTCCTGCAGTACTCTGCCAGACTTCTTAAAAAAAATGCTATTTACATCTGTTTTCAGACATTATTTACAGTGAAAACTTTCAAGTATTATCAAGTATATTTCTCACACAGCTTCAAAATTAGAGCATTCACCAATCTGATGCAATTCATGCATGCTTCCTCATGTTACTTAAAAGGCTTTCATCATACGTGATTCTTGAGAAGATATACCTGAACTGCAGCACGATAACCAGTTCTAAGCTATTCACAGAACTGCCAATCTAAAAACAATCTGTTGTCATTTTTCAGAAGCACCTAAAGTATCCTTGTGGTCACAATCTCAAAGATTAAATTGACTCGTGATTTTTACCAATTTTACCCCTGAATTTTTTAGAACATGGCCAACATGTCCTTTTTAGAAGTTATTTTATCTACAAGACCATTTGTTCAGTGCAACCTAATTACATGCCAAGCATTGCAAATACCAAAGAAAATACTACACACTTCACAGTGGCTGAAACTGTGATCAAGTTGGTTATCATTTTATCAGAAGTTTACAAAAAAATTTAGACTTACTAGTATTTTCAATTATCAGTTCTTTAGTTACTAGTGGCATTATTTTGAGAATATTTTGTTCAAGACAAGAAAAATAAAATGCTAAATAGGCAGCTCACCTGAAGGTATACCATATTAATTCTCAAAGGGATAAGTGTAAAATATTGTCTTTAAGTGTTCACAAAAGGAATTAAAAACTTTTTCAAACTGAATAAAAAGGCTAAATATGTATATGTAACTCACTCAACCTTCTAAAGACATAACTTTCTTAGTTTCTTACATAAAACCCAATATATTTCAAATGCAGCAGAAAGAGTGGAGCTGTGACTGCATATATGAACATCTGTACATATTTTCATGCATTATGGTATCAATTGAAATGTACCGGGAAAATGTTTAAAATAATACCTTCTCTCCCCTTACCCCACTCCAAGTTTAATTCTGACAGGACTAAAACATGTTAAGTCAAAGGTAACACAAAGTCAAGGTACTGGTCTATTTCAGTAAGTCTCTGCAAGTTTTAATCTTATATTAATACCAATACATTGTATCAGCAAAAGGCAGTTGGATAATAATGATTTTCATCAGTATTTGTAGCAGGACAATTCATATTTTAAAACTATGATGCAAGGCCGCATTGATCTAAATCCACAGGTACTTAGGTTTTAAAAACAACAGGAAATAGAATTAGTGGACTTTATTTAAAAATGGCAACAAACAAAGGACTAGAAACTTTTTTGTTGTATACTGAAATTCTGAGCTCAAGAAAGTGTAGAATGTAACATCGACAGATCTTGAAAGTATTCTCTGCCTCCAGATAACTACTTCACACCTTAGGAAAAAGTTCATTACTAGTTTGAGAAACAGTGTGCAGCTGCACAAAAAAAATTAAGAATTATACTTATACTACTGTACCCATTTGAGATAGAAACTTTAATCACCAGTAACCCATAAAACACTAAAGAAAACTGCATTTCTTGTTTGTGGTGGTGTTCAAAATGTATTATGACAGAACAACAACAACAAAAAAGTGATACGTTATTTAGTTGTCAGATTATTCTACTGAGTGACAACTTTACCTAGCGGCATTTAAAGACTGAGGTTCCAGTACCAAATACTACCTAAGAGGTAGTTGGTATCTCTTAGGCAAAAACTTCATCAGATGATCTCGAGGTACTACTAGATAATTATCCTGATCATCTTTCTTACACTACAGATTAAATACCCATATATATATAGCAAGGGGAACTAAACTGTGACTGGGAAGCTCAGTGGCTGAAGGAAGCAAGGAAAGATCCTGCATTCTACTCTCATGCCTTATTCACCAAACTAATTATATTTCATATAATTTCATTTAATTATAATATTCACCAAACTGAATATTATTCAAAAAGCATCTGTTTGCAAGGAACAAATGACTTGGTGGAATTCTGGGTAGATTTTCTGTTCGTTTCCTAAATTTGATTTCCACAATATCTGCTCAGTCAATGAAGTAGTCAGTTTCTGTATTTGTCACAATCATACATTTATGTTTTACAACAGAGCACACTAGAAGGAAAGCAAGAAAAAATGATAAATTACACAAGCTGTATCCACTTGTAAAATCTCTTAGTACACAGGAATGAAAAAACAAGGATGTCATCAGCATTGAACTGAACAGCATCCCTTTACTAAACAGAATTGCAAAATATCTTAATCCAATTCCTGCTCTTCTACTGAAGAAGTGAGAGTGATACCCATCAAGAAACATATTTTATTTGTTCAATGCAGAAGACTAAAATGCATTCATATTCATTAATGTAGGGATGAAGAGACTCACATCAGTTAGCTGAGAGAGAACTCACACTACCTTTGATTTAATGGCAGCAAGTACAAAGTATATATATATATTTATTCTGACAGGTGTACTTTGGATAGCTCATGCTGGAACACGTTGAGAAAGTATCTGCACAGCATTTATTTAATTAGTGGCACAGACACTTCAAAAACCTCATAGCAGACCATACTTTCTATATTCTGACCAATTCTTTTTCTGTTCTGATTATTCTGGGCAATATTCACTAAGTTCTGATATATCTCAATTTTCAAGAAAAGTCTTAGTAAAGTTCACTTACATTACCAGTAAAGAAACATACACATCTAACTTTCTCATCAACTGTGTTGATTAGAATATTTTATTATTTTCTATTTGAGGTATATTTGCCCAAAACAAGTTTCAAGTCTACTTTTCCTCTAAGAAACACTGAAAGCCACAGAAGCATTTTCCCTTCTAATAGCACCATTTTCTTCTTATTTCCATTATTATCTTACTTAAACTATTCCCCCTCTCACCCCAGGGCTAGAATAATGGGGGAAAAAATGGCACCTAATAACAAAGCAATTTTTAAAGAACACACTTAGCATTTACTACCAGGGTACAGCAATGTCCTGTATGTTACTCAGTGCCTTCTGTTTTGTTGGCTGTAAGAGAAGACTAAATTGAATGACTTATCTTTCAGATGAAGAGAGAAAAGGAATTGAGGATTGGAAGGAAAACGAACACGGACCAGTTCACACCAAACCCCAGATCTAGCGAACAGGGATTCTCATTGCCCCCACCATGAGGAATTATTGGTCGCACAATTACAGGAACAGTTGGGAAAGCGTTAGGCAGTGGTAGGGATGCAAGAACAGCTTTACTAAATGCCTATGTAACTTGGGCAAAAATCTTAATATAATAAGAAATCCCAACACTGGGTTATTAGAAACTGGTTTATTATATCTGTTCCAAATGAAAAAGAACTTTGGCATAAAGTTAAGAGCAAGAGAAAATAACAAGGCCCTGATTACCTGTACTTCAGAGATGCAGCTGAACCTATGCAACGTCTAAAAGAAAAATTTTCGTAAGAGACTAATGAAAGATATTCTAAGTGCAGCAGTGAAACTGCTAGTATTTTGTGAAAATATACTATTACTCTTTACAAAAGCTAATGAAAAAATCCATGCAATATACTTTAAAAATAGCAATCTGTGCTCCTGTTAGCATACACAGATATATATACATACAAACACAAACTGAAGACTTATAAACAACCTAATACCTATCTTTCCATTCTTAAAACACAGAGGCTGTTAATGTTACAGATACCTCCCACTACCATATCTACCATGGCATCACGTAAGCTTGTAGACAAGAACCAAAATCCTTTTCCCATCCACTCCTTTAGATGATTAGTCATTCCCCAGATAGGCCTAAAGCAAACATAGCATTTCTTCTTGCTCTTTTACACCGGAATGCAAATGAAAAATACGGTTGCGTACTCATCTTTAGCAGACATTGGTTCACGTCCTAGTTTAATCTTTGAAGCAGCACAAGACAGTGAGCTATACAAGTGATACCAGTCAGCCTGTTGGGGAGGGCCAAAAAATATGAACTGTAATCCTTTATCCACCCCTAAAGGGCAGACTGAAACTCCAAACGATCTGCTTTGCCTCCAGCTGCTGATAATTGCATAATAGGAATATTTAGGAGAAGGCTGTTGAGAACTCAGGGGCCTGGAGAATTCTGTTTACCCATAACTCACAGTGTTCTCTGCAATGAGACTATTAATGAATCTCAGAAGGACTTATTGTGAATGCTGTAGCATAACATCTGTTAAACTTCCTATCATTGAAATAAAAATGAGAATATACTGAAAAACATTGGAAAAGTTGAAGATAAACTTCTATTACAACACAGATATATAAAACCAGATGGGCTTAACACAAATACTTAATCTGTTTTCCTCCTCAATTCGATTGTTCTTATATTCTGTTCAGTTTCATTTACTTACAAAAATGCATAGGGGCACAATAAATAACTTGAGAAAACTAGCTGAGAAAAAGCAACTCACACTAGCATTATCAATGTACAAAGTTTATAGATTTCATGCTGTGTGTTTAAGATATGGATATCTGTAACAACATGTATTCATCCTCCTTTACCCATACTTCCCCTCCCTACAGATAAAAGTGCATTCAAAATCCTAGTCCAATGAGTCAGTTAAAAATACACATCTGAATCATACATATATTCTGAATACAACTTTAAAGCCAACAGGGATACTATTAATACGTATAACTAAAGAAACAACCTCAGCTAGCTGATTTTGTTATCATCTTGCCTGTTCCAGTTAACTACAACTAATGCCACAAGGTTTCTCCTGCCAGTCTCCCTTATCTCTGTTTTTAAAATGAAATATTTTAGTATATTAGCTATTATCTTCTATCCCTGGTCTTAAGTTTTTGGTAATATTTTCTTCTTAAAGCAAATATTTGAGCGTACTAGCTACTACACTCCATTCCTTGTTTTAAGTTTCTGGAGATTTCTCTTTCCTGCAAAAAGACTTAACACAGTCCTTTAAACCTTAGGTTTTTAAGAAAGCAAACAAGAGGTAATGTTACCTTTGTTCTACATATATCCTGTACTTACCTGTACAATTGTATTTGTTTCACAGTTCTGCTCAGGGATACCTTTTAAGGATCAGAACCTCATTTTGCTAAACCCTACAAAATTGAAGTCCTTGCCCCACAAAGCTTCCCATAAGAATACACAATGGAACAGGTAGATGTAAGAAGCCACTGACATTTGACAAAAAACAACAGGAAGGGTTTGAGTAATTTATCAGAACACTAAAACTGTCAGAAAAGTTGGCTGAATATGTAAGTGTACCTGCTCACGAAATAAAGTTTCTGCTAATACTACTCTACGAGTAATTGTTTCCAAACATTTCACACCATCACTTAAAGACTCCTTCCCCGAACAGCATTGCTCTTACTTGACACGTGTCATTTGCCTATCGCTGGAGGACAGAGGCTTAGCCTTCCTCTTTCACGCAGGCTCTTATCTTTAGCCTACGGCCAAAACCAAGCCTTCTCCCTTCCTCCTGCACCACAGCAGCGATGAGGGGCCCACAATAAAGGAAACTCGATCTACTGCTGAGCCGGGCCACATTTTCTCCGGCACCCACGGCAGGCACTACTGCCTGTTTTCTGCAGCGCTTCGCACCGGCGAGGCACGGAGCCGCCCCACAAACTCGGCAGCGGCCCCCCCCCCACCCCGTCTACCATTTCGCACGCCGGCCCCTTTCCCTCAACCGAGGTGGCCCTCGGGCACCCAGAGACCCACCTCGCCGCCGGGGCCTGCTCTCTCCTCTGCCCCCTCGGCTCAGGGCCCTCACCCGCAGCCTCCGCTCCCCGCCAGCCCGGAGGCGGGCTGCCCTCCCGGAGGGCTCCGCACAACACCTCTAACACGGGGAGCGGCCCGGCCCGCGGCCGAGCGCAGGCGCCGCCGGCCCGGCCCCGGCCCCGCCGCCACGCAGGCCGGCCTCCCCGCATGCCGCGACACAGACAGGTGCAACTCTCCGGCCGCCTCCGGGGCCTCGCGCGGCCCAGGCCCGGCCCCGGCCTCCTCCTCACACCAGCCCGCACGGAAAAGCCGCCCCCTCCCCCCCCCCCCCCCGCGCACCAGCATTCACCCCCAGTCCGGACCTGCGCGGGCCGAGGGCTGCCCGGCCCCCTCACAAAGACGGGCCCTCCCTCCCTCCCACCGGGCCTCGCAGGGAGACAGCGAAGGCGAGCCAGGCCGGGCCGGGCCTCCTCCGCGCCCCCCTCGGCCCGCTCCGGCACCCCGGGCCTCCCGCACGCCGCGGGAGCCGCCGCCGCCGCCGCCTCCCCCCCGCGCCGCCCGGCCCGAGATCTCCCCTGCCCCGACCCCGCTCCGCCTCACCTCTTTGGGGACGAGCTGGTTCTCCTCGCTGGGCACCATGGCCGGTGGCGCGGCGCTGAGCCCGCAGCAGGCTGAGCTGAGCGTCGTCGTCAGCAGCGGGAGGCGGGGGGACGCCAGCGGCTCATCCTCCTCCTCCGCTGCCGCCGCCCCAGCCCCAGCCGCCGAGGGCAACGCCACAGCTCCCGCCCCCTCCGCCACCGCCAATCAATGAGGAAAATGGCCGCCGGCGCCGCTCTCGCGAGAGCCGGCCGGGACCTGTCGCCGTCCTCCCCTTCTCCCCGACGGCCGGTGCGCAGTTGTTGACTAAGTACGAGGAGGGGTGTAGGAGACGCAGCGCGTAACCCCTTCAGGCGGCCGGGGCAGAGTCGAGCCGCGCCGTCCCGTCCAGTCCTCCCTGCCTCCCTCCTTCCCGCTGCCGCGCCCCGCGCTCGGGGGCTGTAAATGGCGTTCGGCTGTCGCCAGTCCCCCGTCGCGTTATCCCGGCCCAGAGGACAGCGGCGGGAAACGCTGTCTGTGGGGAGGCCGGCACGGGCCTCAGGGCAGACCGGGCGCGGGGCGGGGCGGGCCTGCCGCCGCTGTTTGTCTGCTCGCCTCAGCCGTGGCGGGGCGTCCCCTCCGCGCCGTGGTGCCCCTGGGGTTGCAGCAGGCGCGGGGAGAGAGTAGCAAGTGATTAAAAGTGAGTTGCGCTAGGTAAATGGGGAGGTAGCGGGTCCGGAGGTCGTGTCCTGCAGGTACGGGAGAGAGCTTCTAAGGGCCTCCCGTGGGCGTGGGGGCCTTCAGCCGCTCGTCAGAGCAGGGCTCGCCAGCCGGGCCGTTGGTGTGCTCGGGTGCTGGGCCTCTGTCCTGAGGTAACGGGAGGCACAGGAGCCAGCCGGCCCCTCGCACCATGGCGGCCTGCTTTCCTTCACAGCGTTTCCCTGCTCTGCTGCCTGTGAGGGGCCCTTGCCAGAGCCAAGGGGTGCAGGGGACACGGGCTGCGGTTTCAGTTTGTTTACTTGCTTTTTTGTCCTCGCATCTGGATGTGACTTGCCTGTGCTTGGCTGTGGGGTTAGGAGAGCAGCAGAAGGAGTGGAAGAATAAGCACGGCCTGATCCCACTAACATGCGGGCCCCCTTTTTGGTGCCCAGAAGTTGTTCTTTGAAGTCATACTGTGAAGTTAAGCATGTGCTTGCTTCCCTGTAAATTTAGGGTTAATAGTTCATTTTCAATTGAAATGCAAGACTGGTTTTGTAGTATCACTTAACTGTTGATTTTTGTCTACAACAAACTTAAATACATCTATTTTTCATGCCACCTGAGGCACACTAAAAGCCAAATAATAATCACTAGAATGACTAAAATGCGCATTAGTAGAAAAGTAATTATACATTAATGTCTACTTCACTACAGAATAGTTTTTAAGTGAAAAATATTCTACTTAGCTAATGAAGAAGAATGGTACGTGGTAGTTGTACATTTTTGTACAACTATTCTCCTCATTATTTTAGTGTTCTCTTGTGGAAAAATGAAGAAATGAGGATACTTTTGGGGTTTGTGTCCAAGAAACTCTGTGTTTTGGGATAATTTTTGAAACCCATTGTACTGAAGGTTATTGGAAAACTTGGAAGATTTAGTAAAATTAAATAATCTCTTCTCCCTTTTTATGTTTAAAGTATGTAACTTGTCGGGTTCCTCTCTGTCACCCCGTTTTCTCAGAGGTGAGATGAGTAGCATGTTTTGGAGTCAGGATATGTTATTAGTATTTATATTAGTACAGTATTTTAACACTTTAAAAAAGACTTCAAAGCAGTAATTTCTGTGACTAACAACATCAGTAGTTTTATTTTCATCTTTCAGGTGTGCTATGGTAGGTGCTAAGTTTCTTTTTTTTTTTTTTCGGTTCTGCTCCTTGAACTAAGCACAGAAATCACCTCATTGAAAACTTACTCAAAGCAGTTTTTAAGGGTATTTCTGATCTGTTTTTCAGTATGCGACTTAATGGGATCAAGTTTTTATATAGTAAAGCTCAGGAGGCTCTTTGAGACAGGAGCTCTTGCCCTCTAGTTTTAAAATATGTTGCACCTGAAGGCCCTGCACCTTAGACATTTGAGCTCTAATATGATGAAATCAAGCATCAAGGCAGAAACCTGGGAGTCCCTTGCATTTGATGATACTTTATGTTAAGCACAGGGTTGTGGAGAGCTACCCCTCCATGAAAGGGAAAAGTATGTAAAATACCTGGGGTTTTTAATATGAAAGACAGTATGGAATTAATGAACTCATGTATTTTAGAAAAGAGGGGGTTTATTAATGCTTATCAGCTGTGTTGTTGATTAAAATGTTTGGGATTTAGTTGAGGTTTTTTTGAGGGGGACTTTTCTAAACATCTTGGTGTGAGAAAGGGAATAACTGCAGAAGAAATGAAAAAAGGTGTCAACATTTGTAGATATTTGAAGCAGCACAGCTGCCTGGTGATCTTCTGTTGTCCAGTAGTGTCCAAAGATCCGTGAGATGAGCAAGCAAGTACTTGAGTTGAAGAGCCAGAACAGAGATGTGAGCTTGCAAAAGAAGGCGATAGAATCATCAAATTACTGTTTAGGAGCCTTCAACAGTGGTATGTGACTGATGGGCGTGGTGTTACTTTTTTATTTTTTCCCTTTTTTTGGTGGGGACACATACCAAAGCCTCTGGAACTTGGGGGATTCTTACTCTGTTTTGTAAGGAATCTAGAATTCAGGAACAAGAAGGTTTCAGAGATGTTACTTTTGAAAGTTCTTTTGACTTTCTCAAGTGTTATGTTCTTAGGGTTGGTTTTTTTTGCTGCCATTTGTGCTTAACAAGGGGCAAAGCTGTGGGACTCGATGACTTTAATTAAAATATATTGTTCTATTGGGATAAAGGGGTAGCTACCACAAATATGTGCCTACTAGATAAGAATCAGGAGTTTGTTTTTTAAAGAAATACTCTGTTAGATCTTCCTGCCAACCTTTAAAACTGTGCAAACATCAAGTGTAGCATGTGTGCATGAAACATCTTTAATGGAGTAATAATCTCCAGTTAATAATTAAATCTCCAGGAGCTTTTGTAATTTGTAGATGCTACAGTGTTTAATCTCTTTACGTGAGACTTCTTAAAGAGGAATATTCAGAATTTGAGTTTCATGAAGGGAATACTAGCCTTATGTAAAGACTGATTTAACATACTACAGGTTTAACTTGTTATTAGTGTGAAGAAGAAAAATCGATACCTCAGACTAAAAATGATGCTGGATTTGCAGCTACAGGTAAATTTGTTAGGCTGTTGATTGTGAAACTATTGTTCAGAGATGCATTAGAGTCACAAGTGCTGAAGTGTGTCAGTTTTCAGTCAATGACACTTGGCTAGTTTTAGTCAATACAGTACTTACCACACTAACATATGCATCATATTAATGGAAATGTAGTTACGCAACATCAGTATGCTAGAGTAAATAGCAGGCCTTCGTTATAAGAGATGACAAACTTTTAAATTAGTCTGTGGGAATGTGATACCTCCCCTCCTCTGCAGCCTCTTTAAAGTTTATGCTTTAATCATTTCTCTTTCTCTGTAAGAATTCACTCACTCCTGTCCCAACATCCGTATCCAAGATTTGACACATTTGTTTATGAAAAAAGTTTTTAAAACTAAATGGAGGGAGCGCTGCCATCTAGCTCTTTCATATGTGCAGTTATATGCTAAGAACTCTAGGGCTGCAAAATCTTAAGAAAACAGGTAAGTGTCAGAATACAAACTGATGTTGTCTTTCCCAGAGTAATATTATCCTACCTGTTTGAAATAGAAAGCCTATGTAAAGAGGATTGTGTAGACTAGTACCGTTGATTTGGGATGTCTTCTCTGAAACACTTCATTTCAATTTTTCAGAGAGGCTGTTGGTGGGAGATCCATTTCCTGCTTCAGAGGTTGGTGGCCATATTTGTAAAGCCAGCATTGCAGTGCGTGTTTTCTTCTGTGTTGCTCTGTTAAAAAACAAACAAACAAACAAAAGCCCAAACACACCCACCCCCCCCCCCCCCCCCAAACCCCAAACCTGAAGTTTGCAACCCTTGGCAAGTTGCTGATGAATTATCAAAATTACATAGCCATTCCATATTTACCAGCAGTAGAAATGTAGCCAGTGCTAATGCAGTGTTCTTTTAGAGCTCTTCTGCATTGTCAGCACTTTAAGGAAAACCAGCTGAAGGCCTCTCCCCTTTTCAATCTTTGGCAAGTCCATGTCTAATGATAGAGATGTGTGAAAGTTCAGGATACCACAAGCCAGCAGTTCATTGCACTGCTGGTTACTTTGCTGTTTGAGCCTCAGGTAACTTTTCCAGAATTGCACAGGAAGTTTTGAAGCATTTCTCTGAAAATTTGCAGCCTACTGACTGCACCATCCAGTCCTTTCAATAAGGAGAAAAAAAAACCACCAGTAAATTTGTCCCTTATATGGATGGAGTGAAGGTAGGGTGGGGGGAGAACAGGGGAGAGTTATTAGGAAGAATAAGTAGAATTAGTACAAGGTAAAAAGGGGAAAATTATAGATTTCTGCATCTTTAAAGGTGCTTTTTGCTAGATTTCCATTTCTTAGATCTTAGCTCCCCAAATATGAAGCAGGCCAATAAAAGGCTAAAGAGCGAATTAAGATCTTTAAAAAGGGAACACTGTTTATAATTAATTCTTCTGTAACTGTTGTTAGAAGGAGGCTTTTATATTTTAGCATTTTGGACTGTTTCTTGAATGTGTTAAGCGCTGGAATCAGGTATTAATTTAAAGATAAGGAATCACTAAATAATTTTCTATGATCTGTATCTTAAAAAAAAAAAAAAGAGAAAGATTATAGTCTTCCATGTCTAAAGAAGTGTATGCAGAATTTTAGGAAATAAAAAAATCAATTTCTAAGAGTTGAGAATGCTGTGGGAAATTAAAGCTTTAAATGGGAGATTTACTATGGAAAAAGTATTCTTTAGCTTTAGAAAGACCATTGTAGTAGGTCTTATAGGTCTAGTAGATAGGTAAGCAGCCCTGTGAAGTTAAACTTCATGAGATTAAGACAAGACCTCAGTTTTAAGTTCAGTGCTAAACACTGTGTTCTGCTGTTCTTAAATAGTGTTTTCTGCTATAATCTTTATAAGCATGCAAGTGCTTTTCTGTCCTCTGACATAGTAATTCATGCCAAGACCTTTTTAATCAAAACCAGTAGGGGATTACTTTAATTAATTATAAATCAGCAGTCAAGATTCATTGACATTTTTGTTAAAGATTATCTTTTTACTCTGGTTTCAAGACTCAGAGTGTTCAGATATGAGCTTAGAAGTTAGTTTTCTTTTCCATGATAGCATTAATCTTATGTATGAATTCCCAAAGGAGCATGAGGCTGAAATTACAGTTGTAAAGAGAAATAGAAATCCTGCAGAGAGTTTTGCAGGGCCATGGATTCCTTTATTAACACTGAATTCTTTTATCAGCTTGACTTATGATTTTTAACATTGTGTACTTAAAACTACAGAGCAGTTTCTAGCATTAGTCTAAACAAAACACAGTTACAGGGTGTTTGACCTCTTGCACTTGTTGAAACCTTCCTGGTGTCATTGGGAGTAAAACACATGCATTAGCAGGCTAACTTCCACTTTTTGCGGTGAGAGTTTGGAAGCAGATGTGGGCTGGTATCATGTAGAGTTTGAGATCCAAGCAAATCTCACATGGAGTTTGCTGACTTAGGCTTATGGCCAGACTGTAACTTGTCTACCTAAAATGTGTGCACTAGCTTGGAAATCTGCTGTCTTTCAAATGTGCAGACTAGTAGAGTGTACTGCATATATCCTTTATGGAATATGGGCTAGTGTGTTATCTAACTCCCTCCTCTAAGGCTGGGGGGGGGCGGGGGGGAAGGCATCTCTATGCACAGCAACACAGCGAAGGCTTACCTATGGGAAAGCAAGAAGAAAGGAGAGTTGGCTTGAATGCATACCATGATAGTAATGTCAGTCACCAAAATGGTTCAGTTATTTCAGAGGTTCAAAAAAAGCTCAGAGTGACATAGCCAGTATATTTAAAAACATTAACACTTACTGCACGTGAGGAATTGCTGTTGGAGAAACACAGTAAGAGTGCAAAGGCAGCACTAAATAAGACTGTGTAATGTGCAAAAATAACAGAGGAGCTTACCTTCACATGGGGCTGCTCTCAGTATGGATACTCAAAGTATTTATAGCTGCCCTTGGGTCCAGGGGCATTAAATAGTTTGGGTTTGCATTAGGGGTTCCCAGTGACACTTCAGATTAAATCTGGTGATGTTTAATATTACGAGCAAGTGCTAATTTTACTGCTTACAGCTCTTTGGGCAAGCAGGAAGTGGTTTCCCATCCTCAGCAAGCCCTAGCACATAGGGAGCTTTCCTTCATCCCAGATGTAAGTTCCTAGGTGCCCTTCCCCTTGATGAAACATGTTTTCTTCACCTTTTCTTTGTAAGGTGTCATGATTATCAGTGTAAAGCAGTAGCTCGCAGCTGCCTGGGCTGCTCACCGTACCCTCACTGAGGGGAGGGAAGGAGGTGCAGCAGTTGGCGTCTTTTGAATGTGCCGTCTCATGGCTTCGAATGCAAGGACAGTACCTGCAGCAAGATTTGAGCCCTGGGCTGCCTTGTGGTGTGCCTTTGGCCTCTCTGTACTGCCCAGGAGTAGAGACCTGCGAGCCTTATGTACTGGGGCAGGGGCAGAAAGCAGGAGGGGGCTGTCACCTCTTTTCCCATTTCTCCGTGAATGCTGCTTACTGACAGTGCTTGACACCACTCTTTCTGCTTTGCTATGTGCCCTCACTAATAATTTTCTTCCACTGGTCATGGGAGGTACTTTGGATTTTGACGAGTATTGGGGTGGGCTGGGTTATTTTACAACTGTTTCAGAATTGCTGGGAGGAGGGGAGTTGTTCTTCATCTGTGATCATTCCTCATGCCAGGGCTCCCTCCTGTCTGTCGCAGGAGGGCCATGTGTCTGCAGCCCTGTAGCTTCCTGCTTGTGCAGTGTGCATAGCATAGCAAACATTGTGTCCCCACAATCGTAGGGGCTCAGAGTGTCCTGCAGTGAGATGTCTCCAAAGTAGCTTCTGGGTGGTATGTGCATAGCTGTTGGGAGGCTTGGTCTAAAACCTGCTGCTGGGTCTGTGGTTCTCCAAGCTCAACCTTGTCCTCATTTTGCAATAGGCTGTCCCCTGAACATCTGTAGCTTTTTTGGGCTTTAAGGGCTGGTCTGCTGTGGGGGTTGCTAAGCTCTTTCTTGCATGAATTAATTTAGCTTTACCTTTGGCAGCAGCAAAGGGTCTGCCAGAGGTCTTGCATAGCATTTAAAATGTCAGCTGCCAGTCTAGAGCAGCTGCCAGCACTGGAGCTCTGGCAGGGGGAATGCTGTCACAGGGCAAATGTGGGGAATGTCAGTGTGGACACAGCGTGAGTCAGGCTGGGCAGGGACTTGTGTACAGAATATCCTGACGTTGGTAAAATGCCCTTTGAAATCTCCCAGCAAGTTGTCTCCTGTGTTGCTTGGGTCATATCTAAGGAAATGCTACTGGCTCTTGACTGTCGTGTTTTGTATTCAGAAATGACTGTAAGTAGCCTGTCAGAGTGTGGGGTCTACACTGATAAAGTAATCCTGTGGAACTGGTAGTCTCTCTTCTGGGTGAAAGATGAAGGCAAAGCACTAGGTAGTGAGAGTCTTAAGAAAGAATGTAGTTTCTAAAAACAATCATTTTTTTCACATGTATCTCAATTTTAAGGCTTTTTTTTAATTGACTTTCTTTGAAATGTTTGGAATTCATCTGTTGGTTGGACTGAATTAACGTGGGAAAAATAATAAAAAAATTTTGTAACTACTGTGCTTGCTTGTCATCATTGCCTTTGGGAGAAGATGCCTCTGGAGAGCAGGTGTGTTTCCTCAATATTTTCATTAGAAGGCTTGGCTGCAGAACTTTGAAATGTGTGCACATTTGTGCTAATGTGAATCTCCTATTTGCTGTTAGTGTGGCAAGTAAATTTCTTTTTATACTGTTACTTCTTTGTAATGAAGTGTCAACTGTTATAAGTTCGATGCATACCCATTTGCCTATCACCTGTGATTTAAACCAGGCTTGTTAATTGGGCCTGTTAGATGTAAGCATGTCTACCAGAGATGCCCAGATAGGTAGAGACAAATTCCAGATCATTTGGATTGGATCCAAATCCATTCATGAGACTTAGCTCTTCAGCAGAGGGTTCTTTTATATGTTCTTTTATATGGCGATGTTAAAAGAAGAGGGCTCATTGTGGTATTTTGTTTGGCTGGTTAGCAATGTAGGGTGCATCCATGGAGGGCAGGGGTGCGTGAATTAGAACACTCAATGCCAGACTCATAGATAAAATAATAGGCTGGGAACTGTAGTATTTACCACAGTGTTTTACATGTGGAATTAATCTATGCCCTTCCTTGCGCTGGAAATGTGTGCATTTCATGCCCTGTGCCTTTGCATATATGCTGGTTTTGTGTTCCTGACGGTAACAAAAGATTTACATTAAGCAGCCCAAACCAATTTTAAATACTAACAGGCAGATAGAACTGTGCTTTTGATACCACCAGTAATAGAAATACTTACTGGAAACCAAATTCCAGACTTGCTGGTGGGAATGCTGCCTACCAGGATAGGAGTGAGCCAAAAGCATCCATGAACTTTTTGGTGTTCTAGGTTTACTTCTATGTGCAGGAAAACTTGCATATACAATAAACCCCCCATCCTGTTTTGCATCCAAGATCTGGGTTGTATTGCAGATTTTTTTTTTAAGTCTAGGAGGGTTTCTGAAATGGAAAAAGTGCAAGCCACAGATCATCAGAGGATTATCATCAAAATGGCTCAAGAAGTTACAGACAGATAATAAAGTCAGTCATATTTGTCTTTTAGGTTTTTGTCTGTTCTGACCACTGAATTCTAGGAAAAATGAAAGCCTAGCTATAACATACTTTCCTAACTGCAGAATTTTTGCTGATACCCTGACCATCCTTCAGTCTGGTCTTCCCTATTTTATTGCTACTCCTGCAGCCTCTTCCTGTTCTTGCTGGTCCCAGATTTCTTCAAAGACAGGCTGAAAATATAGTGGCCTGTCTTTTGTTAATCTGCTTTTTGTATTCCCATGTTATTTATTTCAATGTCTTTGAATTTATTCAGGATGGCACTAAGGTAGTATACATGTTTCAGGCATGAACAAGTTAATGAAGCTTTAACTACTCATAAAAACATTCATGTTCTTGGCAGCCTTGGGATGGTAGTTATTGCCTGCAGTCGCATACAAGGACTGTTATCCTTTTTGATTGCCACATTTCTATACAGCCAAACTAGATTTAACAGAATCTTTGGGGTCCTTTTGTACATTCCTCAGCAGTAATAGCAATTTTATGGTGCCTCTTTTGAAAATTGAAAGGGCGACATTTAGTAAACAGTTAATCAAACCAAGAATTCCTATGTTAAAATTAATAAAATAATGTTCATGAAAAGGTGTTTTGAAGATGTTTTTGTGATTTAATATTTAGAAATAAGAAATTCATGGTATAAGAAACAGTTCTCAAAGCCTCACTGCTAGTTGGATTCTGGTTCTTTGGCTACTTAAACCATGGTTATACCTTGGGATGAAGTAACTAGCTAATTTTTTTTTTTTTTTTTTAATTTGAGGAAGGAGAAAAAGTGAAAGCAGTAAGGACTAAAGTGGACAGGCTAATTTTTTTAATCTCCAATGAAAGAGAATATTTTGGGAAATTTCAGAGTAATTACTTGTTACTTGTGCTGCACTGGCTATTTCAAATCCATCATGTGACTGAGAATGATGCCACTCAATGCGCTTGGATTGCTTAATGGCTATTTTCTAGGCAATGTTATGTTGTAAAACAGTAGTTAGGTAAGATATTGTTTCAGCCACAGAGTTAGTTTGGTACTAATATGCAGTATGAAGAAATTTTGTTAAAACCGTAATACCTGCAGGACATTCAGAGGCAGTGCTAAAGAGCTAGATACGAAGTAAAAAAACAAGCCAATGTTTCTTAATACAGTACTCACTTCATCTGTATAAAGTCTTGAGATGCGAGAAGTATGATTTCGAATACATGGTTATGTTGTTTGGTCCTGTGTTCCCATGACTATTTCCTTGTGTACATTTCAGGGGTCTGTAACTGTTATTGTTAAATACATAAGATGTTTAATGTATCTGAGTGTTGCTGCAGCCTTAAATCTTGGAAATAGCTGGTATTTATGATTTTGAACTATCTACTTATATTTCATTAGCTACTTTGCATTTTCTTGTATTTTAAGGGGGGAGTGCCTTTAGTTATTATATACTACTTTTTATTTATTAACATTAGCTGGTACTACTTAGCAAACATACTCCTTCATAGCTGAAATATCTAAACTTAGAGGTTTTTATCAAGTATGTCAATCCTGAGATAATTGCAGTATGGATGAGTGCTGCTATTTTGAACCCAGAGAAGGAAATATGTTTTTTAAAACTGAGAGTAACCTGGGCAATCTTTTCTACTGTAAACTAGATGTATCTATAAGTTACAAGAAGCTATATGTTAGAATCCTGTTGTGAAATGTTAACTGCAGCATGATGTCCTTTTGTTTCTTTGAATTTATAACACGTCTTAATTGCATTTAAAAAAGACAAACAAGATTTTCTTGAAAGCACAATTAGACTTTACTGTATCACTATCCTAAGAGGCTCGATGTGAGATTAACATGTCTCTGGGAAGGCAGAGAGACTATTTTTATTTTAATAACATCATATTAACAATGTTTCCTTGTGCTTCATGAACATTGTATCATCAGAAAGCATGTGAAAAAATATGCAAATTTCAGGTATGGGAACAGCATGACATAGCTGTGTGCGAACATGATACATTACTATGCATGATGTACTTCATGACACTTAAAATTTTGCAAGTTATTGTATATACTAGATTTTTTTCACATTAATTCCAAGACTTTTCTCTTTTCCTAAGCTCTCCCAGTTAAACCTGAAAGAAGGAACTAAACTTGCGTATTTTATGTAAATTTGAAGCTTAGCTTGATGATAGAGAACCCTCCAGAAAAGGAAATGGCAAAGTGAAAGGCAAATCAAAAAGGTTTGGAAAAGAATGGGAGACAAAGGAAGAAGTAAAGAAAATTAAATCTAGTGTCTATAAAGTAAAAAGAGAACCTGGCTGCATGGGGGGGGGATGCATGGGTAGCTCAGACACTGATCGTAAAAGGAATAAACATCTTTAAAAGAACAAGCATGGTACAGTCCACCTGGTTGGTTGGTTGGTTTGTTTCTGTATGCAAAGAGATTCTGAGAGCAACCAAAACACTTCTCCATGGAAACACTTATAGGAAAGAAGGCAAAAGCAATAAAGCTACTTCCTGGTACTGCAGTAGATAGTGATAATTAAGAAAGCTTTTGATAAGAAAATCTACTATGTTATAAAAATGCTAAAACATTAAGTTGAGCAAAACCATCCATGCCTCCTTTCTTTATCACAACAGTCTTTTGTTGCTGAGAAAACTGAATCTAATGTATTGAATCACAGAGGCAGCTCTAGGTGTCAGACATCTTGCAAACAGGAGGTTTGTGATTCTACTGTGAGCTGTTTTGGTGGTGGAATCAGAGCGAGGTTTGAGAACAGGAAATTGCATAAGGACGTCTCTGTTGGTTGTTTACTAGTAGCCAATGCCACTGGAATAAACAGCTGTACTGGCAGTACAGTGTCTCTTTTGTCATCTAGCCTAGCAGCACTGGAGATGAAAACTTAAAGCTCGGGCCCCGAATTGAATGAAGGAAGCCTAAGGGATAAGGGAGCTTGTCATACAACTGAAAACAAGCAATATGCCATAGTTTTGATCATAGACAAGAGCTTTTTAAATCCAGAAGTTGTTTTTGCCAGTATTGCTCTGTAAACAAAACTTTAATAGATAAACATAGAAGTTGAAAGCCTTGCCCCACCCCACCTCCCCCAAAAAACACCTCCTACCTTTCTTCTCCTGTGCTGTAGAGGTATTTTACAGTTTTCTCAGGAATCTTTGGACAGAGAAACCTGTGATGGAGAGGGTCAGGTTTCTCATTGCAGTATGACAGCAAGATGGGGAAGAGAAATTCCTCAACAAGAGAGTGTGCAATGCAGAGACCTTTCTCAGTTCTCCAGCCTTAGACACCTCTTTATTAAGTCGGGAAATACCTGCAGACTGGCTCAAACAGTGACTAGACCTCAGTTTGCCTTGCAGAATTAGAACAAGTGATGATAATACAGGAGTGCTTTCCTCATTAGAAGCTACTGGTGATGGTTTCGCATTTTTCCTAAGCATACGTAAACATTTGGATGTGCTAAACATCCTCCTGCAGGTGTAGTGTTTTCACAGGAAAGGGAAAAATCATGATTTCACCGTCATAGCTATTTAATGAGGTACACTAATTAAGCAGTATCTGAAAATAATCTTGTTTCTTTACAGTGAAAGGTGATTCAGAAGCTGAGTATTCTAGAACACCATGCATGAATCCAGTGCCAGAAAACAGCGGGGGGGGGGGGGAGGAGGAGAACCCATGAGGAATTTAATAAGACTAAAACATCCTTGTTCCACTGCTGAGCAAACTAAAAGGAATGTATTTACATGGATTCACTGGAGGTTGTTAAGGCTGACTTATTTCAGTATAGCAGAGTGTAGTGAGTGGGTTGGAAAGAAGTATGCTCTGATATTGAAATTATTACACCTCTAGCAGAGATAAACAATGCTTGATTTAGCTTTCTGAGGTCCGTATTCTCCCCAAGCCTTCTGCACAATAATGGCCAGAGGCTTCTGTGCTCCATTCTACATCCTCAGCCAGTTAAGATGTGTTATAAGAATATACCTTTTCGTAATATCTGAGGTGGGAATAGTTTAATTAGGTTCTTAGCTGAAGAACTGAAGTTTAGTGACCATGTTTCAATGTTAATGTTAAGTTCTGTAATGGGAAAGAAAGGTCTACTAAATAGGGAAGGATTTTGTCAGCACTATAGAAAAACCTTTATGCTGTTCTTTTACGATACTGTAGGAATTGTCCTTGGTACCACGTCATGTGTGCATCTTGGGTACCTTTGAAGCTGTAGAATAACTTACTGTAGGTTATATTTAGACCCTTTTTTTTTGTTATTTTCAAGGAATACCTGGCAAGTCTGTGTTTCTGTGTAGTTAGTAGCGTTCTGACTTTCATTTTGGGAAAAGTGAATGAGAGGCAGAAAGTTGAACTGAATGAAACTTTGTTGGATTTAGGTCTAGCAAATTTACAGGAGTTTAAAGTATGGGAAAGAAATGCTTTGTGTTCTTGCTATTTTAAAAAATAATTTAACACTAGTCCAAAAATAACAAAGGTATTAGGAAAGCATTTTACTTGTTAATCTTTTATTTTTGTAGCAAATTAGTTTCTTTTTCATTAAAAAATTCATACTAGCTTTTGATTTAAACATTGCAGCTATTTAAATAAAACTCTTATTTACTGCTACTTGTATGTTTTCTACAGAGGTTTATATTAATTTGAAATTCAGTATAGGCAGGGAACATGATCCTTCTCCTTCATCTAGCAATCTGCACCAGCCATATTTTTTTTTTTTTTAATCTTCACATGTAACCTTCTTAAATACTTAAGGCATAGCTCCAGTGGTAACAGTAGTAAGCTGTTCTTCTGTTAACTTTGCACTCTCTTTTCTAGGTCTTAGTGAAATACTCAAGGTGCTTTACTTTTCATAGTCTGAAGACCTGTTATTCACATAATAAGGCATTTGTATTTTCTAGTCTGACTACTGTTTTTGGAAGTGCAAATAAATGGTCAAGAAAGGATAAGGTATTAAATGCACTTTGTTGAATTTGTAAAATATAGTAACTTCAGATTCCTATTTATATAGATCTGTCAGATTCAATGTTGCTGATGAAAGGGAAATCATGTGCTTTCCCAGATGTTAAGAATAGATGGGAAGGCAACATAGGGATCCAGAGAAAGGAGCGATGGGGGAGTATGGTTTGATAGCTCTGGTTTTGTGATCTCAATCAGGTTTTTTGTGCCTATTCCATTCGTAGTATTGAGGCAACTGACCTGTTCCCTAAGCTATCACTGATTTGTCTGTAATGCTTGTATGTAGAAGGAATATGGAATACCTGGGATAACATAGTCAACATGGCCAAAATACAAGCTTCTGTAACGATCTCTTATTACAAACTTGCGATTTCCAGTAAACTAGATTTTTTTTTTTTTTTTTTTTTTTGTCTAAACAGGTACATGATAAGCCTTTTATTATTTAAAATGGGGTAAGAGTACCTGAACTAGCAAGGCCATACTGAAAGGGGTTAACATCCTTCATTGACAACAGTGAAAGTGAGACCTGTTAACAAGTTGAGCATAAACAGATTTGGTTAAATACTTATGGCAGAAGCGTTCCTAATTAAACAGGTAAGGTGAAGATGACATACGGGAAATAGAGAAGGCAAGAGAAGATATTTTTAAATTTGGGAAAGTTACTATCAAAGTGCAGAAAAGGTGCTGGCATTCTTATGTTTCTACACTTTACTCACTTCCACTGTGCTAACTTATCTGCTTGCTATTTTTGATCTACTTTTGATAGTGTTCTTATGTAGAGATAAACAACAAAAACATTTTCTGGTTATATAGTGCGAGATTTTCTGCTTTACAGTTTCCCAGCAAAGAACTGTTCTTTGGGAAGCCTAGAGTAGAATTTTCCCTCCTCTGCCTGTCCTGCAGGAGCAGGGAAGTAGAAAAAGGTGTTCTTGGCTCCCACGGTGCATGCTGGGGTGGTGATGCAAGCTAATAAATATGTTACACCTAGTTTTCAACTAGTAAGTGCCAAAAGGTCTGATAATTGAGGCTGTAGTGCCTTTCCTGCAGAGATATCCAAACATTTGACATTTGTGTAAATAACTGTGTTACTCAAATACGCATAGCAAGATGGTGTTTTATACTATTTTTTCAAAGGAATAAATGAAGACACAGAGCTGTAACAGACTGACAGAGCAAGAATAAAATCTAACATTATGCAGCAATGAGGGAAACTGGTAGTCCTCTGTCTACCAGCCAGTTGCTTTAATGGGAAAGTAACAGCTTCATTTTAGTAACACCTGCAAGGAATTATTTTAATAACTCCTTGTAGTATCTTATAAGAAATTTACATATTGGGAGAGTAGAGAGGTTACTGTCTATAGCTACAACTGTAAACCCAAATAGAATGAAGCTGTTTCTGATGTGAGGGGTTTACAGGAAGACATGGATTTTGCAACCAGAAAGAGCAGGTGATGTTTTTTTTTCTAGCAACACAGGGAAACTTTAGGCATGCTAATAAAATAAATTTTAGGAGATTTTCAGTATTCCCAGGTGAAAGTTGAATATACATGCAGACTCTATGGGATATGGTCATTGTAATACTATACATTTTCTTCTTACTTTCACTTTGATAAAATGAAACTTTTAAAATTTTATTTTCTGCATTACACATTTTAAACATGGAAATAGAAGATCGAAATACTCCATTCACAAAGGTGAAGTCAGAATGTTTTGATATTATTAAAGCTACTTTGTTTTCAAAACAGATTCCTGCTGAGGGTGTGTAATGCTTGTTGAAGTGACATTTTCAGCTGTAAAAACATCGTTAGAAAATTTCCCTCTAGATTTAATAGCAGTTGGTGTTTCTTTAGTCCATTAAATTCAATCCAGCTCTAGGTGGTCATAGTTCTTGTCTTGAAATCTCTGTGTGCACATTAGAATTAGAAGATAGAGAATTAGAGAAGGAATATAGAGAATTAGAGAAGTAGAAAATATTATATTAGTATTAGAGACAGAATATAGAGGAATGATGTTAGTACATACTCCTGACTTCCTGGTGAGAAAACACAAGTGAAAACATTTCTCTATATACAATGGCCTGCTATTTGGTCAATGACTTAAAAGACTTTTTTTCCCTTAAACTGCATTCTTTCCCTTCATCCCTAGTGTCAAGGATGGATGGATGTAACTTTGAGAATGGAGATAAATATCTGACCTTGCAAAATCAATTTTTTTTTAATTGCTTGGATTTTCCAATCTGGCAATACAAGATACCAATTGCACAGTGAAAGCTAAAAGAAAGGAAGTGGAATTCACCAACTTTTAGCATGGACTGTCTGTAGTTCTTTGCTTTCATTTTCACCTGAAATTCAAGTTCACTTAGTTTTGAATGTCCCACTGCAACGTTGAATGTTCTGCTTGCTACTGAATGTAGAGCTTACTTTTAAGAATTCTTAGTTCTTGGACAGTATTGCTTATCAGCTCCACTATGTTTTCAGACAAAGACCTATATATGTCCAGTTCACATCCCTGTTGATTCCTTACCTCTGTGTGTCATAAACCCCTAGTTGCTTAGGATATATCTAGAAAGCTGCAACTTTGGTTTAAGCATTTCCTCGCAAGATGGCAGCATTGCTTCAGGGAATAAAATCGCCTGCACCATTCAGGAGGTCTTGACGGTTTTAGTATTTCCATTTTGTCCAGTACGTGAGAGAAACTGACAGATGTGTTCATTTCTGTTATCTGAATTTACATATTAACATCAGTCACGGGAATGGATGCATTTCATTCATTTGCTGCTATGTTTACAGGCTTTGTAATGAAAATAAGTTACCAGGACTGTAATGAGTTTTGTGGATCGTATTGGAATTATATCATTATTTTGACTCTTTGTCATTATTATAGTAACTCTAGTTAATACTGGAGTTGCATTTCTGAGACTTCAGTTGCAAACTGGGAATTTGATTGTTTCAATTGCACTAAGCAGAAATATCTTTCAGGAATTTTAATTTCAGATTCATATATATTCCCCTTCCTGTCCACTGAGTGCTTTTATTCTTTCAGGGCTTGATCCTACTCTCTTTGAAGTCAATGGCTGAGTCAGAATTTTAGGATAAGTTCTGTAAGGAGATAGGAACAGCAAATAAGAAAGGTGAAAAAAATTAATTTTTTAATTTTTTTTTTAATTTTGTTCCCTACATAAATAATCAGGAATGATGAAAGAACTGCTGTTTGAACCATTAGAAGCATTGACCTTCAGTTACCTCCAGGCAATCCCTTTATTTGATTTCAGGGCAGCACTGATTAACATCTAAACGAATTAGGTCAAGTTTATTTCTGATTCTAAAAACAGATCTACCACTTTGGCCTTACCCATAAGGAGTAAAAAGCTTCAAAATACAGGAATTCTGCACAGGAGACTGTGTTGTCTTGGACACAGATGAGCTTCCCAAGAATACAGTTACATATTTTTTTTCTTTCAATTATCATTTTGCCTGTGATTCAGATTTTACAGCATGAGATGTGAGCTGAAGGATAATATTTTCTAATTCATATTGTCATTTTTATAACTCTGTTCAGATACTCCACTTGGCAAAAATGCTAATGAGACCATTTTCATTCTTAAATCAGGAAAGCATTTTCCTTGATTGCCTGGAGAAATGTCTCTTTTATACTTAAAGTACTGAAGGAAATATACTTTGCTATCCTGAGTAGCAATGGTTATCATTTCAAGGAAATATTGGGTGGTATGTTATAACACTTTAACAAAAAAAAAAAGTTATGTCTTGTATTTTCATTTTTTTGAATATTTTATGCTGAGTGCACAAAAAAATGAGCTTGCCTTTCTTTTAGTTTCTCAAAATCCAGCATGCTAAGTTATAGTTTTACTGAGAGGTGGTGACTTAGTTTGCACTTCTAGGACTAAGGTAAGTTTAGTCTGCAAGTATAATTTTCTACTAAGAGCGCAAGTCATTTGACTTAATGTTTAGAGATATTAAAATTCATATCTTCATACTTTCCCAAACTGGAATGTATGAATTGAGTATTTAATTTCTTCTTTAATGTTCCTAGAGATTTTTATTGGTGCAGTTCTGCTAATCTTCAGCGATTCACAGTGCAGCCTCCCAAACAGTAACTTACCATTAGCATCATTTACTTTTGTGGCTTTGAACACTGAACAGCAATTTTCTAAAACTGCTGAGGGAAGAAAGCCATGGATATAAATGATATTAAGAGAATGAAGTCAGGCCATTGCATGATAAAGAATGCTGAATTCTGTTCTTTCTTTCCTACCCCAGCATAGAGTCTCAGTAAATAGAAGAAATGTACATGATGGTATCTTCATTAGTAGAGGCTGGTGTCTCCACTTTAACATATCTTCTGTGATGTTGTAAGAACTGAACTGGAAAACGTGGATAGCAATGTGTGAGAGCTTCAGAAAAGTCGGTTCAATCACTGAAAGTTGTTTTGGCTCCTGCAGGTCAGCACACCTCCATCATTCCAACTCTCTTTGGTTAGAAAAGAGAGAGAGCATGAATCTAACCTCCTGGTCACATAAAGCCTGTGATATTCTCCATAAGCCCTCTGCTGCTTGCCTCCTCACTCACTCATCCTGGCAGTAGAACAAGTCTGGCCTTAGCTGCTTCCAAAGGAAATTGAAAGACATTCTGCTTTAAAGAGGAAGATAATTCAAGGGCTAGCCTGTAGCAGAAAATTAAGAGAGATTGTTTAAGGAAACTAAATAATTGAGGTTATTGGTGATGAACTGGAATATTGATCACATTCAAATCTAACCCACACCATTAAAAGTCAGAAGCTATTTTTTTAGTAGACTCTGTGAAATGAATTTCCTCTCTTCCTAGTGGATGAGAATTCTTGTTATAAATGGGTCTCACTGGTTTAATCAGCAGTGACCATATGTGTGTTCCTTTATTCCAGAAGTATTGATGTACATGTTTAAGTCAATTTATTTTTTTAGAAAGCATTTAAAATGTGTTTGGCTTTTACTGTGTTTTTCAGGGCTATTTAGAAACATGCTTGAAAGACACTGGGGAATGAGTTATTCTTAACCTTTATAGTGGCACTTGTAAGACAAAAACTAAACTTTTTTTGATGTAGCTTTTATCACGTGTTGATTCCATAAGCATTTTTGTCTACCTGACCCACAAAGAAATAGAATATTTCATTTTTAAGGACTCAAAAGTCAGTACTTTTCACACATGCTTAATACAAAGCACAGAAAGAAAGAAGAGAGATAATGTTATTGCCTCTAAGTATTCAGAGAACATAATAGAAAAGCATGTAACAAAGACGATATGTATCTCAAATGGTTTAATGAAATGCTGAATTTTGGTTTTATTCTCATTTTTAGTATGGCCTATTTATTTGCAGTCCTAGAATAATATTCATTCAAGTTGATATTATGATCCATATATGCAATTATCATAGGATAGCTTTGTTGTTGTTTGCCACTCTTGAAAGCCAAGTTGATTGAGTAAAAATTATCAGAAGTAATATACAAAGAACTAGGAGCATCTCATTTTTCAATACCTCATTTCAGTCATGAAAGTATTTGCAAATACACTGTTGAATATGACCAGATTACCAAAATTTGCTTCTCGCTCAGAAACACTGAAATGTTCTGCTTCAAATTCCCATCCTATTTTACTTCTCCATGCTTTAAGGATTTATGTTGGCATTACAAGGATAGGCAGAGATAAACATTTAAATTTCAGTTGGTTCATATCCTGATAAAGGGGCACCATTAGAAAATAGATTCTTCAAGAGCATATGTTATGTTGTAGTGTTCATAAAAATGCTTTTCTGTAGCTGAGTACTGCTCAAAATCATTGGGTGGGACTGCATTTGGCTTCTGTTTTACTGCAAATAAGATGTATTGAAACCCCAAACTTTTAATTAAAGTTTCTGACCATTATATAGTGCAAATTTGTCAAAAGAAAACTTATTCTGACATCGGTAAGTAGACATAGGGCCAAAATGTCATTAATACTTTTGCTCAAAAACATAATTAGAGGAACATATGTTGTATTGTGCATAATAACATTTCTACTAATAAAGGAAAGGATTTATTAGAAGTAGGCTTTGGGACAGATTTCACTTTCTCTTCCTGCTACAATAGGTGTAGAATAAATTTGAAGCAGAAAAATGTCAGAAAAACACAAGCTATTGCTTGCAGAGATTTTATATGGGCATGTTTGAGATTAGTATCTGTTCCATTTGGTGTATATAAATTTTTAAGTGGTAATATATATGTGGTAACTACAGTACATACTACCTAGTCCTAAGCATTGTCTATTATATTGGCTTACCTGGAAAGTAGCACAATAAATAATTTTTATGCTTTATGCGGTATTGCCAAGAAGAAATTTGGTAATATTCCATCATTTGGAGGTTGGGGAGAATTAAATAAAACCTAAAAGCAGTAGTATTAAGGTAAAGGGCACTTAAGGATAGGCTGTTAATGTAGAAGAATATCTGAATTAATCATGTAAAAAAGAATAATTCTCATTCAAGAGAGCTGAAATGAGAGCTGTCCTGAAGAGTAAAATTTTGTGATTTGCTTAGGCAAAGGGCTTGTTATTTATCTGTGACATAGGCTACTTCAAAACCCATTTTCAGATACAACACGAGATTGTTTTAACAGAGGAAAGCAGGGCAAAATGCTCTCAGTAACAATTTGGCTTGTTTACTTCAGAAGAACCTGTATAAAGTAAATTCTCTTTATTAAGTCCTCAGATCTTTGGGCTGTTTATTCAGGAATTATTCATAACAAATAAAGCAAAACAGAAGTTTGTAGGCTGTGGAAGAGCTTTCCAGGACATACGAGCGGTTATTTCATACAGCAGCATTAAGCCTTCCTAACAGTCTAACTTTATGGTACATACCTTTCTGTATCGGAGCCATAAAGAGAGACATCATTTTAAGGTTACAAATGATGTATTTTATTTATTAAAATTATATGTCCTAAAATTATATATTAAATATATATTTGTAGTTCATCACACTTGACAGGTGAAAGATTGTAGATACATACATTCAGTTACATGGTTGAAGATGATGTATAAAAGAGAAGGAGAAACAGATTGACTGTGAATAACAGTCAATTGGGAGATATTGGAGAAGAAGCTGAAAGGTCTTAGAATAAAAAAGAAGGTAAATTAAAAGTCATAAAGGAGTTTGCAGATAAAAATGAAACCAGGAGAAAGGCAGGATGAAGGTAGAAGTGTCTGCATGAATCATAAGTAATTGAAAGAGTGGACAGAATATATGGGAATATGTGATTGAAGGGGGGGGGGGGGTTGAGAATATTAGGAAGCTTTTAGGAATCTGGGCAGAGGTGTAAAGAAACAGGAAGATTTAGGAAGCTTTCAGTCTTCAAAATGTAAACAACTGAAAGAAGCGTGAATGTCACGGAATCTGTATAGGCCGTTTAGGACTCCATACAGTGCTAGCAAAGGGCAGATTGTTTTGCTCAGTTTTGTGTGCAGGCCTATGCGGAAACAATGTATTAAGGAATTGCAGGAGGGTTCTCAGTGGATTTGGAGCAGGAATAGAAGTTCTATATTTGAATGCAATGGTTCAATTGTTTGTGGTTGGGCTGTTGCAGAAATCCTAGATTATAAAAATAACTGTCACTGGAAGATGCTTGCAATGAATTTTCTTGTAGGTGACAAAATTGAGATAAAACATCTGACAGTATCCTAACACTTCAGTTGAAGTAGGCTTAAAAAAAAAAAAGTGCCTTACAATGTTCTAGGGGCAGTTGTTTCTCTGTTTCTTTCTCAAATCCCTCTGCAAGAGTAAAAGCTGAAAAGCAGAAATGACTTCGAGTATTTGCACAAAAAGTGGTCAGCAGAAGGTGCACACAGGAGGAGCAGTCAGAAGAGAAAAGGGTATTTCTTTCTTGCACTAAGTATGGAAGGCTATATTAGTTTCCACCATTATCAATAGCAAGCTTAAGTGGACAGGTGTTTTTGAAAGTGAAGGGCAAATGTACAGCTATTCAGAGACATAGGCTACTAGAAATAGGGGCTGGAGGAAAATTAGAAGAACAGTTTGGAACAGAAGAAATAGGGTAGCTAAGTGGTGCATGAACTCTTAAGGAAAGATGAATTAGAAAATATAGGCAAGAGGCAAGAAGATGGGAATGGGGATCAGAAAATTGGTGGAAATGGAAAGAAAACAGAGTGGTTATGGAACAGTGAATGTGAATGAAGAGTAACTATAGGGAGTTCATGCACAGAAGGGACAGAATAAGCAAAGAAGTTATAATTATTCTATGTAAGAATAAACAATGTTATGCTCTGTGTGATACCCAAAAGGACTGTCATAGAGCATAGTCTGTGACGTCTCATGAAAATCCTTACTGTCTGCTCAAAGGAAAGCCTGCTAGGACTTAATATAATGAAGACTTTTCCCTGCCTAAAGTAGAAGAGGCCAGATAAATCCAGAGAGCGTCCATGGTTTGAGAGAAGCATCTACAATAACGTACCATTAAACAGTTCCAGACTGCGTACTTTCCGATGTACAACTGTAGATACCACTCCTGCTTCTGGCATCTTCCCCTGCTGTGTTTTGATTTCCAGGAAATCCATTCCTGGAGCGTAGCTGTAGGATGGCCCCTGGTTTTCCCCAGAACTAACTTCAGTTAGTTATGGTTAACTCTTGTTTGCTGTCCCAGCTCGTGTCCCCTGGGATTCTCCTGCTGGTATTTGTGTCTCAAGTACCCAACCACATCCTGTGTGCACTTGGAAATGGAGAGAAGGGGTTGGTTTTAGTACAGAGAAGTGGAGCTAGCATAGAGAGCAACAGTCCTGACACAAGCTGAACATATCTTTCTGTTTCAGTTTTTCAACTCCCATTAGCATATTTAACTAAGCTACTGTTATTAAAGTTATTAAAACTAAACCAAGATGTAGGCTCGGAAAACTTCTCTGCAAGATACAGAGCTGTGCTACATATGCAGGAAGAGCTTCTGTAATTGCAGTCTCAGAGGGGGGAGAAACAGAGCTGTGTACAACTGATGTATATTGATGCATGACCTTGATACTTGCATTACTAACAACAAAAGTTTGCAGGCAGCATGTTTTGTGGAGAATATTTGAAGTAAGATTGGAAGAACAATCAACTGAGAAACAGAAACCTTGACAGTATTGTAATAAAAAGAAGCAGTAACACCTGCTGTGAGTCTAAAGCCTTTGATTGTGTTTTTCTGAAAGATAAAAACTCCCCAAACCATCCAGTATCTGAAATAACTTTCAGTATAATAGCACAGAGTAAGCAAATGCTATGCCTTTCATTTACAAATTGACTTTACATTTTTGAGAGACATTGCTCAAGAGTACTAGGTCCATAATACAATATAGGTCTGTACAATCTATGTAACATGCTAATCCCTTGCTAAGAAGTGATTTGGCATAAGATGACTGTAGCACCTTTGTATTTTCTCTTGAATGAGTAACATGTAGTGGCAAAATATAGGTATGGTATTAGCTCAGAGGTTGCTAGAGGAAATCTTCAATACCTTTTGCAATAGTAGTTGCATATAATAACCTGAAATTTCATTTTAATGCTGACATATAGAGTTAAGATTTACTATCAGGGTCCTGACCTAAGACACCTGATGTTTATATTGAATACAGAGTTGGTTTTTTTTCAACCATTTAATGTTTCTGGAGACACAGTTTCCATGTGTTTTCCATGTTACTCGGTTAGTTCAGCTCCGAAATGCGCTGCTCAATGGCACTGAAGTATGTTGTTCTGATTCGTTTCATTTGCAGGTGAGGAAATATACCTTCTAATTGACTAGCCAGAAATTCAGTGCTGGAACCAGAAATAAAGTTAGTTCTTTGTAATTTGTGTTAAGAGCAATAAAGACTTTGCAGGCTACATTCTGCCTTCATGGCAAATCTTGTCTTCTAACTGTAGTTGAATAGGATGGTATTTGTTAAGCATTTGAAGTGAACAGTGAAGGTGCTGTGAAGGAGATGCTATCTAAAGAGTTTAGATTCCTAACTGTGGAGACAGTAGCTTGACAAAGATCATGTGAATATTTCTGTTTTGGTTCAGACCAGCTGCAGATGGGATACCATCAAAGATATTGTTTAAACAGGCTATAAAAACAGAGCCTTGCTAAATCTAAGCATTGTGATGATTCCAGTGAGCTTACTGAAACAAGTTATTTTTGGCAGGAAAGAAAGAAGATAGAACTTGGGATCTGCACTGAGAACCTAATTTTCTGTTTATTTAGGGAACAGGAAATGAGAAGCAACGTTACAACTTAGGATAAAGCTAGCATAAAACAATGAGGGTGAAAAACTAAGATAAAACTGATCTCTCTTCAGCGGAAGAAGTCAGGCTGATAGATGTGTCTGGTTGGCTTGGTGGAAAAAAGATGATAGGAAAGTTTGTTTTTATTTTGGGTTGGATGGTTGTCTGGAAAAGGCAACCAGTGAGGTCCTTGTGGGGGAGTTTTGTTTAGCTCTCTTACCCATATTTTCTATATAACATCTTCTATTTTCTGAGGTCCCTTTTTAAAGCATTGTTCCAGATGACATTTATAGTCCTGTCACCTAGTGTTTGGAAGCCATGTGTGAAATTTTGATAGTAATGAAATGCCTCTTGTTAATTTAAAATACAATGATAATTAAGTTTATAGATTTCCAATATTCTGTGCTATTGAATGTTCTTAAAGTAATCCATTAGTAAGGATGAAAGAACTGTGATTCTGTGATCTATGCAATGTTTTCACTGCTATTTCAGCACCAGTACTGAATTTGTAACCAGGAGAACCGAAGTTATGAAATTAACTTTGAAGTAGAGCAAAAGGCTAAGGAACATAGAATTTGAAAATGGACCTTGACAAATTCAAGGAAGGAGTTATATGACTGGCTGGGATGTTCTTGAATATTTTAAATGGATTAGAAAGAGTTGTTAAACTGAGTGTCTTTTGTTTTTAATCAATTATCTATTAGTCGAGGATTGCCATTCATTACCTGAAGGATCAAAGAAGGATTCTTTCCACTGTCTCTCCCTCATGCGTTCTTATTTTTTCATAGTTACATTTGTTGTTTCTTTGTTTTTGTCTTTGCTGGGAACTAAAGATGGGAGTCTGAACATGCTATACTATCATTCCTATGAGAAATTTTCAGGATCCTGTTTGTGTTTTCCACCCATGCTTGGCAATGCCATCTGGCTTGCAGTTACCAGATTTGAGAGGAGTAAGGAATTCTCTTCTCCCCAAACCATCTCATCCTTGTTTATGCTGGCAGAGGCTGTTGGGATTTTTGTTTTTCTGTGCTCTTCTGTTTTATGGAGTAAAGTTCACTTTCTGGGCTTAGTTCAAGTGCTTCACTGTAACTCCCTGACAGTGCAAGACCTACAGTGCTGCTAAATACACTTGCTCTTTATTTCTGTGTGGTGTCTGAAGGGTTGGGGTTTTTTCATCTTTTATACTAAAGATATACATTACAGGCTATGAGTGTTTTTCAACTGCTGTGTATGTATGTATGGGCAGAATGGGTGTTGATGCTAAATTTTAATACATCTGCTACGTATGTTTAGGACTTCAGGGAAAACTCAACTTGGTGATCAAGGTAGTCCCTCCCATCATTTACACCACTTTCCTGCTAGGAAGTGTCTCTGCCACAGTCATACAAGCAGCAAAATCAATATTGTGCTTTAATCCTGAACATATTTAAAATTTTGCTTTGAAAAATATGTCAGTTTAGACTATTTCTTTGCTATGCAATACTGTAGACTGTACACCCTCAATCTGGTTTATGATTGCACCAGTAATAGAATTGAACTGTTTAAAGTCAGATTTCTCAGTAAAGGAACTAGAGTTCCAGCAAGAAAATATATGAGGATCAGTCATCTTAAAACTTTGCCCCAAAGGCTTTCAAAATCTAATAATCCTAACATTTTTACTTTTCAAGAAGATCAAAGCACTCCTAGCCTTTCAAATACCTTTCTGTGTGATTTAGAAAGCAAAGATTAATATGCAAATGTGAAGGCTTTGAGCTAATTGAATATGAATTGCTTTCTGAATATGCTTCTATCGAGATGTTTGAACATTAAGGACACCGGACATTACATAATTGATAAAAAATGGCTCATTAGTTAACAGAAGGGATTGCGTGACTATTGATGAATGGCTTAAAGTCATATTAACAGTCTCTGTCAGTGTGGAATTAATTTTTGAGATGTAAGGTGATATTAGGGTGTTGGATAGGAGACTGCAGAACACTATGATAGGGTAATACCAGCTCTGCCAGTGTTGCTACATTCAAGCATAGTGCAGTTAGGCAGGCATGGGGGGAAGCAACCATTTTTTTGTGCTCTGCTTTCAGCAACTCTATTTATATTTTTATATTTTGCATTAATTCTCTTATAAAAGTCATAAACAGTATGATCTGTTAAACTTCTAAGGTGCAGATGTGCTTGCTCAGGGAGTGTGCTGAGAGTGAATAGGAGAGACCACTTCCGTCATGCAGCTCTGAACAGGACACAAAGGTGGATTTATTCTTGCGTGACATGAAATCCTAACTTTACTCTGGCTTCCTGCAGCCACCACATGGGACCTGGAAGCCGAGGAGAAGCTGTGGTGCAGCACTCAAAATGTCTCAGTTCCAAAACGTAAATGAGAGAATGAGGCTTAGTCGATCACCCGCAAATATGAGCTTGGTGCTTAGTAAAATGGGGTCTTTAGTGACTGTGATACTTGTTCACTAAAAACGATAAACATTGGTACATTTCCAGACTGAGGAAAAAGGACAAAATGAGCAGGAAGAACCTATGTTGCAGATCAGGTATAACTGATTTCACTGCAGTGAAGTTGGAGTAATTTCTGTTGAAAGGAATGCCTGGAATCTGAGAATTAGCAAGCTCCTGTCTAAAGAACTGGCAGACTTAAGGAGGGAGCTAAAAATTTGAATTATTGCAGTGTGATCTAGCATGAAGATAACTGCCAGTCACTGGCTAGCATGGGAGTGGTCCAGAGGGGCCATATTAATGTAAAATATATTTACACAGGATGCTTCAGAGCAGCAATATATTTGCAAAGAGAAAGCTATTACATCACATATCTGTTAGGTGAGTCAGATACATTGGTGAGTGCCAGCAGGGAAGAAAGGAACTAGGGATACTCAGCACCTGAGGAACTGATGATCAGCCAAAAGGGAAGACCCCATTTATATGAGAAGCAGTAGCACAAACTAACACCTGCCTTGACAGAAGTTTAGGATCAAATTCCTGGGTCTCGCATGAGTGCGCAGGCATGCAGTATGAGAGCAGAGACAGCAGAAGCAACAGTGTTGAATACTTGCTGAAATGATGGAAGGGCAAAGCAGAAATGCAGTCCTACTGCCTGGGAGCGTGGAGCCCACCTGAGAGAGAGTGCAGGGAGACAGAAGTTGCTTTCTTTTAGTCTCTTCGAAAGAAATGGATTAGGGGCAGGAGAGGGTTAAATATTTCTCAGCTATTTCCCTGGCAAACTAAAGAAGTTGTTTTATTTGACTTACCTACAGAAAAACTATACCTGAACATAAATAGATGCATTACTTTAAACACGCTTGAACTAGAATCACTACGATACATTTTGAAAGTATAGCTTGCAGCAAGTGTAGGTTCTGTGTATAGATGCAGAAAAGGATGCAATTCTTGAACCTGTTTTATTGCTTTCATCTTTGATGATGTGACATTAGAAAGAAATGTGGTATCAAAGAAATATTTCTTTTTGTAATAAATGACTACATCAAAAGTATTTATGAGGTAAAGCTGAAAGATAAGTATGGACTCAGACCAAGAAGACTCATCAGAGAAAATGCGTAGCAGATGTTTAATGTATCCTATGATATGACACAGACATTTTTCTTGTTTCCCATTTCAAAATATATGAATAAAATAACATATGCTGAATCAGGTAAGAATAAACTGCTAGTGCTATACAGCTGTCCTTGCTGAAGGATAGCCTTTATCTCACATAATTACATTTACAGTTGTATTACAATAGAGCTGTATACTAATGGGATGATTTGGTCATAAATCCAAAAGCCATATTGAGGCTATTATAATGTTGAGGGTGTCTTGTGTAAGTCTCCCTGGTGCACTTTCTGGTCACCATCTGGAAGGAAGCCAACTAGATGCAAATCAGCTTTTGTGGGAATAAAAGCCTAATCTGTGTAGGGGTCACACTCCAATGTAAAATATGTATGGATTTATCAGTGGGAGTCATTACCAACATACCTTACTGCTTCTTTTTGCCTCATTATGTATACTAGCTCAAGTGGAAAATCAAGTGACAGATTAATGCTATGCGTTTGCAAAACCCCCTTGAGAGGAGCAGACACTGTTGCCCATAAACTCAAACCTTTGAAGAGGTTAAAATAGGTGAAGGTGAAACAAATATTATTGTGCTTATCAATATACTACCGCATTCTACAGGGCTTGATTCTCTTCCCCCTTGAAGTCAATTGCAAGGCTTCTGTTAACATTAATGGGAGCGGGCCTGGCCTATTTCTGATCTATAGAGGAGCGACACAGAGAGCTCTTCAGTGTTTCAATTAAGTACAGAAAGAGAAATTAAAAAAAAAAAAAAAAGCCACCACAAACAACCTACATGTTATTTCCAAAGCATAGTACTGAAATCTGTTTTAGAATTAAAAGGGGGCTAGGGAGAGGGTTGTTGATATTCTGTTTATTCCTGCAAAATAAGTCATCTAGTGGGGAGAGGCGAGTTTTGGTAGCTGGCCTTGGTGCACTGTTACCATGGTGAGTTGCAAACAATTTCTGTCTGGATTCTGGTGGGTCTGTACACTTGCTAAATTTAACACTGTTACTGAGTGAATTATTTAGTTCAGATTTCCTGGCTTATAACTTGCTGGTTGCAGAATTCTGGCACCAAAGTTTCAGTCCCTGCATGGTTGGCTCCTGATAAAGCAGTTTGAGGTGGTGTCCTATCCTTAAATAAGCATCCTCTGGAAGGTGAGAAATGTACCAAATACGGGAAATGGAAAAGAGCCTCTGGCATTCCATGAGATTTTTGAGTGTTCCTGACTGTTTGCCAAGGCTCATTCAAAATAAATTGGATGGGTTACTTTTTAATAGTTCATGGGCGGTGACCCATATAAGAAAAACTTCTTAAGAAATCATCAGTGTTTGGTTTAAAGTTTAAGTACTTCACTTGTGTTACTTATCTTAAAGGAGTTTTGGAAAGGGACCAGCTACAAACAGATTATTAAGCACATTGTAAACTTCTATTTGCTGCCTTCTTGCTATCAGTTAACTGTTTCGGGTGGGACAGACCAACCTGGTAAGGTTTGAGCCTCTGTTGTTGGAGAGAGGAACCAGGATATGAGCTGAAGGGCATTAATCCACAAAGATGCAATGAAATAAGGAAAACAGGAGTTGTCCATACAAGGATGAAAACTGGAAGCAATGAACTGTAATGATTATCTGTTCTAGGACTGGAAGCAGGCAGACAGAACAAAAATCTAATTTGGAAAACAGCTGGCCACATCTCAGATTCTGGGTTAATGTACAGACCTCAATCCCTAAGAGAAATCTGGAAGTCAGCTATCTAGGCTGGCTGGATATCCAGCCTGTAAATGCAGTGGAGTTGCAAATAGTAGTGAACTTCATAGAGCTGTTTAGTTTTGTTTTATTGTTGGTGGATTTTTTATTGTCCTTACAGATGAAAGAACAATACATACATCATCCTGTTCGTTATGTAGGATGTTATGTGTCACTTGGACTTGGAGAAGTGCTTGTTTTGAGACAGATCTGTGAAGGGTACTACTTTATCTCAGTGTGTTCCCTTTGGTCTCACCTGCCCCCCCGGCAGTGTGGAAAAAATGAGTTCTGACTCCAATGTTTGTATGGCTCAGGTTGGAAATGGATTAATGACAGACTCCAGTAATTGACTCTTTAGGACTTGAAAGTGGGAAGAAAACAAACAACAGTTTGTCACCAAAGTTCATGGCTAATAGGCTCTTGATATGGTAAGGAAGCAGATATGTAAGTGAAATAGTACTTCCTCATTATATATAACATTGTCTGGATAGATGGCTCTTTAATTGTATGTCCTACATTATCGTAGGCAAGGAAGTCCTGAATTCAGATTTTCATATATTTATATAATATAGAATGGTGTAGGTTCCTTCTTACTTTTTTGTAGGCAAAAGTGCACATGTTCTCCCAGAGTAAAATATTTAGGATATTATAAATAACTTCTCAGCAATGCATAGTTGTTTGCATTAAATGGAACTATGCAAGTAATGAATGTTGACTTGGAATTGCAGCCAGTATGGTAATGAAATAAAGCCCCATTAGATACAAGTAATTTGCAAATTGAGGTTGTTTTCAATTAAATAATAATCTCCCTGGTTGATCTGAGGAAAGAGGCATGTCAGTCAATCAAGTAGGAAGAAGGACTTTCAAAGAAATGTAAACTAACATAAATGTTAAATTATGGATTAATTCCATACATACATAGCAGTAAATCCCCCCTAGTAGACAGCTGTGAAGACTGCCTAGGAAATGTTGGTTATAAGGAAGTCTCTATAGGCTTGATTTCCTTTTTTTTGCTACATTTATTTTAAATATGATCGTTCTCCTGCTCTTGTTCTACTTTTGGGAAAGCTATAAGTAATTCTTTTTGTGTAAATTCCAACAATTTATCACGATGCTTGTGTTAGTCAAATATACTTGTAATTAACTACAAGTTATTCAGATGCTAAGTAAATGCATCTATTGAGCAGCTTCTAGATCAGTTTTGACTTTCTTAACAAGAGCCTTACAAAAGAGTAGGCATAAGTCATATTTGAAAGAAGATTCATTCAGTGTATCACTAGAGTTTTAGTAAATGAGTATTTTTACCTGAAGGAGATGTAGGAGAATCAAAATGCATCACAAACCTCTGTAAACCAAGAGAGTGTTTTGCCCTCTCTGTATAATCCTGGTTGTGTTCTGCTGTTGAGTTTTAAGCTGATGTTTTGTTGCCACTGGGTTTCCTCTGACAGAAGATTTGACCAGGGATCTGTATAACTATAGAGCATCTGGTCTGTTTCTTTACCTCCCTTAATTAAAATCAGATCTATTTGTTAAAAAACATTGTGGAAAACCTAGAGGCATCAAATGGTAGCCTCCAATACAGAAACTCACTACAACCCTCTGGAAACTTTGAAGCTCAAAACAATGAAATTCTCTGCAGCTATGGCAAAGCAGAGTGTCAAAGAATAGCAAAGTCACCCTGACAGGTCAGTCATTTGCAAGTAGATATAAATAGAACCTGAATTCTCTTATTTTGCCAACTGGGTCCAGTGAAGTGTTCTATTTTCCAAATAGAAATTTATCCCTTGACGTGGTTGATCAAATATACCAGTCAAATGGCTACTCAAACAACAAGTACTTAGCTATTCTTCTTCTCTTTCAGTAACTTTGGCTTTTGCAAAATTTCTGTTCTGTCTACATTTTTCCCCAAGTATGACATCGTAATAATGGCAAAAAGTTTGGTTGAATGAGAGTGCTACAAAACTGAGTGTATAGTATGGCTTCCATAAGCCATTAGTGAATAGAACATGAATTTGCCTTCCTGCTAAAGCATACCAGTCTCTCCATAACTGTAGAAATGCTGATATGCTTGCTAGCCTTGGCTTCTCACTGCCTCACTATTTATGGAGTCACTTATGCCTCCAGAGAGAGGGTTTAAAATGCTACTAAATCAGAACACCTGTTTGGCCACACCAGTGGTAGCATAGAGGCAGGTAACTTTATAGGTGTGACGATGGAGCAATGGAGCTGTAATCCTTTTTTCAGTAAGGATATTACATTGTATGATTGCCTGTGAATTACTGGAAGATGGCTTAATGTTACCTCTTCTTTTTACAATATCAAGTCAGACACCTGGCACTGGCTGAGTGTCCCCTGCAAGGCTGCTCTCCGTTCCAGTGGTTCTCCTATGCAACTGGCTGTAAACAGGATGTGATGTTTCTTCAGTCACACACCTTTTCTCTTGGCATTGAACAGTATAGCTGAGAAGCACAGGTGGAAGAGCAATTTGCTTATTGCCAGAGGAAGCTCCAAAATGCAAAGAGGCTGAGCTAGGTGATTCACAGGGGGTTTTGTTTGTTTTCCCTAAATGGCTGCCATCATCATGTGAGGGTTCAGGGTTAGGGTACTGAACCATCTGCTCCTGCTCATGGTGGACCTAGCCTGGGATTCCAGTGTCCTTTCCTTTAGACTTCTGTTCTTTGAAAACTGATCCTAAAGCAAGAACATTAACTCTGTGAAAATTAGTGTTGTTTGGAGTATTTGCTTAAATCAGTATCTGAACAGTAAAGCTGAGGGGCTGGTATGTCTTGTGTTTGGTCACTTCAGTTTGAAGTGAGTGTGATATCACTAAGCATGATGTAAACTGAGGTTAGGGCTGAACTGTGGAGAGTTAGAGAAAAACTCAGTTAAACTTCAAACATTTTTTTCTCTCTGTATATGAACGTGTATATTCTTTAAATATTATATAGATGTTCCATATTATAATAGTCAAGGATGACCGTTGCTAACCATTCATTTTTGCTTCCTTTCATATAATATAAGCAAAAATTGCTAAAACTACACTTTAAATTATTAATCTGAGACTAGATGGCCAAACAGTTCTTTTTCCTGTCTTGTGCCTGAGCTTCATACCCTGACAGAAAGACAGGTGGCCTACAACTACTGTGATGAAGGAAGCATAATCAGGGGCAAGGGGTCAGTTACAGTGAAATTAGATAGACAAATAACCACAGGTTCAAGGATATGCTTAAATGAACAGCATAGTTTGCACTGTCTGTTGGCAGTTATTTTAAGATGCATAAAACACTGCTTTCACAATGTCCTAATTTTGTGGTGAGAGGCTGTATAGACCATAAATCCTATGCACACTATTGAAAGGGGTCAGAATCTAATTTACAGGTCTGATTCAAAGCTTGCTGAGGTCAATGGAAATCTCTCTGTTAAGTTTAGTAGGGTTTGGATCATATCTTAAAAAAAAAAAAGTGCTGAGAGCACTAGGGTTAAATGAGAGAAGTAAAAGTTTTCCCAAGATACATCTACTTTTTATATATTTATCATTGAAACAGGAAAAAACTGTTTATGAGAGTGATAGACTCTCTTATGCTTCCATTTTAACTTTATTTCAAAATACAGTGAACTTAATGAGTGAAGATGTGAGATTATTCATTACCTGCTGTTATACAATAAATGGAGGTGCATGTTTGCCCCAGGAATCTGCGTGAATAGTAGATTTGGGAAGATGTCCCCTGCAAGAATGTCCTTTCCAGTACAGAATGAACCAAAAGTACTGTCGGAATTATTTAGCCCATTGAATACATAATCCTGTAGCTATCCTCTGGCTAAAAACACAGGATTACATTTTCTGCTGATGAAAATGCCTGCTGCTCCACTGACACTAGTGAGCTGTATCATCACATTCTGCAAAGAACTGGGTCTGTTTTTAGTTGCTGCTGCTGTTTAGTTGTAAAGATCCCACTCTGGACCTGGGCTTATTTGTCATACGTGCCAAAGAAAACAAACGGTAAGATGAATGCAATGAAAGGCACTGTACCAAACAATCATTAATGCTAGTCTGCATCAGCTTGCCTTACAAAAGAAAAGTCGTCCTTAAATCAAGCACCAGAAGTAAGATCCTTTTAAAAGAAAGAAAAATAGTCAATTTTGAGTTTGCTCTTTTGCAGCAAAATAGAAATTTTAATGCTGTTACAATCTCAGGCCAAGACAGACTTTGGTAAGTATAATGGGACATCAGTGCATTTAGTTCTGCTGTTAGTAAGAGTAAATTGTATAGCTGTCAAGTTGTAGCATGTCTATGAAGTGCTGAGTAAAAACATTGCTGGGAGTGATGAAATTAGTGTGCCAAGGGAGAGGGAAGAATGCAGATCCATCAAGTGAACTTGTTAAAATTTTGAAGCAAGTTTAAAACAGTACAGATGCCTTGACCATCTGCTAAGGAGTATGTGTGGACATAATTGCACAGAACAACTGTCATTTCATTTTAAAAAAAAAAAAACCATCTCATTTTACAGGAAGTATGCAGCCAAAGGAAGCAGCTTCTCCCTCCCTCCAAAACCCATGTCCTTGAAATAGCTGTATGTTCTTTGTTTAACACTCAGTTCCAAGCTATCTGATTTATTCGTGGCTCTTCTGTTGTGTGTAAGGATTTACATCTAGCCTGTCCTTTAGAAGAAGTTGGAGCCTCTTGCAGTTTAGCATGCCTGAACCGTACATCAGAGTTTATCACAAAAGTACTGAGATACTCTTAACTGTAATGATGCTCCCAGGGCTTTGTTCTTGTGGTTTATATCGCTAGAACCTTTGGCAGAATTATATCTTTGCATTACGTGGCTGCTTGTCCATTATTTTTATTACAGAAAAAGAGAGTGTGAGCTTAGATCATGGGATTATTGCTATCCCTTTCAGTGCATGTCAGAGCTGTAGAAGTCACAGAGATGTATTTGTAAATAGATAAGATTTAATAGAACATAATGAAGGCAGTGGACATTTTCTTATGCTCAACTATACCTTAATGGACAACTTTAAGTATTTAAATTCACAAGTGGCTGCAGTAAATTTCAACCTCCATTCTAAAGGAGGGATTTTTCACTCCAGCTTCCTAAGCACAGACACAGTTTTAGGTAGAAGCTCAGTTTTTATGTGGTAGGAATAAAAAGTAAATATCCCATGACTGGCCTCTGTCAAGTGATTAAATATTTCTGATGATGGGACATTTGCTGTGAATTGTTCCCAGTTGCTGGGTTTGTCATGGCTCCTTTGCTTATTTGCGATTTGTATAACGAAAAAACTAGAGACGTGGGTAGGTAGGTAAAAATAGCATTGTTTGTCTCACACAGACATTTTTGCATCTATTACATTTCTGTTACTTGGGTGATGACTTTTGGTCTCTATATTTTTCTTTCTTTTGCAATAGAACATGCATTTGCAGAGACTGATGTTTTTCAAAAGCAGATCCATTGTAAGGATAGGAAATCAATAAAAAAAACCATGTTTAGAGAAAAAATGTCTGGGCTCACCCTGAGAGAAATGTTTAGGGTGTTTTTTATATTACTGTCTTAGCAGTTTTTGCCAGTGTTACTTTAGCTTTAATACATATGATTTTATCAACTTGACTTTAGTTTACTAAAATAGAATTATCTATGGATAGATACATAAATTCTAAAATCATCAAACCATTTCTCCCAAGATTCAAAAGTAAGTCAAGAAGCCAATGACCTAAGGGTCCTTTTTTTCCATAGTTTTCTTTTCCTTATGTTATTTGTGTAGGCATTGTCTTTTTGCAGCTGGATGCTAAAAAGTTGAATTATTTTAATTCCTTCTGAAACAATGAGAACTTATTTAAATATTGTATGTATAATATTATTATTGCTTTTTTGATCTTACTGAATTAACATTTTCTGTAATGTGCTAAAGGAAGAGAAACAGTGAATGCAGAAAAAAATTACAGTCAGACTTGTTTTCCAGGCAGATGTCTCATAATACCAGTGACATGGGCCCTTGTAATGCGAGGCTAGTTCCAGTATTTGAGCTTTCTGTTCAGAGGGTCTTTATAATGACAGCGCTCTTTTAGGAAGGAAAGGAGCAATGTTTGCTTCCTTTGCACCATATTTGTGGCTGCATTGCTAATACAAACTAGCAACGGCTCTTGGTGCGTTCTGCTGGCCTTTGTCCTCAGACATCCTGTGGGATGCAACAGGTAAGCTTTTAAGGTAATAGGCAGGGGTTTACCATGGGAATGAAGCTTTTTGTTTCTCCAAAACCCTTCCAACCATGAAAACTTTTCAATAGGTATCTGGAAAGCCAAAGCAAGCAATTGCAATTCCTGTAGAAGATAGTACAGAACTGAGAAAAAGAAAAATCACTACTGGCTGCCCGGTAAAGCCAATATACATTGATTCAGCCACTTGAATATCTGGCTGTCACTTTATGCACCTTTGTTGGACATGTAGATCTCCAGACTCCACATTGAGCACTGCTTAACTGTGAGGATATGTTTTCCTTGTGACTGTTCCAAGGCACTTGAAGTGCATCAGAAGTGTTGGCATGCTCACTCATGAGCTCTGGCCATTCCTGCTGGGGATATTAAAAAGGTTATTTTTCCCAGCTCTTCACCAGAAGCTGCTGGGAGCTTGTGCAGCTCAGATGGCAGAAGGGCCATGTGTGGGCTTCTGGACTGCTGCCATTCCTAGCCTGAATAATTAAGTTAGACCACCATTGATGATATTATGTATTAAAATACAGGTCTGGGAGCTGCAACAGTTGGGAGATCAAATTTTCACAGCCCCTGTGAAACTGAAGTGCTGCAGAGACCACAGGCCCCAAATATGTCAGCCAGAACGGAAGGACTGCAAATTGGTGACACAGATCAAAAATTTTCTTTTGAGCATCAGAGCAAGATTCATGAAGAACTGGTCTCTTAAGGAAGCTCAGTCCATGAATTCTTAAGGAGTCTAGGCTGCTGAGAGCTGAAGCTTTGCTACTTGAGGTACTATGCTGTACAAACAGATGCTCAGACTGGTACAAGTTTGGAGATAGCTTGTGACCGTCCTTCCTCTTGACTTTTAGTAGAGCAACAGTAATCTGCCTTTCCTCCTCCTCTGTGAGTTAAATGTAGTGTAAGTAATTGACTTGAATATTGTGAATTTTTTGTTCTCTGAATTCTCTGACTTTAGAAGTTGGATGCAGTGACACACTTACTGCTGAAGAAGTTAAAGAATGAGTAAAATGGAGAATCCTTAGTGATGTGCTGCATGGAGCACTGTGGAAACAAAGGGTCCCTGTGGGTTGTCCCATGTAATGCTTCCTCTGTGAACTTTTCCAAGGAAATGGAATTAGTGTGGAACCATTGTGGAAGAAATATTTTATATATTAATTGTAATGTGCATCATCCTTGTAAATCAATTAAACACAGAAAAACTTGCCTGTAGGGTCTGTTTCATCATACTTTCACATAGTAATGTGTTAAATGAAGCTAAAATAATCTATAAAGATGTTTGTGACAGATATTTAATCTTATTTAACATTAAGGAAAATTGTAGAAGGAACTGCAAAAATCTCTTTTTATATTAAAAATCTTGAGACGAATTTGCCTACATGTATAAACAGTCTCTTGGGTCTTGAGAGAGATATAGTTTGAATCCTCTCTCTTTTCACTTTCTGCTTTGTACATCTCCATTCATATGTATTCATCCCTTAAAGATCATTTGTATGCCATTTAAAACTGGTCATTTAGATGCAGGTGAATTGCTGTAGTACAGGGATGTTTGGAATTTGTGCTAAGCATTGGAAGAGGCTTGATAAGGATCTTGATTTATCAATTGTGTCATCAATATTTTTTGTGAAAATGAATTTTTCAAAAGGTTTAACTAAAAACAGTTTTCCCAGTTCTTGAACAGCTCCAAATACCACATTTGTAGTTCACAACATACCTAGGGTTATAAGGAAATGTATTTCATGCTTGAAATACTCGTTGTCACCATGTGCAGAGCCAGATGCAGCTCCAGTCTAAATGGGAAAATATGTATCCACATCTGTATCTCATCCTGTGAGCACAGGCTGCACTCCTTGATGGAAAGGAAGAGGATGGAAAGTTTGCCTGTAGCACCCTCTGAGAAGTTTCTGCCTGATCATATCGCTGAGTCATGGGCCAGGTTAGAGAGACATCTTCATTTCTGACTTCCAGGTTGCATCTTGTTTTTTAAATAGTTAGGCTGTTAGTTCATACGTTATAGCTTTTTTCATTTACTTCTTTCTGGAAACCCTTTCCAATGTCAAAATGAGCTCACTTGTGCTTTCAGTCCTCATTCTTTAGATTCCTAGAGTACCACCTTTATCAAAAAAGAGAAAATATACTCTGGAAAGGTCTGCTCTGATTCTTAGCAGCAAAGATCTCTAACACAGACTGTATGTCAACTGCTTAATAACGGTTTTTTATACTGTCTCTGGAACATTATTTGCTGGTCACCCTTGGAGATACTGCACCAGCTGGACCGTAATTCAAATATCGTACATAAATTGTGTTTCTAGTTCTGAGATACATCTTGTTAATTCTTCCATTCCCACTATAGAAGCAGGGAGGAAGCCTTTGAATCTGATCCAACATAATTTAAAAAAAAATAATCTTTCACTAGTCACTGGTCTAGAATGATTTCAGTTTTCTTCGTACTGCTGATGGTGACCAAAATCTTTGTGAAGACTTGCCTTTTTTTTCCCTTCTGGTTAAAACTGTATTTAAAGACCATGTTTAATACATCAGTGTGTTCTGTATTTATAGCTATTAACTATGGCATCATTCCAAGTTCTATTTTCGGACAATTTTTGTTCAGTTTCTGTGTGGTGCTCTATTTTTCTTCCCCAGTGCAGTGGGGGCTTATGTTTCTTTGCTGGTATTATAAGTCTTGTTTTCAGCTTCCTGTAAAAGCTCAGAACTCAGAAGATGTATCTTTATCATTATGGTGATTGTCTGACATTGTTGAATAAGTGCATCTTTTAATGTTTAGAAGCTAAAGCTGCTTATCAGGCTTTTTGGTCTAAACCTTCTTCTTACGTTGATCTGTTAAGAAATGATACCTTGCTTCTCCAATTGTTTCTAGTATTTTGGTATTTCACTGGGACGTTTGGTTTTTTATTTCAGATTTCCCAGGAGGTAAAGATGGCATATTTTTATCTAACATACATACCAGAAACTTGCTGATGAGGTTGTGGTATGTATGTTTGTGCCTTCCCACAGGGATTATTTTTGAGCTAGAGGTTTCCAGATCAAGTTACAGAATAGGCTCCAGATGGTCTGGAATCCTTCTTTAACAATCTATAGCTAATTAAGCATTCAGCAAAAACTACTCTGTTTTTAAAACTGAGCACAGTCTTTCAGAAAAGCAGCATATTGATTTTTAGCTTTACTTTCCATAATTTATATCTTCTGTTTCATTACTTAGTGTTTTTCATTGCTGGTCCTTACATCTATTTTAGTAGTCTCTTTTCTCCTGTGGTGCAGGGGCTGCTAGGCGCCTTTTGTCTTACTTTTCAGTCAATAAAAGAAATGAATAATATCTTTGTGGGCTATAGATTTTTGTTTTTCTAAGTTACTACAAAGGGGAGAAGAATAAGATTGTGCTGTGGCCTACACTTGCAGCAATCTCTACCTGCCAATCAAATTCATGGAACAAAAGAAAGGGAGGTGGATCTGTGCATCATGCTACGGAAGGTGAAGTCGATTGTGGAAACGGCATTAATTTACTTTCATGGGCCTGATTTTAGGGTAAAAGATAATTGAGCTATATGCTGGCTTGGACTAAGCAGTGTCTTTTCTGTATCTGAATGCAAACAGTACAGTACAGTTAGTACAGATAGTCTTTCTGACTACCTGTAGTCAGAGAGACATATCAAGGATTAAACACTTGCACTCATCTCTGAGGAGAGCAGATTCTGCTCCTTAATGAATAGGATCAAACCAGGGTTCCCAACGAGATTTTTCTGTCACGCAGTCAAATCAGGATTAAGTATTATCCGTTATTTATTAAACAGCAGAAGTTATTAAACAATGAAGATTATTTATTCCACTCTGGAAGCATTGTTATGGAAGTGTTTCCTCACTATTCTAGAACTGAGGGGCCACAACATTGTAGGAATATTTTAATAGTGCAAAAATAGGCAAATATCAGTAAAAGTTAATAGACATTCTTTCTGCTTCTTACATGCCCAAAGATTGCTCGTAGCACTATCACTGTTGTAACTCCTTGAACAAAGTCTGACTTGGATTAACTCTAGATCTTATTCAATAAAACATTATCAGGCTTCTGTGACAGAGTAAGGACCATGCTTATTATATATTTTGCTGATCAGAAGCCAGCATGTTCTTCAGTTCTTAAGATAAGCTTCAGAAACAGATGTTGGATCCATATTATCCTGCAGTTTTTCCATAGGAATGGCTAGGCGAGTTAAGAAAATAGCTACTGATTGTCTTTACAATGAAGTACTAATATTCAAAAGCCTGCAGAATGATTGGTACATAGCACGCTGCTTCTGGAAACTCATGTCCCTCTATGATATTTTGCTGAACGTTGAAACATGGTATGCTCTGGGAGTAACACTGTAGTTTTGGAACAAGTTAGGTACGCGATCATCCCTCTGAACATTATCTTAAGCCATTTTAGTAACATTCAGAAATATTCTTGCTACCAAGATTTCTGTTGAATAAGTGTCCGATACCAGTATGAACTATTTCTGCTGAACCAGTATCAGGTGTTGAGTGATAGAGTTAGAAAATTGTACAGAAGGATGCCATGATGTCCCAAAAATCTCTGACACTAAGACAATTTAGCATCACTGCCACTGATGTTAATGGTGACATTAGCAGAGAGAAACAGTGTTAAATGAAAATAAAGGAGAGGAATTTTGAGGTTGGTTTTAGAACGCAATGTTCCCAGGACATCCAAATAACTTGTAGAAATATCAATAGGGTCCCACTGGACCTACCTTTTTGGAAAAGTGCTTAAACATGTATTTGATTCTCAACACAATGTTACTGCTAGCTTCCATTATACTGCCTGCCTTTCTGAAGTTAAGCATGTGTATCTGTGTTTTAACGAAGTGAGGCTTAAAGAAAAATCCCGTGCAAGTCATTGAGATAGGTAGGTGCTGTCTTGAAAATATTTTTCCTTCACAGTTGATAACTGGACATAAATTGACATACCAGTCCAAGGCGTAAAGGTTTCACATTGTTACATGTATATTTACTCGGTTATCAAGGTCAGATAAATTGCATTTTAAAAAATATTTATGAATTACTATTAAAATGCCTTAATATATGAAAAATTATATGCCTTATGAATGTTAAAATGAAGTTGTGTAGATTTTTTTTTTCTATAGTACTTTAGTTCTAGAGGCCTATGGGCCACTGTATGGCAAAGAAAAGAAGTTAGCTATCAACACAGTCTGTTATAGGCTCTGATTTAAAGCATATTTAAGTCACTGGGAGGCCTTCTGTTGACTTGGGAGTTCACGGGCTACATGCTGTTCTGGGACTTCTTTCAGGTTTGACTGTGAGAGTGTATTTATTTAACTGGAAGAAAAGAGAAGTTTGAGGGTAACCAGAGGCAAATTCAGACATATATAGAAATATGCACTGTATTGTTTTCAGTGTAATTGGATGCAAGCTGGACTTCGTAAAGTTTCTGGACTGTTCAAGTTATGACATTGCAGTTGAGTTGCTTTTTAATTAAAAATTTAATGTACGTAACATCTTAAAACTCGTTGGGTGAGATCTGAAAGTTTATGACTCTTTAGCCTACAGCAAATTTTAATCATTGATCTCTGGAACAAATTCTGTTGTAAATAAAACATTGCAGTGATATATTATGAAGGCAGAAAAACTTTTTACTGTGGCACTGCACTACTGAAAGTAAAATAATCTTTTGTTTTTAATAAAATGGGTTTTCTCCCTACTCAAAGGAATTGTGTGAAAAACTTTCCATTGGATCTTGGAGTACAGTCAGCAAATGGCTCTCTGGGATATGAAGTGCTGGAAAAGCATTATGGCTACAGGCAAGCAAGGCAGGCTTCTCAGTTAATCTCTGGATGTTAGGAGCCAGTGCCCAGGATTTACTGCATCAGATACATGGTAATCATTGAGGAAGGATAGAACAGAGAAACAGCAGTACAATGTATTGGGTTGATTGCAATTGTCTGACTGTTTGTCTTTAGGAACCAGAAAAGGGATTTAAGGGCAGGCGGAAAGGAGGAATTTCACTTCTGTAATCCATCTTCTTTTCATTGGGGCCATACATGTCAAGAAAACCCGTGATATTCAGGGGATTTGTGGGAAAAAAACCCAGAAATTGAAGCATCTCTCAGTCTCCAGGTCCCAAATAGGCCAGAGAGAAAGCTAGGAGAGCTAGAACAACAGCTGTTGAAAGAAAAAGGAGAGAGAGAAATTTCTGAAACTGAGAAGTCTGGTTCAACATGCTGCATTGCTTATCCAGTCCAGACCTAATTTATTGTTCACATTGATTGTAAAAGTAAATCAGCATCCTGCATGTCTATGCACATGTAATAACTGATTTCCAAATAAAGGCTTGCTCTTTTCTGTACACCTACAGGTGTACAAATACACTTTAGGTGTACAGTCATAGCTGGTCTCCCAGTTTACAAATGTGGTATCTCCAGTGTTTATTTTTAACCCTTATTATTAAACGGGGCTTATAAGAGAGATAAGAGACAGACATTTTAGTACGGCTTGTTGCAATAGGACAGAGGGTAACTGAAACTTAAACTGAAAGAGGGTAGATTCAGACTAGATATAAGGAAGAAATGTTTTGCGATGAGTCTGGTGAAACACTGCAACAGGTTGCCCAGAGAGGTGGGCCTGAAAACATTCAAGGTCAGGCTGGACGGAGCTCTGAGCAACTTAATTTACTTGAAGATGTCCCTGCTTATTGCAGGAGGGTCGGACTAGACGGCCTTTAAAGGTCCCTTCCAACCCAAACTATTCTATGATGCTATGATTCTCACAGGTAAACCCCACAGCAATACTTCAAAGCGTGTAGTTGCTGGAAGAGTTGGTTGGCTGTTCCTGCAATATAAATGCTTAGCTATAAGTTAAGGATTTTAAGAATTGGGCCTTAACTACTGTGAACCTGTAGGTCTTCCACATGGTAGAAGTTCTGCTGTAGCATGAGTTAGCAGAACATATGTTTCCAAAATACAGTAAATTTGTACAGAAATACCTACAGCTGTAACTCGGGTGACTTTCAGTAAGGTAAGTGCATTCAAAAGGAAATAACAGAAAATCAAGTTTTTGGTTAAGTGCTTAAATTAATTTTGCTTGCCAGAAGTCATTAATTACACGAGACTTTATTATCGGGCGATCCACATTTCCTTCATGTTTATATTTGTACTATGTTTATATGCAACTGAAAAGGCCTTAGTATTAGACTTGCAGTGTGTAATGCTAATGGGTCTTATGAGGAAACATATTATAAATTTACATCATGTTGATTAACATGATTTTGAAGGTAGAAAAAAGGTCTTAGGAATTACTGGTAAAAACTGCAGACAGGGATGTTTGTTAGTAAAACTTCCCTTCCTGCAGGTGTTGAAATATTGCTGTAAGGGCTGGGGTATTCCAGTAAATCTTAGTGAGTCTGAAAGTCAGAAGCTTTACTGTTGTGTGATGCGCTTGCAATGAATCTTGTCATCTGTAAATCCAAGTTCTTTCTTTTAAAGGTCAAAACTGCCAGGAAGCATTGGTGCACCTGGTATTAACTTTTGTTATTTCCATTGGCATTGAAAGAGGAGATACAAATCATCAAGTGTTTCCAAAATTAGATACAGTATTACAGTCTCTCCCAGGTCCTTGAGTCTCTCCTATGACTCATTTCTGTGTGTGTTTCTGTTCACATTAGTACAAATAGAGCCTGTACTTGTATCCCATTCCTGATGAGATTTGGAAATTGAATTAAGCAGAAAGGGTGTATTTCAGTCTGGGCACCTTCATCGTTTTAACCCTGTTAGGGGAGTGGCGGTTTTGCAGAATTCCCTCTGACAGATCATCATATAAATGCTTCTCACCCACAGAGGGGCTGAGCTGTTTTAACTTAACTGTAACTTCATCCCAGTGATTAAAATTATGTCCTCCTCACTGAGCAGAAAAAAGCTTAATAACAGGGTGGTTTAAAACATTGTCCAGATACAATGTACTGAAAGAACAGAAATGATAAATAAAATGAACGAGGAATATTTCCTCCTACTCCTTTCCTTTTAGTTAAGCTTCTTTCATCATGTTAGGGAAGTCTCTGCCCAGTATTATCCTGCACTACTGTTTGTGGAAACAGTCCCACATAAATCTGTGAAACTTGTATGACCAGTGTTTTCACTGAGAATGTTGAAGTGAGCATGCTAACCAACGGCATATGACCTGGGCCATGCATTGTCTGTCTGCCTTTTCTAAAAATGATGGGTTTACTGCTCTGAGTGGTTCTGATAAGAGCTAGCTGCTACCAGAGTGACAGAGTTTAAAGGTGGAAACCAGGGGGGCTCCATAATGGCTTTTCTCCTTTCCAGTTTTAATCATGAGTAAATTTCACTCTTATGAATGAAGTTAGGTTGCCATTGAAAATCCTAACTTTTTTTCTACTTCAGTAGACTTCAACTTTTAATACTGTTCATATAATTCTTGAACATCCAAACACAAAGTTAACCTTTTTTGGTAAATCCTGATGTAGTATCTGGTGTGGCACATGCCACTTGTGAAATCACCATCCGTTGTGGATAACAACTAATTGACAATAAATGTTTTAGTTGGATATGTTAATTTTAATAATTATTAGGTCAAAGCTTGATGTCTATATAAAAAGTAAAAGGAGCATCACCTTTGTTGTTTTGCAGGTTAATATCACACAGATCAGGAGAAAGTTTTTCATACAGAAGTAATTTTCTTTGCATGCTATCCACAGGGTTTTGTGGTATGTTTTGGTTTGATTGTGGGTTCTTTGGACTACACTAGGCAAAATTGGATGTACGTAATGGTCTTCATAATGTTGCTGGTCTAAGAAGGCATAAGCACTCTGTTATTGATCCATGGAAACATATTGCTGTTCTGTATTTTTAGTTAATACTTAGATGATGATGGTGTGTGGTGGGCTGCCAGGTATTTTAGGGCTAGTAGTAAACATCAGGGAACTATTACTGTAGAGGATGTGAATAGCAGCTTATAAGTGGGTTGTCATGTGTCGTGGTTTAACCCCAGCCAGCAACTAAGCACCACGCAGCCGCTCACTCACTCCCCTCCCGCCCAGTGGGATGGGGGAGAAAATTGGGAAAAAGAAGCAAAACCCACGGGTTGAGATAAGAACAGAAAAGAAGAAACTAATAATGATAATGATAACACTAATAAAATGACAACAGCAATAATGAAAGGATTGGAATGTACAAATGATGCGCAGTGCAATTGCTCACCACCCGCCGACCGGCACCCAGCCAGTCCCAGAGCGGCGATTCCCTGCTCCCACTTCCCAGTTCCTATACTAGATGGGACGTCCCATGGTATGGAATACCCCGTTGGCCAGTTTGGGTCAGCTGCCCTGGCTGTGTCCTGTGCCAGCTTCTTGTGCCCCTCCAGCTTTCTCGCTGGCTGGGCATGAGAAGCTGAAAAATCCTTGACATTAGTCTAAACACTACTTAGCAACAACTGAAAACATCAGTGTTATCAACATTCTTCACATACTGAACTCAAAACATAGCACTGTACCAGCAACTAGGAAGACAGTTAACTCTATCCCAGCTGAAACCAGGACATCGTGTAACACCTATGACCATATGATTCTGAAAGATGTATGAAATATTCTTGTGAGGCTCATGGGGCAGGAAGCTGATCAGCATTTGAACTATTTATATAACCATTAGAAGTAGAATTGTTTTCTCTGGGTCATCTTAAATGTAGAAGCAACAGCTCTGATGTTTCTAGGAAGTGTAACTCTACCCTGTATGCGTAGAACAACTATGTAGTAAATGAACAGTAAGCCCAAAAGGTTTCACACTTAAATGAATATGGGCATGGTATTATAACAAGAGTATGTGCTGTGGATGTCCAGGAACTCTGATGCATATGTTCTCCACTGAGTATACTTACTGTGTAGTACCCTCCAATCAACAGTACAGGTTCAACTTGTCCAGAAACCTAGCAAAATACAGTAATACCTCTCACTCTGGATAAGACTGGGGAAAAAGCATGTCTACTTTTCCCAACAATGTCCCTTCTGTAGTTGTTAGGAAAAAAACCCCCAAGCCTGTCTTTTTGCAGTAGGTTCATGTAACATAATACTAATAATTCTTGAAGAACTCCAAATTGTCAATATGTAGAGGTGCACTGATGGAGCACTCTGTCACAGGTCTTCCAGTATGTAAAGGTAATACTTTAATTACATTACATCTTTTTGTATGGTCTGAAGTGCATAGTAAGTTACAGCTCTTTTAAAAATGTGTTCTAATACATCATCTTAAAAATCTAAAACCTTGACCATGTAAAACTCATAGTTCCAGTATTTGTGGGGCTTTGTTGTTGTTATTTTTAAAATCTGGATTACCTTTCTCTTCCCTGCATTTTAGAGTATAAATCGACCCCTGCTATTGGTAATAATCCTACAGTGGAAGGGGATTTTTTTTTTAAGACACCTGTAATCTTAAATAGCTAAACAAAGCAGAAAAAAGTTGTAATGAAAAAAATTACCCTTTAACTGAGGCCTTTTTATACTGAGCTTTAGCTTGGAGCACATTTTTATAGCTGAGTTATAAACCTGTAAAACAATGTTTCTTGTAAAGCAGAGCCAATGATCTACAATAGCTGAAAGCAGACCTTATGGTCTAAAACATCCTAGAATTGGTTTGAAATACTTAATGCATATTTTAAGCATATAAATTCTAGACCTATGTGAAGTTTTGCTGCCTGTTTTATTCTCTGGCGGACACGTTTTGGGTGACTGGTGACTATTTGTTAAAGTCAGCAAAAATTAATTCAGCTCATAAGAAACACATTTCTGGTGAGGGACTCTGGAATCATCTTTGAGAAGCATTATTGTTTAAAACAAAAAGGGAGTCTCTTATTTAAAATACATGCTAGTCACAAGTCACCATCTTAATATCACATCACAGAAATTTTCCTTGTCTGTCATGCAGGTCCTATTCTTCCTTGTTCAGCTGTTTTCTATGTTTTTTCAGTGCTTTCCTAATATAAATGTATTTTTAATTTAAAAGCTTCTGATATTTTAATCACTGTTAATTAAAAGGTAGCTTCAAATAAATAGAATGTGTAAAACAAGGGCTCATTCAACTTTAGCTTAGACAGCATTCTTCACTTGGGCAGACTTCCACCAAAATCAGTTCTGCTTAGCAGTGCTCAGCTCAAAATCAGGTTAGCTTGAGTAGTGAGTGCAAAACTACATCCTGCCATAGGAAAGCTGCTTTACTGATCTATACTAATGACATCGACTGGCAAAGATTATGAACCCAAAATCCCATTTACGTTTTAGCTGGAAAAAAGAAGGAATGGGCAACCTTTCCTCCTACTTGCCTTCTCAGGACAGGAAGAAGCTTCGAGGACATCTCTTTCCACTGAATTTCTTAGCCTTTGTTCAGATTTGTGGCCCAAGGCAACGAGGATGGGAGGAGATAGGCCAGCCCCATACCAAAATCCAGCTGGACAATTGCCAGGGATCCCAGGGTGTGCACTGCCGTGCTGAGTGAGAGGAGCAGTCCCTGTCAGAGCATAGCCTGGAGCAGGGGGGGTCCAAGCCTGTGCTTAACCCCCATGCTATAGCCCCTCACTGGGACTTATTCAAGAAAGGGATGAACAGGCCTTAAATTCTACATTCTGGCTTACTGTTGTTTTTCTTATGAATGGTTATTCAGAGACAGACAGGTGAAGTAGGAGAAGGAGGGGTGTAGGCAGCATTGGGACATTTTTTTTCCTTAGAAAATGCTATGCCGAGTAAGATGATTTTAGTATATCCATAACAGACAGGGATTCAGGCTAAGATGGTGACAAGGAAGGGAATGATATTGTCAGTTACTTTTAATAAAACTTTTCTTCAGTGATAGATTAGAGATAAGAAACCATAAATGAGACTGTCGACTGACAAGGCTTTGCCTGCAAATGCAATATTATGAAGGTAAGCTTTCAGTGACATTCTCTCCCTCAGGCTACCAGCAGATTAAGCAAGTCATTTCTATTGCTATTGACACTGATGCAGTATTGTTTCTTTCTCATATCTTTTATATGCCTTGTCAGTAAAAAATATGATAATTCCCTTCATAGTCACCAGAGGTGGTTCTACAAGGCGTCAGAGGATAGTGAGTCACTTTTCCTTGCCTGCAGCAGAGTGGGCACTTGTGGCTAGATGGGCCTATGTCCAGGACATCACTGATGTTCTGCATTGATGACATGAAGGGCTGTTACAGGCTTCTGCTTGGGATTCACATAGCTAAAACAATAGAGGATAGCAGACAAAAATCAGTCTTCCCATCTATATTTTTTGCATTCAATATATTAGTTAAATGGCTACAAGCTTGTGAGTTTTGTTTTAAAAATGCTCTTTTTTCCACTTTATGATATATGAGAGAAGCTTAAGTGGGGAGGATTTGTAAGCGTTTTTTAAGAAGTTTTAGCAAGCAGTAGGGGAAAAATGGGATCTTGACATAATCAATGCCAAGGAACATTCTCTAGAAATTAAATAGAAAGGACTTGTATGCAAAATCCCCAGTTCTGGCAATATATAAGGGACCTTAGAGAGAGGAAACAGCAATACGTATCCTTGTCCATGGCTGTTTTTCAAAGGCTGGAAAGGGTAACTCATGTAATAGCTCACACCAGCTCTACTTCTAGCCCGGACATGAGGAACATATGGCAGTAAAAGAAAAATAATAGTCCAACAGTGAGATGGGGATGTAGCTGAAGTATACTGCACTACAGCTGTTTCCCAGGGCCTGGAAAGGGATTCTGAGAAACAAGGTATAAGCCAGGGCTAATGAAGCCTGTACCAGGGTCTAGGAGGAGCCACAGCCTCACCCATAGCCTGAGGAACATAAAGGGGGTTTCAGAATCTCTTTTCTCCTGCTCGGTTTCTGTCCTGGGCACCTCATTTGGAATAGAAACAATTTCTTATGCAACTCTAACTGCAAAACAAATTGCTTAAAGGCTATCAAGTGTGTGTGTAGGACCTGAAAGTTTTAACTGACAGATGAAAACTAACTTTGCACATGTCTATGGGAAATGCAGCAGCAGAAAGAGTTTTCAAGATGGATAATATGTATGGATAATACATACTATTTTTGTACTTCTTTTTATAAGGTTTCTAGTTTTCTCCATGTTCCAGCCTGCTGCAGTCACTGCACTCTTCAGACAAAACTTGGGAGAATGAATCTGTCATAACGTGACATGACAGGCCCATGACATCTGTGTTTGAACATCATTCTCCAGAAATGAGAAACAGTGCATTAAAGAAGCCTTGTTCATGTGGTATACCCACCACTCCCTGACAGCCTCCCTTTTAGGTCATAAAGAGACTATTAGGGATGGTGATGAACCATGCTAGTCCATTTACTAGCATAACAGGAATTATTAACTCTAATAAATGTATTATTATGTAGCCATTAGGTATCAGTTATAAAACTGCTTAATGTCTGCATGATTACTCGTAAATGGATTTGGAAAGGAGCTAAATTGGTTATTTATTGACCATACTGAACAGCATTATTTATTGACTTGGCTCAGTAAGTTTGATTTTTTTCAAGCCGAAATGAGATTCTAAGTTTGTAATGGTCTAGCCAGTGTGTAAGTTGATTCGGGAAAATGACCTTTTTCTGAAAAACTGCTAAACTTCTGGTAAATACAATTCTAGAATGAACTGAGTTTCTCTTTCCTTTCAAGTTCATTAACTAATTACTTTTAAATGTGCTCTTGAGACAAAAATCTGAGAAACTAGAGAATTTAATACTAGCTACATTGAGATACTGCTTCCAAGTAGCATGTGGTCCTATGAGTCAGCAGCAGACAAAGCTATCAGGCATACACAGACTGTATCTCTGTAAAGCTAGGGCACACAGCACTTTTGTCTGGGCTCTTTGCTTGTTAGATCATTTGCTGTATCAATACTTTAAGATTTGCTGCTGCAGTACTTTAAAAGACCAAAGCAAGTAAACAAGTTTAATTTCATGGGATGTAGTCTTCTCACTGAAGTTGATCATATTTATCTCCACTATATAAAAACTAATTTTAGTCTGATTATTTTCTAGAAAAGAAAGGCTGAGGGTACAGCTTACTGATTTAATTCTAACAGAGAAAGGCAAGGCAAGAAAAATACTGAGGCGAAGTCATCAAGGGCCAGAGTTCGGTGTTTGCTTCTTCAGTAATATTTAATCTATGTTAAACATTTAGTGCATTTAATCCGGTAGACAGACATTGCACGTGCATATGCTCCTAGACTATCAGAACAAGAAAGGAGCATTTTAGCACTCTTGAAATATGTTGAATTCCTTTTAAATACAGAAGACTGCTGATTTTCTTGGACATAATAGGGACTTTGGAAGCTCTTGCATTTTGGGGATTTGGGGTTTTTTTTCAGTAGTAAAAACAAGTTCTTGTGAAGCAGATCAGTATTATTTGACTTCTATTGCTGGTGAGTACAGAGCTCAGACTTCTAATTAAATATTGTGTAAAAAAAATTTCTACAAATTGTGGTAGGAAGGAATAGAGAGTTGACATCATAATGAAAAGACTGCACTTGATGAATTTGGGCATATTAAAGCCCTTCAAGAGGCCAGAGGCTATGCAAAAGCTAATGAAGGTCGATATTTAAAAGGCATTGGAGAATTTAAACAAGCTGTTGGATGTGATGTGCTGGCAGGGTGAAGCCATTTTTCCCTCACTACTCTTGCCTGCTCTTTTCTGTTTCCTTGCTTTTGCCTTGCAGCAGGAGATAGGGCAAAGGCCATGCTGTGGTGTGTTCTTGTCTATTACAACAGGTACAGTAAGGACAATCACTGTTTTAAAAACAAAAGCAACCACAAGAACAAAAGACCAATATTATGAGGCCAATCCCATGTGATTGGTGTCTTTTTATTTCCCCTGGGCTGCAGACAAGGTTGCAGAAGATGTGCCTGACTTGTTTCTAAAGCCACAGCTCCTGGGAAAGGATTTGAAGGCCTACAGAGATATTGCTGAATCTCTATGAGTATTTGGTCTTTTCCTTGCTGTATTTGCCAGTATTTAGTGAAAGATGGAATAGAGGTCTGGTGTTCGGTTGTGTAAGACTTAGAGACAGCTGGAAATTTTTCAACTAAGTGCTTTTTCTTTTCAGTTAAAGACTAAACTTTTTACATGACAGAGTTGGTTTCAACCACAAAGAAGAATTTTATATTTTTAACAATGTTTTTGTTGAAAACCCGCCCCCCCCCGCCCCTGAATTAAAACCTATTGTTATTTGCAGTAAAAAAACATATTTACTTCAATGTGGAAGCAAACCTGGAGCAAAAAAATTAATCAAACCCAAGCTGAATATTTTCAGGTAATTGAAACGGAATGCTCATCTCAAGTTAAACTCTCCCCACCCCTACTTCTATCTCCAAAACGCCTTGAGTTGTCCAATGTTAATAACTCTTAAAAACAGAATCTCAAATACTTATGTAATGGCTGAAGTTTTGAGGTTTTACTTAGAAACTAGTTTGTGCATTACAAAAATATAATTAATCATGAGTGAGAACTGAATTTATCATTTGAAAACCTTTACTATCTTACAGATGTTTACAGGCTCAAGGCTGTGTTCCAGCTGGCAATTGTCTGCTGCAGTCTGCTAGATAACATCTATCCTTTTCCAATGCAGCTTGCTTTCTCTGTTTCACAGTATAGATCAGTTAACTAGCAAATGTCCTGTTAAATTTGCAAGGATGGGAAGAAGGACGGAGAAACTCCAGACAGAAATGGCATGATATGCTAGAAACAGTCTTGCAAAGAAAAAAAAGGCAGGTAGTATGACAGTGATGTATTTAGATGGAGGGAGAAAAGTACTTAGGGAATCTTTTGGGAATTATAGAGGAATTATACATATTACCAGCACTTTATATCTTGTACAAACAATTACAGACATTGGTAGCTTTCTGGAAACATGGAAGCACCAAGTGATTGCAAAGAATTTGTTTTTTGCTATATGGCTGGAGGATCCTTTCTTGTTTTAATGCATTGTAGCCCTGTTTTTAGCTCCCTTGTACTGGCTTCTTTCTGTTTTAAATTGAGCGAAATGTAATAAAAACCACTTGGGTACTGCCTACATATGAAGCAAGGGCACCCAACATTAATGTTATAAGGCTTTGTCATCAGAATTCAAGGACCGTGTCATGTAGCTAGAAATCATAGTGGTCAGATTTTCCATGGGCTGCTGACAGGACAATGTAACATATGCTGTATTTCACAAGTGCTTTTATTTTCAATTCTGCATCAGAGCTTGTTGCCTATTATTTGCTTGTAGTTCACTGTTAAGGCTTGAGGAACATTTTTCTTGATTTACAGCTCTATTAAACTGATAAATCAATCACTTGTGTGAGGGGAGGCAGTTTGCTGGCATTTGCTTTGCCAAGACACTGCCGCCCACAACAGTATTCACAGATTCTGAAGGATATGGTAAGAGGGAGGAAGCTTTCCCTGTAACAATTTTTAAAACATAAAACCTGTTTCTGGTGCGCTGAGCAACTTTAATGAGAATATTTTTTAAGAGCTGTCATCTGCTAATCCAATATTTAATTTGGTTTGTTTTTACATTGCTGTCTAACAAAATAGCTGCACTATAGTTTAAGAGGTAAAAGACATTTTTAAAGAAGTATCCATTTTAGGCTTTTTAAATTCTGATCCCCAACAGGGGAGAAATCAAACCAAATATTCTTGGGAGTTACAAGGAATATTTTTGCCACTATTTAAGTTGTCTTACCACTGTACTCCTGGATTTGCTTGTCTTTCCTTGAGTATATGCTTACTTTTGGAATAAGAGTGTCATGGCGATTCCTTTTAGAAGTGTCTTGAGACATTTGTCTGTGGTGCTTAAGTTGCTTTACTGCATTACCATTGGTTTAAGTAGTGGTAGACGTTTTTTTTTTTTTAACCATACAGTAGTGAGGTTGCCTGAATCTTGTAGGTAGAGTTCACTGTACTGTGCAGGAGACTTCCAAGCTCTAGTTATGAGTTGAGAACAACAGTGCCAGGGTCTGAAGTAGAGCAGAGGGGTGTCTGTGGGAAAGCAAAGTTCTTGTTGGAGCTTGTTTTCTAACAGTGGACAGTACAGATACAGCAAAGGAAAGTTCCCTTCTTGTGAACTTAAACTGAACAAACACAGCTAGATTCCTTCTGTTAACACAAGTAATTTTGCATAGTCAAGTAGAACGAATCATATATACTGTGCTATCTGTTCTAAATCTAGTAGTCTTTTCCTTGGACAATATAGATAACTTGGGTTTTAAATTTTATTATTCTGACCTACTAGTTTTGTCAAAATCAACTTACTATTACATATTGCCTCTTAGAATGATGAATTTATACAAGCTTTATTGAAGTTATTCTTTTGCGTGGGTGTAATTGATGGGAGACCTGGCTGAGCATCTTTGAAAGAGAGAATGTAAAAACATAAAATGAAGAAGCATGTACTCTGTCAGCAGGGTTTCTCTAATAAATACGTTTATGTTAATGTTATGTTTCATCATTTATCATAATCTCAGGATGAATCCCTTCATGCCTACATAGGATTTAAATAAAATTAGTAGGAACTTTTGTATAACTTCTGCAGTAACACCGAAGGGAACAAATGAACGTAATGTGCATAATTATTTTCCTGTGATTGCAGTGAGAGACTTAGTTGTTGGTCCTTTATTTGCATTTGACACATAATTCACTTCTCTAATATTTTCCTGTGCCATTCCCCCAGTGTTCTGCATTAGAAAAATCTGCATTTTCAGGTAAGTGCTATTTTCAGCAGTGCAATTAGGATATTGCAGAGAGCAAGCAGGAATGTCTCTCTCGGTCTGCTGGTAGGTTGGATTGTGCCAGTACTGTGGGCTATAAAGCACATGAGACTGCTTGGAGCAGCGAGCTTAGTGACTGCAGTTTCCTGATCTAGGCAGCCATTCAAAACATTGGGATGGTGTCTGTTTGTTCTTTGTATTATGAAAGTAGATTCTGACAAAAATTTAGATTGTTCAAAATATATTCTGTATATACACCGATGAGTGAGGCAAGATGGAAGAGGAGAAAAACACCTCAAAAAGGAAAACTCAAGTCTGGGGTGCAATAAGGTGATGTTTTGTACTGCTATACTTGTTAACAAGCCTTCCTTGACTTTCATATCCAATTCAGTCTTGTCCTTATTTAGAGAAAAACTTTCAGGGATAGCCGTAAGATTCTTGGCACTTTTGAAAATCAGGAACATAAATAAAATTTTGTCTAACTTTTAGTAGCCAGCTATGAACAATCTGTACTGTGTGATAATATTCTAAAGTATTTATTCTAAAGCTCAGGAAGAGCTACAGATGTCATCTGTCTGGACTTCTGTAAGGCCTTTGACACGGTCCCCCACAACATCCTTCTCTCCCAATTGGAGAGATATGGATTTGATGGATGGACTGTTCGGTGGATGGGGAATTGGTTGGATGGTCGCATCCAGAGGGTAGTGGTCAATGGCTTGATGTCCAGATGAAGATCGGTGACAAGTGGTGTCCCTCAGGGGTCCATATTTGGACCAGTACTGTTTAATATCTTCATCAATAACATAGTGGGATCGAGTGCACCCTCAGCAAGTTTGCAGATGTCTCCAAGCTGAGTGGTGCGGTTGACACACCTGAGGGATGGGATGACATCCAGAGGGACCTGGACAAGCTCAAGAAGTGGATCCATGTGAACCTCGTGAGGTTCAACAAGGCCAAGTGCAAGGTCCTGCACATGGGTCACGGCAACCCTTGGTATCAATACAGGCTGGGGGATGAAGGGATTGAGAGCAGCTCTGCTGGAGAGGACTTGGGAGTACTGGTGGATGAAAAGCTCGATGTGAGCTGGCAATGTGCGCTTGCCAACCGTATGTTGGGCTGCATCAAAAGAAGCATGACCAACAGGTTGAGGGAGGTGGTTCTGCCCCTCTGCTCCACCCTGGTGAGACTCCACCTGGAGTACTGTGTCCAGCTCTGGAGTCCTGTTGTGGTTTAACCCCAGCCAGCAACAAAGCCCCACACAGCCACTCGCTCACTGCCTCCACAGTGGGATGGGGTAGAGAATTGGAAGGGTAAAAGTGAGAAAACTTGTGGGTTGAGATGAAGAGAGTTTAGTAGGTAAAGCAAAAGCTGTGTGCGCAAGCAAAGCAAAACAAGGAATTCATTCACTGCTTCCCATCAGCAGGCCAGTGTTCAGCCATCTCCAGGAAAGCAGGGCTTCATCACACTGAACCGTTACTTGGGAAGACAAACGCCATCACTCCGAACCCCCGAGCCTGCTCACTGGTGGGGTGGGGTGAGAGGCAGAAAAGGCCTCGACCCTGTGCGAGCACTGCTCAGCAGTAACTAAAACATCCCTGTATTACCAACACTGTTTTCAGCACAAATCCAAAACATAGCCCCATACCAGCTACTATGAAGAAAATTAACTCTATCCCAGGCAAAACCAGGACAAGTCCTCAGCACAGGAAAGACATAGACCTGTTGGAGCAGGTCCATAGGAGGGCCGCGAAAATGATCAGAGGGCTGGAGCACCTTTTCTATGAGGAAAGGCTGGTAGAGTTGGGGTTGTTCAGCCTGGAGGAGAGAAGGCTATGGGGTCACCTTATTGCGGCCTTTCAATACTTAAAGGGGGCTTATAAGAAAGATGGGGACAGACTTTTTAATAGGGCCTGTGGTGATAGGACAAGGGGTAACAGTTTTAAACTGAAAGAGGGTAGATTTAGATTAGATATTAGGAAGAAATTCTTTACAGTGAGGGTGGTGAGGCACTGGAACAGGTTGCCCAGAGAGATGGTAGATGCCCCATCCCTGGAAACATTCGAGGTCAGGTTGGACAGGGCACTGAGCAACCTGGTCTAGTTGAAGATGTCCCTGCTTATTGTAGGGGTTTGGACTAGATGACCTTTTAAGGTCCCTTCCAACCGAAACTATTCTATGAGTCTATGATTATGAATTCTGAATGTGTCTCACTTCACTATATCAAAATGCATCTTTAGAGAGTTGTTTTTAAACCCTCTTCTGTTGTGCCTCTTCACTCGGCTGCTCTGTTACTGTCTGTCGTAAGCTGAGTCTCTGTACACTGTGCAGTGAATTATATAATCGTTTCTTTTCACTGAAGATCTAACATAAGAAACCCTATTCTAGTGATTCTTAAAAATCTGCCAGGTTCTGGTGTGCCTTTGCAACCACATCACCAGTGAAATTGTCAGAAGACCATGGTGTGTGAAGACCTGTATGAGCTGCATCTTTTGCCAGCCATCTGTTCTGCTATTAAAACAAAATCTTTTGCTTTCCTGACATTACTGGAGATACCACTTCCACAGGTGGGTACTTGTAAACTGAGGTCTTGTGATTGGACGGTATGTTATTTGCTCTAATGAAATATTTGGGCACTGGTGAACCATCTCTTTAATGTAACTTCTCTGGGCTGTTGCTGAAAGGAGAATTTAGCCGTGACCACTTCATTCTGTTGCTTTCTTTGTGCTGGCATGAGCTTATGTGCTATATATAGCAGCTGCGCAGAGTAATCAACAACCTGAAAAATAAGTTGAGAAATGGGGATGTTTAATTGGCTTGAGCTCACCTCCCAGCCTCATGAGTACTGGACTTACACAGAGAAAGTGATGGGACTGAGTGGCTGTGCTCAAGGCAAAGGGCAGGTGACAGGATCTTGCTTCTGGAAATTGTGTCACTGTAGTAGGAAAAATATGGTGTTTGTCTGGGCAAAGAAAGGCGTTGAGAAGAAATGTGTGAAAATGCCCAGTGTATTGAATATCAATGTTTCTTTAAGTCACTAACAGTTTCAGGACAGACAGCATGCAAACCATGCTTGGATTTTGAGGGATATGCAACAACTCTAAATCTGGATAGAAAGACTTAATTTTGAGAGAGTGAGAGTTGCTTAGTGAGGATAAATGGATATTGGAGAAGGACTGAAAACTTCACTGAAACTTTCAGCTCATTAAACTCTAAGACATTAGTTTCATTCTTTGAATCAATATGTATATATCCAAGAAAATCCTTCCTTTATGATGTATGGGTGTGATGCTGAAGTCAAAACACACCTGCTACGTGCAGATCGTACAGAGGTGAGAGTTGATACTCGCCAAGCTACTTCTTATTAAATGTGTGGAGTTTGAAGGGAAGGGGCACAGATTATGATTATTTTAATTTTATGGATCAGTAAGTATGTTTCCTGGTTGCACAACAAGCACTTCAAAACTGATCAGTCTTCCTGTACTGTAGGCTTTAGGTTCACCATTGCTTAAAGCACCCAGCACTGTTGGCAGTTACCATACTGGAAAATGTCACTTTTCAAATACATTGTCAAATTACAGGTCATACATGAATCAAAGCACCCCTAATCCCTTGAACAGCGAAGGTACTTTCTTGCAAAACTTTTTGAAATTATCTTTGGCCCATGAATGCAAACTTTGGCATTACGACACAGACTTGCTTTCAGAGTTATAAATATCTTCGTTCTTATTGTTATCATGGAGTCTTTGGTATATTCCTACAAGGAGTAATGTGCTTGTCACACCAGACAGTACAATCAATATTTTGTTTACCCCTTCCCCATTCTGTTTCTTAGTTTATAGCAATGCCTCATCCAGGTATGATGGAGGCTTTATGACATTTCTCTGACACGAAGAGGAGACCATTAACTCTCACCTGTCTTTCAGAATGCTTTCTGCAGCTCTGGCTTCCCTTACCTGTTCTCACTGATCTGATCTGATCTGACTGCTGTGGAAATCCTTTTTACATTGCAACAGATACTCCAAACCACAAACTGTACAGATCTGGAACATGAATTTATTCATTCCTAGTGTTCATCTAGCCCATGGCAGTCACCATATGACTGAGCAGCTCTGAGAAGTGATTGGACATTTTCAAATGGTGTACTTTCTGTTGAATAAGATTATTTTTACCATATACCTTTCACATTGTAAATCAGATACACCACTGTGTATGGTTTGATGAATAACTCCACAAGCCAAACTAAAGAGACAAAATGAAGAGGGGCAAAATAACTTGCCTATTGTAGTCATAGGAGTGGTAATTCTTTCAAGAGGGGCAGAGGTAGGATTTTGTTTTAAAGTTGATTTGCTGTTGGCTACAAGTCATTACTGTTTGTGGTATGCTTTTGTGTAGATGCTATGCCTTTAACAGTCCTCCCTCTGCTGGAAATGCCTGTGGTTTCAGAAGCTAGGGTCCAAATGAGAACACAGGTGTGCAGCAGGTTCAAATGTATCTGCTCTGCTCTTAAGGAACCATTTCTGGGATGGGATACTTTTTTTTTTTTAATATTAACCAACTAACTTGAACTTCCCCTGCTGCACACATGCTGGAGTGTGGTTGTCACCCTGTAAGGTGAAGACAAAGGACGAGTGAATGTAGTTTTTTGCCTAGTATTTATCTGAACTTTGCAAACAGGTGCTGGTTTTTTAACACCCTATTCTTCCCCAGCTTCTGGATGCTGCCCCACATCCTTTTCTCTCTCTCTGAATCATTATCTGTAACAGCTTGGCATGAATGAGGCTTCATGGGACTCATTACAATCCCTTTTCCCTGTTGGAATTTCTCCTGGGCATGATGGAGGTAAATTGATAGAGTTGTATGGGAAAAGCTTGAACTACAGTGTTGATAGTGTTATTGTCTGGATAAATAGGGTATTTGAGCTGCCTGCTAATAATCTGGCAGCTGGCTGTTAATAACCTTTCATAAAATTCAAACATTTTAGAAATTCTGTGCTCTGGTAGCAGTTTAATCTGTGATAGATGGGGAGTTTTTAAGATGATGATGATCAATTGTTGTTCATGAACAGAAATTAACATAATATTCAGTTAGAAATTACTTAGTTTAGATATTCGGATAAGAGATTTACATACATTAGGAACTGAGGAACATTTCAGAAGAGGAGGAACAGGAAGGAAGGTTGAAACCTTGGTTAGAAAGGAGCCAGGCTGCTGGCCCTGAAAACTTAAAAAAGTGCTAAAAGCTGGGAGGAAGCTGACAGATATAGAGGAGCACAGATCTCAGATGGCTGTGATCCCCCAAAACAGCTGTGGCTAATGTTCAGTGCATGTCTGAAAAGGCTGGGAAGAAAGCAGCACAACTGCAATAAGTAGGGAAAGCAAATCAGACTCCTTCCCTATGTCAGTTGACAATGTGTCCAATATAGCTGGCAACAGAACAAGGGCAAAACTTGCCAGTGCTAGAAGCCTGGAAAATGAGATGGGAGAACTGGGATGCTCTGGTTTCATATGACGAGCCTGACAGGCAGCTCAGAGACCTTGCAGAAAGAGGGTAATCAGTGTATGTGATGTTCCCAGGCTATCAACATTACATAAATTGACAGAATAAGATGTGCCTGTGGAGGGGTTGCATTGTTTTTGGAGTCTAAAATGAAGTGTGACAGAATGAAATTATTGTTGAAAAAGAGAAAACAGTATGAAATCCCTGTGGCTGGAAGTATCACACTGTAATAATAAAAATGTAGCATAAGGATTGTATAATTACCCCCACCCTCAATCAGGATATAGATAGAGGGTAGAGTTTAGAGAACCTGCAAATTCAGGACAGGTACTAATATTCAGTTGTTTCAGCTACTAACAGAATTAATGCCTTGTCATCCATGACAAGACATAGAAATACATTTTTGGGAGGTAACAAATAGCTGCTTTCCAGAACAACTAGCCTTCAGTACCAGAAAAGATCTGTTCTGGCTTTGGTCCTGAATAGTGCACAGGACCAGCTCAAGAACTATGTGGGAGAGCTGATCTGTAACAGCAATTACAATATGATTAGGTTTAACACTGCAGCAGGAGAGACTAAACAAAATAAATCCAGAACACAAGTGTTCAATTTAAAGAAAGGGAACTGCATACGAATGAGGCAACTGGTCAAAAGGAAGAGAAAGCATTAAGGGAGGAGCAGGCTAAAAAGCAAGAAGCCTAGAGGTAGCCTAGACATTTTTCAAAAATACTGTATTGGAATGCAAGACAAACCTGTGCTGAAATTTGAAAAGAAAACAGAGTGGTCCAGTAAAAACCCTTCATGGCTCAATAGAAAATTAAGGTGATTATCATGTAGAAAGAACTGACATTTGTAACAAAGTTTGTCCTCCAGAAGAGAACAAGAAAGTCCACAACTCATGGCAGATCAAATGTAACCAGAAAATTAAGAAGGCTAAGAGATAATTTGAGGAGTACATTGCATAGGATGCAAAAAAATTCATTAGTAAAAGTTATTTCAATATAAGAAAAGCAGGAAGATTGCCAAAGTCTGTCCTGTCCACAAAAATGGCTCTAGAAAGGATGGATGGGAATGATGGACCATGAGTCTGACTTCCATCCTTCAAAAGATGGTAAACTTGATAAGAAAGATTAAGATTACTGAGCATATAGATAAACCATTGGGAAAAAAGATCTCCATCAGAACTGGATAAACATGAGAAATAATAGAAACCTGAGTTCCCCAGCCACCCCTTCAGTTACCTGAATTGGCTCAAGGTGCCTGTGGTTGCTATACTAGCTACTTGTACCTGCTACGCAGTCTCACCTGTGATAAGTTTTGTCTGTCTTGTTTTCATTAGTCTAAAGCAAGACAAAAATCTGTATTTTCAGGAGTCATTAGAGAAATAAATTATGATGTTTCTCCAGGAACAAGGTCAAATAAGAATGGAGTGAATAGGAGGGTATGTGTAATGATGCAGAGTGTGCATGTTGTTGGTGAGGAAGGACTAGGTGGTGCGTAGACCAGATGGCAGAGGAATTTTGGAGAATGTCCCCTGTACATAGGAGGCAGCAAAGCAGCTGGAAGGATGGATGGAGACAGAATCGTGTGTGTATGAAATGTCTGTGGCATATGCAGAAGCAAGGAGCGTGTGTAATATATGAAGGAAAGCAATTTCTTAGATGGGTATTTTCTTGTGTGGGGCTGTCGTGGCTGTCCTTCCTACACATGGTTGACCACCTGGCTTCCCAGGCTATCATGTGCCGACTTCATGCCTGCTTCTTTCCCAGTTGGTCTAACTCTACATCTATGCCTGTCATTACTGCACGCATACAGAAGGCCTGGATCATGGGCAAAAGGCATGGTGAACATAAAGCAGAGATTGAAGGTGGCTTCAAATGTATAGACAATAAGGACTCTGTGTTCTTCGATCTTGGGTTTTGCCTGCTTTGGACTTATAAATAACCTTCAGCAACACTGAGCAGCTTCGTAAGAGACAACATTTTTACATTTGTAACTGCAGAGGGTGCTGCAGTAACTAAATATACAATGAGGTCATAAGGTCTAAACAGAGCTCAGGATCTTAGTAAAGTCAATAAGTTTAAAGGAAGCATATTTGTAAAGTGTTTGGACAAATAAACCAAATACTACACTGCAGTTATTATGGAGTCATCAAAGCTAGCATCTCTGGTATTCTAAAATGTGCTCTTTAAATGGCACATTTATTACTCAAGGGAGGGTTAAACAGTGAATTCATTTGCGACTAATACCACAGACCCATCAAGGAAGCATGTATGTTTTTCAATTGTCTGAATTATCATTCTTATCTAAATGGATCTATTGATCTTTAATGATCTAGAAACCCTTAGGGCATGACAGGCAAGTGAGAAAAATCCAATAAGCTCTCCACCATTGCAGAATACCAAGAAGTGAAAATGCTGCTATTGTGTCCTTATAACATGCCTGTGAAACACTGCATGAATTAGTAAACAGGATCTTCTGGATGCTAAAGGCTGACCTTCAGTTCTCTTAGCATATAGAGATCTACTCAGTACAGCCTTTCATTCAAATAGTACCTATTTTCAAACAATATATTATAAATTAAAATTATATTTATGAAGATAATGGAGTGTGTAACACATACAAACATACTAATTGTTATTTAGGGCCTTAGGAATATCTGTAACATGAACACAGCATTCCCAACAGTACGTTGTTGTTGTTGTTGTTATTTAAAGCAAACTCAAGCATTTTTAACAAATTGGTATGTTCACTTATGTGAAATAAAGACATTGCCAATGAATGTCACAGTTACCTTCCATACCTTACCGAGCTGAAATCCTGGTGTGTGACCCCTACTTTTTGGCAGTGAATGGGATGAGAAAAACTTAATTTGATTCTTCCATCAGATGTCACCAAAGATCATAATTTTCTCTTGGCTTTCAGACATTTAAGCATGTTTATCTGTTTATTAAGTAGCAAGAAGTTCCTGTTTTATGAAACTGCATTAATAAGAGGACCTTTTAGATTTACCAGTAAAAAAGTCTGGTATTATACCATAGGTTAAATTATCAAGAGGGATTACTGGTCAAGGGTATCTGGGGCTAGTCAGTCGAGGCCTGATTCAGACAAAGTGTCTTATCTACTGTCCGGTGTCTATCCAGTAATTTTTAATGTGTTTTTGACCAATAAAACAGTCTTGCTAGTTCTAGAGGTCTACTGGAAAATCTCACCATTTTTACCAGAAATGCCATTTGGATTAAACCATTTTAATTAAAACATACTAGTTTTGATCTCTTCCTTAAATAATGCTTTTTTCTAAAATATTTTGCTTTGTAGGTGTCAACAGTATCAAAGTTGATACGTGGTCATAGAGTGTAAGGGATAAAACTTTCTGCAGATTTCATCCTCCCTATAATAACCAGGCTTGACGCCAAGAGCCCGTCAGCCCTCTGCATATCAGTGCAGCACAGAAATATTTCTCAGCCACATTTGGCACTACAAGCAGGACAGTTTGTCAGCTCTGATTAGCTGTACTAGGAGTCAAGTGTTTTAGTATGGGCATGGTGCTGCTCTAACCTGCCTTTGGTACCCAAGTTAGTTTATCCTCTGATGTGGACAGCATGAGCTGAGTTTGCTGTGGAGTTACTGGAGTAGTTGAATTCACTCTGTGCTATGCTCCATTGCATGGTACACACATGCCCTCTCTCTGCTATGAAATCATTTGTATCTAAGAGGAGAGGGAGGAAGATTCATACCCACTGAAGTCCAATAGTCTTCCTTTAAAGCAGTCATGGAATAGTGTGTGATGAGTACAGTACTGGCTTTTGCCCAGTGAACAAATAAGAACAAAATCAGATAGTGGATAGCAGTTCAATAGGAGAGCAATCAATTTGTCTTAACTCTGAATAAGGCATGGGTCATGCAGAAGAAATAGTACATGTGCATGTAGTAAAGACATATGTCATAATGAATATGCACAGTCTTAATCCTGGTATTTCCTAATTCATTAATTCTTGGCTATACTTTTCATATCCTTGTAAATTATTCTTATAAGTAATATATAAACATCTTTAAGAAATCTTAGCTTAATGATACTGTATTCTTTGTACTGCTTTACTATTTTTTTTCATTTTTGAATGGTGATCTGCATGGTTTTTCTTGTACTCAGGTGCATATGTGTGTTTATAATATACAGAATAGCAAATGAAATAAAGCTTCTGATGTACTTTTTGCATATAGCTACACTTGTCTTGGGTTACTTATTATTTTGTCCAACATAAACAGTGCTTTTCAGGATGATATGCCCCAAATAAACTTGCCAGATACCTTTTAGACAACAGACTAGAAAGAAGACCTAATCCTGTGACTACAAATCAACCATGTTTTATTAAGCTAACCTACTATTAAGTATAGCATAGAATAAAGCAGTTTAAAAATCTGCCAGGACTGAAACAAAACAAACAGAAGAGAACAGGTGATATGGCACAAGAAGCAAGAAATAATGCTTGATGCCAAGGTGGACATGACAGAGTTCTTGACTGGAGAGAGGAAATGGGTTCTGCACAGTAACTGGGAACCTTGAAGGACTGAACAATGATGAGAGAGCGGAGGAGAAAGTGGAGGGAGGAAGATGCTGATCTAACAGCATCAGGAAACAACACAAGAACTCCGTCTCCCTGCTTACTTGCAGTAGCTGTTAAATAACTTTGGTGTGTCTTGTACTTTTGATAATTGTCACACACTAAGTGATGTGGTACCTTACTCATTTTAGGGGCTCCAGATAAGCCAGGTCAGTGATTCACCCTGCTTATGAGAACTCCTTTGCACACCTCCAAGAACCAGTTGGTGACTAGACCAAAAACATGCCCTCGGTTGGGTGTTCTGGCGGGTGAATATTCCCTTCTTCAGCTGGCCAAGTTGGTGGGTGGTTGTGCCTGGCATGCAACGCAAGTCTAAAGAGGGCTTTTGTTTAATTTTGGATAATAATAAAACACTCTCTTTGATTAATGCAGATATCTAATTCATTAATCCATATCCACTGTTGTGTTTTAATAAAAGTGTGATACATACAGATTTCTGCTTCTTGAAAAAACAAGCATTTTCTTTCTTTTTCTTGATAAATTAATAACAAGTATTTTGCTACCTCTTTGATATTGCTGGAATCAGATTTTATGTGTGGCTTTTACTCAGACCACTGTATTTCAGGTCAGTTCATCTTGTTTTGTCTGATTCTGATATAAGGCAAATGTTTTCCCTTTTAGTCCTCTGGTAAATTGTTATTTTCTTAGGCCATCATCTTTTTACTGCTTACATGCAGGCATTAGGATAGACATGCTGCATTTGAAGAAATCTACGTCTTTGTGCAAGTACGGCTTACTATAGCATTACAATGCATTATTATTTCTGTACTTAGCAGATTAAGATAAATCACACACTGAGTATTATAATGAAGCTTTGGGATTTAAGGATGTAAGGTGAGGTTGGCACCTCCTTAAGAAGAGTTATGAGACTAGAGGGAGTTTGCTACTTGAGATCTTCAAGGAATTTTCTTGGGGCCAAACATGTGATGCTTTCATTAGTGCAATAATGAAGAGTTTCCTAATGAAACCTGCTGTTGGCATGCAGCTGAGAAACATTGTTACTGTGCAAGAGAATTAGAGTACGATGAAGAGGAACTAAATAACCTTGAGGACAGGCAAGAGATAAAAGAGAAGAAATTCAGTAGCTGAGAGAACAGGTTCGTGTACTTAAAGACTGTTCATAAAAGCTTTCTCCTATGAGACAGTAGCTGCCACCTAATCCAGTCAAGGTCAGGATCCACTAAATGTCAGTCACTATTCATGTGAAAAATTTCTTATAGCTTCAACATCATGGCACTTTTACAAAATCAAAGCTGATGCAAGTTTTACAAGTTATATTTTCCTGTCTTTCCTACTTGCACAGCCATCCTGGAAACACAAGGGAGGTGGCAATGCCCAATAGACACTGAATAGCACAAGTTTGTTTCACCTGCTTAACACAAGAAGAAAAGAGAGGCTTAATTCACTTGCCCATCCAATTTGGAGACAGAATCCGAGTCTCTCAGGAGAGTATGTTAGCAAATAGGATCAAGAATATTCTGTTGCAAGTTTTCTGTATTGTCTAGTTGAAATACTTCCACTGTATATAAAATAATACTAATTCCAGCAGAAACTGCACTTGGTCTTACAAACAGATCATCCAGCTACCAAGCTGTGGGGTCATTTTCACTTTCTGGCCCAAAGACTTATCAAAGTTTTTGTTTGGTTGGTTTTGACAGGTAACTGCCTTTCTCAGTGTTAAACTGACTGGCAAATCCATTCCTCAGCAGATAGGTTTCTTGAAGAAGGTGTTGAGTGTTTGAAACTGCTATTTTTTCCCCAGCTGCACTAGGTCATCTAATAAAAGGTGTCATATGCCTTGACAAATGTTCCTTCCTATTTTCTAGGTTTCACAACTGGCTTCTGTGCTACTGCTAAAAGCTGGGGCCTAGGTCCCACTTGCCTCCCGTATGCTACTCCTATCATTTATATTGCATTATGGTGAAACTTGACCAAAAAAGAAATGTTACTGCCAGGTCAATTGATGAATGTTGATGCCAGAACCAGAGAAGGGATGGAAATGTCTAGTAGGCGGAGTGGTACTGTCCCTTGGGCCAGCATTGGCCTTGTGGACATGATGAAACTGTGCCCAAAGGATCCTTGTTAATCATTAATGTGTTAGAAATGCATAGTACTGTGCTGCTTATGTTCCTGTTGAATTCGGACCACAGTCTTTGCACACCAATTTTTATTTAAAAGGAAAGACCAATGAAAATGCATTAGAGATATCCATTGTAACAGCAACAGCAGTAACTCATAATCTCTGCCGACAATAAGTACTGTATCGATCCACAAGGATGGGACCCTGGGAGCAAAATGCTGCCCAAAAGCTGGGTACTTATCTTTTCTGATTCTTTCTTAAATATCTTCTGGCAGTGTTCCTGCAGTGGCATATCTCTCTCATTATTTTTCACAATTGAAAGGCTTTCTTCCCTTCTCATGAGATCTTTTGTGCTGTACAATAGGTCTCAGGTTTTCTGTTGTTTCAAGTTCCCTCGTGGATTTTTTCCTTTTCAAAGAGTTTCAGAGTAATCCTTTACTGATCTTTCACAATCACTAAAACATTGGAAGAGCATACAGACTGTGACAGAAAACAATAAAGTTAAGGCAATTCCCAGCTAAAGGTGATATGGCACCATATGTCCATCACATACATTTAGGCATTAGAGAGAAAATCAAGCAGCTTGTTAAAGCCACAGCATTGTGCCTGGGTGTTGGAAGGACATACAATAATACTTCCCATCATTAAATGAGGATTCAATGTTTGGGGTGCTCAAATGCTTCTCATTTTTTTCTAAAACAAACCTTCATTAGCACGTTTGTTTAAACAGTACAAACTGTCCTGTCCCTGCTGCACAATGGTAGTCACGAGGGTTTGGTTGCAGCTGCCAATCTGTCGCGATAGGCGCTCGGATGTCATCTGCACAACGTGTCTGCTTTGCATTGCACTGGGAAAATACAGTTTTTAAAGGGTCAGATTACTGACTGGTGAAAAGTGGAAACAGGTTGATAAAACCAGTGGCAGGAGGTGCAAAACTGTGCCTCTGTTTTAGTTCTTTAATTGCTTTCCACAGAGCTTTATTTCTGCTTGCAGGACATTTTTATTCAAGGGTAGTAAGATTCTGGAAATCAGTGTTTGTAATGGAAACTGTGACCTGACTTTAATGTTAGTCTTGCTGACTGCTGAAAAAGCTATACCTTAAGAAATACTGAGTATGTTGTCACAAATCTGTCTCTACAGTGAAACACAAAAAAAGAAAACACATGTACAAATAATTATTTACAGGGTCTGGTATGGGACCAGAACAGCAAGAAACTTGAGGAGGAAAGCCTTAAAACTCTCCTGTGCCAGACCCTGGAAGTAACAAGCAGTATTACCATGTTAATGACGCTTAGTCTATACAGACAATCTCTATTGTCTCTACAGAACCACTTTGTGGAATGTGCAAGGCCCTGATTGCAACACCTGCCCTAGAGAAAAAACAACTTTGTTTTTGCTTTGCATTCACCTGCAGTTAAGTTAAATCGCATGCTTCACGTTTGCTTAGGGACATCCAGCAAAACGCACACACCTGTGTGCAGGGGAGCCCCGCTGAGCCTCCGTGGGGAGCGGCGGGCAGCGGGGCTAACGGGTGGGTGCGTGAGCGGGGCCCCCCGGCCCTGCGGGGCCAGAACTTTCAGGGCTGCCCCTGCTCCTGTCACAAGGCAATGCCCGCGGAAGGGCTCAGTTCCTTTTGGTCCAAAAGGAAGCGGGGTCTTGGAAAAGATGGTCGGTGGAGGTTTTGCTGCTTTGCGTGGAGCACCAGAAGGACGATTTGACCTAGAAAGATGGGGTCGCCCATGGTTTCAGAGGAGAGAAAGCAGCTGCGCCACCTGGAGAAGTTGCCTGGTAGGTGATGAGGCTAAGTTATGGGGGGGCAGTAAGATCAATCCTCTTTTAATCCCTAGAGTGAAAGCGGAGTGTTTTGCTTTTAAATTTTGATACTGCTTTTGTGGTCGGAACTTCTCTGTGTGTAACGGGCGAAGGGCAGCGGGGTGAGGCTTCCTCCTGTACGGTCGGGCAGGCAGCTCCAGCCCCAGCCCTGCCGGCCGGGGAGCGAGGCGGCGGAGCGAGGTGCCCGGCGGACGCGGGAGCACGCCGCTGCCCTCGCCGTTGCGACTTCCCCAGGCGCCGTGCCCGCTTGGCCTGCTCTCGGAGGGGGCTGGCAGCCTTCTGCGGGGTCCGGGCACCCCGGCCTCCGCACGCCTGGAGCTCTGCGGGAAGGCTGCCGCTGGCAACGGTCCGTCCTGCCGGCGCCGGTGAATCTGGACGGGGGCCGCAAGATGGCGCCGGCGGGCGGCCGCTCCGCCTCGCGCCGCCGCCTCAGGGAGCCCGCGGCTTCGCCGCGGGCGGCAGGCGGGTGCTGCGCTCTGAGCGTGTAAGTCTGAGCACTCGAAAGAGTACTTCTGCACCGTGTACGAGTACCGCCCACGCTAAACCCCGAGTGTTGCGTAGGGTTTCTAGTCTGGGGTTCTGGGTTCGGCTTCCATTTGTCATGCCCCTTTGCCTTAAAGCTGTGAGCAAGCTTCTTTTGGAGGGATTGACAGCATCAGCGCTTCAATTCCCAAGAGTAACGAAAAGCACTTGATCGCAGCTTTAAAGCAAGGCTTTCCTCTGTTGTTTGTCCTTACACAAAGACATGGTAATATCAACATGCCCAGCGTGGTTTTTGGAGTATCTTTAACTTGTCTGGTGGTCGTACGTGAGGAAAAGTGTTTCCTGGGGGAGAACTTCTGTCCTGTTTACTTTTAATTCTTTAACAGGCTTGAGAGAGGAGAAAGCTGGGTATGGAAGGTTAAGTTCTTCCCCTTGCTCCCAAATAAGGTTTGTTTCTCACAAGAAAGAGAAGAAACTCTCGGTGGACAGTTTGAATGGGTGGTTCAGTCTAAAAAAGGAAGCCTATGAGGAATTGGCTGAATTCAGTCTCTACCAAGGACACTAAATGCAAGGATCTCCATTCATAGTAGTTTTATTCCTGTCCTTATCCTCTTCATTAATGTAGATATGACATAGAAGGCAAATTAATAATATGCCTTCATCTTTATGAGGGATCTTGCTCCCAAATGTAGGGACCTGCAGCAGAGCGGCAATGAGGTTATGAAATTACTACATCTGAAGTAAGAACAACTTCAGAGCTGGATGGTAGGGCTGGGGAGGAGGATGTGAGGAGTTGTTTCAAGCCTGGCAGGAGAAACGGGTCTAAAGTGAGGATAGATTTAAAAAAAAAAACAATCTTCAGTTATGACTGCCAGAGGAACACCTAAAGCAGCATTCTGATGTGAGGAAAATGCCAAAAAATGCAGTTAGCTAATGGCGTCCAGTCAATTTTTGAAAATAATCTGAGTTGCTGTGACTAAACCAAGTTTCCTGTCATCCTTAGAGAATCTATTCCAACTCTAAAACCTTATTTTAAGAATTAACATTTCAAAACAAGCTGTTGGAATTTCAGTGGTGCTGCAATTGGCCATCTGCTATTTTTCTAATTCTAGCTTATGTTTGAATAAATCTGGCTCATTTTCACAGAAGTATGTTCTAGGACTTGCATGTTCTGTCACTGCATGATCCTCTTGGTTTTATTCATAGATTGCGTGGGTACCTAGGGATGGGGTCTCAAAGCTGAAAAGGTTTCTGAGGTCTGTTCTTACCCTTCCCTTTTTCCAAATTTAAGAAATTGTTCTAAATAGCACGTTTTATTATTCTGAAAGGGAAGGGAGAGGAGGATCAGTCATGGTAATCTCTGCTTGAGTCTGTGGAGCTTTTGGTGATTTGACTTCCAGAAAGAGTATTCTGCTATCATAAACACTTATACGGCTCTAAATAAAAGAATATGCTCAGGGATTTCTTTCTCTCTCTTTTTTAGAAGTTGTTGCTGTTATTAAAGCATGAAGTGCATAACTGTTGGGCAGATTTCCAAAATATACAAATGCTTAGCAAGGTTAACATTCCAGAGGAATAACAATATGGAGCACATCTTGATTCTGGTTAACTTAGCAGTTGTCGAGGGTTGGGTCGTCTTGATGTTCCAGGCTACTGTAATAATTTCCTGTATTTCTGGGAGATTTGCATATACCATCTTTAAAGTTGGTTTTCCTGTTACTGTATGCGATTAGATATGGGCTTATCTTCTAATAGCGGCACTGACGTTTCACACAAAGAATAGGGATGTTTGGATCTGAGTCCTTCCCCGGTGTGTTATGCCCAGTCCTTTAGCATCTAGGTCCAGGTGACTTCTGTCCCTGTCTTTTGGATCACCTACTCTTAGTCTAACTTAAGCCTGTCATAATATTACTTACACTTTACCAGACAGATAGCTTCATGAAATGCTCCAGGAAGGGCATGCTTTTACTCTTTTATGGGCAGAACACCTAATCCTGTTTCCAGTCACACAGTTATAATGTACTTTGGGCTGCCTGAGAAGAGAATCACAGCCAGAAGAGAGCCAGAGAAGGATCCGTGTTTTAACTGTTGTACTATTAAATGCTAGGTACGTTATATGTGAAAGCTATTAATAGTTAAAAAGTAATTTAATAGTAAGCTTTGTTTTACAATGAAGAAAACCAAACATGTTTTCTTCCTCCCCTCCACAAAACCAAAGCTGGCTATCTGGAGACTTCTAAAATGAGCTGGTATGAGGGAGCTCCTTGAAGAAAAATTAAATGTGGGGTACCTAATAGAGTTTACTTAAACTTGGGAAATTATATTGCCTGTTTCCAAGCACAGTAAGCTGTAATACTTACTTCATAAGAGATGTGAGGATGAAATCACTTGACTGTTACAGACTTATGTGATAAATGTACATCATGAGCGCACTTCTTGTCTTGCTGTAAACCCGTAGCTGACACTGTACCTGCAAAACCCCACCTTTTCACACCCAGAAAGATCAATGGTAGCTTTATTTGTAAGCTAGTACCTGAGATTGCCATGTAATTTACACCCACCCACTGATGGGGGGGAGCTTGCCTCACTCATGCCTACTATATGAAGAAGTAGCCAGGTTACAGAGCAGTCCAGTCCACGCAGTTCCACAGAAGCCAAGTTTTGTACTGCTGTGGCTTTTGTCACTGCTCGTTACCATACAGTCTTGCCCTCTCCTTTGCAGTGGCTCCAATGCGTGGCTGACTGCAGTGAGCAAGTCAACTTGGAGAGCTGAACTGTCTGCCAGAAATCCTCCTGAGTTCACTCCTTGTTGGGTTAGATGGGTGCTAGTTCTAGAAAAAGAGCTGACACGCATAGCCTGAGGTAGGCACTTCCTGCATTCAAGTGTGTGTCTGCCCTAAACCTTGTCCTCTGAGCAAGTAATAATCAGACTAAGATGGAAGAGAGGTGACTGAGGTGGTTGATAAAGAATGCATGCTGACTGTTCTCTGATACAACTAGATGCATCAAATGGTGGAAGGTTGGGAGAAGGAAACAGAACTAAGGGGCAAAGCTACTCTGTGCATATGTATTGAACTCATTTGTCAAGGGTTGGGTCTTCTCTGTGTTCCAAGTTACTTCAATAATTTCCTGTATTTCTGGGAGATTGAGTCAGGGCTGTACGACACCAGAGCACCACTTTTGAATCGTGAACTCTGTCTACTGTAAACCTCTGGAGGCTAGAAGAATATTTTGGAGAAAAAAATACTCTGTTGTGTGCTCCATATATACTCTTTCTGGGCTATTTGCTGTTGGCTGCTGTAGAGGACACGTACAAAGTCAAAGACTTGTTTGGACCTGTGTTGTTCAGACACAGTGTGTTAAATACTTAGCAGGCTTAGGAAGGGAGTCATACTCCCAGGAGTTCTACTGCCTTACTCGTAGACAATCTCCTGTAGAAGGCTGGGTATATGCAGGTATAATGCAAGGGGCTCCTTTTGTACCCTGCTGCAGTTAACACCTGCTGGGTTTTAATCCTCTGAAGTGCTGAGTGCACTTTATCTAGGACACTAGGGATAAGTAATCTCTGTACTTCAGGCATCTAAAATAAAGTAGGTGGCTGTAGGTGCTACAAAGGAAGCAAACCCTGGCTGCAAGAAGGAAATGGATTCAGTCTGTGTTTTCTTTCCCAATACTACATGCCTTGGTTTTTTTTTTGAGGGTCATATGTAACACAGTGCCTGTGCTTTATGTATGGATGTGAATACAGGCACGTGACCTCTGTGTGTAGTGAGGTGCAGAATAAAATAATACTAAAATACATTATTTTGAAATGTATTTCTCAGTAGTACTCAGTACCCAATTGGAATAGTGCAAAAACCAAAAACTTTGAGATAAATGAAGAGCAAAACATGAAATGAGAAGAGCAGCCTGCCAAATGCTGCTCAATTGTGCTCTTTGGCAGAGTGATTTCTGTAGGTGTTGACCTTTCACAAGCTATTTTGAAAGAAGCCAGCATTTTGGTTAGCAAATGGAAGGAGCACAAATACTTGCAGTCAGCAGAAGGTTTGCAGTGTCAGGCTACCATACAGAGGAGCAAAGAATTCAGTGCTATTTATATCCCTTTTCGTTTGTGAATTTTCAAGTGCTTTGCATCATGTAAGTCCAAGTATTGCCAGATGTTGAATATTTTCAACTACCAGTGAAGTCATTAGGATGTGACGTCAGTTAGGACATAATGAGAAGCTGAGCTCAGAAGGTCAGCCCTGTCCTGACTCTTCAGAAGAAGTTTTACTGTGTTACTTTAGTTCTCATCTTCTCCCATATTTGTTACAAAAGGCTACTACCTAAGCAGAGAAAATCTGTACAGGTAAGTAGTAGGCAAAGGAGAATGGTTATGAAAGAGCAGTTATTGTTAGCATTGTCTTGGACACCAGTGTAGTCTGGATTAGCATAGTCATGTTGTGATTAATGGCCTTATTAAAACTCAGAAAAATTACAGAACTTACACAAGGAATGAAATATCCACTACCATCGCAGAACTTAATAACAAGGCAAAGCATGAAACAGTGTTTGATGTCATTAACAAAATCTATCACGGGATGCAGAAAAGTATTTGCAACTGCATTAGTCCTTGAGGAAAAAGCAGATAAGACAGCTGTGGTGATAGGATAGATAATACATTAAAGAAAAATTAACATATCTTTGGGGATCTTTTTAGCAGGAGGTGAAGGGAAGCTTTTCTTCATGAGGGGAAACTCCAGTTGTCTGAAAGCATGGAGAATATCATGGTTAGAAATCCTCACTCTTAAAGCAAGCATTCTTAAAACAGACCTCCTTACAGGTGCCTGTGTGTTTTATGTAACCAGTGGTAATTGTTCAAATAGCAGTTTCAGCTGCAGTTTTGTTTTTACCTTTGTGTCAGCTAATGACTCCTTATAAAGAATGCACCCACTATTTTCCTCATCTATTTCAAATAATATCCTATAGTAACGAAAATGCGAGTGTTCAGGTCCTTAGTTTTAGCTAAACCGTACCATAAAACTTCTTAAATCTGCAGAACTTTGAGCCGTTGTATTCTTACCTTGCCTAAATTGTTGTCTGGCTTTGCATTTCCTCGAGCACTGAAATCTGTAAATTTTGTGGCCTGTTCTTTTTGTGTTGGCTTCATCCCCTTAAAAGATGGGCATGCTTTTATGATTACATGATTGCACATACCTGTGAAATAGAAGGCAATAGGCATACTGATCAAGTTATGCAAGTCATGAGGCACAAGTGTCAAACATTACATCTAGGAATAGCCTAAGATCATCTCTGGAAGGAGGCTAATTTTAGGATCCTGCTGCTACAATCACTTACCAGATAAGTTGTGCCCAAACTTGAAGAGAAAGAAGTCCATGCTGCCACTGGCATCAAATGAATACATGTGGCACTGAGATAGAAGCACACCATTCGGTCACCTGAAATCTGGCACGAAATAGAGAGGCAGAGATTGTAGAAAAGGCACAATGGTTGTTTTGCAAAGGTAGACACTGCAAAGTTGAGGGAAGCAGAAAGATCTATAGCATGCAAGATGTCTACAGATTTTTAACCCCCCAACACTGGTACAAAATACCTAGCATGAAAAAATTCCAGGATTCCCTGTGAGAGATTCCTGCTGCTGCCCAAATTCTTAGTAACCTGACCACCATCTGTGTTAGTGCTGCTGATAATGATGGTCACCATGCATATAGAGTCCTTGTCTTGAAGGAAGGAATGCACTCACCTCAGTTTGGCTAATAGTAGAAGTATGATCAAGTCCTCCACTGGATCAGGAAGTAAATATTTTTGAGCCCAGATATTCTTGTAAGAATGAAGTCTGCCTTGGTCTCATGGCTTTGGGCATTGATGAGCTCATCTTGATCGTGTTCAGAGGAGGGGCAGAGGTCGATTTCCAGTGTTCCTTCTGTCAGCAAATTGGTGATATTCTGTCCTTCCTAACACTGTAAACTGGCACTTAAACATCTAGTTCTTATCTTATTAATGAGGAGATATTTTCATTGCTGTAACTGAATGACTTAAAATAATTGAGAGCTCACTGGGCACATGGCCAAAGCTCTGAGCTAGAAAAATCAAATCATTTATGGATTTTTCTCCTTATTCAGCCTACTTGAACCAGCTATTGATGCAAGGTCTGGAGGTCACAGGTTGTCGTAAAGCTGAATGTGAGATTATTTGAAATGAATCTCATCAAGTTGGCTTAGATTCATATAGAACTGTAGTATATTCCCTTACCCCAGCTAAACTCATCTTTCTACAGAGCTTTGTAAGCTTGTCTTTCTTTTTTTTCCTACTTTCTATTTTTGTCAGTCTGAACCATCCAGTTGCAGAGGACTTGCAGAAGGACTACGCAATGAGTTATTTTTTGAACAAGAAGCCTCACAACTAATTGGTAGTGGTCAAGCATGCTCTATCAGGGTGTGGGCTACATATCTTTCTTGCTTCTTGAAACATTTCTTCAGCTGGGACCTGTTCACTGACTTCTGAGATGCTTGCCAGAAAACAATGCCAAATGCTTCTAAGCTCCTGAAGAATGCACGTTAGCTGCCTGTGATAAGATCCATTTCACTGCATGTCTGAAGGAGGAACATCTGTCTGATAGTAACCATGTTCCTCCAAGGAAGTGAAGTTATGCACCTCCATTATTCTGGCTTCGAGAGGTCTCTGCAACCAGAAGCTGGGTTCTAGCCGGAGTCGTGAATGATACCAAGGTTGCTTTGACTCTTAGACTATTACCATTAGGATAAGCAGGAGTAGAGTATGGGAGTTGTGTGCTGACCTGAAAACGAAATGCATGGATGTTCTCACTTGATTTGCTTACTCTGCCATAAGTGTGGTTTTAATGCTTTTTTTTTGGTATGGTACTGTTCTTGGGCACTGTTAAACATAGCACATATGCCCATCAGCACAATTCTAGTTCATTCTCTTCCAGTTCTTCTGATTACTTTTCAGGAGGTTATTAAAAAATTTTTTGAAAGGAAGACACACCTGCTAGGTGAAGACAGATTATTCAAATGTCAGGAGAGAACCTCCTCCATATGTACTGTAATAAAAGGAAAGAATCTTAAAATAGACTTCTGTGACTTGCATAATAATTGAAATACAGTTTACGAGGGAGGCAGCATCAATATAACTAAGGAACCTTCATTGTCTGATGGCTCTGGATGAAGAACTGGTATATCAAAGTGCTTCAATTACTGCTTGACGAGTATAATCTGTGTCAGTTAGGTGGAGAACACATTATGCACCCTCTTTCTCACCATCTGCCCAGCAGTTCAACTGAATCTGCAAGTGATAGAAAAGCAGCCTTCAGTAACTTGAGAACATGACATTTATCACATTTAATATCTACTGAAGAAAATGTCTGTTAATAAAAGGGTGCTGAGTCTAGCACTAAAATAATAATGGAGTTGTTCTTTGGGTTTCTGTCTTCATTTTTATATAAAACTGTCAATGAAATGCTATCATCTTGCTTGTCAATGTATAATTGTCTTTTAATTATCGGCTGCTAAGTAGTCATTTTACTGGTTTCAAAGGCAAAATCTTTTCATAAGACTTTCCCAGCTGGAGGAAGTAAAACTGTTTCACTGTCTTAAACTGTAGATGTATCTTAGGTGCATCTAGTGTTTACCACAGTGAATTCATTGTGTGTTGCCTGATGATGAATGAAGGTACACGCATAGACTTCAGTCATCGCCATATCATAATGTCAAACCCTAGGTATCCCACCTGATTAATTTGGAGTGGGAGGGAAGAATGAGGTAGGAGCCCATGTTGATTTGGGAAGCAGGGGCATGTTCTGTCTCTTGCCTTTCTAAAGACTGGTGTGGTAACATCCTCTTTATGACAAAAACCAGGTATATACATTGATCTGGACTCTAAACGCTAGTGGGGAATAACTAAAGGCGTTGGCATGAGAGATGTGTTGATGGGGCAACATTTGAAGATTTAATTCATCAAGCATTGGGTGTTGGATGAATGAAGCACCTGTTCATCTCCCAAGATGCTGGCTCCCTTGTGCAAAGCTCCCCCATGTGTTGCCGTGGTTCTCCTGCGATTGAACAGATGTATGACACAGGTCTGCACTCAGCATAGCATAGCATAACATGGTAACAGAAAGCAGATGGGAACTGATGGTAAGGGCAGTCATCAGCCCAAGTGTTGGGCACACACTTCTGCTTTACAAGTGTGCTGTGTTACCTGTAGTATACTTACATGGTTAATGCCATCCTGGGCTTAAGTGAGGTTTTGTTTTGGTTTTTTGTTTGTTTGTTTTATTTCAGAGGATGAATTCCAAATATTTTCTCTAAGCTAGTTTTTCTTTGGCAGCTTCACAAATGAAAACTAAGTCTTGATGGCTAGGATTGGACTCCCTTAGATACATTAAAAAAAAATCAGATCCTAGAAGGCAGGGAAGTCATGCTGTTCTGTCCCATTATTGTGTGCAAGGAAGGTATTTCAAAGACTTTCTATTAAAATTTACAGAAGAAAAGTCAATTTTTTGCTAAAACCTTAAGATGACAACGCTAACCAGTCAAATCCTGAAATTATTTTCATGAGAACTTAGTTGACAATGAACAAACATTCCACATGGTGATCACTGCTTTTACACGTCATTCACCAAGAGTAGTGATGTGCTTCTGCTGATGCTGGATCCAACTGCAAACATGCCAACTGCTACAAGCTTCAAGCTCCTAGGAGGCTAGGAACCCAAGACTTTCAGGGGACTTTTTTCCCTGGAAAATACTTGGACCTCTGGATGAGATGATTTTTTTAGAGCATAACATTGAGGATAGGCTTAGCTACATTAAAAGCAATTGATTCTACTGGGAAAATTTCAAAACATAGTATATGCCATTGACTTTGAGCAATCTATAAAGTTTTCTTTTAAAAAAATATTGTTAAATAACATTCTTGCCAACTGTTTGGAACTTCATGATATTGACTTATGCTTCATCAGCTTCTCAGTATTAAAGTGAACTTTGTGGCTAGTTTTGGTTTGTTCTTTTTCTGTCTAGAACTGCATATGCAATGGTGAAAAGACAACATCTGCAAAGTTAATAAAAATCCTGAAAGAAAGGGTGACTTTCAGCAGCTTGTGTAAAATGTGCCAAAGGGCTCATGAAACTTCAGCTGTTAAGCTGTGGAATCCGAAAATTCTTACTTTGTTGTAGGCTGAAAACATAATGCAACCTGTCTCTGTGGGATCTGAGACAGAACCAACACATAGTAATGGGTCAACTTTTCCCATATGCTCTGGCTGCAGCAGCGCTGAAGTAACCTGAATGTACGTGAATGCATGTGTGTGCACATGCAAGTAACAAGAGTGTGCTGTGGGTCTATGATAAGCACGTGTATGTTAGCTGGAGCTACTGAAGTCTTTCCCTGCACAACAGGAAACTTTCTCTTACAGAAAGAAGTCCCTTTGCAATTTTTGCTTGTGTTATTATGGGTCATCTCTGTATCATAGTGACTTCACAATATGGAAAAAAGACTGTAATTTTTTTTTTTTTTTTTTGTGTGAGCCTGAGATTCTTATTAACTGTCTTCTGGGTTGTTTTGCCTGTGATACCTGTCATAAATGAATTGTAGAGGGAAGGGGAAGGGGGAGTCTTAAAATCAATATTGAGAGAAATCTAGCTTGAGTAAAATCTAATTTGAGTAGCATGTTCATTCCCCTATTTCTTTTAAATAAGAATGGTAAAGTTTCTGTTGCAAGTAAAGAAAACTAAGTTGAGGTATGTTGATTTTTCAGTTAGGGTCAGTCCTTACTGTGTGCATAAAATTAGTTCAAGGAACAAAAGAGCTGGATTCTCCATATCCTTTGGACCTGTTCTACAGTGTATGTGGGCACTCAAAACACAAATATTATTATGGCAAACAAAAGTAAAAATGAGTGCTTTGTTGCCTGAACATGTTGAACACCAAATACAACAAAAGCTAGGAGAAGCTACTTTTAATTTTTTAAGTAACTTTGATGTAGTCATATGTTTTTCCTGTTCTAATTCCTTGCAATTTTTGTAAATCCTTATTTTTCTGTTTGAGAGGGAGTAATAGCCACAGAAGGCATACTTTAGTGTCACAAAAGAAACATAGTACGTAAAAAGGTAAGAGAGTCATGGCACCATAGGCTTGATCTGAAGGGGCATGCTATTAAAATAGGTTCTTGGTGTTTCTGAGCAATCTCAGGTTTAACAATATTGCAATTCTCTATCAGACAATCCTATTAGTCTGTAATAAGAAAACTTTCTATTTCCAGCTGCAACTAGGAGAGAAAAGCAGTAATGTTTACAGCCAGTGTACATGGATTTTGTGTTTACATGTGGTTAGTGGAAGCTGCCCTCTGGGAAAGATAGTGCTGTAAGATGAAGACTTTTCTTGTAACCAGTGAAGGACAAACATGTAAACTTAGATTGCTGAATAGTACTTTGGTAACTTGGTGATTGCAGAATCCCTTTCTTTGTACTTGAGCTGTCAGCTAAATATGTTTGGAAAATTTTTTTTTTTTAACAGATGCAATAAAATTTACCATCCATTAAGTTCCTTTATGAATGAACTCTGCTTCACTCAGAGAAAACTGTGTAAATATACACCCTCTAATTTACAGTCTTGCCAAATCTTTCATGTTCCAACCCAACTAGCTTCAATCAGTTAATGGAATTATTGGTCTCTGATGCAGATTCATTGTGTTAGCCTACTGGAAAGAAAGCAGTTTAGTGAAATGCTCAGCAAAGCCCAATGACAGTGATGCACGAATTAGTGGTGTCAAGCCTCCTTTAGCCTCCATCTGTATTCTCTTTCAGCTCTGAGAAAATTGCAGCATTTGACAATGGCATCTAGCAAAATTTCAGTAGGGGTTCTAGATTTCTACTGCCAGTGACACAAGTTAGAAGGTGGCATTCATAGCAACTTCAGTGGTTCTTACATTTAATGAATGAAAGTAGAGAGATAATTGCAGTTGCAGAGTTTGAGAGGTTTTCCCTGTTGGTTTTTTTTATTTGTCTCCACTCGGCATAGTAATTGCTATAGTTAGGTTTTATCCGATTTAGCTGCCTAACTGGAACTCATTAAAACTCCTAAAACATTGGGGGAATTCTTAATGGTGGTAGTGGAGAAAGTGGACAAAGGGAAGGAGAGAGAAGAGCAGATCAAGGATTTTAGGGGAAATCCTCTTCTTTTTGAAGGGAAACTGAAAACAGAAGCTCTAAGCATGATTTCTTTGCCAATTCGAAAATTTTAGATAAGACTTTAAGTGTCAGAATTTTCTTCTCTATAAAGAATTACTTAACGTTTATCAATACTACTATACCATGTATTAATCTTGTTTGGAGTATCATTCCTATAAGAAGTGGGTTACAGTCAAAGATTTATTTATGTAATAGGAAGTAGTTGAATTCATGGTTTCTTACATATGTGAGGCTATCAAGCCTTCTATGGTAGGTGATGGAAACTTTCACTGTTAACATTAGAATAAAAAAAGTATATTAAAAAAAATATTCTGATGCCCCAAAGATGTGCCCCTTTTGGTAATACAGTGTTTCTGTGTAAGGAGTGGCTGAGGCTGGATCATGAGCTAGGGCCACTCATGCCTGTTGTTCTTAATGAATGCTCTCAGAATAGCATCCACAAATATGTCAGAATACTGGGTTGTATAATTAGTCTGAAATACTTACTATGATCTTTGCAATTTGGGATGTTTGTGCTGGCGTTCCTTCCACTCCTCCATGAAAGCTCACCAACAGAGGGGGAACATGTACAGTGGTTTAAGATGAGTATGGTCCATTCAGGTTAACAAGGCTACGTCAGCCTTCAGAATTGTTGCTTAAGAATTTTACCCTCTCTCTCTGCTGTTTTTTGAAACCTATCCACCTAGTGGTATTGACGGACAACAGTAAATAACACATAGAAGATTCTGTTCATGCCAACGTGATGGATTTGCCAAGAGCAATAGCAGTTGCAGTTAGTAGGGTTTTTCCAATATGCCATGATTGCTGTAATAAAATAGTGTGCTCTCTCCTTCCCTCTCAAAAAAAAAAAACAAAACACAAACAAACAAACAAACAAAAAAAAACCCCAAAACCCAAACCAAACAAAAACAACACCTTAATACCCCCTGCCCTTCCTTTCCCCCACCCAATATAGCCAAGGCAAACCCCTTCTAGATAGTTATGCTTACTGGAGGATTCAAACAAATTTCAAGCAAACTTCACTGCTTTGTTGCTCTGAATATTTCAGTCTGGACTGAATCTTGGCATGATGTGCACCTGCATGGTCCATAAGAGGATCTTTCCTATCTTCTGTTCTTGATGCCATCTCTCTCTCTCTAATTGTAGTTGGTGCTGCTTAATTGCTCTCCTGTTTATTAACAGAAGTGGGATTCTTTTTTTCTTTTTCCCTTTCTTTAATGAGAGTCTTGCTCTAGGAATTCCTAATCTCTTCCCATGAGCACTCTCTATACTTCTATAAATACTTTGAGGGTTTGTGCTGTTGCCTCTAGACCTCAGTAAAGCCTTTCTCTGTTGTAGGGATAATTTTTTTTCCTCAGCGCTTCTTGAGATAGGCCTATTTAACAAGGGTTTTGTATGTTTTCCTACTGTAGCATCAAACTTCAGTGCTCCCTAAATTCCTGTCTAAAATCTGGAGAAGCTTTGCCTTCTTTTTTTTCTTTCTTCTAGTTGTAAGCTCTGTCTTAAGGAAGTCTTATTCCTGTGCCCTGATGCCTATATAATGCTCCTTCTCTAAGTCAATAGCAGAAACTAAACTGAGCTGTTTGAGCCTCTGCTGCCTGAGGGAGAGGAGCCTGCTTTGTTGATCAAAGCAGTAAGCAGGATCATTAACCTCCCTGTGAGGTAGTGCCATCATTAGGGAAGGACAGACCAACACGCAGACTAGGGAGGGTTTTACCGTAGTTATCTGAGCCAGTTACCTTGCTTAGCAATCAAGTAACAAGGAACAGCTATGGGGGAATGCCTACTGTCTAAGGTGATGTCTTCTGTGGATTGTGAGTGGCTGTATTGCTATAAGAGAAGTTGTAATTCAGCTCCTTGTCTAATAAACAAAACAAGGAAATAAACTTTGTTTAATCTAATTAAACTCCAGCTGCAGAACAAGATGTATAAAACTTTGTAATGTTCTCCAACACAGAAACAGTGCAAGAACTTTTTATCCTATCTGATATGAAAGATATTCTGTTTCTAGTTCATGAAGATGGATATAAATCATGTGGCATCTTATGTCTTGATTTAGGGTATCCATTAAAGATGGCTTAAAGGTTGAAAGCAAATGTTTCAGTTCTTTTCTAAAAGCTTAGGTTTTGAGATACAGGAAAGGAATGGGGGTTTTTGTTTTTGTGGTAGTGGTGTTGGTGTTTTGGTTTTGTTTTTAAAAGCGTGATAGACTTACTACAGTTTCAAAAAGTTTTGTAAATATCCTACAGGGTTGTAAACCTACTCTACGATTAGTTTATTTCTAAACTAGTCCACAGATTCTTTCCTCTTTATTGCAAACAAGTATGTCCTTTAACCAACTGATTTCTTTTTATTCCACTGTAAGAATGTCAGGCAGCTTAGAAGTAACACAGCATAAATATACAGCATTAAAAGTACCACTTAATTGGAAAAAACTGTAAGTTAGCGTGGTGGTAATCAAATTTTTTTTTTTTTTTTTTTTTTTTTTTTTTAATTAAAATGCCTTTTCCCACAAAAAGGACTGGTTTCTGTGGAAAAGCTTGGGGAAAAAAAACCCCGCACCTCATTTTCAGGCAAAGGCTTTAAAATCTAATTTGAGACTAATGCTTTTCATCTTTGTTGAAATTGTCCCAGGGAAGAAATTAATATTTCTCAGTGAGCTATTCATTGTATTTGTGCTGCATGTTGCCTAAAGTTAATGGCTTTAAAGAAATAATGTAGTTATTTTAGTAATATTTGGGTGTCTTTTCTCATTTTTTTTAAACTGATTTGAATAAATTAGTTTCTTCTTAACAGTAGACATAAATGAGTTTGAAATACTTTCTGCTCCCTATTGTCCAAAGTAGTAATATTCTCTAGCCTTTGATCAACAAAGTGGTATTTTGTCTCACTATGACAGTGCTAATGATAAAATTTTGATCTGTTAGCCAAAATGTAAGCTATTTCATTGCATATGCCCACGTGTCAGAGGAGAAAGAGGATTCTTTTTCTGGTCACTGGATTGATGTATGTTGCCTCATCTAAACAAAACAAAAATGATGAAGCAATGTTGGCATTGTAGAGATATTCCTGGGCTCTTTTACCAGACATAGAGAACTGGAAAACATGCTTTAATGAAGGAAGCTTGTGGCACTTTACTTTAATTCCCCCTTTTGCGTTTGTCACTGCTATTAAGTTGTTTTGCTTTAAGGAAAATAACAAAAAAATAACAAGGAAAGAAAAAAAATTATAAAAGTGAGTCCAGGAGGACTGGCTCACTTTTTCCGAAGTTTTCCGAGGGGCTTGGCATTTATATTGCCCTTGAAGATTTAAGGACATTTAACTTCTATGTTCAGGCCTTGTAAAGAGGATTTGCAATTGAACTTTCAAGATGGTAGAGGTACTATAGGATGATGTCAGTTTGACTTTTCTGGAAAATGCAACAAATCTTAAGTTACTAGCACCATAGAAGAGGTATTGCCCGTCTCATGAGTTCTTCTCTTTGCCACAAACTGACTTTAAAACACGTTACCAACAGGTGTCGTATTACAAAACGCCAAAGTCACCTTATTGCTGTGTGCTGAGTGTTTTAAATGGCGTTTGATTATCAGAATGGATCAGAATGCACTTACAAGCATGAAAACAGGTCTACAGAGAGAAATGGATAATGATGAACTTGTGCTCAGATTCTGCGTAGCAAACAGAAGGTCCTGCTTGATAATAACTCCCAAATTATGGCTACCTATTTTTCCTATCAAAAATGGCAACTAGAATTATTACTGCTCTTAACAGCTAGCAGTGTATTCCGCAGCCTGGTATCACTGAGTTCTGCAGATATTTTACAGAAATATTATTTGACTGATGAGTCATCCTCAGAACACAGCATTTTAATGAAATAATGCTTGGCAGGAGATAAATAAATCTAAGTTAAAACTGGTGGAAATTGCTTGAGCTGGGGGAAAAATTACATTGAAACATGGTTGGGTTTTTTTCCCCAAGTCTTTTACAGCAGGAAGTAAAATAAATTAATATCACCAGAAAATAAACAGCAGATTAGATGCTTCTCTTCAGTCCTTCTAGTGGTCTTTCCCTTGAGAGAAAAAACAAAGCAAGCATAGAGTTGTATCTTGTGTCACTGGTGAACACTTAATACTAAATGTAAAATTTTTATTGCACCTTGTTTTTTCCCTTTGCTTACAGGTTGAGTTGTTTTCCTCTCTTTTCTCATAATCCTCCACCTTCTGTCTACCCTTTGCTTTTTACTTTCCACTCCAAGAGCTTAAAATATTCGTTGTATGGACTGTTTACCATGCAAATCAGTATGTGAATCTTGATTCTATGTCATCTTGTTCCTCAGGGACTTCAGTTGAGAAGTGTAGATGCAGGAGGAGGAAGGCCTGTTGTCTGTTAGGAAGTTACTAGCAGTGACACTTTACACTACTTTTCCATGGCATTAGTGACCCATCAAGAATTCACATTAATTCTCAGAGTTGAAAACTTTATTCCTGAAGCATTTGCAGTGGAACCTTTCTAACACCCTGGTGAAACATACAGAAGTTTCCTGAGGCATGCTCTGGGGTTGGAAAGCATGAGGCTGTTGTAAATAACACATGAGCCTTGAGCAGAATTTCTGTTGCTAAAATAACTATTATTTACAAGCTACAGAGAAGCAGTGTCTGCTGCGATTTCCACGCTTTACAAATTGGGATCTATGGTCTATATTGTGCTTCTTTATCAACAGCTAGGTAGAAACAGCGTCCAAGTTGTTTAGCCTTAGTGAATTGTATTCATCAGGCTTTCTATTCAGTTCAGTAGTTACCACTAAGAGGCTGATGGCAAGATTCAACTTTCTCTTGTTTTCTTCAGTAGGAGATGGAGCATTCTTGGCTCTAAACTGGGAATTGGTTTCTACAATTGCTATACAACTGACTTTGGAGTATCTTACAGCTACCTTGCCAGTTGGAAACGCAGCCAGCTTGGGCACCTTGCATTAACTAGGGACTTGTCTAAATCGTAAATCAACAAATTGCATCCTGTAACAATAACTACAACAAATTAGAAGATCTTTTGATGAACAGAACACTAAATAAAGGAACTCTGACTGTTAGCTAATAGAGACTCATGTTCTTTTATGGTTTCAACATATCTATGCTGATTTATTTCAGCTGAAGTTCTTTGCCCTTCTCCCCATGGTGTTGAAAAAGGCTGTTGCGGTTAGCACTATTTTATGGTTGAGGCTAACCTGAGTTCCTGCTGTGAAGATGGCATTAAACACAACAGTGTGGAAAGATTCCAATAGTTGCTTGAGTTCTCACTTTCTGTTCTAGACCCCATGAGCCAGTAATGTTTTTATGGAAGCTCTCTGTAGAGCAGAAGGGAATTTCAAAGAGACTTTTCCAGTGGGTATGAAGCAAATACTATAATGAACAGGAGGGTAAACTGGGATGCCTACACAGGGAAATTCAGCTGCCTGTTTCTTTAGAAGATCCTGTAGTATTGCTAATTGGTAACTTTGTGACTGGACATACTGTGAGCTGGCATTAGCAGAGGCAAATAGAAATTCATGCCCTTTCCTGTCTTGAGCTTTATAAACGTAGGTGATTTTATAAAACAAAAGTATTTTTCTTAGTGTGCAGGCTATTTAAGATCAACAAAGGAATAAATAGTTTGGTATTTTTCTGACATCCGGTATGAATTTGGCAACGAACAAAACAGTAGCCATAATGACGATGTGAATCCTGTTTACTTCTGAACTTGACTAGAGAAGACAATATAAGGAAGGATAAAACCACTTGAGCACAAAAAAAACCCAAAACCAAAAAAACACCTCACTTGCAGTACTCCAGTCAAAAAAGCCTGGGCTTTTTTGTAATCCTGTCATGTGATCATTAGAGCAAAAGTTGTGGGTTACTGAACTACTGCGTGCCTGTTGTGAAATACATTTTGTAGCTTTTATTTGGCCTAAAGAAGCTGTGAATTGTGTATGTGGTGTGTTGATAAAAATTCAAGCTGTCAATTAAGTTGTAAATCATGTTACAACTGGAGCCTAGAATTGACTGTATCTGAAGCCAGCTTCTACACTGGAAATCTTCTACCTGTTGTACCATCAACCCACAGAAGTACAATGAAGCAATGTTCTTCCTTGCTTCAAGTAACTCACAATCACCTCAAGCTGTTATCCAGAGATTTTGCAGAGTTATGGCAATATTTCCAGCCGCATGATAACTTTTCCCTCTAAAATCCTCATGTTGTTTGTTTTCACTCCAGCTTTTCATGCTTATACCTTCAGTGGCCCAGTCCTTTTAATCTAAGCAAAATCTCAGTGAAACTGGTGCTTCATTTCCTCATGTTGCAAGTACCAAAGTATCTTCCTTGGCTTTTTTCTTTTTGACCAACTTAGAATTCTTTAGGCTCTAAGAGATACGGTAACTCTATAAAAGTTAATGCTACTTTATGCTTCGAGCTTGCTTTGATTTGTTAAATCTCTTTGCTAGTGCCCAATTGTTTTTGATTATCTCAGTAACTGAGAATTTGTTGAATTATATGGACCATTCAGAGATTTGGTCAAGCCTAGATCCCTCGGGCCTTTCTTCATTTATACAAATAACTCTTACTTATGCTATGTTTTTAATTTTTGAAACCAATGTCTGTTGGGGTTGCAGTCATTGTTTTTATGTAAGATTTCCAAATTGCAGTCAGACTTCAGGAAGCTTTTCAGTAGGTAGTTACTTTCTCTTCAGCCAGTGTTCAAAGGCTATTGTTTCTCTGGTGTATTAGGGCTCTCTGCTGCTAATTGTGCCAATGTCTGATGAAGAAGGTAAGAGCTGATTTTTCAGGAAGACTATGACACTTAATTTTTAGAAGTAAATGCTAAGATTTTAGTGGTCTAGGTCTGATTCAAGTAACAATTCAGATCTGTTGAATCTAAATAGTTCACATTCATGAACTATTCATGCTTTATGCTTGATCTTCATGCTTCATCTCAATGTGTTGAAGGATGTTCGTAACCTGTGTTGAACTTCTTAATGGCTGTCTGTCAAACACTGAGATCTTTTGATTTGTGGCTCCACGAAGGTGTGACAGAAGAAATATTTGCTGTCTGTTCCCAGAGGAATGCAAGTTTTAATTAATGGTATTTTTTAAGTGCTCTCTAGAGCCATGGATTCTGAAAATGTAAACTAAGAACTTTTATCTCTAACTGGTGCAAGCATACTGAAGCCAATAGTTATATAGAAGTCTGTTGCACTTATAATCTAACCATAAATCCTTTTCTGATCCTCTTTTGGAATATTCAACTGATAAAAGACTACCCCAGGATGACGGGTTGAGATAAGGGACTGCATTAAAAATGAATTTTACTGCCATGTTGTAACTCAATACTTCCGCACTTTTGAACAGTTCTAAGATGGAAGGGGGTAAGCTTGATTTGTTATGCCGAAGACCATAGAGCATATGTATTCCACTGAACAAAATGCAAGGAATGTGATTGTTGCACATCAAAAGAGTATGTGCATATGACTCAAATGTATACCATCTGGAATATTGTTATTTAATAAGGAAAGAATCTGGTTGGAACTGCATGTGAGATTCTTAAAATGTTTTTTTTTTTTTGAGTACCAACCTTTCCTTTATTTAAAAAAAGGGGGCGGGGGGGGGAGGTTGTAAGTTCTCTGAAGTTTATTCTTTGAAATGTTCTTCTCAGAAGTTCTAAAATCAGGAGTGCTGCATGGAGGACTAAAGACTTACGTATAAATTTCTGAATCATATACTGGATGAGCTGTACTGGCTGGTACTGTACTGGCTGTTGAAATAACTCTTGGCTCTAATCCATTGCTTCCTCTGCAGGCTTCCTTTTGGATTACTTAGATAACTTTTGTAAGTGTCTCTTTTTTTTAAATAAAAAGAAAAGTCCTTTGGAAGTATTAATATGTTGCTTACTTTTGTTAGACATTCTTGCAGCACAGACCAGTGTGATATTGCAGGCCCAACCAAATAAAAACTTCCATCTTTTCTCTCTCGTGCTGTGAGAGTTGTTCTAATACCAAGCTGGACTGAAAGCTTTCTTGTTCTGGAGTCAGTTTTGTTTAAAAGTGGCACAAGGGCTTTTTGTTTGTTTCAGGCTTGTTGTTTTTCTGGTTTTTTATGCAGTGAATGGACCAGAGAAGAGTTTACTCCTGGACATCATCAGATCCTTTAAAAAACAAAACCAAACAAAAACACACCCAAAACTGAAGACTTTTTCACCTACCTAAAAAAGAGAATGAATTACTAATATAGTCTAGGTATTTTAATGTAAATTGTTGGTTTCCTTAAGCTGTGGCTGCAGTATCTGATGAAAGAAAGTGTTATCCAGAAAATTGTTTCAACAGTCTCAAATTGTAGAACCCATGTTTCAGCTGAACTACATGCTGGGATGTGAATTTGGTAAAAGAACATCAACAGAGGGTCTTGTGCATTTATTCTAACCACTGGCTGAAGGACAGCTGGCCAAAACTCATCTTTAAAAAGACTGGGATAATGTTGATTTGGGAAATGGAAGAATTAAACCAACTGATTTCACCAGCATTGTCCTTCAAGGGTGTCTGTCCTACCTAGCATTAACCCAGTAAAGCAGAATCATCCAGATTCTTTATAATTTCTGGTTGAACAATAAACTGAGTCTACAGAAGTCATCCATTTTTTTCTAACCATCATTTCAGATTAAAAAGGACAATTACTTTAATGTTCCATTCTCTCTAATCTGTTTTGAGTTTACAGTCACTTCTGAGGTTCTATCGCTTAACTCAGTACTGGTTTTTACCTGTTTTTTCTCTGACATAATGCTCTTGAATGCCTCAGTGTCCATTACTCTGAAAAAAAGTGAAGCTCCAAGCCTCCAGAAAGAAAAAAAATTGCTTATAAGAAGCCTAAAAATCTGCAATACTCCTTTTCCTCTTATCCTGTAAGACAGAGGGTGATTATTTCTTCCAAATACTATCTAGATAAATAGTTCTCCTATGAGCAATTGAAAGAAGTCACTTTCTACCCATTTACCGAATTTTTGGAGATGTGGATAATGGTGATACAGTTGATGCTGGATTTAATTGGTACTTGGGCTGCAAAGCCTTCCTAGGAGTTTGCTCTCCAAAGGCTCTTGATACTCATTATGCATAAGGAGAAGCTCCATTCATGCATTAAAAACTGATTAAGACAGAAAGAACAAAGAATAGGAAGAAATCATTACTTTCCAAAAAAAGACAGTCATGAGTAGGGGAGGTTGGGATCTGCATTGTTCAGCATCTGTAGATATGATCAGACAAGCATGTAAATAGTGAGGATACCATATTCACTGTGGTAATTTCTAAAGCTAACTGCAAAAGTTTGGAGAAGCCATGACCCTGAATGACAAGTTGATGAAATAGCAAAATGTGAGGTAGCCTACACCTAGAAAGACTTACAAAACTACATCTAGTTTATTTTTGAGTTTTATATTTTTATAACTGAGGTTGAGATCTTTGTGACTAGTTTGCTGAGGTTAACCTGAGGCTTGGTGACAGTTGAGAAAGCTAACAGCGTTAGGAATTATAAAGGAAGGAGCTGAGAACAAGATAGCATACGAAAATGATGCATCAATCTGGGCTGCCCTGTCATCCCATCTCAAAAAGAAAAAAAAAAAGGTGAAAGTAGAAAAAGACAAAAGTAATTGAAGTATGGAGTTCCTGTCATGTGAGAAGGGGCTACATATATGAGACTCAGGTTGGCCAAGAGCCATCTAGGAAGGAGTATGATAGGCCTATAAAATCAGAGATGGAAAAATGACTGTAAAGTGATTGTTCGTGTTTCTTTGGAATATGAGAAAGTACAGGTTCAAAAAAGGATTAATTTGTGAACTTGAAATTGCTTATATAGCTAGTGTAAGCAATTGCTTGGTTGCAACCTCTGACACAGAAAGTCTTTAAGTCATTAAATGTGTTGAAGCTTTGCCAGGCAAAGCCTGGCAAAAGGACTATTCTTGTCCCTCAATGTTCAGAGCTAGACAATATTTGGAAATAGGATATTCAGCTATGGTTGACATAGTACCATGATTTGTATTATTATAGTTAAAGATAGAAAAAACAGCACTGAGAACTGGGTTGAGAAAGCCAAGATTCTTAGATACCATGAATGATTTTGTGTTTACTAATTTTTTACTTTTGAAAATAAAAAGATTCAGAGATTGAGTGGGCTGTAATTTCTGGGAATCTGTTTCAAATGTATCCAAGGTTTAACACCCAAAAATGAAGGTACTTGAAGTTGCTTAGGGACAGGGTTGTCATTGGGGGGGGCTGGGGGGTAGACACATGACAGCTTTGAAAAGAACAGAACATAATGCTTCTCTGAGTAACTGTAGACATGCCACTTGCAAAGGACCATATGTTGCATCTTTTACTCATACTGGTGAATTGCTGGTCACACATGATTCACTTGAGATGGATTAACTGAGAGTTTTGTGGCAAACAAATAGTGTTGTGTAATGCTGCCAGAAAAAAATAAATCACACCAGTGCATAAAAGTAACTAACAAAACAGCATAGCAGAGATCAATTAAAGTATAAAGTGATTTTTGATGTTTTGGGTAGAAAAACATTTTGGAAGGACAAATGGACAAGATAAGCCTGGCAAACACCGAGAATGGAAAGTGCCATTGGAAACAAAAAATACAGACATAAATTTTACAGCAACTGTATAAAGGGGGTGGCAAATATCTTCTAAGGCGTGAATCTGGTGATGAAGGAGAAGACAAGATGCACCCATGTGCCTCATCTCTTGCAGGTTGCTTTTGTACATGTTTCCATTAGATGTTTTAATGTTCCTGCTAGCTTTGCTTTTTCCTGTTCCCTTTGCATGAGGTGTTTTCTCATTGCTTTATGTCCAGTGAGAGCACAATCCAGAAGACAATATCCAGTTCAGTTTTCAACTTGAAATAATACACACTCTCTTGTTTCTGTATCTTCTGTATTGTTTAATTTCTTCCTTTCAGTGCTAGGTGAATGATTTTGAAATGATGCTTCATGGATGTTAGTTATCCAAATGCCACTGAATGTCTGTAAGTTGGGCACCATATTACCTTTCCTCCTTAGGAGACTGCAGTATGGTGGTATGGGGCTGAATTTCACTGGGGTTGATGCTTTGCTGAGCAGTCTTTGCCAAGCAGTGAAAAATGAGGAGTCCTGTGTAACCTAAATGAACTGATGATTCATAAAAAAGTTACAAAGGGTGACATGAAACAGAACTAGTGTAAACTTTAAGGTGGTTATTTTTAAATAAGGGATGGGAAAGATGACAGGGAATAACAGAAAATGAAGAGAGCAGATATGGACCCAAAGAAGGCAAGAGAAGAGAGTAAGAGTAGTGGGGAAGAGAGAAAATGCTAGAGGAATAAAGATCATGATAACGTATCCCAGCATAACAAGGAAAAAGCAATTTTATTTGTCTTTTGTCTTCTTCCACTCCACTTTTCATCCATTATGCTTTTTTTTTTTCCTATTTTCCTTCCCTTTCTCTCTTTTGCATTCAGTTCATGTTCATTATCTATAACATCCATATAACAAATCCCTTGCTTGAAAACCCAGCTCCAGAATATGGAAAGGCATCTCTGCAATACCCACATATGTCTTTTTATGATTTAATAAAAGTTTTAAGATTGGTTTAAATTTAGTGAGAGAGATGACTAGGGACAATAGATACCAAAGATCGTCAGATCACTTCCCTGGGGACTGAATTCATGACCTTTAACTTCAAAATACAGAAAGCTGCCTCCTTTGGGGAGCTAAAAAACCAGCTTCATAACTTGAACTGTTGGGAAGAACTCATCTGCAGAAGGGGTAATCTCTGCTCAAGAGCCAGATAGTTTTTGATTCACGTGTGTGCAGACCTGTACATCAGAGCTTCAAAAAAATTACCTGCTCAGGGTAATTCAGACTTTTCTACATGTATTTGATCATCTTTCTCCACAATGTAAAACGCTGTGTTGCTTCTTGAGTGCCTTTGGAATTTTTTATCATCTTTCTGAACAAAAGATGTGATTGTTATGAGTGAGAGGGAAGGAATAATAGAAGAAAATCTACTCAGACTAGATAATAATGAAGATTATATCTCCACAAACTAATAGGATTTCAGCTAAGAATCTGAATAGAATGCAATCAAAATGTTAAAAAGTTAAGCTTTTCCATTGATTTCTAACAAGGTGTAAGAAACCTGTTCTTGTAAAATAGGATGTAAATACTGTTGGTTCTGGTGTTCTGCTACTGCTTTCTTCAAGGACCCTCTCACTACTAAAAATGTTTTAGCCCACATCAAAATGCACCAATAAAAATGTAATTCTTAAACATGTCTGTCTTTCCATCATCTCCTTTCCCTGAACTGTAATGATATGTAAGAAATACTAATTGAATTACTTTCCTTACAGAACACTTTAATGCAAGATAAGTGGTGGCAGTATTTACTAGGTTATGAGGTTAATATTTCCTCAGCACTGGTTTAAATGGTGTCTTACTACAGTATAGTGTAGTTGGGGGCAATCCATATTGGAGCCTGTGATACATACAAATTTTAAGAAATTATTTTTTCCATTATCTAGAGTGAAACAGAAGTGAAATAATTTGCATAGCATGACACAGCAGATCAGTATGAGGGCAAGGATAAAATCAGACACCTAGTTTAATGACCTGCACAGTAGGTTATACTGCCTCAAGCTTAAACACCTGAAGTAGAACTTTCAGAAACATCACTGTGATTTAAGAGAACAAATTTCATAGACCCTGTGCTCCCCTATAATTTAAATGTTCAAAAAAAGAACCATTTAGAGTTTTTATCACCTAATTTTCTCCCCGACTACAATGTGAGGCTGGCAGCATTTCTATTCTCCTATTGTTCCTTTTCCTGGTTTTGTTCCAATTAAATTTTAAAAGTGGACTGCTTATGTATTTGTATAATACCTTGCACAAAGGGGTCTCATCTGCATTGTAATACTATACAATAAATCAAAATGACAAAACCAACCAATTTCTAAACGGCATACGCTTGGATACTTCCAACTTTGTATAAACTCGTAAAAGAAGACTTCTAAAGAGACCAGTCCAGAATATTACTGCTAGAGACATGAAAGCAAGTGTATTTTTCATGTATTAAAGCATCTGGAGGGTCTGCTATGAAGTCAGAGTTTTTACACTAGCTTCAGTAAAATCAAGGCTCAAATGAGGAGACAGGGAATTAGTGTTCTCTGCTGTTGAGGAGTGCAGCTTTGGTAGTAGTAGAATGTAGTTATAAATGAAATTATGTTTTAAACATGATCAGAAAACTGTTGGGAGCAAAGGGCTAATGAACTATGAATAGTTACTGTAATAAAAGGTTAATCAATTATGTGCTGTTATAAGCAACCCATTAGGCCTGTGAGACACATTAGCCATCTTTTTTCAAATCTTTATGTCACTTATGGATGTGCTGACAGTCATTAGTAACAAGTACTGTTCATATTTGTTTATAAAAGCGGTTGGTTGTTAATATTTTATAAACTTCCATGGAAAATATGATTTACTAATGGTTGTTACTTGTCCCTTATCTGGTTTGGTTTCAGATAAGTTTTGCTTTAAATTGAGAAGTCCAGGGCTGAGTCCTGGATTCTGCCTAAATTGCCAGGGCTGAAGAATTTATATTTTGTGACTGCAGGCAGAGTTTACAAAGATTAAAGCAAGTCTAGATAACTCTATTATTAAAGACTTCAGCGATATGCAGTTACTGCTGTTGGTTGCTACCAGATGTGAAGCTGTAACACTGAAGTACAAAGATAGGAAATAAGGAAATAAATGATGCTGTAGACAAACGTTCATTGCAGACCAAGCAGGATAATTGACTTATGTGACGGAGCTGTACTAGTATATTCTGTCAATATTTTGTCTTTTATAAAGCTTGAAATTGTTCATTGACTGGTTTGTCTAGCAAACTTTCCTGTATTGCTAAAAATATTTTTTTCTTAAAATGTAAATGTATACTCTTTTTCCCATTCAAATTCTTGTGTTATATTTTCTAATTTCCAAATGAGTTCTGTTGGCCTAGCCTCCTTTAGTGTTATCACTGGGGAAGTACTTGTAAATGGGTCGAAATTTCAGTTAGTTTTCAGAGAGGCTTAGAAGACTGAGGAGGCAGTTTGTTTTTTGAGCTTCATTGGCAGAGTTTACTGCAGCTTCTGTTGGTGCTGGTTTTGTATTTGTTTGAGTATCCGTAGTTTTTACTGTTTCTATGGAGTATCAACTGACGGAAAGGAAGAAGTCATTCTGCCTTTTGGCAGGACAGTTGCCTGCCTTCTCTCTTGAATACTGGGTCTTGCTTATAATTAATTTAAAAATAACAACCCCAAACCCTAAGACAAATCATCTACTTTGACTTCTGTTGAGATGTTGAAATGTGTATTCAAGATACTGCGGAGTTTGAATGCTCACACATGTATGCTTCAGAGTAGCAGGTCCTCATGTCTGCTGTGCTTTCTGCACACAGACAGGATAACCCTAGTGTAATGATCAGTTGTGGAGGGTGATTACGTACTACAGTATGATCCACAGCATTTGTTACTTGCTTTCACTGGATAGCAAGTACTTAAAATAATGTTAGTATGTTAATTAACAGGTGCCTCATTGTTCCTAATACTGGTCATGCTAATGTTACATTTCTGCCTTGAGACTATCAAAAGAAAATCTTATTTAGTACGAAGGTCCGTATCTAACAGGAATGGAAGAGATTCATCTATTGTGTGCCTTCTTTCAAACCAGTGTGATGTCATATTGAGAGGAATTTGCCTTTTTAGTGTGTTTCCAAAAGTGTATGTAAAATATGAGGTGAAGAGAGGGAAGCAGCATGGATGTGCTGAACTAAATTGTGAGTTACTGACACTGTCCCCGATACCGAAGCTAATTCTGGATGGCGTACACTGTGATACAGTGTATCCCTGTGGAACTGGATGGATACTGGGTGGTGTGGAGGCAAGCAACAATTAGCTATTATTGACATAACCGCCCCGGGGAGGGAGCACACAAACAGGCTATAAAAGACAAACGTCTTGTAATAGTGGGTGGTCGCTGGGTATCTGGGCCTGCAGAACCGATAGCTCCGGTGAGCCAAAGGCATGTCTCCGGTTTCACCCCCTCCAGGCAAATGGATGACTTTCTGTGCGAGCATGTATCTTAATGATACCGGCTGCTCTCTCCAGCCAAGCAGCAGAGCGTTCACCTAGCAGCAAACGGGAACTGGCTGCTGCTTCTTCCTATCCAGACTGGAAATTCTTTGCAGCCAGCTACAGAAATAGCAGGGAGGCCGCCGTCCCCGCCCTCCCGCCCCGGCTTGCAGCAGGCGGAGGGGCCCCAACGCCCGTGTGTGCGTGTGTGTGTGTGTGTGTGTGTGTGTGCGCGTGAGGAGCAGGTGGGCCCCGCGGTAACCCCGCCCCGCGCGGGTCCCCGTCGGCCATACGGTGATGGCAGCAACCTCCGTGCCAGAGCAGGCTCTTTATTGGAGGAGGGGGCTGTCAATCCGCGGCCGAGCAAGCCCCACTCTCCGGCAAGCTGCTCCCAAGGTCTGATTCTGGAGCTGTGGCCGGTTGCAATGGGAAGCGGCGTCGGAGGGAACAAAGTTTGCAACACTTGGGCACTTGGCTGCTCGCGTCCTTGATGCCCGTGGCAGGAGCCGGTGCCTAAAAGCAGCGGGCAGCCAGGCGGCTGGCACGCCTTGCTGGTCTGCTGTCGGCACTGCTATCGCAAAGTTTCAGCTATTTTAATGTACTAAAATCCAGGATTTTAATTATCAGCCCTCCCCGCCCCCACCTCTCCTTCTAGGTAGGCGACAAATATTTTTATTCTGTGGATTAGAGAACTTTTTGCATGGAAATTTACTGACTTCGGAGTGGTCTCCGTTTCGGGGAGAGGGGGGAAAGGATTTGTTTTCATCGCAGTTTATTTCTGTTTTCTGGATCACAGGATTTTTGGAGCTATATGGAGGGATCTCAGGATGGTGTGCACCAGGAAAACCAAAACTTTAGTGTCCACTTGCGTGATTTTGAGTGGAATGACTAACATCGTCTGCCTGCTGTACGTGGGCTGGGTCACCAACTACATTGCCAGTGTTTATGTGAAAGTGCAGGAGCCGATCTCGGAAAAAAAGTTAGAGGAAGACAAAGGGGACACTTTAAGGATTATAGAAAGGCTGGACCATTTGGAAAATGTCATCAAGCAGCACATCCAAGGTACCACCTTACCCCCCGCTTGCCTTCCCACCCCACCCCACCCCGCCGCTTGCCGTGTGCAGTCTCCATCCCCTCCCGCCGCGTATGCTGTGTGTGCGTGTGACATTTCTGTCGCGATCGGGGAGAGCCGTGCCTCCGCCCGGAAGAGCCGGGGGCTGCGGTGCGTGTGGGAGTCCCCGGCGCTCCCCTCCCGGCGCCTGGCGAGATGAGCGGCGGAGGCGGGCGGCGTGGGGGGGACCTGCCCCGCTCCCCTCCCTCCCTCCTCCCGGGGCGGCCGCGGCCGCCGCCGCCTGCGGGAAGCGGTCCCCCGCGGGAGAGCGGGCCGCGGGCGCCGGGGCGGCAGTGCGCGGCGGAGCGGTGGCGGGGGCTGGGCGCCGGGTGCCGGGGCGAGCACCCGGGCGCTGGGCGGCGGCGGCAGCCCCGCCGGGCCGGGCTCGGCCTGGTGCTGTAATAAACCTGACCTCAGCTCCGTGCCCGTCTGTGTCTTGCTGAAGTAAGGGGTCCGCGGGGAGGGCTCGCCGCGAAGGGCAGGGGAGCCTCTCCCCCTCTTGCCGTTATCGTCGTTGCTTTGCATTTGTTATTTTTCTTTTCCAAAATGGGTTGCTGCGAGGGGAGTTTTTGTTCTCCTCCCCCTGTAAACCTGACTGCTAATCCGTGCTGAGAGTCTGTGCGTGTCCGGGTGTGCTCAAGGTTTTCCCTTAGTGCTGCTGTAGTGCTGGGAGCCACTTGGGATTGTAACTGGGGCGCTCTCTCGTAGGTGTAATGCCTTTTTAATTTGATCTCCTTTTAATGGGAGCTCTGGGAGAAGGGTTGAAGTGGGCGAGCAGCGGGGGAGAATGTGATTATTTCCTGGGAGTTTGGGATTTTATACGAGTTTGCTTTGCTGGGTGATCTGTAGTGTCTTCCTTTATATTTTCATCATCTGCATGGCATCATACAGTCATTCCCTCAGTCTGCTAAGTGGGTTGGATAGTAAGGAGGTTGAAGGTGGGGGTAGGTGACAGCTCTTAAAAAATCTAGAGGGACGGTGTTTCTCGGCTTCTGCATAACCTCCGCTGAATGTTCAAATCCCAATTCTAGTCTCTCCTAAACATGAAAAGGGAGAGCAAACCATCTGGTAAAGGATACGTATCACCAGTGCAAAAAAAAAAAAATCTCACTCGCTTCCAGGCAGCTTTGGCCAGCTGGTCTTCTGGGAATACAAAGAAAGGTGGAGCAGGCAGGATGGCTAATCCCATATGAATTGGGCTTCCCCTGCTTGTCAATACTCGTAAATTGCAGCACTATTAAAGCCCAGCTACTTTGGTGTGACTTGTATTAATATTTTTAAAAATATGACACATCACTATTCAGTTTGTATATGCTTTCATTTCTTAGATAGTCTTGTCATCTTGGGTAAATTAGTAAAATACTACTTTTTTTTCTGGAGGATGAGTTATAGCAGCTCTTGCAAGTTTTAAGTTCTCTCATGCAGTCCTTAAGTTTTTTTGATTCCTGAAATGGATTTTTAAAAGGAGATATATTCTTGTCTGTGTGCCAGTGGAGTGCACTGTGGAAGCATGTATGAAGGTAGGGATTTTTCAAAAGGCGCTGTTAAGAGTTAGATACTTGAAATTAATTCACTTTCCATATGATGCTGGAGCATAACTCCTTCAGGTTTGTTGGTGTGAAGCTTAAATACTCCTATTTCTGTTCAAGGAGAATGACAACGTCCATATCGGCATGTTCCTTCAGTCAGTAGTTTTTCTCAGAGTAGTAGAGAAAGGTATGCTTAAATCAGGGAAGAGTATAGCATGGATTAGAGCATAAACTTTTTTTGCGACTTTTTGTCACTATGCATAAACTAAACCAGAAGATATTTTCCTTAAATAACATTTGTATGAAAGTTGAAGAGAGTCTTCTGAAAATAATTAAGTGAACAGTTCGGTAATAAGTACTATAATATATTTAGGGGAAAAAAATAAAATTTACCAAGTTCTCATACCTTATTGAAGCCACTTACTCTTTAAGATAAATAAACAAAATAAATAAATATCATAGATCATTAAGTGGATTTTCTGTACTTTTACTTGCCAGATCATAATAACTGGGGTTCACAAGGGATTCCTGTGGCAGAGATTGCACGATAAGGTGTTACTTTAATCAGATTTTGCTTAACACTGTGAGATGCTGGGAATTCTGGGTCATGGTGCAAAACTCACTGAAGTCATTGGAAGGAATATCCCAAGCTTGACTGGGTTTGGGATGAGCTTGAAGGTCAGCTTTAAGAAATTATAAGTTTGAGATTCATTGCCATAAATTGGGTAAACCAGCTGCTGTAATGGTTCTGGACAAGATTATAAGGGCTATCTGTAGTTTCCTGTTAAACTTTTCCTTGGACCACTTCTTTTTTATGTTGGGGAGAGGTGTCAATAGCTCAGATGTTCTGCAGTGCTGAACAGGCATGAAATTAGCACGGGTAATAGAATTGCATTCCATAGGATATCCTGCAAATACCAGAGAGCTTTAACTGCCACATTTTACACATGGGGTTACGCTAGTATTTCATTTTAATTTGTTTTCTGATTGAATTGTTTAATTAGATGCCATCTGGGAATTCCTTTGGCATATAAATTGCAGTCTTGTAATATTTTATCAAGTGTCCTGGAAATAAGAAGGAATAAGAGGTGCCTTCATATAAAACACTTTTTAAAGTAAGTATTTTTAAAAAGACATTTTCATGGCAAAAAAAGTATCAGACTGAAAAGAGTGTTGCGGGGGGAATTTACAAATGAGAGAGAGGTTCGGATCACTTAAAGAATCCCCTCCCAATTGTATTAGCAATAGAAAAATGATTTAATAGAGATTTGTATGGAAGTGTGACTTCACAGAATTCGTTGGCAAGGTTCGCTTTATTACTTAGTACATGGATGAAATGCACACAGGAAAATTAAGTCAGAATCAAACTAAACTTATGTGTATAGGGACTGAAAACATAATGGGGTAAAAGGAAATGTGGGAAAGGGTAAGGGAGACCCTCCCGTTGAGTCACGCGGTTCAGAGAAGACCTCCTTGCTTTCTAAACTCATGTTGGAGTCTAGGTGCGGCTGGATCGACTCCTAGTCCCAGACTTGGGCAATGGTTTATATCTAAAGGGATTATGAGTATAATAGCAGCCTGAAATTCATTCACAGTTGAATAAAAATCACAACAGTAATTTAAGTATAAATTTGAAAGTATTAACTTATATCTTACAATATACTTGCTATAACATACTTAATAACTTATATCTTATAATGTACTTGCTATAACTTGCTTAATATCTTATAATATACTTGCTATAACTTACTGTAGACTATTCAAGTTAGTACACATGTATGCATAAAGACACTGAGAGAATTACATATAAGAGAACAAAACAGAGTAAAAGAGAGAGAGAAAAGAGGTATACCTGTTAAAAATTCCCCTCGAGATCGGGGAAAACATTCGTGTCGAATGCTTCGCCATTTGTCTCAACGGGCAAAGAGTCGAGCCTCAAGGAGTGAAGAGAATCAGCCCCGTGTCGGCTTTTGGCAACGGACCTCTGATTTTTGCAAACAGGAAAGTTTGTGAGCTGTGAGAGGCATCACACTCGGAGATGCTGGTTGCAGCCAGCTGCAGTCCAGGAGAGCTCAAAGGGCCTCACTTAGGACCACTGTTTATAGGTTTGGGAGATAATTGACTTTCATCGTTAAGAAAATTCTAGAATCCCAGCTGCGCTGGAAAAGTCCGAGACTGATAATAACTCAAAACATAGATACAGGATGCTCCAAGATTGTCAGGGGAGGATTGTAATGTCTCAAGGTTGTTAGGAGAAAGAACTGGCTGCAGGTTGAGAACTGGCCATGTCTATTCCCGTCCCCCTGCCTTTGCCGGGCAGCGGGAGTCCTTGAGATGCATAGCGTATCTCCCTGTGTTAGCTGTGTAAGAGTTCCTGGCACAGTCAAGGGTCGCTTAACTGTCTGACTCATTACACTTATGCTAAGGCCTAGTGAGCCTTTCCGAGTTCGTAAATCAGCCCGGAGAGGGGGAAAGAAATGCACCACCACAAAGAGATTTCCAGATCAGAGAAGCTGAGAGAGAGTGAAAGTATGCATGCCTCATGTTTAGAAAAAACAGTATGGAAAGGGAAATATTTGTACTGGTATTGGCCAAGAATTGAAAAGTTATAATGCACAAGTATGTACCTGCCATGTTGTACGTCTTACACTGCTGTGTATTCACACTTCTGCAAATGTTGAAGGATAATCATTTCTCTGCACAAGTTTTCTGGGTGCTGGAAATGGAATAAGAGCATGTGTGTCTGCTCTGCCTGTATGGTACTTCTCTGCTTCCTTCTTTCCTCATTATGTGTTAATTTATGTCATGTAGCCTATGGGTGTGCTGCACAAGAGTCATGTGTCTGTATAGTGACTTTAGTGATAGGCAGTTTGGGGCAGGTCTGGCAACGTTGCAGTGTAGTTGGGCAACATGGACCACAGAAAGAAGTATTTTGTGGAGTGGAAGCATGATGCTGGAACGTGAGCTTAAGCCTGGGAATCGTGAATTCTTGGCTTGCAGCCTGCCACGGTTTACAAGATGGTTTTGGTCAAATCACTTTACCTTTTTACAATGATGATCACCTGCATGCTTTTCTTTGGTAGTGTGTTGTGATTATGGTGTTAATTACATGTGAATGCTACCCAGCTAGTACTAAAGAGATTCTCCCCCCCTGCCCCCAAACTTCAGTAGGAGGCATATGTTTTATGCTAGCAGGCAACCCACTGAGAGAAACTTCTAGTTTCTACTTCCTTTTGAGTTTGCAAACACGATGGTGTATTTTTTGAGATTTATTGTGTGTGTGTGTGTTTTTATGTGTGAAAGAAAGCAAGGAAAAGACCAAATGGATAGTTTTATGCAAAATGCAGTCCTTTTTTATGTCTAACAAAGGTGTGTGGCACATGTATAATCTAGTACTATTGAGCTTTATTACCAGAAAGTATACTTTAAATGGCTAAAGTTAATGAATTTTGTGTTAAAGGAAGTATCTGTGGTTCCATCCTAGGATTTGAAATCGGTTTTTCCTCAATTTTATTTGAAAATGGTATGTTCTGTTGAGTTCACAAGGAACATACTGGTTCAAAAAACCCCAAACGCTCTTATTTATCAAAATCAATACAAGAGTGCTTCAGACAGGTCACGATGCCTCATTCGTCTTAATAATGCATCATGCATTGGCTCTGTCACTAAAAAACTGCCCTAAGTTGCATGTGCAGTTGGAAGATCATGTGAGCAGGCAGGCTGCTCTTAATCATATACTTAGTTTGTAACAATGACAATAGGAAAAACACTAGCAAGAAGGCAGCAATTTATTGTTTTCTGCAGCCTAGCTTTAGGCCGTCATAGGTGATGAGTTAAACCTTTTTCTTGAAAAGCTATGCTATGGTTAAGCCGATATCACTTAAAACACTTCATGCATGCCATCCTGTTTGTCATCTTATGCAATGTCATTTTAATATTTTTCAGCCTTCGTAATTTCTGGACCAGTTGAATTCTTAGTGCAAGATCAATGGATGATTACTAAGACATCTGTGTTGTATTAGGACTTTGGTCCCTCATCTTTGCAAGCTGCTGCATCTGTTGTCATAAATGGAATGTCAGGTGCTGTGTGGACTTACTTGGGAAAATTTTTAAGAGAGGAGATGTATGTGTAATCTCTCGACCTGCTGCTTAGAATGATTTGCTCTGTGGATTTACTTCAGCTAATGATAGCTATCCTGTAGTTGGGTATCTAATCACTCTCTGTGGTCAGTTGTGGGAGGGAGAAATCTCCAGCATGTGATTCATTCCCTGTCTTGGACAGGTGTAAGGGTGGAATGATTTGCTTTCAGAAATGGCATATTTTGAGCTTGGGAACTAGGTCAACCAAGATTCCTAATTTTAGCCATCTAAAAGTTTGGGTAAGTAAATTCCGTGTTTGATATCGACCCTTTATTTTCTACCCTTTATTTATTTATCTCAAACATGAGGAAGAATGTAGTATATAAACCTCTGGTTTGTGATAGCTATCCTTTGCAGCCCTGCTAGCTAGCTGGGTTCCATAAAGTCAGGCTCACTAGGATTCGCATGGCCATTCCACCATATCTCTTACTCTTGTGGTACTTTCCTTTTGGGAATAATTAATTGTTAAATCCCCCCAGCTTATTTCCGTCAAGCTCAAAAGCAGTTAGACATGTTTATCACGCACTGCAGTGTATTTATTTTACTGAGAAACAAATCAGCAGTAGGCAGTAGCCCTGGGAACACAGCTCTTGCTGCACTACAGAGGGCCCTATATTCACAGTCTCTGTAAAAGCAGAGAGACCTGCTGTCCCAATGTAACTAATTGCAAGAGAAGGAACTACTTGGATATGTAAGACATGCAGGATTAATCCCATTATTTTTTCTCTTTAGGCTGTGACTTCTCAAGTCATTCTAGATTGCTGCATGTCAGTGCAGATTAATTTGAATTTAACTTTCATGTTCCTCCATGCTTAGGAATGGGTGCACTAAAGAAAACTTTAATATAGTGACTTCAGCTAGAAGACCTAAATTGCTATAAATTTTCAAGCATTGCTGGAGGTGCAGGTATTTCAAGGACCATCTACTGAAGAATTAATGATGTTGGTTATGTTGATTACAACTTGGTAATTTATTATTACCATTATTAAAGGTAACTTTTTTTGTGCTTTTAGTATCTTTAGTTCTCTTCTAATTGTGTTCTTTCTTGGTGGTTCTTCCACCGAGGATTTATTTTGCTATAGTTAGGATGCAGTGGCCAAAACTGAGGAGTGGTAGGCTGGCCTTATTAAGGTAACTATTTTATTACTGGAGATTGAATGATTCCTTTAATGATTAAAGTTGTTTTTTCAGAATGAGGTATGGGTTGTGGTTCGCCCATGGCCCCCGATTGTCAGCTAGATCGCTCTATTAATTCTTTGAGTTTATGCAATGGGAAAAGCATTCCAGTTGCAATTTTTTTTGAGATTGTGTCTTTTGAGCCAGAAACAAGAAAAGTTTTATTTGGCCGCAAAGTGAGAGTGGATGGTAGCTTTGTAGTTGGGAAGGGAATTGACCTGGATTCTGTTTCCTTCAATCTAGGCAATTTCTGTAGTTCACATGAAAGTCTTCAACAAAAGGTGAAAAAATGAATTGGAAGCAGAGGCTGGGAACTGTGACTTCTGTGCCCTCCACAAGTTCTCTTACTGCTCAGCTAGAGAATTTTGCTTTTTCTCTCTGAAAAAGTTCATTTTTGTTGACATTTGTTATCTCTGCATAATGGCACAGCTTCAGTGGAAAGAGCGGATTGTGTACTACAATCTTTGAGCAGATGATTTATGGGCTGTGCAGAGATGGAGATAGCTATTCTGCTTAAGGTTCTGGACTCAGCTCATTGCTTCATTTGTGCTGGCTAGGTGTCACTTTGGAAAATGTTGCTCAGGTTGACACAAGCAGCCTGCAGCTGTGCAGAGATTAGAACTTAGATCTTTTGACTTTCTGCTAGACTGTTATGCCCATTTTAGTACTAACGAGTGATTTTATCTATATGACCAAAATCTAGATAAATACATATGAAAAGAAACAAAGCAAGACCTACACATAGCTGCTGGGAATTGTGTGTTATGTATGAGATCAGCTTGGTCCCAGCATCACACTCTCTCATGGCAATATCTGCCTTAGCAGTCTAATGTAAAAAACACTCTTCCACTTGGGCATACCGGGGCCTGGGGTTGATTGTGATCTGCCAATTAACTGTTGTGCATACAGGGGCAGACAAAGAGAGCAGTGAGAGGTGTGACTTTTCTCAGGGCCTAAAACTGAAAAAAGTCTTTGCTTAGAGGAGCATGGTGCTGCGGCCGCTGTATGCTGTGATATACCTGTTCTTGTTTACTGGGTCAGAAAAAGATGTCTTTATCTGTACACAAGGTGCACTCTCTTTATTTCTGAAATAAATGCAAGAGTGTTATTGTACCTTGAGTTCAAGACTGTGTTTGGAGAGGTGGCTCCTACATGCTAATGATACTTACTCTCGCTGTTTAAGGAGCAGGACAAAACTCTAGAATTGCATCCCAGAGTATCGTTTGTGGCTGATGTAGTTTATTTTTTTTTCTCTTGCATGAGCTGAGTGCTTATGAAAGAGTCTAGTACTCTGCATCCAGTAGTACAGGATGTGGACCTATAAGTGCATGTGTGCAAATATGAAGCTTTCCATTATATTATAAAAAGAGACTACAAACACTTGTTTATCACTGAGCCTGGGATGGGCTATGTGGTTTCTCCATTGTCTTTAGGGCCAAAAGGTTGAAGTTGTTGCCTGTCTCTACCTAACACTGCTCCTTTGCCTGTGACAAGCCACAGAAGCAGTTTAATTTAATTTTGTGTTCAAGAGAAGGGTCTTGTCATCAACATCATACTATGAAAGTATGCATAAGCTGCAGTGTGATGGGATAAGCTAATATTATCCATCTGAATGTTAGAGACGTGAGACATAAAGAAAACCTATGGTGACTTAAAAAAGTGAATATTGGGCTCGGATCTTGAGACAGCAGTGGCAGTTGTGGAGATGGCTTAGCTGCCTTCCCAAGGATGATGGGGAATCCCTGGTTGCCATTAGAACAGCCCAGGAACTTGATCATCAGCTGTTAATGTATGGAGTGTGGCAAGGGACATAATGGGACATGAATCATCTTTAACTGGTTAACAGCTGTCCTCATTTATTGCACTCGTAAGATTATGTCATTTACACTTGGCCCAGAGATTGGAGACTGGACTTAGTACAGCGTGCTGTGGTGTCTTGGGATTGTCCCTGAGTCCAGAGCAGATACTGTGTGACTGCTGATAATAAGTGAAGTAATTTACTGGTCCACAATTAGCAAAACTACTTCTTTAATGAAATTAAATTTCTCTCATGAAAAAGTGAAAAGTAACTTCATATCTTGTCATGCATCCTCTGAGATTAATTCTTTTTCATTTCTCTGCTACATTATTTTCCTTTCAATTTCCCTTATTTTTTGGTATTTAAAAATGTCTTCTAGTCTTCCTTGTTTTGTTCACTAAGCTGTATTATGATCAGAGTCCAATGGCACTTCCATCACCTGTGGAGGAATCTTTCTGTGTTGCTCTTGGCCTTCCAAGAGGCTACCTCTGTAGCCTCTCCAGAAACTTCTGGGCTCTTTTATTTTAGGGACTTGAGAAGCACCTCAGTGACAGGCTGTTTGGTGGGACAGTGTGGACAGATACACTGAATAGACACTGAAATTGCCAGGTACCTGAAACTTAATGCTCTGTCTTCATGCTGCTGTTACTATTAAATCTATTCTGAGTACAGATGAGTTCTCTGTTAAACAACATTGTTTCCATTTGCTTCATAAATTTTCCCTGCTCAACTGGTGTTTTGTAACAAAGGTGTTATTTTTAACATGATATCCTGAGTTTCCTGAGGCAAAGGCAGAGATCTTTAGGAGCCAAAACCATGACTGTAACCATTACATTTCTCCAGCACCTCCTCTACTTGGCTTTGAAAATGAACGAATGAGAATATTCTAATTGCTTTTTTATAATATGGAGATGGAAGGTCCAGGTTGCTTCCTTGAAATTCTCTGTCTTTAAAATGCCAGAATGTGTCTTCTCAAGTCTATAATGGATTCTTACTGTATCCTCTACTTATATCATATGATTTTAAAAAAAAATTATTATTTCTATGACAGTTACACTGTGGCAGCTAGCTGAAATCCCAGCTGTCTTGTGATCAGTGCTGTACAAATGTGTAGCGGAACCCTTGACTTGGAGATCTTCGTCTCCGTGGATAAGATCTGCTGGAGCTGGGCAGAGGAGAGGGATATAGAGAATTGATATGGCCAAATCTATACAGACTGTTGGTGGCAGGTTTGATTTGCTGCTGGAGTTGCTCAGATGAATCAGACAGAAGGTCATCTTTCCTCCCATTAGTAACAGCCCAGAGAGAATGTGTGAATCCTGCAGTACGCAAACGTTGCGGTGTTGTGTAGTAGCTGCATCTGTTCTCCCACTGTAGATCTCGGCCTGGCTGATAGGAATTTGAGAATGATATGAGCTCTGAAGTATGAGATTAGATGTATCTCCCAACGTGCGTGTTATAATTAGCACTTCTTAAATACCACATAATTGCCTAATTCTCTGCTTCCATCTTGAAAATTCATGATCTCGGTGACCTTTTGTCAGTAATGTTGGTGGAGGTGTGGAAATCCTATTGTACTTTTGGTTTTGCCATTTCCTACCTCCTAAATAAAAACCCTTATTTTAAATGTGAATGTTTGAATTTTCCTTTTATTAGAACTGTCACAGGTGATCTCTGAGAAAAGAGGATTTCAGTAAGCAGCTTTCTGAAGAATATAAGAAGAAGAGGTAGTATTTCTGGTTTTTTCTTCATAGATAAGTGGTCATTCTAGTCTTCATTTTAGGGAGCTAATATAGATTTTTAGACTGCGTTACTTGCCCATATGTAATCTGGATCTAGCTAGAGATCTATTTCATGAATCATCCAACTAATGCAGTGAATTACTTGTCCCTGCTTTCACGGGGGATTCAAATTCCTTTGAAGCTTTTCTTTCTGCATCGAGTCATGACTTGCCAAAGGCTTTGCAAGAAGGTTTGGCATGCCGTAGGTAAAAGAAAAACTGTCAGATAAACTTTTCCAGCACAGCAGACTCGGTGAGTCTGTACCCATCCATTACAGGATTATCACTGCAATAAAGTTATGGTTAGAGAAAACACCTTTTGGGATTTCTCTGTGCACAGAATAAATAGGGCTTGCAGAAGAGAGCACAGAATAGTTTTTAAAATAACTTTGTTCAATTTGTTTGTTTTTCTCTGAGGTATTTATAATTTTAACAGCAGTTTATTGCATGATCACACAATGCCAGCGTTTCCCTCTTCTACTTGTGCTAACAGGAATATTTTAAGTTGCTCAAGTGAAGGGTGGGGGAGTGGTATGCTGTAATTTCTGTGGTATTTCTGGTTAGAAGACGTGTTCACTTCATGTGTAACAATTTGTAGGATGAGGAGGGTCAGGGAGGAGAGAAGTATAGAAAAAGCTAAAGGCTGCATAAGAATACCTGAATGTTTTATCCCTTTTTAGTTAATACGAAACTACAGTTACTGAGTGGAAACTATTGAGTTTCCACTAGTGTTATTGAAATTGGTGAAACAAGTGCTGTTGAGTTCCCATGGAGTGGAAAGAAGCGATGCACCATTTCTGATTCTGTTCTGAAAGCCTTTTATTTTCTTGTCACTCTCAAAACCAGTTTCACATCTAGTGGATTATTATAAATATTTGCTTGTTAATTAAACCCAAATCTAGTATTCAAAAATGCAAGATGTAAAGCTAATTGATTTAGTTTATATAGACCTTTTAAAACATACATAGTATCTTTAATGAAGTAAGAAATATTTGGCTTGCATACAGTCAGAATATCATAAGCAAGATACTGGTCTTCGCACCAAAATTGTATCCCTATTGGTCTCCAATACTGTAATCGGGTATTGTTGTTTTGATTCTGGTTTTTCAAGAGGCAGTAGAGTTAGTACTCTATGACTTTACAACATGATGTCAGCCATAAATGCTTGTGACATCATCATTCAACTTAGATGTAATTGAATGAGATATTTTAAGCTTGTGTTTAGCTAATATTTTCACATCGCTGTAAAGCTGTATAAGTTTAAAATTAATTTCAGATTGGACATAAAACAAGCAAACCAACAACAAAAAAACCCCACATGTTCCAAAGGGATGTGTAAAGCTGTACATAAGGCCAGGAAGACTAGTGAATTTATGCACTAAAAGCAGCAAGGCCAGAAAAAGCAGTAGCAAAATGACGACAGAAGACTTATGTTTGGCTAGATCATTCCCACTTGCAGCTTTCATTTCTCTAAACGCAGGCATTGTAACAGGAATGCTTTTGGTATAGAAACATTTTTATCTTATTGATTTATTGTTGTACTTAATATAAATAAAATTCTGTCAGCATACATGAGTTTTTCAGGACAGCTTATGTCTTTCTTACATTAAAATAGTTTAAAAGCACTTTCATAGTGCTAATTCTACTACTCTTTTCATTTAAGTACTGAGAAAAAATTTTGCATGCAAATAAATATGGAAATATATATACAAATATTTAATATATATAAAAATATTCTCTATATAATAATAATCTCTCTCTCTCTAAATGTATGTATGTGTCTTTAATGGTTACACTAAGGATCCATATGTCTTGTCTTGAAGGCAAGAAGGGTCTTCACCATTGCCTGATATGGACTGACACGGAAGAGTTTGTAAATAGTAATACAAGCACGGAAGCAAGAACTTGATTAGAGCAAATGGGAGCATGTTTGCATAATATCCGAGTATGGTGGCAACAGGAACAGACTCCTGCAGTCTGGAAATGCAAAGGACAGAAGTATTGCCTGAAGTGTGTTTAGAACTAGGTTTTCAGACAGTTGTTAGCGCTCTCTGCAGTAATTGAGTAATAGCTGATGGCTAGAGTGAGCCCTGCACATTTCATCACTTATTAGCGGAGACCATTTTCAGGATGATTGACTGCTGTAGAAGCAGGTAGAATACTGGGTCAGAGTGAGTGGGGAGCCACAGTATTGATTTCTCATTTGAAGAAGTAAGTAAAGGTAAAGCTTTTTACGTTGCAACTTTTAGCTCTTGAGGGTAGATTTTTAATGGTTCAGCGCGGGATTCTTTTTTCATAATTAAGAAATAAGCTGCTGTTGGAGAATTTTTAAATTTATGAAAGAGTAAAATTCCTTGTTATGAGGAAGCCTGGAGACTTGAAAACATGTAAAAGGAAATTTAATGTTCTAATGTGTGAAACATTCCTTGGCTCCTTGCAGTAACAGCATGTCAATATATTTTTGTCTGCTTGACAATATGTAGGAAATGCCTTTGATTTTGTAAAATTGCATGTAATTTCTTAACATTTCTTTTGATTCTATTGATTAAAGCTTTTCTGCCTTGCCTAGAGACATTAAATAGCAAACCATCTGCTAAAAACAGATTGGCAACATTCCTGAAAACTAACATAAAAAAAAAAATTAGTCTAAATATATTTTAAAGAGTGTTCCTACTGTGTTCTGGGACGAATAGAAAAACCAAAGCTTCTGTTATAGTCTGGCAAAAGGTTGTAGTACCTGGTCAAATACTGGTATTGTCTTCATACCATGGAGAAAGATACTGACTGCAGCAAAAAAGCACACAGGTACCAGATGATGTAGTGTAAAAGTGTCATTACAAATGCTGTCCCACGTGGCTGTGTGTTTACCACCTGTATCCATTATACAGGAATTGATGGATAATCAGCCATTCGGCCCAAAGTACTCTTTGTGTGGCTGCCAGCAGTGAAACATGCTGATCGCAGTTGCTAACTCTATGGACATAAGAGTAGGCTGTAGAGTAATCCCCATCCCCCCATGTTTTCTTGAGGTAGTAAATATAGAACTGGCATGATCATGGAGAGTGATTTTTTTTTTTTTTTTTTTAATTTTTTTATTTATTACTTTGTTATACTCACCAGTGATTTTCTGATTACACTTTGTTACTATCTTTGTGTGAGCAGCTTTTAGGTTGTGCATGGCTGTGCTGAAGTTGTGAACATGCTTATATGAGTAAGAACTCTCAGTATGTTCGCAGTGTTGGGACAACAATAGGGAATAAGTTTCTTGGCAGGTTAAGACAAAGAGGTTGTGTGTTCAACCTAGCTTTTGTGGCTGGTTTTGCCAGGTAAGAATGCCATGTAACTTCCATAAAAAGTTGATTAGCTGCCCTAGGGAAAGAAAGTACAGGGAGGAAGGATTGCTCGATACTGTGTGTGTTGGCGCAGATTCAATGGAAGATAATTCTGGATATTTTCTTCTCCAGCAATTGGATTATCATTTTAACTGTCCAGTTAAGAGAAACTTTAAACAGTAAAGCTATCTATGGAGGTACTATGCATTTGCACCCTTTCTGCTACTAAAGAGATAAGAGGTCTTTATGTGAAAGTGAGACCAAGGAGGTCCTGGTAGGGGCTGTTCTGTCTTGAGATTTTCCCTTACATTAAAAACCTTAAGGTACAGAAAGATATTAGATTTTTCTTTTTTTGGATTACATTCTTTCCACATAACAGAGGGTCCCTGGACTGAGTTCTCAGTCAGCGTGAATGTACTCAAAGTTCTTGCTCTAAATTCTGTCCTCTGTTGGACTCGCATAAATTGCTGTCATTGCCATGCTGCAGTAATTCATACATCTGAGGTATTGTGGGGCTTGGAAGTGAGCGGAATGATCTGTGCAGAACAGTATAAAAAGCAATAACTCATTTTCTCTGTCCCCTCTGCTGCCTCAGAATTCTGCCCTGGATACCCACAGACCAGGTTGGAATCAAGAAGGGTAGCTTTTACTTGTCTCACATCTATGGAGTTACTTTTCTCATATCACCATGTAAGCAACTGGGTCTGAAGCATAAAGAAGGGGATGGGAAAGAAGAATCAAAGTATCCACAAGTATAAAAGATAATGTGATTATTAAAGGGGTTATGTAAAATAGTGTGTGAAATTACAGGCAATGGCAAATACTTTGCAGCGTGTTCGCTGCCATCTATTTTTAAAACTTGTGCTTAGCTAGCACCTAGCTAGCCAGGCTGTTCTTGCGTGTCAGTGTGTAGCCATATAATTGTCTGGCTGTTTTTACAAGGAACATGGTGCAGAGAATGTGAGAGTTTTGGCCACAATGACAAATTGTGACAGTGCAAAGTATGACAGAAAAAAAAGATAAAATAACAATGTAGGATGTAGCAGCTTAGCGTTGCTACATTAAGCTAATAAAAAAAGCGTATTTTTACTTTAAAAAAATATTTTTTAATGTATCTCTTTTACTGTCTATTTAATGTCCATGCTATGAATTTATTAAGAGTGACTTTGAATTTGCCTTTCTGGTATTTGATGAGAACAGATGTTATTTTCTCCCAACTTCTCGACACCTGGAACTGGCAAAATTCCCCAAGCTCACTCAATTATCATCCAACAAGCAGGGTTTATTCAAGCAATTTACCTACAAAGGCCAATTCAACACAGGGTGGAAAAAAAATACCCTTTTCACTGAATTTAAAATAAACTCAAGAGAAGTCTTACTCATTTCATCAGAATGAGTAGCTGTGGTTTTTAGTTTTTTTTTAAAAAAAAAAGGCAATTTTATAAAGTCATACTTACACCCTTGTTCAGTACATGATGTGTATGAAGCTCAATAATTTTCTGAAGACTGAAATTTAAACATGATAAACTGTAAGGCTTTTATTGCTTCTTAGGAAGGAAGATAAACAAAAGCGCCCTCTTTGTAGGGTGTTTCTTCTCACTGAACTGCACACCTGTATAAATACAGTGCTTGAGTCATTCCCAGTTTACACCAGAGAACAGTGAAAGCAGCAAGATGGGAGTTAGCCCTCTTGAGTTAAACTGATGGGATATTCAACAACTCTGGCACAACCCCTCCTTTCCTGTGGTGTCTGGAACCTGCAGTCACCTCAAACAGTGTGAGTAACACTGGGAGTAGAAGCCCTGGCTGAAGAAACTTCCACATTTAAATTTCACCTCTTTCAGTTCAAACTTCATAAGGGGAAGTCTTATATTCTCCTTAAGTGGGCAAATGAAAGTATCAATCATTATATTTACCTTTAGGAAAATTAAAACCTGAGTATGCTGTTTTGGCTGTGTAACTTACATAACTTTTCCCAGCACTGTGCCGGTTATCTGTTTTCAAGATATCTCATGTCTAGCAGTGTTTTTGTTACAGCCTGCCTTAGCGGCTCCAAAACCAAAATATAAACTAAAACAGGTTAACTAGAGATACAAACAAGGTTGCAGTCAAGCAATTAGAATTTGGATGAGGATGAAAATTTAAGTAGTTTTAAAACACTGCAGCAGTGCCATGTGGCAGGATGTGCTCATGGTACAGTGAAGAGCATAATGACTTCCTTTGGGCTTTTGTTGGGGGTTTTTTGGGTTGGTTTTGGTTTTTTTTTTCCCATTTTGCCAAACTCTGCTAATGTGTTACTTTGTTTTCTAGGAGTGTTATTTTAACCTTTGTATTAACCTTACTCCTTAAACATTGTGGACCTGTATTGTAATAAGTTCGGAGTTTTCGGCTAGTGGACTTTGGGAACCTATGGATAAAAGTGGTTAGGAAAAGGTAAGTTCAGTCATGAGATGTCGCTTGCAAATGTGTAGGAGTTCCAGTGCTGCTTATCTCTTTGAAAAAAGAACAAAGATTTTTGAAAAAAGACTAAGGGGCTGTTAAAAAGGTATGTTAAACTATGTAATCAGCCAAATTTCAATGAGTACTTACGATGACAAATAGCGTAAGCGGGAATGAAAATTCATTTGTTCCCATCAAGTTGATCCACTTTCCTAAAAAAAAAACCAACCAGAAATAACAGTTAACCCTTGCAAGTGGTGGCAGACTTCCTCCATGGTGCTAGAGGCTCCTGTTGAAGAATCTCATCAGAGGGACAATGATCTTGCTCTAGTGTTGACTTCTAATAGAATGTCTTTCTGTGAAACTTGTGTTCAAGTTAATTCTACTTCAACATATTTTCTTTCTTTAGGATTACCTACAAATTTGTGAGTTTTCCTTCTTCCAAGATAGCTAAGTCCCTGTTCAGTTCACAGTTTCCATGTATGGAACAAACAGGCTGTATATATAGATAGGGTGTTTTTTGGTAGGTTCTCTCACAGACAAAATGTCTAAATACTCTAAAGCTTTTGTAAGATGAATGTCTGCCCCCTCTTATTTAGTCTGCTGTTCTTTGCCAGGCAGAGTAACTGTGTGCTGCTTAACCAGGAAACTCGCTTGTATTCTAAAAAGGGAGAAAACGACAGGGTGGATGTGGGCAGTTGCCCTTCTCCCCTAAGTATCTTTATGGAGGATGGACTCATGCATGCATCAACAAAATAGTTGAGTTTATTGTGATACTCCCAAATTATTCAGGCTTCTGTGTGTGTGGTTCTTTCCAGTTGTGCAAATTAAGCTCAGAATTTGCATTATTCGTGGTTTTAGTTAAGAATTTAAACTCCCATTTCTTGTGTGTTTGAAGGTAAGGTTAGCCTCCTTATGTTCTTGTTATAACTCATTTTCCAGAAGTCTGGAAGCAGCCTGTTTGTCCAACATGCTTCCTTTCTGCTTTCTGAAGAATGCCATTCTTTGAATGCCTCAGTCGTGAAGCCCCACATAGACAACTTCTTGCAACAAATACTCCAAGGTCTGAATGCAAGTTGTTTTCCCAGTTGTTTGGTGTATGCAACTTCCTGAAAGAGTTTGTTTATAAATATGTTTTAAATTGGCTCTTGATTGTTTTGACATGTTTTAGCACTGCCTTTTACCTGACACAAAAAGTGCAGTCAAATCAGTAGACATTGAGTAAAAACCTTCAAATTAGAAATGATGACAAAACTCATGGCTGTCAGAGAAGCAGGCTTGCAGTATATTTTTTAAAAACTTGTAAATCCCATTCCTATAAGTCTCTTAGATTTGTTTTGAAAAATTTTTCTGTAAGTGACTTTGAAGCCTCAACTGCTTAACTTTAATCCATGCTACCTTTCCAAGGAGAAAAAAAAAAAAAAAAGAAAAAAAAAATCTCTTAAATTGCTTAAGGCATACCTCAGAATTTTCCCACATGCGTTACTGGTATTACAATTCAGATGAGAGACACCCTGGTAGTTACACCATTTGCAGTACTTTTCTTCCCTATCTTATGTACGTGTGTGTGTATACATGTGTATATAAATATATTTGTATATAGTCCATAGTATTTTTTAAAAATAAACAGAAAAAATTAAAAATTACTGTGAGGATTTTGATGCTTCCTTGGACAACTGTGATATGATGGAATATTAGATTCCACTGCTGTCCTACTATTTAGTAACACAACAATGAACTTTCTGTTTACAGACAGATATTTGGTTTGTCTTGGACTGAATCATTCAGGGGTAGAGGTGTCACTCCAACAGGAGAGGAGTGATTTCCTTGTCACAGAAGGTGGGCTTTTTGTCTGTGAAGTTGGTGGCTATCAGTAGTTCCGTTAGCACGCAGTTAGCCGCACTGTGTACTACTTCTGCCTCAGCAGCTGCCTGAACTGTGACTCAGTAGTGATTAAATCTACATGGTTGTCTAGAGCACAAGGGCTGACAGTTATACTAAATATTGTTGCTTTCTAGGACAAATTCAGAGCTTGTGTCAGCAGTATGTTATAATTCCATTATGTCAGTGGAGGTGTGTCTGCCTGTGGCCAGTTTACTTTCAGTGCTTGCTTCCTTGTTGACTTCGGATACAATCTTTTTATCAGACTTGAAAGTTGTAAATGTACTATATTGCCATGCTATGTAGCTATTCCTATTAAGAGAACTAGAGGTAAAGACCAACTAATACAAATGCTGAGGAATTCACACAATAAAATTTGGTTATTATGTAATTGCTTAAAATCATGACTAGTAATATTGGCATTAAAAGGAGGCATCAAATACCTACTGAGTTATTTCATAACCTTTCCATCTTCTACTGCTGAATCTGAATTAATAAGAAAACAATGTTTTGTTCATCAGTCTACCTTTCTAGTATCTTGGAATCTAGTAGTCATATTGATGGGAATCAGACTTTAAAAATCTTGGAAATAATTATATCCATATGAGTCTCCCACAGGTAATAGAGGGAGACTCTGTAGGTACTCTCCTTGTGCCAGCTGAAAAGCTCCATTTGTTAATATTCGCTGTCAGAGGATGTGCATGGAAAAGAACATCTGCCTGCCCCCAATAATTTCCTAAACATTGGAAAATTTTCAAAAGGGCTCACATAACCCCAGAAGTAAGTCCAAAGGAAAACTGGCATTATCAGTTCTTGTGCTCAGCGATCTGATTTATTTAATTGTGTCCTAGGTCCTTTCTAAGCTTCTTGAAAAGAATTCCTGTGTAGGTAAGGGACTATTCATTCTCCTTATATGACTGCAGCTTCCTGGTTTGTACTGCAGCACATTTGCTTTTTTATCAGCTAAACTGATTTTTGATTGCAGATGGGCGAAAAACTGGGACACAGCAAAATTAGCACCAGTATTAATAAATGAGACTGAAAGTGTACTTTGCTATCTTCATGTATTGTGCAGAATATCTTCTGAGCTGGTCGTCCATTTTCCTCAGCTTCAGGATTTCCTTTGATGATGGAGAGATCTTATGGTCTTTTAAAGGTTGTGACGAGGAAGTACAATGGTTGTTGGAATCCAGCATCTCTGGGAGTGGGACAGTGAAACATTAAGCTGGTTCTTCACCAGTCTAGTCTTAGTTTCAGGAGCCTGCAGCCCCATTTGCAAGGATGAGCATGTAAAAATAAGTGAAATCTAGATGGGAAATTGCCAGGCTGCATATGCATACTTGCAGAGCTTGGGAGCATCAGTCAGTGGAAAGGGGTGTGCTTTTGACAGGTTTTGGATTTAATTATTATAAGCTTGGAAATGTCAAAACATACATTGTCCTATGGGCTGATTACTTGATTCTCTGGTCGTGCTGGCTTTAGGCTGAGATACACCTATTGCTGCAGAATCTCACTGGTATTTGATAATCATGCTAGAGATCTTTAGTGTATGTGTTGGTATGTACACATATAATCTGGAGGTGGGTAGGTTTTCTGAGTAGTAAGAAAGATGTAGAAAATGAAAAGAATCATTCTAGGCAGAAACTGTTGTGAAGCCCTCATGAATATTTATATGTGTGAGTATATGTATATATGTAACAGCTATGTAAAAATGTACATTTAACAGATGTGAAACTTCAGAAGGCCTAGTTTGGAAAAAAAATTTTCAGATTTGTTGTTCAGTAGTCTGCAGAATACTTTATAAAGGATTTGTTTTGCTGTAGGAATGTGTAGATGTATCGCTTTAGAAGGTAGAACAGCTCCTCTCAATTACTTTCCTTTGTGGCTTGCAAAGCCTCAAATTGTGGTCCTAGGTGGGTATGACAGATAAAAGTTTCTATGTTTGAATTCATGGAGAGTAGTTTCTTTCACCATCTGAAGATTTCTCCTGTTTGCTCAGGTTGTATGATACCCTCCTATAATAAATAAGCATTTTACAGCTGAGGACGGCATTTTGGCATACTTAAGAGCGCTACTTCACCACTAAAGTTAGCCAGCTGATTTTTACATAATCATTGCCATTCTACAGGAACATGAACTTGAGAACAGATCTTCAGTAATGTTCTTTACCACTGGGCAGAGTAAGGTAAGAATGTGAGTAAGACTTGCTGATGGCCAAGCTGCAGTTAAAAAGTTTGATGTACTATTCTCTCACATCTATGTTTTCTATTTATTCTTAAATTAAAGTCAGCTTTATAGGACATAAAGATATCTTCAGTGTAGTCAACACTGTCTTCGCATTGTATTAAGGTGCAAATGCAGGCCCCTGGACCAGTCTGGAGGGGAATTATAAGATCTATCTGGATTTGCAGTTTGTAATTTGCAGAACGCTATTCCAGGTTTCAGTTTGGATCTCCACAGCCATTAGAGCAGGATCATTATTGCTAATAGAGTGATCAGTTACAGGAAAGATGAGTGTCTGGTGAAAGCCTGCCACTGTGAATAGCTAGGATCTGGATTAATTCTTTCAATTAATGGTCCTGCCTCATTTTGATATTACTGGTGGTTGTTCTACCAGCAGGTGGGGATGATTTTTCTTTCATTCTGGCACAGGTGACACGTTTGTCTTGCTGAGCTGATTAATATCCCTAAACAAAAGCTTCAGTGTTTACTGTTCTAGAAGGAGGCTTGTCAAATCCAATCAGTCATTATATTTACGTGGCAAATTGTGTTTGGGATACATTGTAATCAGCCTGTGTATGAATATTTTTATGAAACAAAGCACAGAAACTTGGCACTGTTTGGGGCCCTCTGCAATGAACAGAATTGCTGAAAGAATGTTTGCAGCAGGAAGATAAGCGTTGTTACATTTTTAATAAATGCATTTTTTGCTTCGATAATGGAAATTCTTTCTCTATTTTTGTTAGGAATCTTCTTTGTAAGAGGATGTATTTATCTTCTCTTGCTTGGGGTCAAATTATATGCTAACTGCTTTGGTAAAATGCCAGTTGACCTTGTGACAGTCCTGTATATAGGCACTGAGACTGGACACTGGGACTGGGGCCTTTCTGTTGTTCTTTTCTGTCACTAGGTTGGATGAAGTTCCTTTTCTTGCTTTGCATTGCACAAGGAATACTACCTTATACTTTTAAACTAGTAAATAAGAAACAAGGATTTGCAAGAAAGGTGCTGTGTTACTTTTTGAGAGCAGCTTTTTGTGGTACAGAGGTAGTTTTATTCCACCTTTTTGAAAGTGTGTGCTATTTCAAGGCGGTTAAGCAGACACATTTGCAGGGTAGTGTTACCATGTCCTGTTCAAAAAAAAATAATAAAAAATTGTGAAGTCTGGCATAGCAAGGGAAACTCTCATAGTCCATCAGTTTCTGGTGTTGTCAACTCTGCTACTTTGTATTGCAAGCTTTTGTAGAGTTATGAATTGTCTTGACAATGACTGAAACTTCTAAAAAATCTTATTTTATTTGCTGACTACAGTATGGTTGCTTTGTAAAGCATATACTTTCTATGATTTCCTGTAATTTAATTTAGTGCTATAGCAAAGGTTTTATATCTTGTTAGAACTTCCTCAAATGAAGTCTTAAAAATTTCTGTAAAGGCAACAAAGCTATTAAGAATTGTAGTAGTACTATACATGAACAAGAATTCCTGTTCTTTAGGGTAGGCTTATACTTACCACAGTAAAAGCCAATTTAATTCATGCCTTAGTAAGAATTGCCTAGCAACTTACTGAGAGAAGGCAATTGTTTTTCTTTTAAAATTTCACTTTCATTAAATTCTTTACATGTAGATCACCGCCCCCCCCCCCAACAAACAAACCCCAAAACAAAACAAACCCTTAAATCCTTGACTAGAGGAACAATAAAGAAAATTCTGGTAGGTAACTAGGAATAGTTTGTAAATGACTACAGGTTTGTAACATTCACTGTAAGGAACTAGTTTAAAAAATCTTGAGGTTAGCATTAATTTGATATAGTAATGACAGATACGAGGGATGTAAATAGAAATTCTTATGTGTGAATACATAACCTCTGAAACCCATGTTTGCCAATTTTTCAAGGAATGTCTGATCTTAATGTATATTATTGATTGGTTTTTCAACCCAGAAGCTCTGTTTAATTATTAATAAATCTCTATCCAGGAATCACCAATTTCTAATGTGTGCTTAAAGGCAAAAACTCTTTCCTTCCTCCCACTGCCTCTGAAATCCCTGAAACACTGACCCTTATGCCTTCATCTGACTAAGATGGTCTTTGCTCAGAACTGCAGTATAACTTACAGAAGAGCTGGATTGCCATTTACTCTGTTAATATCTTAATTCCATTAAGCTTGTGCTAATGGCCTCAGTTCCTCGAACACTTTCCTTCTAATGGAATGAGTCAATCTATCGATTCTTCAGCTGACTTTATTGTATGCCTTAAGGTACAAAGAAAAGTCAGGGGTGTCAGCTCTTTGTTCTGCACATTTATTCCAGAAGTGCTTCTGTACAGTTCACAGTGAGTATTCCAAGTCAAAGGTGTCTACCCCCAAGTTTCACTGAGTTTTAGGTGCTCAGGGAGTTTAATAAATGGACTTTACTGAGAAGGGAATTTAATTAATGGAAATGCTCATTCTGTACATCCATTTCTTCTTCCATAGAGTTTCCCATAATGATTCTCCAGAATATAAGCATCCAAGATTGGCATGTTTGATTTTTCTAATCTGGAAAATGTATGCTGCATTAGATGAACCTCCCATCATGCACAATTCCCTACTAAAAGTTACTTATTTCAATTTATTTTCCTTGTGTTGGACCTGGAATTTTTCCAGACAAAATACTTTCTTTTCTGAATTGCGTAGTACTTTACACTTTTTTTTAATCCTACTGACTCCTGCAATCCTACTGACTTGGTTAATAACGAAGTAGTCAGGATGAATGAGAGTAGTATAATCTGCTCCACTATGCATTTTAATAGAAATAAATTCCACTCTGACCCTGTTGTTTTTCCAGGCCAATCTGTAGCCTGTTCCTTGAGTAATTTTTGGAAAGCTATGGCTGGAGCAGTCACTGTTGAGTTTTTATGAATACAGAAAAGCCTGGGTGGTTTATTCTGTATATTCCAGATTATTATGAAGAGGTAGTATTTTCCTTCTTCTTACAAGTTTTCCTTTCTTAGTCATGTAAGAATAAGAAAACTAAAGTGTGTGCAGAACATAGTTAAAATTTATTAAGGTAGTGGAATTGATGAGTTCAGCTTATCCCTGTGTGCCAGTTAAGATGGAGAGGGCAAATGTTAGTCATTCACCTTGGGGAAAAATGCATTTATTCCCTTGCAAAAAAGTCCAAGATGAACTTTGAAAAACATTCTTATGAAATAACCATCTTGAGAGAGAATTCCAGTGTAGCGTTTCTACATCTTTATTTACTTGTGCAGCTGAGAGGAAGAAGGAAAGAAAAATACCCACACACAAATGTATTTGTACAACAAAATGGAGCAAAACACATACTAGGAGCTTGCTTTCATCCTAGTACACTTACTGAATCAAATCAGTAGTTGTACTGTGATATCTTTTAGAATTTTGCCTGATGTTTTTAAGTCAATCACAACTTAAGGGAAAAAAAAACCCCACACCAAATCCACAAACTTGGCCAAGAGTCTGTCCCCTCCTTTCTTTGACTTGATGAAGGCCAGGATATATTTTAAAAGGTGTACTTAGCCTGGAGTTGACTTTTGAATTGAATTTCTTCTGCCTTGAATGCATGATAGAGTCATTGTTTGTAGCTTGGGTACAGTATATAGAGTAGTTTTCTGGGCGTGGCATGCATTTAATGTTTCTTTACTTCTATTGCTTGCATGTATGAGGTTCATCATGATTTGCTGTTCTAGGCAACTGTTGAATTAAGATTATCAGTAGGAAAACAGAATATTTCTGTCCATTTCTATATTGTATGGTGTTGTCCAGTAAGAGGAAAGACAAGGAAGTCCCAGTGTTGCAGAGGGTCTTCTGTTTCTCCACTGGCTTTTCTTCCTGAAAGTTTCTGTGAGACTGAAACCTACCTCAGTGCAAAGTTTTGTAATAATACTCCAGTGACAATTAAATGTACTTGGCTCTTTTGCTAATTCCTTGCATAAGTCTGCTGAACGCTACCCTAAATGGTTGGATTTTGCATGAAAGCACAGAAGATAGGAAAGATCATGGAAATGACAAAACCTCATTTGTGTTTTTAAAAAAAAAAAAAAAAGAAAAAAAGAAAAGAAAATTCCAGAGCTTAATTTTTAAAGAAAGTGTCTACTTAAGTGCTTCAAATTAATTCTAATATGGTTTTGGTTAGCAGTTTGGATGACTTTGTGTCTCACTAACATGGAACTATTTTGTTTAGCTTGAGTAAGTAATTATCTTGCATGATAACTTTAAAATTACTCATTTTAAATCAGTGCTTTACAGGAACTCTTCTGAAACAGCAACAGTCTATATTCTGCAGAATCTAAAGGAGCAGAACCATGCCCAGAGTGGATGCTTTTAGAAAGGGCCTCCATAGGTCTAGTGTGAGCTTTGCTTATCTTTCTTCCTACTCAGAGACGTCTTTGTTCGGAATAGAAAAGAAAGGCAAAAGGCTATGTATTGTTTTGTTTTGCCTTAAACCTTGAAGAGCACTCTGTTTTTCACTTGCACTCCCCTTATATGAGCATTATGGAGAGTGGGAGAAGGATTTAGCTGACTGAAAGTTTGTGTCAAGATTCCTTGTAAAGGAAGAGGCTCGATTCAACCCAACGTAGCATCTAGATTTCTCCATAAAAGCACCTGCTTCTCCCCACAAACTGTAAAGGGGACTGAAGTTTAATAACCCACATGTAGATGCCTGCTGTAAAAGGAGCTTAAGCTGACTAACCCACACAGAGATAGCCACTTTGTGTTTACAGCTAGATAAGATGAACCCCAATTTAAAGGTTTGTCAGTCTAAAGCTCTTGAAATCAATAGAGCTAATTACATGAGTGAGGTTGGCCACTTTTAAGCTATGTCTTCGAGCAAGTAAAAGAAGCTTTTTTTTTTTTTCTCTGTATGAGCTAACCAATATTTTGTTGTGTTTTATGTTAGACATTAGCTCTTCTTATGAGGTGGTGTAGTCTTTTTAGGTTGGCTCAACCAGTCATATGTGAGCTGTATTGTTGAAATAAATACAGTCCCAAGATGTTTATCTCAGTATTTTAGCATGAATATCATTGTCTGTTGTAGATGTGAAAGTACATATAATTGCATTGACATAGTGGCTTTGTGTTCTAGTTGCATCTATAATCCCTATTTCACTGGTAGTTAACTGTCTTCATTGTATTGAGCCTTTTACTTGGGATACTAAGGTTCATTAAATAAAACTCTCTTCAACATTAGACTTAGGATATGTTACGCACCATTGTAGTAATGCTGCAGAATCTGGACCAGAAAATAATATGTAAGACAGGAGGCTAGTAAGCAAACAAAATATTTCCGTACAGATTGGAGATATTAATTTATATTATGTAAGAACTACAGGAGGGGATTTCTGTTGCCATTTGGGACTTTTGAGCAGCAAGCCGTTATGAGTGCTAAAAACCAATTTATAGTAATGCTTCAGTTCTAGCTTTTCCTTTAGGCTGCTGGTTCCATTGAGTACTGGGTTCATTTATTTTGTGCAGATTTCAGTGCAGTATCACAGAGATGATACGTCTTGCATGTGGCACAAATTCTCACTTTTTTTTCTTTTTTTTCTTAATTTTGAATCCTAAAGCTGTTTTGGTGCTATTTGGCATGAGATTTGTATGTAAATACGCGCATAGAGCTTCATGGTGAGTATTATCCTTTGAAACGTAAAGAGCTTTCAGGTCAAGTAGCAACAGTTTGACAGCTCCCAACTTGGTGCGAGAGGTGAGGTGGAAAGGAGCCAAGTGGTGGGTTAACCAGGAGTATTACGGTAGTGTCAGGGTCAGCTCAGCATATGCTGTTACAAGCTTACAGTTAGGTTAGAGTTTAGCTTAAAAAAATCCCAATATTGTAAAGAACTAGTCATGAACAGGAGGGATTTCTGTGGTACAGCAGGGACAGAGGCAGTGTGTCCTGCTGTACTGCCACAGCGTGGGCTTCTGGTTTGTAGCTTAGAGTTGAAGTGCACTTCCCTTACCAAGGTGATCATTTCTGCTGGTGAAGGGTGGCTGTATGAAGTTAGCATGTTGTCTCTTCGCTGATAGTGTGGCAAGAGTGAAAATGCAAAGCATGAGGGATCAGGACCCTTGACTTCAGTGGGAAGCAGATTTTGGCTGTTATGGGTACCCTCAGTGCAATTTGGGTGGTTGCCATCCTCTGTTTATGTAATGGAAAAAGGAAGTCATACACTCTGAAAACAACTTAGACTTGAGTCTCTAGGGCTACTGATCTGGTGCCTTTCACAAACACTAAATGTTTTATTCCATTAAAAAATGAAATCAGGAAAGATAATAAGAATGGAAGGAAAAAGAAAGCTTTTAAATGCTGCCATTTAGAAGGAATTCGTAATGTAAAGATTATGAAATTTTTGGATTTTTAAAGGGTTTATCTTATGTCCAAAATGGGACAAAACATGAACTGTTTCATAGATAACCTGAACCTCTCTTAAGGTTGTTTTAGTATTTTGTGTGTCATCTCTTACCTGTTGGAGATCCAAAAGGGCAGCTGTTCTTCAAGCCAATACCATATGCTAGCATTTGAATGTGCATATTGGTTTTAAGGAGGATAAAACCGCACAAAACAAAGATGAACTAGCAGCAGCTGATACGCTGTAATTAACATATTTTAAAATTCTTTAAATAGTCTCTAGCTCTCTTGAAATCCAGTGAAAAATAAATTTTAGTCTACATAGTTAAGAATACATTATGTTGAGAGTAAATCAGTCTGCCTTTTTAATTATCAGGATTTTATATTATAGTCTTCTCAGTGGTGATAAATTGAAGCCTTAACTGGGTCAGGCCTCGTTGTTCTAGGCATTCAGAAATCAAACCATAAGTACCTGCTCCCAGAGAATTTAGGCTTTGCCCGCAGCATGCAATGCAGTGGTGATGGGATACGTGGGCTGCCTGTGCAGCTCTGATACCAGAGGAGAGTGGCTGTGTTGTGCTGCTGTCTGCCTGGACTAACCAGACCTACTCCTTGGCAGGCTGCTTTCCTAATCGGGGCCATCCTTGCCTCTGGAGATCCAGCTTTGCCCTGTGCTATACCAGCAGACCAGCCTGTTCACGACTAGTTTGGGCTTCTCTGTGTTAGGTTTTAAATACCTCTTTAAAATCAATGCAATCCAAGAAGGATGGTTCCAGTAGTTACAATGCTAGCCTGCAATTTAGAAAGCCTGGATTTAATGAAATTCAATAGGTATATATATATTTTTTTAATCTGCAGATAAAACAATCTGATGAGCTGAACTGGGTAATGTCAAGATGCATATATATAGGCCTGTGCTTTAGAATAGCATAACATTATGCATAGTTGCCAACTGGTTGTCACAACTTGTTACCTGCCTTGGCAATGTCAGATTACAGTTTTTGATGTGTTTATGACAGGAGAGAGTCTGAAGGTCGTGCAAGTCTCACCTCAGTGCCTTTTTATTAAATATTTATCTTTCATATTTTTTTAATTTCCCTGAAGATCCCTTTTAAAGTTTTTCTGTGTCAGATTAATTTTATTCAAGATATTTATTTAATTCCAGAGCGGCTCCACTCAAAATGGGAAGATTCAAGGTGGAAAAAAAAAAAGAAAGCAAACACACAGAGAGAAATAAGATTCTTGCACCTTGTACACCTTCAAGTTAAATGGACACATAATTTGAGGCATAGGGCAAATTAAAGCTGGTTGGTTCTATCCACTTAACTGTGGTTGCGTACAAACAGTTAAACAGTTGCTACTTGTTGTACGTAAGATACTAATTAGGGGAAACAAAATATGGTATGTTAATTCAAGAAGGAGTTTTTTCTGGTCGTAGGAGTCATTTAATGTTTAACAAGAATATTTAATTTATGGACATCACAGAATTAATTAATTCAAATTAATTTTAAGACTCTTCTATGAGCTTTTTATATGTGGCCACAGCACAGGTGATTGTCCAGAGGCTGCCACCAAAATTTTAATCTGAAAGTTTTGTGACAGTGCAGCCTTTGACGTCTTCTTTTTCTTCAGGACTTCTTCAGTACAGAATTAGTTCAGTTCATGGTGTTCCAAACTCTTAACAGCTTTAGATGCATCAGTGGAAAAAAAGTATGTGATGATGTTTGCTGGTGTGAAATTAAGGCCATCCAAGAATTTGCTAACCAGTCCCATAGAAAACAAATAGTCAGCCTGTTTTTCAGGGGCAGATGTGACATCATGGCTTCATTTAATTTCAAAAGTTTTGTTGATTAGGTCAGATTATTAAATTCTGTCCCTTTTATTTGTTTCCTAACTGAGGCTTCCTGCCCCACGAGTTTGAAATAGGAGGGGGAGAAAAGTATGTCTGTGCATTAACTCTGCATCTGTACTTTAGGCCACCAGATCTTTTTTTTAATTAGCTGTCTGTTCCTAGAAGATACAGCAAGATACTCCTTTAGGAATCACAATGGTTAGGAATGAACTATGTTGTTTAAATTCTACTTCTGATAAGGAATGTTTGTTGAATTTCTTGGTTTGATGGGGCTGAAGAAACATAGGCTCTTTCTGAGCTTGGTTTGAAATAGAGTGGTAGTAAAAGGTTTTTAGTCCAGAAACAGGTTACGCTCTTTGCATATGACATTAAGGAAGAATAGCTACTTTTCACATGTATAGCCGTACATGACAGAATAAAATTGTCCCTGAAGGTGATGGGGAGTCCTGAGAGTATTGTTGGGGCTGAGTTGGGCCCCTGAGTTGGGGCTTTCCTATGAAAATCTTGTGGAATTGCCAAATTTTGGTAGATGTTTCAAGGCAACAAGCTATCTCTGGTTACTTTGAGGCTGGCAACTGCAGTTGTCTGGGGCTTTCCAAGAGCTGCTTATCACAAGGTGTTTTACCTTGTGCCAGCCATAAAAGTTGTTATTGAAATGAAAGATGTTACAGAGATCATCAGGAGATTTGCTATGCTCTGACTTCATTGAATTTCTCACCTCAGACAGACAATGACCGATACACTGACCTTGTTTTGTGGGATTTTCTGTAGATTAATGTCTTCTGCACTTTTTTTCCTTCTTTTGTCCTTCTTCCTTTAAATCCTGCTAGCTAACTGTCAGTGCATAGAGATATTCATGGGTGATACGCCCTTAAGATTTTTATCCCAGCAACACCCGAAAAACAAGTAGAAATTCTGAGTTTCAAATTGATGTAAAAATACAACGAATGCCCCTATAGACAAAGTAAAAAAAATTGCTGTGGTTGGTGTAGGGTTTCCTTTCATTTGCTTTCCTCCTGACTCTGCTGTATGTTGATACTCACTGCTGTGGTCTTAGGTTAGGTAATGGGGCAGCGCTAGCTTGAAGCACCTGCCATTTCCGGACCCCTGACTTAATTCAACAACCAACCTGCATTCACCCACAAGAAGGTATGAATTCTCTAAGAAAATTATTTTTATTTTGATGCTACAGTTTTGGCAAACTGAAAAATCAAATCCTTCCCATTTGCAGAATGGGCTTGGGAAGGAAGTGACTTCTTTAAGGAACTCATTCAAAGCCTGGGAGATGTTAGTATTTTTATGATGCGGATTATTAATACAGTTAAGGGGAAAAAGAAAGTATGACTGCATATTTGTTTCTTAAAGGAAGTTCAGGTTGTTTGCAAAATATCACCATTATTCTTATTAACAGAATTGGCACTGTCCTTCTAGCAGCTAAGACTGTCTGCACAAAAATAAAACTTGGGTTCTAATCATGCTTGTAATAAAACAAATGTCCCCGGTTAGTGTCTGCCAATTTCTAGTATTTCTAGTGTGCAAATCAGTTAAATCTCTACATGCTGCAATATCTAGGTTAGTGCCTAAAACCCCAGGCTCTTAATTTAACAACAGTGAGGACTTAGCAAAGACAGTTTTCTTTGAACCCTGCATTTCCCTTGACTTTGTACACGGTCATCTTGGACTCTGGTCTTGCAAGTAAAGTATCCCTGTCATCTGCAATGGAAGTTGTACACACAGAGAATGAGAGACTGATCTTTTAGTCTGTGGTTTTAAAGCAGTCTAAATCCCTTTATAAAAAGTAAAAGAAAACTGCATATAAATATGAAGAGCTTTTTGTATAGCTGGGATGTTACACAACAATAAATCTGACAAATGCTTCCTGTTGTATAGAATATATTACTATCTTATTTATGAGCATTCAGAACGGATACAATGATCTTGATTTCATTAAGCAGTCAACAATTTAAAAACCAAGTGGAATTCCAGATTAAATGTAGGTGAAGTGATTTGAATTGTAAAATAGAAGAAGAGAGAAATTAAAGGTGGTATAAAGTTTGGAGGTGTTGGCATCTTCTTGTTATAATGTCAATCTGAATTTCAGCAAGCTTCTTGAGAATATCATGGAAACTGTTCTGCACACTACCCACTAATGACAGAACAGTTCTCTTTACAGACAGTGCCAATAAGAATTAATTGGAAAATTAATTTTAAGCCCAATTAGGGAGAATTATTTTTCATAACATTTGGCCCATCAGTCAGAATTTCCCTTTAGAAATCTTTAATATTATTGTGACATTGGATTTCCTAAACTCTTTATATGGTCCTACCACAACATTGTGGATAGAAACAAAATTGACAATAACATCTTTTGCTGAATGCGTAATGAAACTACTTTGTCAGAAGAAATAGCTTCTAGTAATATCCTTTATTCTACAAATATTTAATGTATAAATTATGGATGTATATATGAAATGTATAAATGCTTACCTATAGTTATTATCTTCTATTAATATTACTGTGTGACAAAATCAGTTTACTACTATGATATTAGTGTGGTGCAAAATGATCTCATGGTTACAATACAGGACTTTAGTAGTAATCTGCTTGAGATGGACCTTTTGCAACTTAATTTATGGATGTTTGTAAAGGACCTGGTTTGTCTAGGAATGAAATGTTAAAGAATAAATAGAAAACTTGAAAGTGGACCGGAGTTTGATTAAAATGTGCAGGTTTTTTTAGCTCAGAGAGGAAAGCTTTACTTGGAACATTTCCAGAATTCAGTTTTGTAAAGAAGTGCAAATTGACTAGTATCAGGGGCGGCACAGAAAATAGACGAGTTTGCGTAGATTTAACTTTGTAAAAAGTGTTCTACTGATAAACGTGCAAAAGGTGGTGAATATCAGAGCATAAGTAGTCTGGAAGAAATGACTTTAACACAGGTGTTTGAATATTAAAAAGGCATTGGCTGAACTTGGCGTGCCATATTTAGATGTGTTAGAGGTTCAGTCTTGAACCTCCAGGTCAGAGTCTGCAGTTGTTGCATGTTGCATGGGACCAATTTATCCTGTGTGGGTCTCGGGCTTCAGCAAAGTTGCCAAGCTCAGTCTCCGATTGCCTGGAGTTGAGTTCGGAACGTTTTCTCCTGTGGAAGAGCTGCTTTTCCTTCATGACCTCTGACTCACTTTGTTCATGTTTTGTAGCAAGTACTCGACCTGTTTGGTCTTCTGTTGCCTAAGCTGGCTATGCTATTGGGCTGTTGTCTGCACTGTTCCAGTACTTCTACTTTGAAATGCTGGGACTTGGTCATTCTGTGCTCTTTCTTGTGTGCGAGCTTAGAGTAAAAATGTTTGCGTTGTGCTTAACAGCTGTGAAAGGGTGGTGATATTCTAGAATTGGTCAACATAATTATTTTGGTGTACTGTATTGGTAGATTGGGTTTTGAACGATGTCTGTCCATTTGTACCATTCTGAGTTGAGGATCCCTTCCTCTCACATGGATACATTGAATTCAGGTGCATACATTAATATTCACTGACATGTAAATTAATGCTGACATTATACTGTCCTATCTGGCATCTCTGAATAATTAATGAATGGGGGGGAATAGAAGTGTACAATGGAGCTTCTGTTTGGAGTTCCCTAAATTTAAATCTCTACTTCTGAATTTATCACTGTACATTCAGCTTTGTCTCAGTCTCCTTACAAATACTCTTACTTCTGGTCATCACCACATAAAATTAGTATTTTCACGTAACTCTACTGTAAAGCCAATACAGTGAAATTTTCTTAAATTTAAATGCTTAGGAAATAATTTTGTTTCAACTGGGAACCACTGGGTAAATTGAAGGGGAAAATTAAAAAACTAAGTTGTCTATGTTGTATAACATTAGCCCATGGAATTGTTCTAGTTTTTACTGTGTGGTGCTGAAACTTGTTATTCAAAACATATTATGCATATAGGTGTACATGTATTTTGATATTATTTTTTGAAAAATATTGCGCTGCCCAGAGTGACAGGTATATGATTGAGCGCTGCACTTTGGGTTGACTAGCATTGCTAGGTAGGAGGTTAGGATGGAGGAGTGGAGTGGCTCCTTCCACACAGCTTTTTGATGGCATCAGGTGGGATCCCTCTGGAAGTGGCCTGGCCTGTTGGGAAAATGGGTCTGTCATGTGAGAGTCTCTCCCCGATGCAGCTCTTGAGCAGAGAGCATGAAGGCTGTGTGCTTCCTGCTCAGGGCTTCAGGTAGTCGTGATTCAAACCTAATCCAGCTCTCAGGGGGAGATTTTTCTCGGCTGCAGTCTAGCTTCAAATCTTACTGTACCAAAAGTAAACTAAATCTCAGCAAAAGATGATTGAAAGTAGAGCAGGCATCCTCCTGGTCTTAGGGGACAGAACTGGAATGGTAATTTGTAAAAAATCTACAGTGAACAGGAAGTATAGCACGTCACTCTTACTGCATGTGCACTCCATATTTTTTATATGAAACAATACTTTGCTTTAAAAGTTCCCTTAATTTGGCCAGAAAAATCTTTTTTAAATAAGGACAGTTAAAGAATTAGGACTAGACAAACTTTTGCACTGCAGTGCCAATTTTTCATTGGACTAAATACTGCTCTGAATCATGGGAGTAGGTGATGACAGCTGTAGTGCCAAACGTTTTAGTGGTTCTTCATTCAAATTTATTTGAATTTTCTATTCAGTGAAAAATACCATTTCAGCCTTACAATTCAACTGTCAGTCTGGGATGAAAACAAATCTCATAAATCAAGTGTTTCCTGTGTGACAGAGATACTAGTATCTGTAGTTTTACCAAATACATTATATAGTACCAAGGTCTTCAGTTAATTTTGTAAGTATAAACAGTGTTTACAGTATAAACAGTTACGCTATGAACCATTTGTAGCTATTGGTACCAATCCCATTATATGAAAGGAAGAAAGATGCAGCTTAGTTGAGAAAGCTGCTGAATGTTTGGAAGAAATTTAACTTGGAAGATTCTGGGATTTGGGGTTTGGTTTCTTCTGGTAGGTCATACTAACAAGCTGCAGGTTTTGCCTCTCAGAGATATGGAAAGGTTTTATGAAAAAATCTCCTGTAGGCAGTGACACAGAGGCCTGGAACAAAATTTTAAAACAGTGATGGCTCACATGGAAGATGATACCTTTATCTGGTATTTGTTAGTTACAATAGAGTGTGTATGAGAGTTTGGTGGTGCTAGGAAGACTTATTTAGTTTGTATTCAAGCAGCAATCAATTTCACAGATTCAGATGGCTAAAGAAAGTGTTAATTCAATGTTATTTGTCAAAAACGTGTACTATACCATTTTTCCAGGCCTGTCTTTGAATTTACTGAGGTATTAGACACACATGTTGAGGGCAAATGAAAAATAAGGTTGAGAAGACTGTGTGGTTCGTTTTATGTAATTGGAATTCATTTAAGGCTCTTCATTTGTTCAGCCAGCTCTGGTAGGGATCTACATTCTTTGCAGCACATTGCGACGTAGAATAGTACCTGTTAAATCATGAAGATTTCTACTCCTTACAAATGAGCACATTTGGGCTTTAAAAAGAGAGCTGCGGTTTAGAACTGCTGAATAGTCTCTATGCGCAGGTTTTTCTGCTGCATGATCTCTGTACTCTGCTCAAATTTCCTTTTAAAGTTTTTCACTTACTTTGAATTTCAGTCATTAAGAATTTTTTTTCAAGACTGTCAAAGCTGCTTATTTCCTAGGGGTGGCTTTGAGGAACCGAAAGAAAAGTGTTAAAAATACAAATATATACGTTTGAAACTAAACATTAAATGCTACATAAAACAAAATAACGTTGGAAGTAGAAACTTGATGGAGGCTAGAGGAAGAATGGAAACAGCACAGTTAACACCATTTGTGGAGAACTCAAATAGTTAATAGCAAAGAAAAACTCCACTTAAGTAAGATGGTGATAGCAATAGCAATATTAATAGAACAGTATATTAAAACATTCTTGCTTTTAAATAGTTCATCTGTAGTTTGCACAGAGGCGACTCAACAAAATGTATGTCAACACAGTGTTTGATGAATAGAAGAGGCTTATTGGAGGATTAGGATACGTAGAGCATGCTCTATACTTTTCTGCTGTCAGTCAGTGTGGGTAGAGGTAAGATTATTAGCTACAGCCACTTAGGCTTTTCTTGCAATCTGTGTCTGTCTCTAGTGGGAAAACCACTTAAGCTCTATTCATTGCTGTGTAGTGCTTTAAAAAGGAGAGAGAGGTTTTTCTGACTTAGGTTTAGGCAACATGGGATGGCTAGATGATTAGGTAGGTTTGAGGATTTGGGACCCTTTTGAAAGTGCTGTATAAGAAATCCAGAGTAAGACTGGTGACGTGATTATGGATCTCCAAATTTTCTTCCATGGAAGGCCTATCTGAAAAGAAACATGTTCCTTGTATTACTAGTAGTGAGTTCAGTTCTAGCGGTTGTCTTGTTATCTCATATCCGTTGGTATAATTCAGAGCATACTGAAAGGATGAAAAAATTCTTGCTGTGTAGTTCAGTGAGTGCTGAAGCAGATGTTAGATGTGTGACTTCTGCAACTGAATTCTGGTTTTGCTAATTATTAGCAAGAAAAATGTTTAAGTACTTTGGAAAATGATAATTTAAAAAAAAAAGTGTGGAACAATACAGTTTATGAATCAAATCTATAAAACTGTCTGCATTTATTCCTGTGGTGAAGCAGATCTTTCAGATTGACATGGTTTAATTATGGAGTACTTTGAGGCAAATTGAGGTTCTGACTTTTGGAGATGCTTGGTTGCAGCACTGCCATTCATACTGATGGACAACACCTCTGATAGTCGTATTCAAACTTTTGCAAGCACTTGCCTGAATTAAATGCTCACAGGAAAGTAAGAGCTGGGGCAGAGCTGAGTTCTGGGGCTTCGAAAGAGCAGCCCTGTTAGTAAGGGGGTCATGAGGCGCTACTTGAGCACATTAAACCCAAGCTGCTGTTTGATCCTCCCTTCTGCCCTCCTGCACCTATTTGCTTTTTCATTTGCCAAGGTGCTTAGGTTTCAGTGGTTAATGGGGTGACTGCTCTATGTAATTAGAACATCAGGTATATATTTTTCTAGTGTTTTGATTTGAAGCATGTTAAATATCAGGCAATCATCAATATATTGGCTCTGATGTCTATTGAAATGCATATTTAAATCCTGTACTTGTTTGCAGTAATTTGAAAAATAAGGTAAATACTTGACTTTTGAAAAAGTATTACTTCCTCTTCTTAATCTCTGTTGAAATTTGATGCAGTGGTTCTCTTAGTGTAGGTTTTCAAATTCTAATTAACAAATGTAGCTGAAAAAGGTGTTTAATGTATTACGCTTCATATCAGCAGATATCTGTAAGTCTGGCTTCTGAAAATGTCCATAAGTTCCATAAGTAAACTGCAGGTTTTTTCTGGGTCAGTTAGGGTTTTATTTTTCCATTTAAATCTTGGTAGTTCTCCATTATATAATCATTTCACACCACCAATGAAAGTAAATTGGGGGGGAGGGGGGAAGCGGGGAGGAGTCATCAAAGCAGAATACCCTTCACTGGTAGGTAAGGCAGGATCCTTGCAGAGGCATTTGACCTTGTTCTTGTTGGGTAACTCCTAGAAGATTTTAATAGGTATTAAATATGCACTCCCATAAGCTTGCAGATTGACTGAAGGGACAATACATAAAGATTAGTACCACTTCTGGGTGACAAAGTTTTCTTGGCATCTGTCAGCAGTAAGGGCAGCTGTGCTTGCGATATCATGTTCAGGTTAGCCCAAAGAAGACAGGGCTTATATTTTTGAAGAGCAGATTTGGATGCGATAGCTGAAGTAGTAAAGGTCCCTGACTGTTGTGGAAGTCACTATGCTTTTAACAGGGATGGTGGAAGAGAAGATGTATCCAGTCCTGAGAGACCACAGGCTCTGTGGGGGTAGCAAAAGCTGGGACAGGGACATGGAGAACAACTGGTTCTCTAACCACTTCAGCCATCTTGGGAATAGTTGTGAATTTTGGTTATATTCTTCTGTAGTGAAACTGCCCAAATGAATTCAAGTGATGTTGGAAACTTGGATAATGTGGAATTGTGCCCTGTTTTTAGAGACACAGTGTCTCTCTGAAACATGCTTAGCTGTTTAGATGTATAGGAAGGGAAAGGAGTTACATACATACAAGTACAACACTAACTCTTCTGCCTGTTTTAGGGATGTGTTTACTCCTGCTTTATGATGTCTGAATCCCTCACATATTTGTAATGTATTTATCCTCACACTGTTCCTCCTGAAATAGGAAGATGCTGTTCATTGCCATTTTTCTGATAGGGAGCAGAGATGTATGGGTATAGGTGTTGTATGCCTCAGGATGTCTATAAAAGTGCTGCAAATTGAATCCACGTCTCTGGACTCTGAGGTTGATACATTTAATTGCTGTCACATTTCTCTACCTTTGAGCTATCCTGTGGTGTTGTGAAACCATAATCATGCTGAAGTGGGCTTGTTTCTCTATTGCTTTCTAAACCTGCCACATGTACCTGAGCATTGCTGAAGTACTTACAGTCAAAAAAATGACTCATGACAAGGTATGTTATCTGATATTCCATTTTACCTCCTTAGGTGTTTTTGAGAACCTAACCTTGAAATGCATATTTTGCACTGAGCTGAGAAATTGTCTTTTGTGAACTTAGTAGATTTCTACCAAACTGCAGAACTTCTCTGACTGGTGGAATTCCATTTTTCTGCGATGTAACTTCTGTCTTTACCTGCTTTATCTTCCCAGTTGTCAATTTAGATTTTTAAATTTATTTATACTAACTTGTAATGGTTTTTTTTGGTGGTTGTTTAATGAGGGTCTTAGCTTGTTATCATCCTGTAAATGGAGAAGGCTTCTGAAAGTGAATCCAATTAATGACTGAGCAACCAATCTTCTGCTTGGGTGTATGAAGCTGCTTCGATATTACAGAAAGAAAAATATTTCCATAGCAACCTATTAAAAGCACAGAATGTTTTTGCTATGCAGGGTTCTTGTTGTTGTTGTTACATCCTTACAGTGGAGATTTTTGACTGCTGTAACTGAGCCATAAAAAACATCTAGTGGTAGCACAGCAACATTAGTTTTTTTAATTAGGAATTTGTACTGCATATATACTTTCATAAATGAATGTAAACAGTTCTTAATGAAATTAACTCAGGTTTCTGAAACATTAAATTTTAAAATAGCTATGGGGGTGGGGGGGTGTTTCACATTATCCAGCATTTCTTCTGAGCCTTGATGTACCAGAATCATCAAACTTGTGGAGCAGAAGATGGTAAAACAAAGGATGTTAACCATCACGTAGATATGTTCAAACAGCCAGATGAGCTGCTCTCTGGTCTCCAATGCAGGAATGTGTTTCAACATTTATTTTCATTAAAGGATGAATGTGCAGCTACTGTACCTGTGGTAGAGCACCCCAGGATAATGGAGTGAGCCTAAATATTCAGATTCTGCTTTGGTTATGTAAGGTGGTAGTATATTCCCATTCAAGGCTGCCCTGTTTAGTCTTATTTTTCCTCCTGTTCTAGGTCATTTGCTACACCAATCATTATGGCTGGGCAGATAACAAGTAAGACTGGACTTTTCCAGTCACATGGAATGCTTTGATATGTTGCCAGATTAAATAAAAGTGAGCAACAAGATTGCATTTGGCTACATAAGCAGAATAACAAAACATTGCTGCTCCTGAGTAGCTTCTTGTTCGTGACCCTGTTGGTTAGGTTTCCTGTTGCAAGATGAGAAATTTCTGTCATTTGCCTGGTGGGTCCTCAGTTTCATGCCACTCAGCCTCTCTTTTTATTAATTTTTGCTGCCGAATTATACTATTATTGACATCCAGTTTTCTGGATTTAAAGGTCTGTGTCATGGAGGAACCCAAGAAAACTGTTTTTAAAACATCTTTCCTGAGAAATTCTGTATCTGCTCTGCGTTCTCTCTTGCTTGTTACCATACTACTCAATCCTTTGTTTCCTGTCTTACACCTCTTTACAGTATCCCAGATGCAGGATTGCTGCTCTGACTGGATTTACATCTCTTTGTATCGATAGACACATGGTTTAGTGGTGGACTTGGCAGTGTTAGGTTTAAGGTTGGACTCGATGATCTTAAAGGCCTTTTCCAACCTAAACAATTCTGTGATACGGGGGGGAAAAATAAGGAAAAGGCAGTATGTAATTTAAAGGCTCCATTTGTTTTAAAAGGTACACAAAATGGTATTTATTTGGCTTAAATAAATTGTTTCTTTGTGCATTCAGCTTGTTTTGGTAGTAATAACTGAAATATGTGAATTTTGTCCCAGAGTCTTGCAGCTGACTTCTCTACTGCACTCTAGCCCTTTTACCATTGCAAAACTTAATAGCCTTGCATAAATTTTTAAGTAGATAGTGGTCTCTCAGAAAAGAGTTGATTGAAGTGTGACCTCATTTTACATGTGGTGAAGTAACTGTTTAATAAAGAATGTGAGAAGGCAGGGAGAGTTACACTAATGCTATCACTTCTCGGTTATGGTTATGTGGAGGACTTGCTGATTTAGTTCAAGTTGATAAAACTTTTTTTATTATTATTTGATGTCACTATTTATTTAATTAAAAGTGCTAAGGGAAAATTCAGAACAGTTGTGTTCACTGAGTGGGAGTGTGACCATTTGCAGCAACTTACTCAGTATAACTAGAACATACCATTAATTTTGGTTTTGCACTTCTCTAGATTCATAGGCTGGTATATTTTGAGATCAGTACAGAAAACGCATACTTGTCGTTGCTCAACTCGGCTGTAACGACACACCACTGGTATCAACCAAATGACACCACATTATGTTTGTGTCTCTTTAGCTTAGGAAAGTCATGGTGGTTGTTGAGGCTACTTATGTAGCAATAATACTGTGTTACATGTATGGTTGATTGGTGTTTGTATACTGATATGACTGACAAATCAAGATACATACATTAATTAAATTTAGGACGTGATTTGCAGATTCTTACTGAGTAATTAGTTTATATTAAAAGTTACTTGCAAAATGCAGGAATTTGATTGTACGTAATTTGCTTTTCTGAACCTTGTTGACAGTGAAACTTTAGGCTGAGAGAGGTAGCTGTCTGTATACATTGGGCTCTTCATGTGGCCCGTTTGTGAGCCTCCAGCTTAACTCAGCTGCTATTAGCTCTTTTGGGATTGGTGTCCAGAGACATTTTTGAAGAACTGTCAGTTTAGCTGACAGGTGTTTATGCTGCAGTGGTGTTATCTATGTGTAGTGCTGAGCCCTATTTTAAAATAGCTGTGACACTAGTAAGCCCTCAGGCTAAAAATTCTGAGAGTAAATTCAAATAGCTCAATCTTAAAGGCTGCAGTATATCAAGGGAGAACTTGACTTCTGGAGATCAACTGTTAGGTTAGTAAATGGCTAACATCCCAGTTTGATGTCTGCTTGAATTGAGACTCCATCCATAGTTCAATGATCATCTCACACTTATTTGTAAGGGTTCTTCCACAGGAATCCTGGTACACTACTGCTTCCATTTACATTGTGGGGTTCTGAGAAACGTATTTTCTCATATCTGAAAGAAGACTTTACTCTCTTATCTTTTTAAGCTGAAGATTTTTTTTTTTTTTTCCTTACAAACTCTTTTCTCATGGTTATTTACTATTAATGGATCTCCTTTGTTTTCCTTTTTAGTGTTGGGGTAGTTTGCTACTTATTAGCTGCATCTTATACCTGGAATATGTCTATGTTGTGGTTTAAGCCCAGGCGACAACTAAGCACCACAGGGCTGCTTGCTTACTTCCCCACCTCCCCAGCGCCAGTGGGATGGGGAGGAGAATCGGAAGAAAAAGGGATAACCTCGTGGGTTTTGATAAGGACAGTTTATCCCAGCTGAACCCAGGACAGTCTGTGTGGCTGATATCACAGGGTATGGGAAGTCACACTATAGAGAAATAACTGGATTTGTGAAAAGAAATACAGGTGTATTTAAACTAAAAATGCAGTCAGAGCTTTGTTCTTCTCGGAAGATAATTTTACTCATAGTGTTTTGAGTACATTAGTTTTTCAAATTGATACTGTCCTTTCCTGCTAGCTTTCAAGGTGGTGAAATTGTGTTAAAATGAAGCAGACAATGTTTTTGGTAGTACGTACATAATGCCAAAAAATGGCATTGCTTTGTAGATTAAGCAGCTGAACTTCATCCCATGGTGAAATACATGTTTAGTGTGAACAGAAACCAAGTTTCATGGCTTTGTAGTTCAGTTAATATAGCATTCCATTACAGTGACTAGGAACCTTCAGCCTACTTTCCTTTGAGTTAAATCCAGACTTTTCTAAGGCTGAAAGTAATGTGTACTTTTTCATGTTTTATCTTTGCTGTCAGGATCTGCTAATAGTCCCACAGCTGCCTTGCATGTCATTCTACTTTTCTCAGAGGTATCCAGGCAATTCCACTTTTTTTTTTTCTTTTCTCTGAAGAATTTTAACGATCCAAAACCAGAAACCCAAAGGTTGGTTCAAGTGATGACAGGAGGTCTGTGTTCAGGTTTGCATCAGTTCTGTGTTCTGCCATAGACTTTTTTAAGGTCCTTGATCTCTCTGCCTGAACTCCCCATATGTAACATTTTTCCTTGTTTTCATGAGAGAATGCTAAATTCTTATATGATATCCTAATGGGACTCACTGGTGTGCCTTTACTGTCGTTAGCAGCTGGCTATTTTCTCAGTTTTGTGTTTTTACTTTGTCATTCAGACTCCCCAAGTCTTCTGACTGATCAGAAGTCTATTAAATATGGTTCTGGTTGGAAAAGAATAGTAATGATGTAGGAATGTAATGACTAAACAGGAGATGGATTTTGCCGCATGCTACAGGTGAATCTCTTTGTGGTCATCAAGAGCTGTGCTATGACCAGTACTGGAGAGCAAGAATGTTAATCAATTTATAATTATAAAGTATTGTATGTGAAAATTGAAAAGTGTCTTTTACATTCTGATAAAGAATACTCAAGAGACCCATCATGAACGTGTTAATGCATTTTGTAAGAGTGAGTGTGTTCCTGCAGCAGCACATTCTAGGCCCCAAATGAGAGGCATGCCAGGCAGTTTCGCATGCATGGCAATTATTTGAATATATCAGATGTGAAACTTAAAGGCAAACCGCTGTGAAGCAATTTCTCTGTTCTGACTAGCGCTCTGTGTTAGTTAATAATATGTGTGTCTTCCATAGGTGTATAAATATGTGGAGACCATCAGTAGCACTTGGAAGTATCACTAGAAACAGCAATGCTGTGTGTTTCAAATATGCCAAAGGTTGGAGACAGATGAATTCTGATTCAGCCCTTATAATTGGGATTGATATACATGATTTTTCAGGTATAATTTTTGTTTTTTCATAGAACCTACTTGCAAAACTGTCCTCTGGAAGTCTCTTACATCAAGCAGACCTTGCATGTATGAATCAATTGTATGTTTCCATAAAACAGTACAGCTACTCCTCTCCTAGTCAAAATAGCTTTTAAACAATATGTTTAATAATAATAATAATAATTTGAATATTAACATATATTAAATATCAAAGTTATTTGGCTTGATATTATATCTTACCTAATTCTGAAAGTTTTAACCAAAGCTCTTGCCACTTTTCTTGTCTGTGCAACCTGAGACAGGCAGAGTCCCTCTCCTTCTTGCCACGGAATAGTCAGCACCTGGAACAAGTGAAGGATGGACAACTTATGAGACATTTAGGTTTGGCTTGTAAAGTCCAGTAACATGTGCTGAACCTTTTCTTTACTCAGTGGTGATCAGACAAGTTTTCTGTGGGACAGTATATATGTGTATGTCAAAGGTGTGCTGGCTAGCAGATCACATTGTGAAAGAGAGTCTATAGCTTTTTCTTTGATGCCTTTTGCTTACCTGCACACCTCCTGAGGCATTGAAACCAATGAAAGCTGAGAATACCATAGCTTTTTTTTTTTGTTCTTTGTGCTTTTTTAATCAATCGGTTAGTTTGCTTAAAACACTTTTATGGTTTAAGGTAAATGGCGAGTTACTCTAGGCTTTTGTAGCAGCTTTAACTAAAAACTCTTCAAAGTTACATTTCATAACCCCTGCATTTCAGTCAACAGAGTAAATGCTGACAGCTGTTGGGGAAAAAGCATGGTTTCTTTCTTTTCCCCATTGTAAATTTCGTAGGGTTCACTTCCTCATCATTTGTGGTGTGCCAGCGTGAACCTTAACTCCTCTCCATCTCTGTGTCTTTTTTGGAAACTTTGCCTACACAGTGGGCATCGTTTGTCTCTGTCCTAATTCCCTTCTGACTCTAAATGCAACAGGAACATTTGCAAAGAATAAATCTTTTCAGTGTATTGACAAAGCTTTTTCTGTAATTGTGTTAGCTGAACCAGACAATGAGGCTGAAATCCTTTTTGAATTAGGGTTTATGTAACTCTAACCCAATTCCTGGCTAAGCCTTGCAGACTGATCCAGAACAGTGAGCACTGACCGCTTGTGTGTTTTGCTGCAGTCTGAAACGTGTGGCCTAATGGACTAAGTCTGAGATTCTTCAGTCTGCTTTTACCAGCTTGGTTTTGCCCTGCTTTACAGTCGTTTCCCTGTGGCAATGCTACCTGGGAAAGAAGGAGAAAAGGCTCAGCTGTATACCCGGGTGTGTAGTCATTTCGAAGTATAACAGCTTAGGATGCAGAGAGGAAGCTAGAGCATGGTTGACTGCTAGAGCAACAACTAAGTTGCTCTGCTTTCAGAAGCTTTACATGGATAGAGCTAAGCAGACATGGAAAAGTACAGTCCACTCATATATGCTTTCATCTGAAAGCATTCTCTCTGAAATCAGGCTGACAGCTAACAGAGCACCTGTGGCGTCGTGTGAGAAGGGATGGAGGACTCTCACCTATCAGTGAGTAGACAGATCATTTACAGACTTAGGAGTAAAGGCCTTCTATGCTTTGTTCTCTTTAGCTTCCTACTGTTATGTTCCTTGACTGTTGTATTGTTTGGAAAATAGTGGTGAAAAATAATAGAGCAGTGGCGTCAGCAAAGAGGTGAAATTTTACGTGTTCTTCTGTAACTTTATCAAAGATGTAGTAAGGAGTGAATACACAACCAACTTGAATGGAAACCATAACTACACCAGTGTTTCAAAACAAAAGCACGGAGGAAGAAGTCCCCCCAGGCCTGCATCCTGACTTTACTGAAGCTCTAGAGTTGTTTTTTGGTTCAACCTTGCTTCTATTTCCAAAATACCATTGTAATGGTCTGTTTCCTGGCTACGCAGAATTACCCAAAGTCAGTTGCAGAGCGAGTGAAATACCTGATGCTGGTTATTAGAAAAGAGGAATTGGTTTGATGATACAGATATCTTAATGGGAGTGAAAACCAGCAGCACTTGTTACACAAACGATTCGAGTTTTATGTTTGGTAAAGATTTTAAAAAAAAAAAAAAAAAAAAACCCAAATAGTTTTATGAAGAAAATGCCGATGGTCTGCATTCTATTCCAGACTTTGGCATGTGTAAATTTTTTAAAAATAAAATATTTTTAAATGGTTAGTCCATTTTTTAGTTTTCAACTTTTGCAAAGGAATAGCAGTTAGAATGTTGCATTCTTTCTTACTGTATTTGTGTGGAAATATTACAAAGTGAAAATCGAAGTTAGAGCAAAAAAGGAACTTTGTGGAAAAGGGGATGTTTTCTTGCCAGATGCTACTATTTACCTTTTTTTCAGTTCCTGAACATCAAAGTTTCAGTAAAAAGTGTAATTGACTTATTCAGCTTCTCTAAAGATTTTAGTATGTATCCAGTGGCATTTAGTTTTGGACAAAATTTTTGGTAAGCAATTAGTAAGAATAAAATCAACGTACTTTTTCACTTGTTCACTATTTGACCCTATACTTGGTAATTGTAAATCATCATAAAAACTTCTGAAAATTAGAGAACTCCCAAAGCTTCCATAGTCTGTATTACAAGACTATTAATAACTCCCTATTAGCTTATGACTGGTGGTTTTTCAGCTTTTGAGGAAAGAAGGGATTAATTGGAAGCGTCAAGTTGGGTTTGTTGGGTTTTTGAGGGGAGGGTGGGAGAGGTGAAGGGGTTATTTTTTCCTTCCACAGTTTCAGAGATGAGAATCTTTCCAGGTATGATGACTGTAAATTTGTAGCTGTGTTTAAATAGATCCTTAAGATTTACATACATAAAAGATTTTCTCATCATTAAGAGATCTGTGGAATTGAATGAGATTCTCCTGAGAGTTAAACAGGCAGTGCCATGCAGCACCTAGTGGTCAAGATACTGCTCAGGTTGAAAATGGAATAGAAAACTCCATCTGGCATCTTGAATAAGTTTATCATGTGGCAACTGAATCTGTAGTTTGAGGATGATGCTGATGATGTTTTTGTGATCAATATTAGCAAAATATTTGGAAATTCATATTACAGTGGGATGTGTGATTTTTTTTTTAATTTTTTTTTTTAATTGTACGTGGTATTTATTAAATATTCTGATGAATTATTCTGTCATCCTTTTGCCTTGCTGAAAAGCTGACTTTCTCAGATTTCCAGTTACTAAAAGAGGTGTTGTAAGCATATTTCCCAACGGTTTACAGCGGTGTTAGGTAAAATACAGCCAGTCTCTGACAGTGCTGAGGAAAACAAGTCAATCCTTGTTTTCAGTGTCACTGGACACTGACAGCAGCATGTCTGAATTAATATACAGAGCTGCAGCTGTATTCCATAAGCTTGATAGTCTCTCCTTATTGTTTTTACTGAGAATATTGATTTCCACATTCAAACTTTTCTCTATTTGCAGTTGTTCACACTGCTAATGGAATGTGAAGGTGTGAAAAAATGTACTGGAGCTTTAAGATTTCTTGGGGCTTAATGTCTTTTACCTGCTGCCTAGAAAATGACTGCTTGTTGCACTGCAATTTTGCATCACTTCATGTTGCACACAGATTTTATATGTATTTAATACATATAATATAAAATATATAATGCATATATAAAAATATATGCATATATTTATAATACATACATTACATGTATATTATAATATGCATATAATATTAATATATTATGGACATATATTTATATAATGTAAGTTTTTGTCATTTATTTCCTCACGTTTCTTTTCATCTATGGATATATACACATAATTTCTATGAATAATGACATCTTTTATGTATCTTCACTCTTGAGTTGTTCTGCAGAGAGTATTCCAGCAAAATTATCCTCTATATGGAGTATTTCCCTTTAGTAATTTACTCTGTAGTGTGTAACCTGCTGGGACTTCATTATGCAAATGCTACATTTGCTGGCTCAACCCAATATTTTTCTGAAAGAATGTTTTTTTTCATTGCTTTGGGAAAAAAAAAAATTCTGACAGGGTCAATATTCACTTCTTTCCTCACCTGTTATCCCTCTCTTTCCATTATGAAAAATGAAAGCAAATTACCTTCCTTTGGGTGATTAAATATGTCCTAATAACTGCATTGCTTCATCTCAGTAAGGGTACTGAATGACCACATGCAGATAAAATAAAAAACTTGCTGTAGGGATGCAAAAAACCCTACCGAGGTAGCCCTGTGTTTGAAAATATCTTTAGGGTTCTCATTATAAGGTCTGATGTTTCATTCCTTAGCAGCAGTCAGCTGGAGACAGAAACATTAGTAGCTGAGATAGAGTTAGATCCATATCCAAAGTCCGAATACTTTGGCCATATGCATTTTTTTGCTTTGGAGAAGCTACAACACAAGTATCTGGACTACAGTAGGAGATCTTGATGATGAAATGGGAGGCTAGGGAAAGTTACTATCTTCTAATATTTTCGAATTACAATATATGTTGAATAACATTCCTTAAGAATATGCCGTAGGCAAAGGATGAGTCTTAAAATTATCCTATTTTACCATAAACATTTTCCTTCCTGAGTTTCATAATAATTTCTTACTATCAGTTTTTAATTTTAAGCTGAGGAGCTTGACAGCAGCTGTAACAAGTAAATGCAGTTAGTGTGATCTTTGAATTTTCTTGTGGCTTTGTTACGCTCTGGATTCATTCTTGCCTTCTGTGTTATAAGGGCTATGTAAAATACACTCTTTTCTCAATGTATCCACCCATAGGGCAAATGGATTCTGTTTGTAAATTTGCAGCTCCTTAGAATGGGTACAATTCCTGGATATAAAAGTGCTTTGTGTTACTTAAGCGATGTGTAAATGCTAAGAGGTTTTTTTTTTTATTTCTCTGTATATATACAATTTTTGTTGAGTATGACATCTGATCAAATCACTGGATTCTTGTGAGGGGTGACAGACCAGCTATGTAGCTTTTGACAAGCAGTGCATTATAGTTACTAGACTTTTCATTATACGTCATTAGCACAAAGCCTATTGCATGGCGTGAGGACAGCAGAAATCAGTGGTCTGAAATAGAAGCTCTCTCTCAGCTCAGGCCCATGGTAAGTACTTAAATGAGACGAACTGTAATACTATGCTAATAATAATAATCAGTGTGGTTTCAACTCCCCGCTGCAATCATTTTCTGGTGCTCTGAGTGGATCCTTCATTTCAGATGCTTGCACTTCTGAATGAGACGGGACAGATGGTGCCTATTGTTCCCACCCCCCCCCCCCCCCCCCCCGGCAGACAAGACAAGCTGTATTGTCAGCTAAGCTTCCCCAGACTGCTTGGTGAAATAGAGGTACAAATTCCATAGCTGTTCACTGGTCTTGGCAGTCTGTGCTCACTTAGGGCATCCATCCCAAGTTTCTACCACCATAAGGAAACAAATCCATGTGAGTGTTTTGCCTGAGGCTTCAGAAATCAATTTCAGTTACCATTTTGGCAAGCTTGGGGAGGGAGCCAGAGCTCTGCATTTGTAAGAAGGGAGGGTGAGAGAGGAAGAACAAAAGCTTAGTGCAGAGTTTGGTTTGTTTATTTCCTACTTTTGGTTGTGGGTGTGTCACTAAATCAAGTGAGACAATACATTTTATTTTGGAAATATTGATAGCCTTCAAGTTGTCAGTGTTACCTGTAATCCGCTCAACTTCTCTGTTTTTAAGCTTCTCCTTGCTGTCATTTTCCCTCTGACAGCATGAGGTATTCTAGAACTTTAATAAGACTTCTTTGAAAGCTTTATTTTTGTCATTTTGTTCACATGAAAACCAAGTCTTCTCATTTTATTAGCCAGTTAGTTGTTCATAAACTAATGTTGCTTAGTTTGACCATATGGCTGCTTCTTGCTCTCTAATTGCTTTCCAAGGGCAAACAATGCCTCCTTTTATTTTTTTAAATACAGGTGTTTTTTAATTTGAAGTGTTATGAAAAGATTGTATAGCAGAGGGTAAAGACTTGAGATCTGAAGAGGATCAAGTTTTTTTACTTCTCTGGTTGCTTGCACTTATTTCAGAGGTGTATGGATGATCTTCAGAATAGGAATAGAGTTAAAAACTGCTAATAACTAAGAGAACATGTAATATTCCCCTTTCTGCTCACTTTGTTATTTAAAAGTATGCTAAAAATGCTGTGTATGACAGAAGAAGATATACTGACTTATATGCCACTGGAAAGAAAAGGCCTTGTATTAAACTAGAGTAGGAGTGAAGAAAAACAATAGCATGTTGTGTTTGGGAGGCAAATCAGACGAGTTCTCTTTAGCCATGTTATTTTCAGACCTTGTATGCCAGAAGATTTGAGAATGGTTTTCTGAGGGATCTTCTCTAAAAGATTACTTGTACACTAATCTGAGAGTTTAGAAGGGGGGGGGGAGATGATTCAGTTTTTGTCGAACTGAGATTGAGAGCTTAATTCCCCCCTGCTATGCAACTCTCGTTTGATTTTACCTAGAGAATAGGGTCAGTAACACCAATTCAAGAACATTTTGTGATGTTACGTTAATATAAAGCTGATGGAATCTACTTCTATTTGATAAAACCTAAGTGATACAGTGTCCTGGTTTTGGCTGGGATAGAGTTAATTTTCTTTCTAGTAACTGGTACAGTGTGTTTTGCATTTAGTGTGAGAATAATGTTGATAACGCACTGATGTTTTAGTTGTTGCTAAGAAGTGCTTATCCTAAGTTAAGGATTTTTCAGTTTCCCATGCTCTGCCAGCAAGCAGGTGTGCAAGACGCTGGGAGGGAGCACAGCCAGGACGGCTGATCGGACCTAGCCAAAGGGATATCCCATACCATAGAGCGTCATGCTCAGTATGTAAACTGGGGGGAGTTGGCTGGGAGGGGCGGATCGCTGTTCAGGCGTCGGTCAGCAGGCGGTGAGCAATTGCATTGTGCATCACTTGTCTTTTCTTGGGTTATATGTCACTCTCTTTTTGTTATCTTCCTTTTCACTACAATTATTATTGTTATTATTTGTATTGTTGTTGTTATTGTTGTTATTATATAGTTTTTTAGTTATTAAACTGTTCTTACCTCAACCCATAAGTTTTACTTTTTTCCCCAATTCTCCTCCCCATCCCACTGGAAGAGGGGAGGAGTGAGCGGGTGGCTGCGTGGTGCTTAGTTGCTGACTGGGGTTAAATGACGACATACGGCACAGATGGGATTTGAAGAATAATAAGGCTCAGAAACTTCATGAAATTTTGCAAATGTTCTTAAGGAAAGCTGTTCAGAAATCTGAGAGCTGTATGAGAGAGCAGTGTTCAGTTGTAAGCCAAATTTAGAGCTAATGTGAATGGTGTGGCTTCACAAAGACGGATGAAATTATGAGTTCTTAATTTCTGCACTGGTATCTGAGAATTTCAGCAAATTACCATCTCTGACTTTCTAAGAATCTCACCAGAACAAGTAGACGTGTTGCATCAACAGTGTTGTCAAAGTAGCTAAGTTTAGAAGTGTGTTATTTTGACTTTTTAGTATATTATGATGGGAACCAAGATGTGCAGCAAGAAGATTTTTTTTCTTCTTAAACACCGAAAACAGTTTTCTTGTGGTGCGCTTTAAAGTGAGACCATAGTGTTCCTTCTGTAAATTGTCTTTGAACATTCTGATCAGAGACAAAACAATGTTCCCTGGCAAATTTTTTTACTTGCTTCTTGAGATGTAAGAATGCTAAACCAAACTGAAATCTGAGGAAACACTAAACCTGGACTTTTCTATGAGCAGTAAAGAAAACTGTAGAATATTGAAATTAGAAATGCTATGAACACAAGGCTACAAAAAAAAAATAAATCTTCACTTGGAGTCAGTGGCAGCAGCAAAGCTCCCCTTGTGTTACTGTGATGCCCTATTACTGTGCCAGTTTTATTGCCTTCTGTGTATTAACATGAATTACAGTGAATTAACAGTGGCTCGGGTCTTAAGTTTACCTTACAGGCAGAAATAGAAGAGCCCTTTTGATCGATTTACTGTATTCAGTTAGGCTGAAGGAAAAATGGAGCAACAAGAGATGTGGGAGAGAGAAGCAATCAGGAGAGAAATAGGGATGTTGCTGGAGATGATGAGCGTTCTGTTAACAATAAAAACTAAACTTGGGCTTTATTATGCAGCTGATTTTTGTTAATATAGAGTAAGTGAAGCTGTGGAGCATGAACAAATTACCTTTCAGAAAAAGTGAGTTTTAAGAAAGGGCTAAAATGTCTGTATTATTTTCTATCATTCCTGTTTTGGTAGAGGCCAGAGGCTTCCACTGAATGCTACCTGCTGTGTAAAGCCCTCTACAAATGTCAGTGACAGATCCTGCCCTGATGAATAATTTACACTGCAACAAACAAATCATAGTATGCAAATGAAACAAGCAAGTGGATGGGCGAGAGGACAGAAAAGAATGCAGACAAGATTAGAGGACTTTATTACTGACCATGCTATGTGCACAGTTGCTTTCAACAATCGTGTTAGCCCACAAAAGGCTACCTTACCTGTCTCTTCAGTTGGTGATAGACTGAGGCCAGTTGAGCTTTGTCAGATTGCCACCAACATCCATTAGATTTGAAAGCGATTTTGAATCAAATGTTTGGTGGCAGGTTCTGGGAAATTTTGGAGACTTCCATCTGGATTGTATCTCAGGTGGGCAGTGGTATGGCAGTCTTTGTAGTATATCTATTCCAGTCTGTTTTCCTGTTACGCTACTTTTCATTACCTAAGAACATAAGAGAGGCTGTACCAGATCAGACAAAAGATGTCCTGTCTTGAGCAGCAGCTGTAAACAAGGAAGAGCAAGAACAGGGCAAGCATGCACAATAATGCCTTCCATTTCCTTCTGAGACTTCAAACATTTTCAGCCCATGGATTTACTGAGATAAGTGTGGTTTCTGTGTTTAATAACTACCTGTGGTTTTCCATGCCCTGAACTTGTCCAAGCTCCCCTTTGATCTGTGTAAACTTCTGCTCCTTACCACACTGGACAGTCACCCCTAAAGCTGAGCTATAGCATAACATTTCTTCTGCCAGGTCTTTTTTTCAGAATCAGTGATTCTTTGTACAAATTTGATAGTCTGGCTAACAGACAATAAAAATGCACTTCACTGATCTTGTTCGTGTTAACTTGTGAAAATATCTACAGTAGTGATAATTTTGTTTGGGTTTTTTGGTCACTGTTGTGCCTGTGTACCCTGTGTCACGTAAATCTGACCGGTGCCTATTCACGTTTTGCTCAAAGAAACTAAATGAATTTTTTAATATTACATTTTTCTTTATATAGCTACAGATGGCATGCAAAAGGGCATGACTCACTCTTCAGTGTGGCTTTCTTGATGATGCTTTATACTACATAAAAATGATATTACTGTCTCATGACTCTTGAATATACATCACAAGGTATTCTTTTTCTCAGTCAGAACTCTGTCTCTCAAATATCTCTAAAGCTTAGGAGTGAAGAGTAAATGAAGTTAAGCCACAGTCTCTCCTAGATGATGTTAGACTTTTATTTCAAATGGCTTTTTTATGGCTTTGGTCTTCATTATTCTTTGTTTCTCAAAATTGCATTTCTTCACGTATTCTTTTCATATAACCTGCTCTCTGCCACAAAGGATGAAAGTACATTTGCTAAAAAGAAGATCAGCCAGAAACTAACAAAGCTATTCACTTTTTTTGTGAGATTTCACTGCAGATGAGAAGACAAGGCTGTATACACCTCAAAGGTTTCCTGTAGAGTTGAATGCTAGCACAGAAACACAGACTGCCTGAGATTTTGCTGTGTAATGCCCTCGTACATACTTCGTCTAAATGTACGTTAAATTTTACAAAAGATAGCAAAAAAAAGCGTAAGTGAGTAGTAGTGTGATTGAGAAGCCAGTGATGTCTGCAGGAGAATGCTGGTGATGTCATTCTGTTTGCCTTAGGCTGTTCTTAATAACGTGCTGCCCTTCATTCCTGGAAGAAATGTAGAAGCCTCAATGCACTGAATGTATAATTCGGGGTCTGATAGGTTGCAGTACAGGCTTTGCATTCAGAGATAGTATCTCACTGCTCTTGTTGCAATGCCGTTTTTTCTCTCCTCCTGTGTATTGGGGATTCATTTTTATTAAGTATGGGAACCTGTGAAGGAAGACACTGCTAACTGTTGATCTGCAGATTTGTGAGCTTGAGAGGATGTCACAATTCTTTGAAAATGCAAACATTATTGTGGCATTCTGATGCCTGTCACTTGATATCCCAGATGAGATAAATGAAATGTTGGAAAACATGTAGTGTTAGAAAACGTACAAACCCATATTTTGAACACATTCAAACATGCTTCTAAACCAAAACTGCCAACTCTTCTCCCGGGATGGTCTATGTAACCTATGGTAGCAACACTGCAGAAAGTAACTCATTATAGATGACTGAAATAAAGGTGTTTGAATAATTATTTAATTAATTAATAATTATTAATTAATCTAATAAATAATAATTAAATATTTAATTACTTCCATTTTAAGATAGCTGAGTGCTTTTCCTGACTTTAAGTGTATGAGTAGCTACGAAGCTAGGCTGCTATTGAAAGGGTTTTTTGGACTGAGGCGTGGAAGACAAAGAACAAATAGTATACAGCTGGGTAACTACAACTGTTCGGACTTGCTAATGTACCCTTATGCAGTATGTAGTTGGCTTTGTGCCTTTTGCCCCTATTTTAAAGAGGTATAGCATTATGAACAAATTTTCTGAACAATACTAATTGCATCAGTGTGCACAATATCACACGTTACTTTAAAACTGGCTTGTTTAGTAATGCAGAATTATTAGAACAATTATGCTTTGTTGAAATCTGTCTTGAATCTGTGAAGCCAAAAGAAATAACATAAGATCTGGTATGATTTCAAGATAAGCCTTTCTTCTTTTTCTGACTGTGTGTTTAGTTATCCTTTCCTGCTATTCCTTGTCAGTGATTTGGCAGCAGTGCTACGAGAATAAGTGGAAAAATCAGCTAAGAAGAATAATTGTCACTAAGCAAAAGCAGCTTGTTACATGAAGTGCCTACTCAAAATGCTCCTTTTTATTATTATTATTATTTTTATATTCCAATTTTTTGTTACTTTTCTAGTTTAACATACTGCATTAAATGTAAACAGAGAAACAGAATGGACAGATCATTAGCAAGTCATCTGAGGTATGTGAGGAGGACATACTGGGGAGGATGAGCCCCTGTAACATGCTCAAGTATTGTAGAAGGTGGAGTGCTTAAGTGTTGTTATTCACAGCAGGAGCTGATGGACTAGGTTGCTTCTGCATCATGTCCTTATTAAGGTCCTAGAAAATGTACTTGAGTGGGGGCCTAAGAGGGTCTTCAGGATTTATTTATGAAGCCTTTTACAGTATAACTTATTTTTAGCTTACGAAAGAGCAGAGTCCATAATTTCTTTGTTAGTGTTAACTGTTTATATCCAGGATCTAGAGTAAAATAAGGATTAAACTAATCTCAAGGACAAAGAAGAAAATTAGCCCAAGCGTTATGAGGAAGAGTGAAGTTTTTGTAGCTTGAATGTACACTTTTTTCTCCTTGTTCTTTTTCTGAAACATCAAATGTTGACAATAGAATACCCTTTTGGATCACAATCTGGTTTTGGCCTTCTGTTCATTTTGTTAGGTGACAAATTGGGTTGTGACCTGTTGATTGCCATTCCCTGGGAGTGTTAGTAGATACCTTTCTGTGGAAGTTTACATGAGATCTATTGGAAGAAATGGGGAAAGATGTATTAGCATAAAAAGGACCCGAATCCTTCCTGAAGTCTCCTGGTGTTGCTCTAAGATACCTTAAGGCCAACAAAGATAGGAACAATATGTCGGGCAGGCTGAGACCAGACCAGTACTAGATGTCAGCACCCTAAGAAGGATTTATGAAAAAACACTGCTAGGGAGATGCAGGGAAGAAGGATGATTTCTGCACAAATGGTAAGTACCTGCTCTGAATATAGAAGACATCATGAGAAAAGGCAAAAGAAGAGATTTATGGAAGTGCTAAGAGAATAGGTTTGGAGGTGTTTAGGGAGCAAAAGCATCAAGGTTATAAACCATTTGTTAACCGAGTTTTCTACTCACAGTCAGCACCTCTTACAAATATAGAAAATCCAGTCATTACTAAGGATGACACCTTGGTTACCTCAGGTGACCAGATAGTAATAATTTAAAAGCTTGTAAGTGGATAGCATTTGATGGAAAACATTGATTGTAGCCATCTATATTCTTCTCAGTATTACTGATCACAGTGAGGTGACTCCAGTAAATTGAAGGGGATGTGAGCAGTGGAGAATCTGTTTTTCCACCCATAACAGCAGTACAGTATGGTCTTAAGTGGGACAACTTTTGTAAGGAAAACTAATGTAAGTGCCCAGTAATTACACATCTCATTGGTAGGAATGCATTTGCAGTTCCCTGGGTATGTTGCATTATTGGCAAGTAAGGCCTAAAATGTTGTAGTGATGTTTCATGGTGGACTGTGGTACAGAGACCAAAGATAAATAGGAGGTGAAATTCAGAGTCAAATGATGATCTAGCAGTGGCATGGCAAGTCAGATTATTAATGCAACTGTAGCAGTATTGTGGGGATATTAAAATTAGTGCATTAATGATACAAAAAAGGCAATTTTGGTGTTCTATGTTGGTTTTTTTTATGATTTTTTGTAGGGAAGTTCTGGTATGTAGAAACAATGACCTTGTGACTTTAATCAGGCAGCCATGCTAGTCTTGCTTGGATTGAGACAACATTTGCAGAGGCAATTAGTCAACCTCTTAGAGTTTGAGGGTAAAATTAATATTGTAACCAATCCTCCAACTGGTTGAGGTTTCTTGCTCCTTATTACTTTTATTCATCAGTTGATTTAAAAAACCCTATGTGTATAATACTTTAAAATAATTTTTAAAGCCACAGTCATATCTGAATACCCTCTGGTAAAGCAACTTCTGAAGGTTGCCTTGTGCACTGCACTGAACTTAGTACGGAACTGGTAGAGTAAGGGTCATTAATTAATTTGCAATGAAGGCTGTGTTTGAGTAAAGTGTATGTTAGCTAAAGCAAAGGCTGAGTAATGGTGGGTTAAATCTTGCTTTTCCACTCTCTGGCTTTGCTTGGAGCTCTCCGAAAAAGATTAGTCCCTTATTTAAATTAGATGTGTTTGAGAACTTATCTTTCTTTGGCTTCAAAATGTTGCCATGAGCCAAACTGTAGGGGCAGTTTGTTGCACTAGAAATTGTTTCTGGGCTAAAAACCCTTTCTCTTGCTACACTGCACTATCGTTTCAAAGCTGCTGCGGAGTCACACGTTTAGCAGAGGAACTGATTGTCTCCGAGGCAGCTACAGTGATTCCAGGGCCAGCTTTTACAGGTATGTCATATAAAGTCCTGCTCTATTCTGTGTGACTTGTAGGCTCTTGGAGGCAGAGAGATAGAAGGCATGTGTTAGTGATACTGCTATTATGATAGTACTGTGCCTTCTGATGTGGGCAATGGCACGGTGTCAAGTGATGCACAGTGCTGCTGCTGCAGTACCAATAAATATATGACGCTGTGCCTCAGCCTAGGCCCCCAGCCTGGCTGTGTCTCTTACCCCTTTCTCAGCCATTTTACACAGAACTTGGTGGTGCAGGCGTGGGGACACCAACTCAGCTGCTGAGTCAGAGAGTTAGTCAGGCTGCTGGAGAGCCAGTAAGTTCTCCCAACACACACCAATCCATGTCCTTGACACTCTTTAAATAGCTTTTGCTCTTCATGGAAGAATTTAAAATAGTGCAGCATTAGTGCTATTGCAATACTTTTGTTGTTAATTTAGAAAGATCAAAAGGTATTTTCTATCCTGTGTACAGAATGGGGTGATGATCTGGAGCACCAAAGCATTAGGAATACTAAAAAGTATACTGTGAGACTATAAACTTATTGAGGTGTTTCTTAAAGTCCATTATTATTGCAGCTGAACATGTTGCCTGTCTTCAGTTACAGAAACTTGATGTCTTTTATGTTTTTAGCATTTGCTTTCATTTTTTCTTTGGAGAAAGCTGATTTGTTCTGCATTTCTGACTGCAGATCATCTTTTCTTTGGAGTCTGTTTTCTGTTTGACAGAATATAGTCTGAGAGATGATAAAATATGTGGGCTACATGCTTTCAGACTGGAAGGCTAAATGTTCAGGAGCTTGTGGTGCTTTTGCAGTGTTTGCTATGTTTGCAGTTGACAGTCTTGAGTTTCCAACAGTTGTTTTTGCAATGTTCAATGCATGTGTAGCCAGTGGTGAGAAGCCTGCAAATGAGAGCCAGCAACAGCCGGCCAACTTGTTATTTAGATCACTTAAGATGTCTGAACATGAAGCAGATCTCTCTGCAGAATAGCTCATTATTTTCTGCAGGTTTAACTGTAAATGACAAGCTTGTGGACTGTTTTTTTTACCCTTCAGGTTTGACTTGTTCTCACCTTTGTCTCAACACCTTTTTATCCCTTTCTTAACCAATTCTATACACTAGGGAAGTGGCAAATATTATTGGTGTAGCTGGTAGGGGATGTGGGAGAGAAGACAAGACATTTACTTAAACTTCGGCTCTTCTTCACTTCTTCAAATTCAATTACGAAGTACATTAAGGTTTCCCATATCAATAATGGCTGCTTAAAAAGCAAGTAGATGAAAGAGATATTTTCCCCCTCTTTGGCTTGATTTATACTTCAAAGCTTAAGAGGTGCAGACAATCTTAGCTGTTTTCATGAAGTCAGTCTGTAAAGGCGATATTGCTGTAATTGCAAAACACATGATAGGATGGGAATGAAGATTTAAAAAAAAAAAAAGTAGAGAATTTTCTGTTTTTCACCATTATGGAAAAGTAGATAAAGTGCAGTTTTATGTCCTGAAGCAGTAAGGTTGCCTATGGGTATAAGAACATGCGTTCATATGCAGGAACTTTTGAACCTGGCTGGTTGATTTTGGGCTAAACTTTACAAAGGGGAGATCTCAAACGTGCTAAGTTCTTACTGCTTTTTGAAAAATAGTTGGCCAGGTGTAGAATGGCCTACTGATGATGTCCTATTGCAGAAAGTGTTGGAGTGTGAGCTCGCACTGAGAACAAGAGTTTAAACACACATATGCTCAATCAGTGCCTTAGCTGACAAGCAGGCTTAGCTAGAGCTTGTATCTTATTACAGAATCAAAATACCGAACAGAAGGTGGTGGGAAACTAGGTGTCATTAGTTCTGGTCATTATGGACCTACTTATTTTATGCTGCCTTTTCATCCTTTTTGCACTTTATTTGACTTATCTTCTGAATTGCTGAGACCAAATTGAATTTCTGTTAAATGTGCCCAATTTTCAGAAGAGTAATGAAGAGGGAACTTGCACCTTAGATTTGGCGTATGGTTTAAGCATGTTACTTAGTGTGTCACGTTTGTGTTTTATTTTTGGCTCTTAGCATGAAACAAACGGGATTTTCTATGAACTGCCCTTCAAAAGCATGTCTTCACTAGTAGCACCACAGCAGCCCAGAGAGACAATAGAGCTCCTAGAGAGTAATATGCAGGTAGAGGTTTATAGAGGGCAAAGGGCCTGAGATTGTATTACTAAAGATTTTAATAAACTGTTCTTCAGTTTTAAAGTTAAACCTTTTTTGCGATTCTTTCAGTTAGTGTCTTCTGTAATAAATTATAAACAGGCTTGGATTTAGGTTGTGCTGAATACATACAAGAGTTACCATTGTACATGCAGGGCTGATGAATTTAACGTGCATGGCTAGGTTTACTTATTTAATATTGAACCCTCAATTGCCCTTCCATAAACATGCTTAAAAATAGACAGTGATCACATCTGGCAGGTCAAGCCATCTGCATTTCCCCCCCCCCCCCCCCCCCCCCCCAGTTTCACACACTCCTGTATACATACACACACTCTCTTTCATTTTCTGTGTGTTGCAGAATTAATTCATGTAGAGGCTGCAATGGAGTCTCTACTGCTCTTGTACAGACTATCAACTTTAGATTTAAGCTAGTATCAAATGGCCTTTTTAAAGTCAATAGAGAGTCCCATCACTGGCGGGTATATAACTCTCCTGTTCCTCTGGGTTATTTGTACCTTGGCTTTAGCAAATCTATTTGCTTCCTTTTATACTTTGCAAAGGGGAAGAAATTGACTTTCTGATTTTATTACATTGGTTTGTGTTCTCAGTAAACTCTTGTCAGCTCTGTGGCTGAGAAGTTCAATTTGTATGTAGGGCTACAGGTATAGTCTCACCAGTGCTCTTATATGAATGAGGACTTTAACAGGAAACATACTTTGTTATAAGACAACTAGGTATGTGTAGGGGAAGGTGCGTCATAACCATTGTTTTTGTGATAAGCAGTCTAACCATAATAGTTGTATTGACCCTTAGTTACACTCATATTTATTTCAAAATGTGTCAAAATGCTAGAGCTTTTCTTTAGTTCATATCCATCTTCTCATTTTGCTTTCCAAAAGATGTGTTGCTAATGAGCACTCCTTTCAGTGGCTTAGTTATGTGCTTGTCTTTGAGGTTTCTGATGTCAGTGGGGTTACTCACATGATGAGTTTTGTGCACATATTCTCAAGCAGCCTACAGTCTGGAAAGATGTCTGTCAAGGTTGGAGTGAGGAAAAAAAAAAAGTCTAAGGTAGTAACATTATTCCCATTAAAAGCATGTTATCAAAATAGTTCTTTAAAATTAGTTTCCCTTGATGGGTCTTCACATGAAAAAATTATCTATCTTGAGATTCCTGTGCACTGAACCAAATTCTAGTGTAATTATTCCCATGTGATACCATTGAAAGAAATATGACTGCGCAGATAAAACTTAAAAACAAAATTTGTCTCCATGTTTTTGGTCCAGAACTGAGGAAAGCAAGGGCAGTTTAGTTGACCTAAAGAGGGTTTACACACAGTTTGAATCTGGCTTGCGACGCTTGTCTTTCCTGTTGCAAAACAGTTTTGAAACCCAGTTCATTTACGGCAGCAACTAATGAGCAGTCTGGAATTCTTAAGGTTTGCTCATGAGAGCCCCTAGGGCTGTTCTTTGCCCCTCCAACCCCATGCTCAAGAAGTAGAATCCTAAGATGAGGGCAGTGAGATGGGCAGCCTTTCAAGATACATCAGACTTTAAGTGCTAGTAGCTCTGACTGTTTAATGGAGTGACGTCCTACCGTGTGACTCTGGTACTACTGCAAATGATCTTGGGTGTGTGAAGGGGGGGCTATAGAAAACAGCGATTGAACTATTTTTCTGCTTTGAAGGCATCTCTGATAGTTAAAGAAGGTTGTACAGGACTTCATGAAGTGTGACTATTAGTTCACAAACAACATCTTCCTCCTTCCAGGAGAAACACACACACATAGATACAGACCTGAGCTGCAACCTGCATCATCTCCAACTATTTTACACACATGAGACCACCATGGATTTGTGCATAGTTCACAGTACTATTCTCATTTGTACTAATGAATGCTGCCTGTAGAGACGGTAGACATTAAAAATTTAGGTCTTTAAAAATAAAAAGAACATTTGACAACAAATATGAAACAAACATCTCTAATCTGTTTCCACTGAGAACAATTAGTAAAGTTTCCACCTTGGGGTTTTTTTTTGTTTGTTTGTGAGATCTAAATGGGAGCGGGGGCATTGCTGAACTGCTTTTGAATGTATGCGTTCAGTAGGCCAATAGAGTACAAGCCTGGTTTGCTGCCAACAGACAGATGTCCTGGAAGTAAAGGTAACACCCTTTATGTTCTTACTATTTGTATTTCGAACATGGGAAACAAATGGCACTTCTCAATTAGTCTATGTGCTATCTCGCCTTGCATGCAACTGCTACAAAGAATCTCACTCTATTTTTAAGATGCACAAATTGGTAATAGCTTATGGCTCTTACTACATATAAGTGATCTTTATAGAGGTTCCCCAGATACTTTCTATAGAAAAGAAATGCTGCAGAAAGGAAGGTATTTATAGAGGAGTTTCAGGGGGCTCATTAACTTCCAGAACATGGATGAACTTCAGGTAAAATAAACATTTAAAGGGCAGCCTTGCATTTTAAGAGACAGGTGGCAAGGGTAATTTGTATCTGCAGTTACATTTATAAACATGGCATTTAAGAAACATCAGAAGCTGTAGAAAAGTTTGTCGTCACAGTTTGGTTGCTACTAAACAGGAAGAAAAATTGCTAGTAAGGAAATTATGTGAAAATAAGAGATATGCAATGTAAAACCTAAGAAGTAGAAACAGTTTGTTTCCAAGGTTGCATTAAAAACAACAGTAACAGCAAATCACCATTTTTACTTTCCTTCCTTTGGTTTTGATTTTAATCTTCTCATACTTAGAATGGGAAATGCTACAAGCAAAGTGGAATATTTTTTAATTGTTAGGAAGAGATTTTGATGGGTCTCATTGCCAGTGTTAGCTTTACAGTAAGAATACTCATATTTGTGCAAACTGAAAAGCAAACTAGTGATATTGGGTTGCTTTTTTTATTTTTGCTCTAGCTATTTCTGCATCATTACATCTGTGACTTGAAAACAAGTACTGGATTAATACCTTTGCACATGTTACAAATGGTTTCTTGTAGGAAGAGGAAGCATCAGTTCTTAACACTGATGTTTTTAACTAAAATTAGCAAGTGGCTATTGGGAAAGGCCAACAATCTGCTTTGCCGAGTGAGGTGGTTCTTTATTTCTGGCTTGTGTGTCCCCCAAGGTAAATGCTCAGCGATCAAAATCTAGTTAACAGTTTTGTTGAAGAAATATTGGTCAGTAGAGAATTCAGTTTGTTTTTTCTTTCCAACACTGGCATTGGCTTTGGAATGCTAGCAGGGGAAAATAAATCAAAGTCAAACCTTTCATCTATTCTTGATTTCTCTTAATATGCACTGTCAGGCCTGTGGCATAAGAATAGCCACATATTTGCTATGCAAGGTATTGTTTATGAAGCTTTTTTTCTTCAGGGTGAAGCTATGATATCAAGGTTGATTTTTGTCAAATGTTTTTGTTTGCTGTGTTGGTGTTACAGATTACCAAAGGCCTAGACACCATGACTAGCAATGTCTCTTAAAGTCAGAGACTTGAAGTCTATTTTTTAATTGAAAACCACAGATTAAAGGATGACCCTATTGTCCTTTACCAGAGTGTTTAAGTGACTGAGGGGGAATTGTATGTTCATTAGATAAAAAGTAGAGCAAGATGCAAAGGTTTGAACCTTAGACTAAGTAAATTCAGATTAGAGACTGATTTTTAATGATCAAAGTAAACGTGACAGGAGGTTTTTTTTAAATTTAACTTTAGTCCTTAATGCTTTTTGTCCTTAAGTAAAGACTGCCGTAGTTGAAACATTGAGTTCGATGCAGAATTTACAGGGTAAAACCTGATCTGGATTAAGCTTTGGAAAGACTGTTTTAAGATACACTGCAAGTTACTGGGGCCAGTGCAAACCTGGGTGAGATTAGAGAGCTGCTATGTCAGAGGTAGAACTTAATAAGCAGTGGGGCTTTCTGGCCTTAGCCTGTAAATATAAAGAACTCTTATAAAATTCCTTTGTGCATGAAATTGAAGTATATTGTTTTGCAGGTATAGGAGTTCTTGGGTCAGTATAAGGACATTGGTTACATTGTTCCAAATCAGTTAAATGTTAAAACAATGTCATAAATTAAAGGCACTGCTTTTGTTGTCCTTGCCATGAAGAAACTGAGTGAATTGTTAAATTGTGGTGCCTAGCCATCAGAATGGCTCTAGTGCTGTTACTTTTGTAGATCATAAGAGTCTTGAAAAGTAAATAGTTTATACAAACAAAAACCATGAAGGAAATTACAGAAGGCATAATGGCTTTTTGAGATGTATGCCTTTGCATCCAGCTGTTTGGGTTTTTTGTTTGTTTGTTTTTTAATCCAACAAAATTAAACTGGTCTGTTAGTTATTCCTGCGATATTATTTTTTTTTTTTACCTCCTGGAATCCAGCAAATTGGGAATGAGTGTTTGTCCAGTCAGAGCAGCAGCAGCTGTTGATAACACATCTGAAGCACTATTTTCTAGTTCCAGATCATTTTACCTAAGAACAGATGTATGAGTCTTTTTGGTGGTGTATATATGAGAGAAAAATTCTAAAACATAAAAGAAGACTGAGGAAATAGAGGCAGACTTGGCTTTTGGAGTGGAGAGCAGTGCTTTGTTTTACTGCATGACTGTGTACAAGCCACTGCCCATTTCTGCCCCAGTACCTTCCCCAGTTTCTCAGTTGGTAAGTGAATTTAATGAAACCTCTTAATTTGTGAAGTGCTGGAAACAGTGTTATACAAGGGTGATAGAGGTTGTGGATAACCATACATTAACCCAAACTTTCTGATGAGGAGACACAGAAGCGCTGACTATGCAGAAAGACCTTTCTTATCATGGACAGTAGAAGTTCAGACTTGTAAACCGGAAATTCCTTGATGCAATCCACATATTCTCACCCTCTAAAGCATTGCTGTAAATACAGAGGTGGTGGTGTTTGTAGTGTTACTGTTGCCAGAATGTTCTAATTTGGGGGAGGGGAGGAGTCTTCAAAGATTTTTTTTTTTTTTCTCCTCTTATTTTTTAAACACAGTAACAATCCAAAAAAAAAGAGGAGGAGGATAAACAAGAGCCATTCTCTGCTTGAAGTTGCATTTGAATTGTAATTAAAATTTAGAATAAAATAGAGAGCTGTAGTTAAATAAGAAGACAATAACCTGCTAAATTAGCTGAAGAGCTCCACTCTTGTCATTCTTGAAGGCATCAGAATTGTTACTGGCTTTATCCCCACCACAGGTGGTGACATGGGGCAAAGGTAGCACATACCATTTTATAGAATTCGATGTAGTGAGCTATAGTTCCAAAAGATGTTTCTCAGGCCAGTGCCTGAAGTCTTCTCTAAATTCGTTTTCTCCTGTGTGCCCTCATTTTCCTTTCTGCAATATGATTTATGTCTCATTTCTCTTAGCCACCTTCTTGTGTTTTCCCTTTGTTGTTCCATGCCACTTTTCCCCACGTGCTCGGGGTTCTCCCAGCTTTCTTCTTACCCATTGAATCTCACTTGCTGAAGTAGAATCATTTATTTAGTCTCTTTTTGGGAGAAGATTATCCAGACAACTGACATGTCAAGTGCCTTTGGAAGATGGGGGGCCTAGAATGTTCACCAGCTACAGTATTCAAAAGTTATCCTGTCATTTCAGCTGACAAAGAAGATCTTGTTTGATCATGGGTCCTAACTTCTCTTGGATGACAGCATAAGTGGGCAGGTACTGCTTCTATATTTATCTGTCAATCTTAAACAACTCTGATGATGTCCGGAGTCACAGCTGTCCTTCATTTTTTCACAGAGTTACTATTTAATTTAATAAGTTGGGGAGGCAGGAGGCCAAATAAATTAGTTGTTCTTCACTATCTCTAAGCAAACAGACATGTTGCTCTTAGAGGACTTTTAGGATATGATTTTTAGGGTTTGATTGTTCCCTGCTGCAGTGTAAGATATTCCAGGGGAATTGGATGATGTAGGTAGCAATATATCATACACTCCACTCTCAAAAAAGACTGGTTGTGGAACATAAGACCAAAAAGAGCTTGTACATTATGATTTTTTTCCAGTTTTTGCTTTCCAGTGACCTGCATCTTATCTTGTTCTGTGTGCTATTAGCACATGCTTTGTATTCCTTATAGCAGCAAATTCAGAGTTTGCTACAGGGAATCATAGATACTACAATAACAAACAGGAATGGGTAATAGACTGTAGAGGTTAGTGAGGAGAATTCGCCCCACCTCTACACACCACCCACCCATTTATGTGTTGAGTGCTGTAATATTTATATGAATGTGCTATATGAATGTATATGAATATTTATAGGAGTATGTATATGCATGTCCCTAATCCATTCTTCAGTGTACATGGGAAAAGCGGCCTTCAAATTTGGAGGTGAACTCCAAGGAAAGAGTTAGTGTATTAATTAGTTTCATGCACACATGCGTTTAAATTGAAGTGTGAGGACTGTTGACCATGTATCTGATCACTTTAAACTTTTAATTTTATTTGAGACATTTCCATTCTCTATGAAGCTGGACAATTAAATGGTCTCTCCCTGTACAAAATTTGGGCACTTAGAGAATTGCAGAAAGATGTATGCAAATCTATCACTGAAATAACATTTATACAGGGCAGCTATAGGAGTGCCTTACGAGACACCAGTTTCCTGCGAGATGCACAAGGAGATATAAATGATCACCAAGCTGCAATATGTGTAGTAAAGTTCTTCAGCCATTCTCTGTTTCTAGACCTGTTCTGTTCTTCAGGATAGTAACAGACTTTCAGGGGGGTTTCTTGCTCAGGCCATTGGTGTTGGGAAACAAAATGAAAGCAATTCTCTTTAGCATCTCGCTATAGTTCTTTTGGTTCATTATTGTGTTTATTAGAGTATGTCATGATTCCCTTATATATCATGGGCAAACTTAAATTTTGCTATGCTGACTTTTCTGCAGGTTTACCCCAGGTCTGTGTCCTACGGAGAAGCGTGGGACTGAGTGCAATAGGGCTAGGTACCACCCACCTTTCTTTCGAGTCTGGAGTTTGTACCTTCTTCTGAATAGTGCAGTGTGTTTGGCAGCGCTGGGCTAAGGGCATTTGCTGATCTGCTGGCATTTGAGATGAATGCAAGAATTTATTTGAAGATGAATTTGCAAATTTCAAATTACTGCAGCTAGTTCTTTGATCTGTTCTTGGTCTTGTTTGAACATTATTAAGTACTTAATGAGTTTAATGTGTTTTGACGTAAAGAAGGGGAAAGCCACATAAAAATGTAGTGTAAATTAAGAAAAACCCCAAAAAGACTGCAAGTTTTCAAGGATATTTGCCAAATGTGTGGCAGTTGGCCTTGGGGGATTTACACTATCTCATCTAGAGATTGTGAAGCAGTCTCTTGTATCTGCAAAGAGACAACCATCAATGTTTGTTGTCTTACACAAGGGTTGATAAGAAGCCAGATGCTTTGTATCTTCTATGTTTTTCAGGGGTGTCCTTGACTTTGCCTGAGAATCTGTTTCTAAATTGTGACCTTCACCAGTCTAGACTGATGGATTACCCGTGCTCTGTCAGGCAGCTGGGAAGAACAAAGCCAAGAAGCACTGCTCTCCCTTTTTTTAGCACTAATAAGTGCTGAATACTTGCTTACGTTCTTTGTCATCTAGGGAATAGATTCTGATCCCAGCTGCAGTCATAATAATTTATATTAACGTATAACACTGACAAAGTAACTCTGGGTTTATATTAGTTTGTGAAACCATATTGTTATAGATAGTTTCATATCTTTACATAATCCCAGTTCCCTTCTGTGAGATGAGCAGTGGGAGGGAGGAGTTTGAACAATTTGTGTTCCATTTTCTAGAAGTTTTCTGCCTGTCCCCTTTCTCTGCCTGTTCAGTTGACTTTGGTGGGAAACATCTCAAGACATAATTTCCTTAGTTCATGTTCTACAGAATTTATATTTTCATGTATTCTATAAGCTATATAAATACCTAAATTCAAAGGTGTTCTTGACTATATTAAGGTTTTTATATATTAAGACTTTTGGTAATCATGATTATGGAGGTTTAGAAACCAGTTAATTTCTTGACAAGTCTACTTAAAAGTCTTCAGCATTTCATTTCCATGAGGGACATAATATTACAGTTAATAAGAATATATGCACTATAGTTTAACTTTCTCCAAAGTATGTTATTCCCGGACTTGAAAGGGTAATTCATCTTCTAATGAGCCAATATGTCAAGTTTAAATCTTTGTAAATTCATAATGGAGATGTTTTAGCACCCAGTATCTTTAAGGTGTGCCAAGAATAGAATGCATTTTCAAGATTCTGGCCAAGTTAATGTTTGAAAATATTGTGACTTGGGTGAAATTGTAACGTAAGAGCAGTGTTGAAATAATCCAAGTATATTCTGAAGTAGCTAATGAATAGGTGTAACTTGCAAATTCAGATGTACATCAGATGCATTAACAGCAAAACCAACCAACCACTACTCCTATAGGTCTGAGACTTGGAGAAAGGGTTGTTTCTGTAGGTTAAGATCTCTTTTTAGCGATCATTTTTTCTTGCTCCTGTCAATATGGAGAGATTATTCAATATGATAGCATTGAAAAAATGGAACATTTCTATTTTTTTAGATGTGCAAGTTGTACTTCCATCTTGTTTCTCCTACTGGGAGAACTTACAATATTTCCTCTAACAACTGTAATATTTCCACATAATGAGTTGGATGAATGAAAAGATTTTATTTTTTTTTTTTTTAAAGATCTTAGTCGGTAGTCTGTTTTGGTCACTCACAATATTATATACAACGTCATTAACTATCTGTGATGGGTTGACCCTGGCTGGTTGCCAGGTGCCCACCAAAGCCATTCTATCACTCCCCCTCCTCAACTGGACAGGGAAGAGAAAATATAACAAAGAGCTTGTGGGTCGAGATAAGGACAGGAGAGATCACTCACCACTTACTGTCACGGGCAAAACAGACTCAACTTGGGGAAAATTAACTCGCTTTATTACAAATCAACCAGAGTAGGGTAATGAGAAAAAACACCGAATCTCAGAACACCTTCCCTCCACCCCTCCCTTCTTCCCGGGCACAAGTTCACTCCCAGCTTCTCTACCAACCCCCCCAGCGGCACAGGGGGACGGGGATGGGGTTTACGGTCAGTTCATCACACGTTGTTTTCTGCCGCTTCATCCTCCTCAGGGGGAGGACTCCTCACACTCTTCCCTGCTCCAGCGTGGGGTCCCTCCCACGGGAGACAGTCCTCCACGAACTTCTCCAATGTGGGCCCTTCCCACGGGCTGCAGTTCTTCACGAACTGCTCCAGCGTGGGTCCTTTCCACGGCGCGCAGTCCTTCAGGAGCACACTGCTCCAGCGTGGGTCCCCCACGGGGTCACAAGTCCTGCCAGAAAACCTGCTCCGTGGGCTCCTCTCCACAGATCCGCAGGTCCTGCCAGGAACCTGCTCCAGCGCAGGGTTCCCACGGGGTCACAGCCTCCTTCGGGCACCCACCTGCTCCGGCGTGGGGTCCTCCCCGGGCTGCAGGTGGAGATCTGCTCCACCGTGGACCTCCCCGAGCTGCAGGAGGACAGCCTGCCTCACCATGGTCTTCCCCACGGGCTGCAGGGGAATCTCTGCTCCGGCGCCTGGAGCATCTCCTCCCCCTCCTTCTTCACTGACCTTGGTGTCCGCAGAGTTGTTTCTCTTACATGTTCTCACTCCTCTCTCCGGCTGCCGAATCTGCCTGTCCCAACTTTTTTTCCTTCTTAAAAATGTTATCACAGAGGCGTTACCGCTATCGCTGATTGGCTCGGCCTTGGCCGGCGGCAGGTCCATCTTAGGGCCGGCTGGTATTGGCTCTCTCTCGAACACAGGAGAAGCTTCCAGCAACTTCTTACAGAAGCCACCCCTGTAACCCCCCCCGCTACCAAAACCTTGCCAGCAAAACCAATACACTATCACTGTAATCAGATTTCAGATGGTATTCAGAGTTGTATATGGACATCAAGTTTGAAGAAGTTCTACTTACTCGTGACAAATGACAACTATCCTTTTCCATGCAAAAATAGCTTTTTATGTAAACAGATTTTAATCTATAATCATAAAGCCTGTGAACCACTTAACATGGTGTTTTCAGTCGGCAGTCACGTTTAAACCCACACTACTTAAAAACTTAGGACAACCTTTCTTCCTGATATAGATGTAAACGAAGTAAATGCTTATTTATTTGGTGTGCAGACAATAGAGAGGTCATGGACAAAGAGGAGATGCATTTCTCAAGTGATTTTAACTTCGACAAAATAGTGAAATAATTGATTTGTGCTGGGGACAAGGAATTCTATATGATCTGTTTGGGTTTGTAAATTTGAAACTACTTTGGGATTGAAAACCCACAATAAGACATGTTTAGGCAATAGAAGTGAACAGTGAGATGCTGAACTTCCACCTTTGCAATACATGGAATCCTTCTATAGCTTTTTTTTTCAGTAGAAGGTGCAGCAAACAACCTGGAAAGCTCTTGCTTTTCTCTGTTGTGCTTTGTTGGTCTGAGTTGTTGGCTTAATGTAGCTTAATGTAGCATGTTGAGAATCTGTGGCTGGACTTGTCTAATGTATTTGTGTATGTACCTGCCTCCAGCCTCTCACGCTGACTGACTTCCTTTGAAAAAAGAGTGCAAGTCAATCAGAATCCTCTGGTAAAGTTGATAATTTCAGCATTCATTACCAATGTGTCATGGTTTAACTCCAGCCAGCAACTAAGCACCATGCAGCCACTCACTCATTCCCCCCCGACCCACTGGGATGGGGGAGAAAATCTGGAAAAGAAGTAAAACTCGTGGGTTGAGATAAGAACGGTTTAATAGAACAGAAAGGAAGAAACTAATAATGATAATACTAATAAAATGACAACAGCAATAATAAAAGGATTGGAATGTACAAATGATGCGCAGTGCAATTGCTCACCACCCGCCGACCGGCACCCAGCCAGTCCCTGAGTGGCGATTCCCCGCCCCCACTTCCCAGTTCCTATACTGGATGTGACATCCCATGGTATGGAATACCCTGTTGGCCAGTTTGGGTCAGCTGTCCTGGCTGTGTCCTGTGCCAACTTCTTGTGCCCCTCCAGCTTTCTCGCTGGCTGGGCTTGAAAAGCTGAAAAATCCCTGACTTGTTGCTAAGTAGTGTTTAGTCTCATCAGTGTTATCAACATTCTTTTCATACTGAACTCAAAACATAGCACTGTACCAGCTACTAGGAAGACAACTCTATCCCAGCTGAAACCAGGACACAATGCTTCAGTAGCTCATTTTTCTCCCCCCTCTAAACTCTTCTGTGGACTGGCTTCTGCAGCTGTGCAAAAAGTGAGAGTTGGGTGGTTCTGTTTATTCCATAGTCCAGCTATCTTCTTGGTGGACAGAATAAGGAGGAGATTTGTCTACTGGCTTCCTGGCTGATGTTCTGCACAAATAATATACTGCGTTCAGCCTTGATCTGGCACAAGCTGTCCTTTAAGCAAGGTTGGGGTTTTTTGCTGTTTTGTTTTGTTTATTTTCATTTTGAAATGCTGATATTTGCATGGCAGTTTTTGTTCCAGGAGTTGTCTGTGGCTTCGAAATCATGGCATGACTACAACAAAGCTCATTCTGTTCATTGTCTGTGAAACACTTAATCAACTGGTGATATTTTGCGATGCTAAATAGTATTTATTTACCATGAAAAGAGCAGACCTAATAATTTCTGAAAACGGACTGATACAGCTTTGACTCTCTGATATACTAAAATATATTTTGTTGTGTAAAATAAAAGCTTGCATTTCTTTCTGTTATACTAGTAACTTGTTTTTAGCCTTTTCATTCGTAAATGTATTGTACCAGTTTTAACCAGGTGTACCTCATATGCCTAACAGCATCATTTTTTTACAGGGAAAAGTACACAGAACTTTCCCTATGTGTTCCCATTTGGTCATTAGAATAGGTGACTTGGGGAATCTTCTCCTGTGTGTCAAATAGGCTGCCTGTTTTAGTCCTGCAAAATACTGTACATGGGTAGTATGGCATTGCTGTTCTACCTTGTGGACTGTGTTGGCTTTGTGCCTGTCTTCCATGGAATGCACAAACTGGGTTTTGATGCTGGTGTGCAGAAGGTTCTCTGTCATGTATTGGAAACATGAGAGCCTCTTTAAACCTGCCAGCAGAGAGATTTGTGTGTGTCAATGTTGGCTGTTCTGCCTAGAAGGTAAGTCAGGGGGCAGGATAGGTTGTTAGGAATGTAGCTGGCAGAGCACACTGGGCAGCACTGAGGTGGCCACTGTAGTGACCAGGCTGATCCTTTGTATCAGAGAGTAGAGCAGCGCAGCAGTAGGACACTGTTTTGGGCAGTGGTTAAGAAAACTCTTGATAGATATTGCAGTAATAAGATTGGAGGACAAAGATCCTGTCCTATATTAGCAGTGACATAGTGTTTTTCTGTTGATAGTCATCTCTGTTGCTAGAAAAATACAGCACCACTGGACAGCGTAGGACTTCCAGTCCGCAGGCTCAAAAAGTGACTGAACACCCTGCCTCCTCCAGCTGGTAATGTGAGAGTCTTCTCAGTTTGGGGACACTTAACCATTTGGCAGATTTACTAGGCATGTGCAACGGAGAGGGTAAGGTAGTCCACTTCCCCCCACTGCTGCCCAGTTGCCTTTCCACTTCCTTTGGATTCTGTTGTTTTCATTTCTGAGACAGTAATTCATTTAGTGTGGGAGTTACTTACAGTACAGCTGTGCTACTTTGATGATGCCATCTGCCATCCATGGGCAAAAGCCAGCTTCCTGCAGCCAGCAAATTGCAAGAGAAACTTTTCTTAAGACACCGAAACATTTGTGCATAGAGCGTGCATGCCTCATAAAACATAAGAGCAAAGTAAACTGGTGAGCTGTTGGGAATCACTTAGTTGAGATCTGTATCTTCAAACTGTGGTGCTAGGATCTGGAATAATTATGTCTAATTGAGGTGGAATCATCAGAAGCAACCCTGCTGGCCAATTTTAATTTCCCCTCTTTTAGATTAACTACCTAATTCAGCTTTGTAAGGTACAGCCAGCCGTGTCTGTCTGAGCATACATAGAAGAGCGAAATTACAAATTGCTATCTGAATATATCATCCTCTTAATTGCAACAGGCCTTAATTCATATTTGATGGGTGTATTTGTGCATTATTGCCTGATCAAAAGCTACTGGAACAAAATATTTTTGTGAATATATCTGTGTCCCAGATCTCTCCTAGTGTTTGCTATATTGCCTGTGTCAACTAAGGGTTCCCAACTCTGTTAAATGGATGCACTGCTGCCAGGGCCCAGTATCTGAGGAACTAGATGTGCGCAGCACAGGCAAAGCTGTAGTGTTATTTGCCATTTCCTGGGCCAGGTGAAGCTGATGAAGTGAAAGCACCTGCTGATTAGTTCAGCCACTCAGCTTATGCTACCCTGTGTGCTGGGTCGTGAAAATCTTATTAGGACCAAAGGGCAGTGCCAGTCAGAATCGTACGTTACATCGGTCACAGATTATAGCTGTTGATTGTTACATGCTTATTTTACGGTAGTATAGAAGATTGTGTTCCAGAGGGTAGACCTCAAAGATGTCTTGAGCTATACAAGTCAAAGGAGGCAATATTGTGGTTCAACCCCAGCTGGTAACTAAGCAGCATGCAGCTGGTAACTAAGCACCACGCAGCAGCTCACTCATTCCCCCCACCCAGTGGGACGGGGGAGAGAATTGGGAAAGAAAAAAAAAGTAAATAAACCCCGTGGGTTGAGATAAGAACAGTTTAGTAGGACAGAAAGGAAGAAACTAATAATGATAATAATAACAACAATAAAATGACAATAATAAAAAGGATTGGAATATACAAAACAGGTGATGCACAATGCAATTGCTCATAACTTGCTGACCGATGCCCAGTTAGTTCCCAAGCAGCAATCCCACTGGGCCAACTTCCCCCCCAGTTTCTATACTAGGCATGACATCCCATGGTATGGAATACCCCTTTGGCCAGTTTGGGTCAGCTGCCCTGGCTGTGTCCCCTCCCAGCTTCTTGTGCCCCTCCAGCCTGCTTGCTGGCTGGACATGAGAAGCTGAAAAATCCTTGACTTAGTCTAAACACTACTTAGCAACAACTGAAGACATCAGTGTGTTATCAACATTTTTCTCATACTGAACCCAAACCATACCACTATACCAGCTACTAGGAAGAAAATTAACTCTATCCCAGCTGAAACCAGGGCAGACGATTAGACATAATCTAATGTACGTAACAAGTATTTAAAACTTGGTTGGTCTAATAAATAGGAAAGTAGGTTTTGCCCAAATCTGTGTTTCAGAGGAAGCTAGTGACTGCTCTTAATCAAACTGTAAAGTCTTGCTTTAATTGATTCCTTATTTAAAAAGAAAATAAATAATTTTTAGAAAGTCGTATCTCCTTTTCTGCAGTTAGTGAGGGTACTGATACTTTTCCCAATAGTTTGGCAATGCTTACTTGCCCGTGCTTGCTGAGCTGAATTGAAATAGATATGAATGTTTTGTCTGAAAAGAGCTAATTGATGAGCTTTGCTATAAATACTGTTTATTTGAATGCACTTTAGCTTCTTAGCAATAAAATTTACATTGGCCACTTTCCTCTTATTTTGGAATTAATCTGCCCTATCTACAGCATGTAGAAGGACCGCAATTCCTAGACGGAGGAAAGACTGTATGTTCCTGCACTATAGTCCTTTCCCAATATATTGCAATTACAGAGTTTTCCCAGTGGAATGAGGGTCTGTTTGTGGAAAGAAGTCAGAATGGAGAGTAGTGAACAGTGATTCAACTGGAGGCTGATTAGGTACATTGCAGACAAAAGTCGTTTTTCTTCCAAAGCGTAAATTTCTTTGCTATTGCTGGAGGCAGCATGCTGGAGCTGATTGACCAAAAATCTTGTCTGTTACGGTAACTCCTTTGGATTTGGTTTATAATATTGAATAATAGTCTTGACACTTGTGTGAGACCAGTGTCAGTTTACAGTGATGATTTAAGTCATTAACAAATGACAGCTATTTCCTGTCTGCCATTTATATCAGCCCAGAACCCACATGCAACTTAGAGTTGGTTGAATGGACTAACTTTCTCTTAATATTTTTGCAATAACAAGCAACTGTTTGTCCCATTTCAGCTTCAGGCTTTTTTCTTCAGATGCGGTTCTTGTCACTTTTGTGAGAAAAAAGGAAAAAAGTACAAAATAGGTAGACATGGAGCATGCAAGCTGCGTTGATGACTTCTATGGGACTGTTCATCTTCCAAAGCTAATGCCTGTGTTTCTCCAAGAGGGTGAAGAAGGGGCCAAGTGAGGCTCCTGTTTCCAGCAGCCAGGCAGTTGCAGAGCCTTGCTGTCCTATTTGCCAGTAAGATTCAAATTCCTACAAAATTCATGTGGCATGGGGACTACTGAGGTCACTTGCAACCGAGTGATTCCAGGATGGAAACTCAGCTGTTATAGAACAGCTGTTGCAAATCTGAAAACAGCTTAAGGGTGTCAGACCATTAATTTCCATAGACTATTTTTGAGTGCCTTAGTTCAGCGAGCTAGCTTATACGCGGAGAATACCTATTTCTGATGAACTCTGTCTTGGGTGTTACAAGTGAACCTACTCTTCCTGGAGTTCTGTACCATTTCCAGAACTAATTAGGCACTCCATCTCAGTAATGTGATTCCAGTGGCTCAGGATTAAGGGAAGAAGCATAGCTGAATCCCTATCAGAAAGTCAGCCATGACACACAACACCCTGGGATAATTGGGAGATGAGCTCAGCTGACTTTGAAATAGTGGCTCAGATGCCTTACTTCCAGCGATCATTTCAAAGAAAACTGATCTCTGATCGTCACCCAGTAACAGTCTTCAAATATGAACAGCAGTCCAGCTTACTCAAAGTATAGCTTGATGTCATTGTGGATATACTGGGTACTTAAAGACTGTGTTGATTTTAGCAAGCATAAATGGATGTAAGAAGCACTTGTAGAGATAATCTGGAGTTATATTAAACTGGAGTGGAGATAGTTAAGGTGTGGCTGTATTTATACATATGAAGTTTTTAAAAAGCAATGTATTGCTCAGTATACAAGGCATTCAGCCTGCACTGCTAGTGTTAGCTATTCTTCAGCTGTCCAGAGTCTGGCATTACTTAGTCTAGTAGTGTCTATTTGAGTAGCATCAACTGAAATAGAATTGCTGTGCTGGGTAACTTTTATAATAGATTTGTGTGAGAAATAGGAAGGAAGAAAAACTCTGCTTAACAAAAAAACTTGCTTAATTGCATAAACACAAGGGACAAAGTACTGTTTTTCATGCAAAAAATATTGCAGTATGTCAGCATGTTGGCACTGGTAGTGAATAAGTTATTTAAAATATACATCCCAGAAATAGAAAAGAAGCTAAGATAAGGTATTGCAGACTGGGAACCTATCTTAGATGGTTAAAAAAGGGCACAAAATGATACCGTGTAGTTAGAATTTTAGACTCTAATGAGAAGTGAATAAAACAATAATTGTGGACTCTTTCTGTAGGCAGCTGTTAAGCAAGTAAGTTTTTAAACAGTTATAAAAATTTTGACTAGCAAAACAGTACTCTGTAGTAATAAGAGGTGCAATGTCAACCTTATGCATGGATAAATGTATAGATATGCTTTAAAGGTATTTCTGAGGGTGGTGTTGCACTAACTGCCTTCATTAATGACCTTTCAAAGCTAAGTGAAGGCATTATTACAGAGGTTAAATCATTCTCTAAACAGCACAATGCTAAGAAGAAGGAATCTTCAGTTTATGGGGTTTTATATTGGAGGTGGATTTGGAACGCTGCTTTGTAAAGAGAGCACCAAACTGTACAAGTTCTTGGATATGGTTGAGAAATCTCTGTAGATTTAAAAGCCCACTTCTACTGTGTCTGACTGCTTTCCAAGCAAGCATAAATATCATTTCGTAATCAACCTTGCTGGAAGCAGAAGGCTTAAAGTTACTGGTGGAATTCTGTAATATTTGTATAGTCTATTAGTGTTCCTGAGAAAGAAAATAGTAACTAGAGAAAGTGGCCCAAATCCATCTCCTGTGAAAATGTTTTATTTTCCAAAATGAAAGCTGCAAGTAGCTTTTGGGTTTTTTCCTTCTTTGTTTTTGCTTTTTTAAAATCCCTTACGTAAAGTGAGAGACCTCCATGTCCTCCACTGTCTTTGGTGGAAGTATAGCACCAGCAATTTTTGCAGCTGGCCTTTGGCCCATCTTTAGTCTGTTGAGACATGACATATTTTGAGTGGAAGTAACTAATGATGTGCCCAGTAACTTGGCCACCTAATACTGCATGGAGGAAATGTTACCCACTCACCTTGCAAAGCAACTGCAGTTTAACGAAGTTGGGACAAGGCATGGAGAGGGCCCAACGCTGATCATTGCTCATGACTGCTTCCACAGCTGTGTACCTCCTGATACCACTCTCTGTCTCTCTTCTACTAAATGTACACAGAGATTCTGAAATATGAAATGTGCTATTGGTTCTGTAATAGCTGCAGTGCCACTAATAGAATCAAGCTATTAAACAGGGAGAGGATGTTTTTTTCCTTGGATCTTAGCTATTGTATTGAATTGTGATTTAGGGGATAGATCAGGATGTTGTCTGACATCCCATAAACGCACATGAATTTAGTCAGGGAACATGCTTCTTGGGAAATTGAATTAATTACCCTATAGACAACATCATCTCTGATTTTTGCAAAATAATTTAGCACTCCTCTTTATGATTTATCAGTGGGACTTAACCTGAAAATTACACATTCCTGCTTTTTTAACAAGCATACTCTTCAGGTTGTGTTTGAGAAATATTGAGGAAAAGGTAAGTTTGAAAGTATGATAATGTAGGTCACTATTTAATTAAACTATTTTAAAGTTTATATTGAAATGAATAAAAGTGATGTCATCATTTTTGGTAACATACTCCATTTGATGAGAACAGGTACTCTGTTATTCTTGGTTTGGATGGCACAGAAATGTACTGCTGTTTAATAGGAAATGCAGAACCATTGGAATATTTATGCTATGACTCAAATCCCCTGTGTTTTCAGTGAATGAAACCTGGGCAAATTTCCTGAACAACTTCAAGAGGGATATTAAGCCTTGTTGAAAGAAATGATGTTTCTAAATGTTGAAATTGTGAAATGCCCTAGGAGTGGATGTCTGCAATTTGTGTTATTTTCTTTCAGGTAAAAAATTGCCACTGAAATATAATAATTGCACATTTATAATTATAGAGTTAGTCCTGTATTTTAGCTGATACTGCAAATACTTTCTGATGGGCTTAGTGCATGTAATTCAATCTCCTCAGGCAGAATTAAATGGCAACACATGGTGCTAAGGACTTCCAGCAAGGTGTAAAAATCTCTGGGATGAGGCTTTGCTGTTTGTGCATCGCACTTAAAGCTGATCGTAAGAGTTTTACACTTCGTATTGTATCTAGATATCATTAATGACATTGTAAGACTGAGGCCTTAATCAGTCAGTGTAGTGACTTTCATACCACAAGAGCTTTATCTTGATGTGGGTTTTCAGAACATATCAATTAATTTGAGGCTTGTGACTCCATTAATTTTGAGTCTTTAAAGTAAGGTCTAGGAAAAGCTTGAAGGGATTATGTGGCACTGGAGAGAGAGTGGCTTTTCAGTGTTGTCGAGTGCCTTACTGCGTTATCTCCTATTCCACTAGTGTAATGTTAGTGCCTTCAGTGTTTTAGAGGTTGTCAGGTGCATGCATCTTCAAGAGATCGTAAACTACTACTGTAATAAGAAAGTATGTGTTTTTATATATGTCTATTGTCAGAGTAGTCATAGTTTTAATGTGGTCCATGAAGTGTGGATTCTTTTTAGTTCTGCTGTGTTTGTTCCAGAACAAGGAAATGCAGTGTGAGATGCTGCAGTATGAATTGAATTGTCAGGTCTGCTGTTTGTAGGGTTTTCTTGGTTTGTTTTGTTTTCCTTTTCTGAAACAAAGTTATCTCAAGCTGTGTGTTTTGTGCTGATTTTCATTCCTGGTGGATCTCATTATCAGCCATCAAACCAGCCTGTGATTGGGAAAGCATTCCACATGTCTGATGCATCCAAGAATAAATAAAAACAAAATTGCATTTCACCTCTCCACTCCCTTCCCTCAACAGTTGGATTTTCATTCTGAAGGTAATTGATAAATTCAATAGTAGCTGGAATGAAAATTATTTTGGAAGGAAAGACAGAAGTTTTCAAAGTAGCACATTCAGAGATGCAGTGTTTTTGCAAGTAGTACTGTAAAATGAGTATGAGCAAATACCATGAGGATTTTTCCTGTATCATAGTTACACACATCCTCAGTAAATACCAGGAAGGAGAGCATTGCCAGATGAAACTATTATGCTGAAGTTCACAGTAGGCATTTACTTAGGTTCTGCTTTAATTATGGAGAGAGTTTCAGTTATAAAGTTGCTTTTCAATTCTTACTAGATGCATTTATGTAGATGGAATAATCCTGTCTTGAAACAGAATTATTAAAAAATGACTGTGTTAATAATGCAAATTCATCATGATTTCTAATTTAGGAATCTTGAGGTGCAAATGTCTCAAAAGAGCAAACCATGTAAAGCACTTAGTTTGCAAAGAATTCAGCATCAGAGTTTAGTACTGCTCTTGAGTGCAGTTATCTGAGAGTGAAATGTGTGAAAATAATAAAATACAAATACAACACATTGTTATGGAGAAGTCAGACAATTTAAGAAAACTGGAAGTTGTTTAATTAATTATTTTTTTGCAAAACTGTTCATTAAAATTTGTAAGTGTGTAACTAAACAAAAACCTTAATTGAAAATGTCAGAAATGATCCGTGGCTGCACTACAATTTTCTTGTTCATGCATCGTTTCCTTTACCATTTAGTTGGATAACAACCGCTACTTATCCGACCTGCTCAGTTCGGGCACAAAATGTTCACCCTGGTTTCTTTGTGCTCTTTAAGGAGAAGAATTAATATAGGCTTGGATTGAAAATGGTAGGAGTTTATTGGCTATTTTTTTTTTTTTTTCTAAACCAAAATCAGTGTTCTGAACAGGTGGCCACAGGACAATTTCATGGATGCAAAAGGCTTTATTCCACGTGTACTCTTTTTATGCATGAGTCTGATTTATTAGTAAAACATTTTCTGCAAAAGGTGAGAGAACGGTATTTTAACTCCTCTAACAATGGCTTTGTTAAATCCAGATGACTGTAGTAAAATGGATGATATAAAAATCCTTAACTGGCATAGATAAAGATAGCAATTTAATCAACCAGAAGAATTTCTAATTAATTTTAACCAGTAGAACTTTCTATTCTCACATAGATTTTTGTGTGCAGCATAAACATTTCTCGAGAAAAATGTTAATGCATACATATTTTTGATGAGTGTGCTACTCTGTGAATTTATGAAGCAAGTCAGTTATAAAGCTCACTTTGAATAAATAGATATAAAACCTTTATACTGTACTACACTGTAAGTTATTAACTACTTATTTAGGCAGAGTAGGTTTTCACCAGGCTCTCTGTGTAGTTTTACAGAATTAGGTGGAATGATTCTGCTTTATGCCAGCAAAGAATCTAGACACATAACAGTGTAGCAGTTGCACAGTTCAAAGAGAAGGGTTTTTTCCTGAGGAATCCTGGTGTCCGAGAGCACTGACAGAAACTGAGCTTGTCTCCCACTATGCTTGTGGAGAAGTGGTACATTGAAATATAAGAAGCTGTTAAATAATCCAGTTTATTGAATACATTCTTGGGACTTTCCAGACCTTGATGCCTTTCTCTGAATTATGGGTATATCTTACAAATGTCTAGCAGCCTATGCAGCAACACCAGGACAAACTTGTTTTTAGCAATGTCTAATAGAATAAAAGGTTTTGTGTGCTTTGGAAGCTGTCAGGCAAGTTTGCCCTGTGCTCACCTGAGCTGCTTTACTCTGTAATGGTTAAAATCAAGGCTGAAAAATTCTTTCTTTGAGATGTCAGCAGGCAAGACAACCCCTCATAACCCAGGAGAGGAAATTTATCTGTTGTATCCTCGCCCTGCTTTGCTTATCAAAAGGTTTTCAAAGACTCGTTCAGACACAAGAATATTTTAAAGGGAAATCGCCTGAGTCTTGGCCCCAAATAGTCTTCCTCAGGGCAATATAAGATTCATCTGTCTTTTGAAGTTGACAGTTCTATCAATTTACATCTTCTATTTTACAGTTACTTTATATTTTGAAGAGGAAAATTCATGATCGTCTTTAACAGAAAAAAACTTTTTGGTTGTCTGTGCAGTGAGAGATAAAGAATGAGTTTTGAAAATTATAATCATGGGAAATTAGGCTAGCAGGAAAGTTTCCACTATGCTATTTTGCTGGAAAGTGTAGAAATAGAAGGTTTGAAGCTGAATGGAATAGGCATGAATTCCAACCCTTTTAATCCTAGTGGTTCATCAGGTGTCTGTCTCACAAATTAATGTAACTATTGTATTCTCAATATGTAGTTTCATGAAAATACTGTTAAGGCTTAATACAGTGAAAAAATCCAGTTTTTGTTGATGGCTAATAAATGCTATGCCTTTGTTTCTGAAGCAGTCCTGCATTGTCCACAGAAATGGTCCTGTACTAAGTGTATTCCTTAACTGTAAGCTTTACTGAGAAATGAATGCTAACCATAGTAAACACTTGATCCAGGTCTCTTTGCACATTGTGACTCTTAGAACAAATGTCATCTGGACTAAAAATAAATCCCAGCTGGAACATGGGATCCAAGGAACTTGGATCCTAGAAAAAACTGAATATGGAAAAGCATTGTATAGTTGGATCTGTTTCAGATGGAGGTTGGTGTGTGCAAGAAAAAATGAAAGCTCGCATTAGCAATTTCGTATTTTGGCATGAAGATGCATGTAATAAAGTCCCTGGGTTATAAAGAGTTTGGCATGTGGAGTTCCATGGAGAAACTGATAGTCATCTCTCTGTTTGCCTAAGAGCAAAAAACCTTTTATGTATAAACCAAGTTTAAAATGGGAATTGAAGCACATTGCAGGAATGTAAACTGGTTTTTATGACTGTTTTTAATGGCACTTAATGGAAAGCTATTTATACATATCAAATAGCACACTTGTGTGTGTGACTACACCCCTTGCAGCTTTTTGGCTGTGTGTATTTCTTTGTTCATGGAGTCAAGGAAAGGTTTACTGACATACCACCTCTGAAAGGTGCTTGCTGTTCATTCAGCAATGGCCTTGGGATTTCCACAACAAAATTTATTCATGGAAGTCCTTCAGTAGGCCTCCATTCAAGAAGGAGGTGAGAGTTCCCTTTGAAAATGAGGTGTTTTACATTTGCATCCTTAAGAGGTTGTTACTAAACTTGTCTTTAGAACCATGGAATATCATATGCCGAAAGGTATAAAAGCAAGTTGCTGTTCGCTTGTGTTTGAATGCAAGCATACCCAAGTGACATATAAATTCAGTAAGATGTACTTTGCTTGGAAATCTATCTTATTTATGCTGTCAGTTCCACTTCTTATGAGGTGATGAGTTGTGCTGAGTGCCTCTCCCCCCGCTTCCTGTGAAAGCATTAATCTGCAGGAACTTGAAGACATCTTGCGACTCGCAGTGCTGACTATTTTCTGTGTCACATGGTAGGAGTCACTGCAGGCAGGTCACACAGATTAATGTAATCTGTGTTGATCTGAAACACCACAGCACATACTGCAGATTAGTTCCTCACTCGCTGATTACAGCTGACCTCTTTTTCTGACATGCCCTTACATTTTACCTTACAAAGAATGTAAGGCACAACCAAGCATCGTATTAATTACCCTCTTTAATACTTGTCATGTTTTGACCTTTTGGCACAGCCTCACTAAGAAGGTACAGTACAGAGATTCAGAAAGATGTCTTGTGCAAAACTGGAAAGAGACTATGTGGTACCCTGCTTATTTTGCTTTATTACTAAGGCTCTCATCAATGAATATATCACTATTATGAATAGTTAATACCTTCCCTGTCACTAAAGTGTAGAGTAACAGAAATACAACTACATTATAACTCTCTGGTGTAACAAAACACACTAATAGCTCTCCTATTTAAGATAAAGCAAAAGCACATGCATTTTTATTTAGCCTCCTTCAGGCCAGTACACAAGACTAGAATGTTATTTTTCTGAATTAAGTCTCTGTAAATACCTACAACTGATGTGTTATATGCATTTAGTTTGTGCATGATCAGCATTGCATGAGAAACAAAGGGGCTTGCTTTTCTCTGGCTGGATCTTCTCCTGATGAAAATGCAGTTCTGGGACTTTAGCTGCAGCTTTTGCGTATCTGACTCTCAGTGTCAAAAAAAGTGTTGATTACCAAGCAGAAGCAGATCAAGCTTCTAGCCCCAATTTTCTTTTTACTTTCTAATTTTTAAAAAATGCCTAATAACATGTATTCCACAGGATCAGAATTTTCTGCATGAATTTTGGTTAATAAGGTACATTGCATAGTTACCTGCTTCTGAAATTGTCAGTGTGTTATATAATGTATGCATTGTGTAATGAGCACTGCATCGTATAGTGCATCATATATAGTATAATGTATGCATTATATGATGAATATAAAGCTAATCATACGAAGGTTTTTCTAGGCTGTTGCCCTGTCCCTGGCAGCAGCCAATGCATATGGAGGAAAGAAAAAAATGTGTTAAGCAGTAGTTTCCCCAGAATATTCTTCCGGCTTTCAGCAATGAGTACTTCAGGGAATTGCTGAGGTGGATACCACACACAGTAAAAATAACCACTCAATGAACCTGAAAGTGTCTGTTCTGCTTGGGAATTCATGTACGTTATTTGTCTAAAACAGCCTGTGATAATGAGCTGTATGACATAGGTTACACTCTTTTAGTACTGACACAGTTAAGTGAGCACTAAAGTAGCAATAAATAGGTAAAGCAGAGACACCTGTTTGTTTATAGAGCGACCCCATGGGGTAATGTTATCATATCATACTTTCATTGTATACTTTATATCACATGGAATATTTTAATCAGCATCATGAAGAATCTTAAACTCATACCTGTTAATTTCTTCAAAATTACAGAGAAAAAAGGAAAGAAAGTTTGGAAGATTTCTCATCCTTGCCAAATTTTGAGTTTTACTTTTGAAATATAAATAAATAAGCTTTACTGTAGACTGTCATCCTGCACCAAGTACTAGTAAGTGTATTTGCATGTGACATGCATGCTAGCTATTATAATACGTTTCTCAAATGGAGTTAGATGGTGGGCAAAAATATAGTTACATGAAGAGGAATCAGAATATCACCTAGAAGAGAAAAAAGTATGGATTTCACCATTAAGGTTGATGAATAAGTCTTGTAAGATAAGTTTTTGTTTTGTTTATAAGAATCATAGAATATCTCAAGTTGGAAGGGGCCCACAAGGATCATCGAATCCAACTTCCTGCTCCTCACAGGACCACCTAACACTAAACCATATGACTAAGAGCGTTGTCCAAACACTCCTTGAACTCTGACGGGCTTGCTGCCGTGACTGCTTCCCTGGGGAGCCTGTTCCAGTGACCGATCACCCTCTCAATGAAGAACCTTTTCCTAATGTCCAATCTGAACTTCCCCTGATGCAGCTTCATTCCACTTCCTCGTGTCCTATCACTGGTCACCAGAAAGAGGAGATCAGCACCTCTCCCTCCTTTGTGTCTGTTGAGGAAGTTGTAGATTGAGATCAGGTCACCCTTCAGCCTTCTCTTCTCCAAACTGAACAAACCAAGTGACCTCAGCTGCTCCTCGTAAGTCTTGCCCTTGAGGCCTTTTGCCATCTTGGTTGCCTTCCTCTGGATACACTCTAATAGTTTGGTGTCCTTCTTATACTGAGGCACCCCAAACTGCACACAGTACTTGAGGTGGGGCTGAGCCAGTGCACTGTAGAGTGGGGCAATCACCTCTCTCGACAGGCTAGCGATGCTGCGCTTGATGTGCCCCAGGACTCCGTTGGCCCTTTTGGCTGCCAGGCACACTGTTGACTCATACTGAACTTGCCATCAAACCAAACCCCCAGATCTCTCTCTGCAGGGCTGTTCTCCAGCCTCTCGTCCCCCAGTTTGTATGTAGAAGCAGGATTACCCCATCCCAGGTGCAGAATCCAGCACTGGCTCTTCTTAAATTTCATATGGTTGGTGATTGCCCAGCTTTCTAGTCTATCCAGTAAGGCCTCTCTACCCTCCGGGGAGTCTGCAGCTCCTCCTAGTTTAGTATCATTGTCAAACTTACTTATGTACATTCGATTCCTGCATCCAGATCATTTATAAAAACATTAAAGAGCACTGGCCCTAAAACTGACCCCTAAATTCCATCCTTTCTGTGTCTGGTTTCAGTATTCATGAAATTAAATGGCAGTTTCTGATCTGTAATCTCAACACTACTGATGTCTCACTACCCTGTCATTTCAGGTGAATGGACAGAGTCACAAAAAGAGAGCTTTACAGAGACCTCAGGCTACTTAAATAGATATTCCCAATTCCTTGCAGAAAACAAAAACAAGGCAAGACTTCATATATTATATTTAAAATTAGGCAGATCCCTTTGATTTGATTACTGCAGCAATAAACAAAGGAAAATGTACAATTTCAAGCTTTTCAATTGGTAATATCAATTGTCTGCTGAGGTTATGAGAAAAGAAAATGAGGTAACCGTGTTTTCATTTTATTTTAGTTCTAGTGTTTTCCTTCTGTTTCAGCTCACAGATACTTTTCTCTTGCTTTTTAACATTTTATCTGGAAAATTGTCAAAGAAAATCTAAAAGTTTAATTTTTGTTGTTAGGGGTTTATTCCAATATTGTCTCTTTTTTCAAATGTGAGAGAATGCTCTCTGGTTTTGTTTTGAAAGCTCTGGCCTAGACATTCTGGGAGAAGAAGAAGAGAGAAAAAAGATGCAATATGAGAAAAGAAAAAACACTAATGAGAGAAATATTTTTGCAGAGAAACAAAAGCTATAGAAAAGAAACTAACTTAGGAAAATACCTGTCTCTGTAGAAACAGCTACTTTATAACAGAAGCAGTGTTTTGAAAATCTGTTCCTCTCTTATTGTTCTATAGATACTTTCAGCTTAATCCATACAAATCTATCTGTACTGTTCATACTAACCGAAAGAAAATGAGATTTTTTTTTTTTTTTTTCCTGAAAGATTTTAGAAACTACTTTCTACTCTGATTTCCTGAGGTTACAGATCCCTTTGAAGCAAAACAGTCAAATATCAGAACTGAATGTAGACACTTGATTTACTTGAACATTCACCACAAGTTCCTTCCTTTTCTCCCATCTTGCTAGCTAGGTTTTAAGGTCCACATAGTTCCTGCAATACAGCACAGTCTGTGTAAGTTTCTGCAATGAGAGTGAAATTCTGTTAGTTCTTTCCCAGCTGCTGTTCTTTGGAAGATTAATTTTGCTTCTGTCTGGAGCTGTTCTATCAGACTGCAGACTGTGGGTTTGGTATATAACCCTGTGCAATTGAATTTCACTTTGGTAAAACGGTGTATCAGGTGTGAGGGAATCTCTTGCGATCGTGGTTATGGCTACAAGATTGAAATGTTGCCTTACCATTAAGACGACTGTACTCGTTGTGGGTCTGAATAATGGCAACATGGTCTAGATTAATTTCTTTGATCATACAACTGTGAAGGTGCTGGAAGAAAAAGAGTATGTATGTTCATGAAGAGGAAGAAGAGCTGTTGTATTAAGCCTGTCAATAAAGGCAACAGTATGGCTACCTGAATGGTAATGCATTTCTCAAGACTGAAATAAAGCTGACATTGAATGGAATCTTATATTTCAGGGTGCTGGTTCTCAGCTGGACTGCAAGCTGCAACTCAAAATTTGCCTGAGGAGCCTGGCTTTGTAGGGTGTGACTGTGATAATAAGTTCAGGTCATTTTGCCTTGAAGTGTCAGCAAGATGTTAGCTGGTAATTCAGAGCATCCAAAGATGCTATGTAACTTCAGTGGCTGCCCACCTGGTGGGTTTTTATTTTCAGAGAGCTTAAGCATTCACATCTTGCATTGCTCTCAGTACTCAACATCTCCTAAGAATTTTTCTGTTACTGTCAGTGGGATATGCATCCAGTCATTCTCTTTGAGTGAATGCAATGATGCTCAGATCAGGGACTTTGACATCTGCAACCTTTTAGTAAGACAAAGGACTAAAACAGTACATATCTAATACAAATTTTGAACAGAGTAATCCATGGAAATACATCATCTTTAGAGTTGTATTACAGAGAAAGAATAAGCCTGTAGTAGTATGCCTAAATGAATGTTTGTATACCTTTCAAGGAGGAGTATGTATTTCAAATTATGTAATTAATACATCCTGTATTGTGTACGCGGAGTCTGATGCTAACACCAGTTGGCAGGTGCTGGCCTGCCACCCAGTACTAAGCTGAAAATTTGCAAGTTGCTTTTCTGTTACTGCTCTTATATGTGAGAGTTCGTGATTTAATTTGAACCAGAGGATGTGGCATTAGTGTTCTCTCCGTAACCGAGAAATATATGACATCCAAGTCTCAAGGATCATATCCATTTTGCATATCTCATTCTATTTATTTCTTTAGCACTTGGTTGCATTTATGAAAAGCAGACATGTTTGGTTAATAAAAAGGATAATTTTCTTTGAGCTTCATTACCTTGAAAAAAATCCATAAAATGGGTAAGTTAGATCTTTAAAATAACATGCATAAAAGTACAGAGCATTGCTGCTTCTCCTGGGTAATAGGAAAGATGCTGCTGTTTAACAGACTTCCTAAATTGATTTATGCTACTCATGCATACCCTGTAGCAGTGTTTTCAATGCTTTGGAAAGTATGTAATCATTTAAAAATTAAGACATTCTATCAAATCTGATCTGGTGGGATCACATTTTTGTGTTGTCCTAAAATTTACACGAATTCTGCTTTGAGTCCTCGGAAATTTTGAGATTAGAAGAAAAGTGGGCTCTGAACAAGAGTTTTGTGAAACTACTGTGATCTGACTTTTGTAACTATCTCATAAAGTTTGATAGTTCCCTTTCCTCAAGCAATTATAACTTAATTTCTTTATATTAATTTTGATTCTTATTCACAGAGTTTTATCTCTTCATTACATACTCTAGCTGTAATTTAGTTTTTAAAGCATTGCTGATTGAGAAGAGATTTATTTTACTGAGTTCAACATTATTTGGACATAGAAGCATCTGCTAGCACGCCTCCCTCTTAATATTTTTCAGTGTGTGAGTACAGCTATGCAGAAGTCAGTTTTGTCATTACCAGAAGCCTTCAGGGATTGCAGAAATTTTCATTTAATGACTTTGAGGAGTTTTTGCTGTTTATCATTAAAAAGGGGCTTGAGAATAGGTTGATTCAGGTAGTAACCAACCAGTAGTCATGGTGGTCATGTGGGATGCAACTTTGAATCTCTGATCTTCCTTTTTTTTCTTCTTTTAGTTTAGGCTTTAAACATCTTTCTGGCATTGATGAAAATTTAGCTTTTGGAGCTCAGAAATCATTCTTGATGGAGTGTCATGACTGAATATATTTTGGCAAAAGTTTTAGTTCTTTCTGGTTGACTCATTATTGTCTTTCAACAAATATTTTGTTGAAAATTTTCTGATAGGCTATAGTTACAGGTAAAATAGCAGCTTATATATCTGTTAGACTGCTTTAAGTATTTAATGAAAAAAGGAACTCCATAGATGTGGCTTTCATTTTAGGAATATTAAGGGATTACTTCCCCCCCCACCCCCCCAGCCCCAGATGAAACAGTCTTTGTGTTTCATGTTCACATTTTGGATGAGCTCCAGTTTGTGTGTGATAATTAGAATCAAATTAATCAGACTTGGCATTTAGAAAAAGAAAACAGTAGCAACATATATGTAGCCTGAAGGTTTGTTTCATTTATGTAGTCCTTGGGGAAGATAGTCAAATCGGAAAAATCAATCCAAACTGTATAGTCTGTAACTTCAAAATACAGAGGAATTTTGTATTTCCATATGGAGACTGCCTCTTAAAACTGGGTGTGAAATATGAAATTCAGCACTTGACTATGATCTGTAGAGAACATCAAAATTGAGTTAAAATGAAATCTGAACTGCCTAGGTGTGTAGCTGAAACTTCAGTGCTAGACTTTTATAGGGAGACTTCTTGATTCCTTGAATATACCCAGTATCTTACTCTTTTGATAAAATGTCAAATTTTAGCATTAAGAAGTCTACTTGAATGATAGCAAGATGAATCAGTAAAATAAGTAGTGTTATTATCCATGAGTATGCGTCAATAAGCATCCATTTGTATGCTTTGTCTCTGTTATTAGCATGCTTCAAAGTAAAACTCTAGCACAATGCCTTTGTTATGTGTACTGAAAAAAAATTAATCCATGTAAGATTTTAATTAAAAATTATTTTGTCTTGCTGAAAGTTATATCTGCAGATTATTTCTTTTATAAGGTGGAATTAAAGGTAATTAAAATTAATACTTCACTTTATTAATAGTATGCCATCATATTAGTTTAGTGTCTTTTCTTGTGTTTTAGGGTCAGTTCTGTCTTTGAAAATGAACAAAGTGCTGTCATTTTATTGTGTCTTGCGGTACATGTTTGAAGTTGTATAATGGTAGATGATTCTGAATGAATCATGCAATGACTGCTTTGTTTTTCCAATTTATCTCTTCCAGAATAGAGTATTGTATATTGTGTAGAAACCTAGAGAAGAATCTTAAGGCATTGAGTATGCGCATGAATATGAATAATAAAAAGTGCAAGGTGAAATGTTGTATTGTCTACAGACTCAGTGTCCCTAGTGGAATACTTTTAGTACTGCTATTAAAAATACAATATTAAAGGCTTAGGTGGCCTTTAATGTTGCGTTCTACATCTTGGGCCAGGTGCTTACTTGCTCACATTGTTCAGATTGGAATGCTATGAAATGGCCTGCTATTTAGTTGCAGCCATTTGAACTTGTGAAGAGGGTATAAAAGGCCAGCAGACTAGTATTCTTCAGTCATGGCCACTGGTGACAGTATATCACATCACATTACACAAGTGCAAATAATTGTTTAAACTAGAAAGCTGTGGAGAATCAGTCACAAAGCTAAAATCAGATATGATATCTTTGTTTTACTTGCCAAGATATTGCATGAGCCACTAATATTATGTTATCTCCTTAAAGATAGTCTATCCTTCTGTTTTAATCCAGAACAACTTAGTTAATTATAAAATAATTAGCTATTGGCACTGTTATTTTGTTGACCAATAATTTTGCTATCTATACCACTGGAAAGTAGGGGTACAGAGCCAGGTAGATATCTGGTTTATACTGTGTTGCGTGCTGCAGGAGATTGTTACAAATAGTGTAGGACAATGTAATTATTAGTACAGGACAGAATTACTACAAATAGAGCCAGCCCCACAACTTTCAGGTAATTTTTATTGTAAAGTGCTTTTTCTGGCTGAAAATTTGAGAGGGGTTTATTTAATGAATTTGCTGGTGATTGTGGCATGACAACTTGTTTCCTCACAATAGCATTTTTTTCTTTTACACAGTTGTGTAAATCATATCCCAGTTGCTCCTTATATATTAGGTAGATGATCTCTGTATTTTAAGAATTGCTAAACGCAGTGATAATACAACCGTGTTTGTAAGGAAGTTATGAAATTGAATAGCATGAAATGAAAGAATGCATTTGAAGCAGCAACATAAAGATGGTGAAACAGCCAGTGAATCTGCCTCTGGGCCTGTTGGGGCAAATATAATTTTAAATGTAAGGAGTACTGAGTGCGTGCTACGGAAGAGGGTAAGCTGAGACAGGTAGAAGGCTTGCCATATGAGTAAGTAATCAGGTCTCTTGAACACCTTCCCACAACGATTGCTACATGGGCTAGGGTTAGGTTATGAGCCTTGTCCCGGGGGACGTATTGAAATGGCTTTAGCTATGTATGAAGAGCTGCTTGTCCTACTGCACCATAAATAACAAAGAACCAGGCAGAAAATCAGTGTGTTCTTGCCAAATGTTTTGTGAACTGCACAGGTAGGTATTGACAAAAATGAGATGGGGACTGGCAGAGAGAACACAAAGACTGCAATAGTCTTGATCTTGGCACAGGATGTCCTCAGCATTTGTCCTGATGTAAGAGGTATGGCTAAAGAGAGACTGGGCGAGAGTAGAGACGGCAAGGTACTGCTGCAGTAGGAGCAGGGAAGAATGATGCAATTACGGAGACATACTAAAGTTGGGAACCTTTATATGAAGGAAATCTGGCACGGGCAAATGAATAGTCAAGGTGACAACATACCAGTATGCAAAACTTCTCTGTTACGTTCATGCTCGTGTTTCGGAAAGGGAATTACAGAGTCTCAGAGGAAGAAAGGGACTGCTTTACATTTCAGTAATGGCATATTAATGCTGTGTACTGTACTAAAAGCTAAAAATGGCTTCTGGAGGGAGTACAGTTACATTCAAATTCTTTACAACCTAGAGTCAAATTTGGTGTTAAAGTGTAAGCGTGTTGTAAGCCAAAATGAAATGTTGTGATTAATAAGTATAGCTTTATCAAATCTAAGCATTTTTAACTCAAATACCTGAATCACAACATTGACCAAAAAAGGTATGATTTAGTTTCCATGATGCATTTCAATTTGTGAGCTCTCTCTGTTACACATTTTGGGACTTGTGGATTTACTCTGCAGTCAGAGTGCTAGAAATTTTCTTTTCTTAAGGCAAGCTGGAGTTCTCATGAATGTAAGTGTTTGTGGCTAAAAGAAACATTACTAAGGAATAGAAAGCTCACAGGAAAACAACCAGAAGTGGTTTCCTACGTATCATACTTTGCATGCATGTGAACCACTACATATGTTTCACTTCTGACTTGGAATGGAAGCTAACCCCAAGGAATACATTAGCTGTCACATTTCACTCTTCATTCACTGTTGTCCTCTATGTGAAGGGGTCATATCAGCTGTACTCTTAGTGGGAATTAGGCTGTTTCTGGTGCTGGAGCAGTGCCAGTTTCCAGCAGCTGATAATCTAGAAGTGTGGTTTTCCAGTTCGTAACTGACAGACATGAAAGGTTGAAGCTTCTTGAAAACAAGCTATCAGTTCAAAATCAGCGACAGAATGCCTGTTAAAAGTCTTTTTAAATAATACGGAAACTTCTTTTTAATAATCACAGTAACTGAAGAGGTAGTATCCCTTCTCCTACATCATTCAGTAATGATTGGGCATTGTGATACAATGTGATCCAGCCCGTTTGACCCTGCAGGCTATCAACACACCTCTCACACATGTCTTTGAGAAAGCTGACTCCTTGTCCTCCTCTGATTACACACTTGGCCTTTTTTTTTTTTTTTTTTTTAAGTACAATTCTTTTTCTTGTTGGAGCTTTCTTTTGGTCATTGTTCTAGGCCTGGAGATCCCAGGCTTGACACTGTTAACCTCTGCTCTCTGTGGTTTGCCACCCCTATTCCAAATCCTAAACCTGGTAGGAAGTAATCCCTGAGCTGCTCCCCTTGCTCAGCCTCCAGTGGGCTCATGAATTCATTAGTTGAATAAAAAGTCTTCTGGATTCATTTGTGTGCCCCCAGTTTAAGTGAGTCAACTAAATTCTCCTTTTTGTTGTATCTCAGAGAATTCAAAGTGCTTAGCACTGAGTCCTGCTACAAACCCCTGTGTAGTGCTCTTCTTGAGGGAGTTCTGCTGCTAGTTGAAAATTATCTGAACATTTCTCCTGGGGTAGAAGGATTCTGAGCTGGAGTGTAAAAGTCCTCTCTCTCAGAACCCTCCTAGCCACTACACGTTGGTGCTCTGCCTTCCCCACCTCACAGGGTTGCTTCTGTGCAGGAATTCTTACCTGAGACATTATTACATCACCCCATTTTGAGAGAGATGGCCATCAATCAGCAGCATCCCCTGACCCTTCCCCATCAGGTCTCATGATGAACTTGTACCAGAAGATCTAGCTGGGAGAGCTGTCAGTTGTCTTCATTCAGTTTGCAGTGACGATTGTTGGGGAAGTTACAAACTGCAGCTGAATGGAATGGCACACAATTTGATTTCGTGTGTTCAGAATAAAACAGCTGTCAAATTCTGTGAAAGGTGCTTAGGAGGATTTTCTTTTTTTCAGCCTTTCTTCTTGATTCATCTTGCCAGTGGGAAGGATTGTATGCAAGTGGCTTGCATGATAATTAAGTGCCAGATATGGAACCAGCTCCTGCTCCTTGGAAAACCTCAAGTATCGAAGGAAAAGGAGAAGTCTGAGTTTAACTGTAAGGCAGAGCTCCACAGAAGGGCTGCAGATTCATTGAGCGTTAAATGTCAGTACCAATGTAATAAAGATGGTACACAGTAAGTGGTGAGCACTTTTCTAAAGAAAAACCATTTTCATTATATTCTCAACCTGTCTGGAGTTGTGAATGATTATTAAAGAACAAAAAGACAAAAAACGAAACACGGGTGGGGTAGAGAATGGAAGCACCTTCTGAGCTGCTCAGCTTTCAGAGGCATTTCTGCAAGCTTAGTCCTATGTGTGTTACTGTGGAGTGTTGATCTGTTCTGATGATCTACTGGTTTGGGAAGGGGTGTATCTTAAATCTATCATGTTTCATGGGTGTTTCTTTTCTTGACCAGAGAGGCATGGGTAAAGCACAGCTGGGATAGAATGCAAGGCTATCTATATTGTGTGGTCTTTATTAAGCAAACCTGCCTTGTCTGAAGTATGCTCAGAGCACTACTGCCGTGATATAGTCTAAAAAAACACAGCAGAAAATTCTGTGCATACTTCTGGGAAAGGGAAGTTATTTTGTTCTCAAAGGTTATGCTTTAGATACTGAAAAGTTTTTAAAAAGTGTATATAATAACTAGGAAGGTATTTGAAGAAGTGAGGATGGGGAGTGTGCGGTTGTGCTGTGAGTAGGATTGGAATCCCACTTCAGTCTATCAAACACCACTGTGCTGTCTCCGTGAGGCTGACTGACTAGTTTTTCAGTGGTCTAGGACCTAGTTCAGCATTTGCTGGTTGAGGTGGGGGAATTTGGGACAGCATGGAGCTGGCAGATGCCATGGCTGGGTCATGGTCAATATTAAAGTAATCCATTTGTAGAAAGGCTTGCTGAGACGAGGCTGTCCATTACCATCTGTGGCTGTCAAAAAGCAGAGCCAGAGTTTCTGTTCCTTGCAGGCAATGAATCTGATTGAGGTTTCTTCAGTGTGTGAAATAAAAAAAACCCACTGTATAATTTATAACCTTCTCTACTCACAACTCGCTTTCCGATTTGTATACTCTCTGGGCTGGTGGTAATTTTTCTTGAGTTTTTTTGTTATTCCATTTGATCTTCTGAAAACTATAAATGACAATGGTTTAAACAAACCTAACATTTACAAAAAATGTATAAATAAGCATATTGGCTTAGCTAAAAATTTGATTTCCAAGTGTGGAGGGATCTCTTGGATTTTTCTTGAAAGATGCTCAATTTTGATTTGACAGCCTTGCGGAGTCCAACAGATTGAGAAGAGAGCTGTTAGGTAGGTACAGCTGCATTATGCTTGAGGCTTTTTCATTTCAGTTGCGGTATCTCATTTACTCTTTCAGCATTTCTTCTCTATTTCTCGTCCCAGGTTAGTTTTTCAACATAAATATCAGGAGCAAGAAAAACTAAATTCAAAAAATTCCTCTTCTAGACCATATTAAAGACATTTATTTAAAGGGTTTAAATTTACTGTCTTGTCAATGCCAATACCACGTGCTAATTATCAGTCAGTTCAGCAGCAACTGCAGGCTTCATTTTTGGAAGGCTTTGCGTCCTACTTGAGGCTGAAGACATTTCAGTTTTGATCACTTACAATATGTGAATCACATGCCAAACGTAGCTGTAGTTTTAGAAAATAGATCTTGAACAGAAGAGCTCTTTTCTTTACTGAGCACCTGATAGATGATATTTTACCACTAAAGAACAACAACCTAAGTATTAGAGAAATACAGATCCTTCTGTTAAAAAGGGAAAACAAAGCAGTATTTAATGTCATGGAGTGATAAGGTTAATAGCTGTAAAGATGCAAACGTTTTGCTGAAGAAGAAACTGGCCAGGAAACTGAGGCAACCTGCTGCTATTGCTTGAACTGGAAAATCAATGTCTTTGTTTTGCTGTAGGGAATACTGGATGAGGCTGTGTGTTTCCAGCTCCCAGTGGGTGTCATTAGGAGCACAAGTACAGCTGAGCTGTATAGAGGTAGCTAGTATGTATGTTTGATGAAGAGAAACTGAGAATGTCTGTCCTGATACTTGAGACTATAAGAGTGCAGTGGAATCTGTTGTTCCTTAGAGCATTTGCCAAAATGCATTCCTAATCAGGTCACTGAACAGTGAGGATTTAATAATGCGACAATTAATGAGCGAATTCAGCTTTGTGTGTGGAAGCAGAAATGTTTTGGTGTAGGACTGAACTTGTATTTATTCTTATGGACAGATTATGGTTTGAAAGGATCAAAACTGAATCCAGCCCAGCAAATTTGACTTACACAAGTTGCAGTCATGTCAGTTAGCATTCTCCTCTGAATACAAGGTTGCTTGTTAAATGCTCATGTCAAGACCTGATGCCGCTGTGGTCACTGCTGTTGCTCCCTGTAGGGGGGTTATCTAGCTATCAAAACACCTCAAAATCACTGTGGGTATTTGGTTGACCTTCAAGATGCTTTGGAAGAGTTAATAGGTTATCTGTCTGCATCAGCTGCTTCTTCCACCCACCTGCCAAATTGATGTGTGTTTGTGACACAGCTTCACAAGTCAGGTGTATCTTGTGGAAGATAACTTCATTCTGCTGTCACTTTTTCTCGGGTTGTCAGTCTTTTTTTAGTTGGCCAGTACCTTCTTGAAAGCTATTTGTTACAGGTTTTGTTTGCTAGCAAGAGTGATGGCTATGCAAAAATTTAAGCAGATAATAAAATATGAATCATTTCCCATCTTCTTAATCAGTAGAAGTAATAAATTAAAAAACTTTTTGCAAGTAAGCACAATCGATAGCTGGTCCTATAAAAGGCATCCCAGTGCTCTTGATGCTACTTTATTCAGTACTGGCTCTTGTTCAGCATGTCTTGTGGGATTTGGCAGAGTATTTTAACAAGCTGCACTGAGTTTTCAGAATGGTACCCTGAAAGTTCTGTCCATGTGTGAAGACAAGATGTTCTGGTAAGTTGGACAGAATTGGTATCCTGGTATCACATTGCACCTGTCCTTGTCCACACGGTACAGTGGAAATTAAGGCACTTGTTCATGGAAGAAGGAACTGCAGATGGCAGGAACCTGCACAAGAGCTGAAAAAAACCCCAGAGCTGTTTTCTCTGGTGGTTCCTTTAGGGGATACAGCAGTTGCAGAAGACAAGAGCCTGAAAGGAAAGAGAAGCCAATGTGTCTCTCTCCCTTAATTTACACACTGAGTCTGGGTTTCTCTCTGATCTAAAATGAGTTCTTTAAGCTGGAGTAGTCTGAGGGTCCCTTTGTACTGAGAGAAAAGGATTTATCATCTGCCTGTGTTGTTTTTGTGCCACTGGAAATCATTTGAAAAGAAGCAAAGCATAATTGTAATTGCAGTGTATGTGCTAATTAGTAAGCTGATGCGTCAGCATCATCACCAAGTTGCTCAGTATGGGAGACCATAGTTTCACAAGTTGCTTTATGGGCTCTTAAAAAGAGACATAAATAGCATCATCAAACTCATGGAAAATGCTTCTAATACTTTTTTTTTATAGATCATTTTAATTTTTGCAAGGTATAGAATAGATAATTGCACTCAATAACTACTAAAATCAAGTAATCTTTTCCTTTGTATTCTGGAGAGTACTCTGTACATCTGATAGTCTGACCTTGCAGATAAAATCTCTGGCTTTTGCATGTTTTGCATCTGTCGTAGCCATTGACATAAAAATCATCATCAGTAGCATGTCACCAGAGACCATTCTTGACTTAAAAGCTATTTCTTCTGAGTTGCCAGTTGGTTTTACTGGCTAGATTGCCCTCGTTAAGTAATGAGCTTGATAGTGCTGGTGGCTGTTAGGAATGCAAATGGCTTTCCTAACTTGAAGACAGAATTCTCAAACCTACAATAGTTTCTCATTGGCTTTTCATGAAGGCTTCTATTTATTAAGAGAATAATCTGATTTCACAGAAAGAGTAATGATCTTTCTAAAGTTTTTAAATTTTCATCCAATTAATTAATTCCATCTATGTGTAAGCTAAACACTTGCTTGAATATACTTGCTTCAGTGAATTTTAACTGATTAGAAAAATGTTTTCATTGTAGAAATTGTAGGAATGTTCCAGTCATACCTACCCTTTGCTATTCCAAATTATATTTTTAAAATGTAGGTAACAAAACTTTCTTAAATTTTAGAATATCATAATGGATTATGACATGCCTGAACAATCAAGCATAAGTTAATAAGTATTTAAATTTATATATAATAGACCTCCAATATATGTACCTTTAAAGATGGAGAATTTTTTTTTTTTTTAATAAAACCCAATATTTTTGTGTGGTTCTCATCCAATTTTTTTCCCCCGATGTCTTTGGTTACAGTAGTTTCTTTGCTTAGAACAAGTACTCTGATAGCTTTCTACATGATGTCCCCTTTTTTTACACATTCAGAAGTAGCTGCATTTAAATGTTGATGGAAACGTGCATCACCAAGAAACTAACATTCAGCAAGGGTGTAGCTCATGGCAGTCTGTAGGATGTAGTAAAAAAAGACAACCTGATAGTCACGTTTTTCTACGTATTACAGGTTCAGATATATGTAGAAATACAGGTTGCATTTTTGCAAAGTCACTTTCTATAAGGTAAATGTAGGTATGGTTGATCACTGGAACAGGCTCCCCAGGGGAGCGGTCACGGCAGCAAGCCTGTCAGAGTTCAAGGAGTGTTTGGACAATGCTCTTAGTCATATGGTTTAGTGTTAGGTGGTCCTGCGAGGAGCAGGGAGCTGGACTTGATGATCCTTATGGGTCCCTTCCAACTTGAGATACTCTATCATTCTATGAAATAGTTTATAGCAAAAAAATTTATTCTAGGACTGCAGTAGGAAAACATATCCAAGCCAATTTTGCATTAAATACTGAATATAAAATAAGCTGTGAAAAGGGTAAGTTTGGGTATCAAAGAATATTTGTCTGAATAGAGACCGGGGACTCACCAGGCCCTAACACATAATTTCATTTTTGCTGTTATGATGAAGACTGGGCGTCACGTTGGTCTTTGTGATAACAGAGAAATTGCGGGCAGTTGTGGGGGTTTTTATCAGCTACAGAGTCATTAGCTTTCTTGATCTGAGGGAATAAATTTATAGATATGACTTTGTGTAAATAGGCATTAATCTTTAATAGTAATGCAGACTGGCCTCCCTGACCTTGGAAGGAATCCTGAGTTTGCCTGGTTTTATCATGGAGAATCAACAGCAATTACAATGAAATTGCAGGCCTTCAGTCCTCTGGAGCTAGTTTTCCACAAAGTAGCATAGGAGAAATATTTCAGCCTATTACAGTGACCTGTATGGAAGCTACTCTGAGGAAGAAGAGGGGAAAAAAATAAGATGGGGGGCAGAAAATCCAGCTTGGTTGCCTGGCTGAGGAATCCCTGTGTGTTTTCATGCTCAATTAAGTGTGCTTATGCTCTTGACTTTGGATAAAGACTGTTTTTATTTAATAGGAAGAGTACGATTTGGGCAGCACCTGAGATGAAAGAAATACTAATGATTTTAGATCCAAATATAGAGCTAATTCCCTTACCGGGAAAGGCATTCTTTTAAATATTTGAAAAGATGAAAGAAAAAAGCCCCAACAACTTAACCGATACGGTTGTTTTTAAATAATGCACATGGAGTCTAATACAAAGTATGACTAAAAGCTGCATAGAAACCTGTTTAGGATGGTTGGAAACATCCACCTGGCCATTTGGGATGTTGGATGATACAATACAAGTTTTCTACCCGCTGTTTTAATACTATTAATATTTCCCCCCCCTTCTCTGATCAGCTGGAAATGGCTCACATGGAAGGTGGGAAGAACAAGACTGTAGCAAGTGGATGCTAACAGGTTCTGAAATACGATCGTTACCTGCTATTTGAGATTCAGTGGCTGTAATATGATGATGAACTATTAAATTAGGCAGATAGAAATCACTGAGAGAGGAATGACATCAAATACAATTATATGACAAAATCTCATTCTTCATTCTCCTGTTCTTTTCTAATGGGAAATATTAAATAAGAAATTTGAATTCTATGTTTATAAATGGAAATTCTGTGAAGAAGCCAGCATAAATCCAAACTACTTAATTTTATTTGTCAAGTATGACTAGAAGACAAACAGCTGACCATGTTAAAAGGTAGATCTTGGAAATCCACTTAAGCATCGGGAAGACACAGTCGTCCATCAGTCAGTCACAAGTGAAACAAAAGGTTTGGGTAATACCATAGTTTCCAGCACTATTTTCTTCGGTCAGTATGTCTTGTTACCACTTGGGAAGGTATATTGTATCTTATTGTAAGCCTTGTACTCTGAATATACTTTATCTGAAGCTGTTCATTTAATTGATATTTGTGAAAGAATAACTCCTTTTCCTTAAATGTTAAAACATTAAAATTACTGTTCCAATATCCCTTTATGTTTTATCTTCTCTATTAAGGACTGTTTGCCTCAAAGGTGTGGTTTAGAAATTAGTACTTAAATTAAAAATTAGCACGGGCTGAGTTGGTCCCCAGTAGGAGGATCTGAGTAATCATTGCTGAAAACTCAAGAAGGAACAACACTGTGGCCTGTAGAGTATCCTTTTACTCCAAGAGAAAACAGATTTATATTGACTTTTTTCCCTGCATAGTTTACTACTTTCCATGCAGTAGCTCTGCTTTGCTGGTTAGTATATTGGAGTGAATGTAATAAAAGTGCTTTCTCTTCTTGCTCTTACCTGTCCTCTGCTTCTACCATTCCCTACACTGGCAGCAATATATTGTAAGAGATATACTAAGAGATATCCTAATATTAAGGTTAAGCTGAGATTAATGTTATTAATAGGAAATGCAAGTTCAAAAGAAGTTACTATCATGTTTTGTAGAACATGGCTTTTCTTAAGGGTTGGAAGCTGTGCGCATTAATGTGCAAGTGCTACCAGAAGAAAATACCTTTAATAAGAAAATAAGAAGGTCCTCTGAGTCTGTTGAGTGTATCTAAATTAGATATCTACACCCCCCCCCCCCCAAAAAAAAAAAAAAAAAAAAAGGGCTCTTTTTATGAGACAGGCTTTAGCTTTGGTCAAAAGTATGTCTTTGCTCCAGTTGCAACACTTGTACTTTGTTGTAAAGCTGCAAGTCTTCTTTACACCAGTAGTATTCAAAGTAAGATTATGTCAATGTTTCTCTTGTAGTAAAAATAGTAATGTTTACTAAAGAGATGCTCTGGCTGGTGGTATAACTGTATAAGTAACACCTCACTTTAGGTATATCATTTGTACGTTTACTGATTTAATTTAAAAATTAACGTGAAGTATTTAATGCAAATCTCTAAACCAGATCCCCAAAATATAATCTAAGAGAACACGGTGTAAAAATTTAAATGAAGACAGACACTTTCAGAGGCTGTATAAACATGCTTTGTTTTTTTGTGGGTCAGGCATGTATTCTTTTAACCCTGGAATCTTCCTCTTCAGAGATGGAGAATGTAAATCCCCTGGAGTTTCTTTAATTATCCCAAACACTTGAATCTTACCAAAAAAGCAATGAAAATAAGCACATTATGCATTCCGATATTATGGAAGTGTCATGAGAATAAGATTTAAGTATCTTTTCAGTAAAAGTTCAGAGAAGTTTTTAATGGTCTAACATTATAAGAACAAATCATAACACTTTTATTAGCCTTTTTGAGATGAAGATTTTTCCCTTTGTCAATAAAGAAAAATAGTAAAAAAAAGAAAGTATCAGATATTATTTAGTGGTGGACTTGGCAGTGCTAGGTTAACGTTTGGACTTGATGATCTTAAAGGTCTTTTCCAACCTAAATGATTCTATGATTAGTACAGTGCAGCATATATGGAAAATGTATGTACTGGACAGTATGTTGAGAGTAAGTGCCAATATTTCTATTTAAAATAGATTTTATTAAAGTCAGTGGAAAAAACTGTTCTTCAGGAAGTTCTCTCAATAGGGGTCTGATGTCTGCTGGACATTGTCTCCCAAAGAAATGAGAGATAGGAAACTCAGTTAACTCTTTGAAATACTGGCATTTAAACTCAAATATTATGCTCTGGTATTATAAAATAAAAAATGTGCAGGTATGTTTGACCCAAGCAGAAATATGGGACCTGTGGAGCCTTAAGATATTTTCATGTATTGTCCATCTAGGACAGGGAGCGAGCAAATCAGAGAGACCGTGTGATGTGCAAGCGTGCACTCCTGCAAGCAGCTGGTACTATTTGGCCTTCCAGCTTTGGTAATGTCACTTGCAGGGAAACAGATTTGCAGATAGTTATTAGACCATGTTAGCTGCACAGATGGTTTGCATACCTCTGAGCAAGAAAAAACAAAAAGGGGGAATGGGAAAAGAGAGGTGTAAAGCAGGCTGTATAACTAAGCAAAGAAGTGCACGTTTTGTTGGGGCTAAAAGGTATAATTTAAAGAAAGGATTTTGAACAAAATTATTTAAGTGCAATATATTCTAACTTGAAAATTAGTGGGTTTGCATCTTTACATGCTGTACGATTAGGTCAGTTGGGAATGGATACCCTCTTGGTAACAATTTAATATTTGTTGTTCGTAGAACCAGATTTTTATCAGGCTGTAAGACAATGAATATCTGAGTCCATGTGACTGTGGGGAAGATAGTTCTACTAAAATATTAAATATTCCTCACAATCCAAACTCCAAAGAGGTTGGAAAATCTAGTTAATCTCCTTACGTAGAAAACAAATCTGCTGTTACTAGTTAAGGAAATGGAATTGTAGTAAACATCTGCTCCTTGTAATACAGAGAGTGTTAGAGGCAGGTGGCTTGGAAATAGTGAAACCGACATCTTCAGTATTAACTTCTTGTGGGACAGGGACAACAAGTAACTGAAGATTGTTGATGATGCAAACTGTCTGCTGATGCAGAGGAATTTGTGAAAAATGGCTGCTCTTAACATCTTTGCTAATGAGACGAAAGAGGATTTTTATTGTTTTTATAGGCATTTCAGTGGTGGCTGGTACTGAGTAGCTCAGAAGTGTGGCTTTGTTTTAATACTCCTGCAAGGCGGGGGAAACAGTGCTATTCCTGTTTTACAATGGCAAGATGAGATCCACAGGGAGAACATTCTGGCTTTTCTATAAGTGCTCAGTTGTACAAAGATAATTAAGGAATTATTTTAGGCAGAAAATTAAATCCTCTTTTTCCTTTACCACTGTTGAAGGATACTATGAGCAGCAACAGGAGAAAATTACCGTTAGCGTAAGTTCCCAGGGCAACCATCATCTTCCACAGGAGGCCAAAGGATGTGTTTGCAGTTGTGGACAGTTTGGCTCTTGAGTTTCAGCATTTTCTCCTTTTACTTCTGGTCTGAGGCAACAGGCTATCTTGGGAATAGCTCTTTGCATTGAAGGCTAGGCACTTTTTTTAAGGTGGAGATGTTTTGGTATCTAAGTAACTTACCCAGTGTTACACAGCTTTGCACATTCCATGTGCCCATAGGTTGTTACTCTTTGCAGCAGTTTGAAAGCAGGCCAAAGTCAGGAAGTAGAGATGTCAGGAGGAACAGACGAAAAATACAGAGAAAGCATCATGAACACAGATAGAAAGTTCTGCTTATGAAGACCATGTAAAATTAAACTGGAGAGTATACAGGAAAATAACAATGGCAAATCTTCCACTGATTGTAGGTGAAGCTGAGATCCTAAATAAGTGGAAATCTGGTATCTGTGGTTCCATTTCTGAGAGCATTGGGGAAGTGGAGAACCTGATGGTAGATGAAGCCAAAAAAGTGGTGATGGAAAAACAGACATCTGTTCCTCCACAACTTGCTAGGTCTTTGGCAGGAAAATACATAAACAAGAAAGTGTTATCAGAGCAAATGTCTGAAGGGACAGAAACTTCTATAACAACATTCACTGGAGAAGAAACCATACAAGATTGTGCTCAGTTCTCTAATTCTGATTAACCTACTCTTATATAAAATATATGAGATGAGAAAGGTCTCATTGGTGTTTCCTTGCATGTATTTTTAAACTCCTGCATACGTACAGCTGCAGAGAGATGCTAAAAACAGAACAGTTGGAAGCACTCCTTCACTGAACTTCTTTTGCAGGCCGCTATTCTGAAACTAGGATGGAGTTAAACTAGTGTAGGAATTTTCTTGGTATCAGTTTCTACTTCTTTTCAGCAGTGTTTGGGTAAGCATTGGCAAGCTTACTGGCCCTGGGTAGCATACCAAAAACTTGCTGTCTGGAAGCATTAAGCTCTTAAAAAGGAGACATACATTTTTCTGGTAAATTACATTAAAATGCAAAAGTGACCTTGGAGTTAAATCTCCAACTCCTTGTGCACCTGCTGACCTCTTTCAGACAATGACCAATGACTAAACATCAGTATGGGGCAGAGAAGCAACCTTGACGTAACTTTTGATCTCAAGATCACACTGAGAAAGTCTGAGTCAACAGTATGGAGACATGGATTCCATGTGTGCATTTTAGATGGAAAGAGAAGCAGATTCATTACAACATTCCCAGCCAAATTGTGGCTCTGCTTACGGAGACAGCCGTGCCTCCTCAGCAGGCTTACCGAATCACTCTTCCCCAGTGACACAATGAAACACTGTGCGGGGCTTCTTTAGGAAACTTCTGGCTAAGGTTTGCAGATGACTATTAGGACTAACACAATGAGCTTTAGTTCTCCTGCCAGGGAAATTACCTCCCACTTTCTAATTGGCTTCAATTTCTCTCATAATTATTCCTTTTTCAGAGGTTGCACTTAGAAAACAACTCAGGTAAAACAAAATATTGGATTAAAATATCCCAGATTCCATTCCAGGTAAGAAATTTAATTCTCTGACATTGCCTTGAGCTAGGATTTGTCTACAAAATTCCGGAGCCTTTACTGATTTTTGTCGATCTATGCCAACTGTGTTTAAGCCTCAAAGTAGTAAAGGGCAGCTTTTCTCCAGGAGTGAAGACTAATTGGAAACAAGCTGTTAAGAATCATTTGCTGTTAGAGAAGATCACTTCCACTGTGGATGTAGAAAATCTTTGGTTTAATTGATGAACTGCTATTCTAAAGTAATATCAGCTCCTCTCAAGTTTTCTCTTCAGAGCTGGCTGCTTCTAGAATTTCTTCCTTCACTACTAGTCTGCAGTTAATATCCTAACTCTTTTGGTAAAATGATTTGTTCATTCTTTTCTCTTTTGAATAGAGTTTAATTAGGCCGTCCCACCCTAGTGACTCATCAGTAATTAACTTGCAAGCCCTGCAGATTTCAAATACCTGCTGGGCAGGTGGAGCAAATGAAAAAAACACTGTGTTTCATTTTGGACATAACCTCGGGATTAATGAAATCTGTTATCATGCATAACATTTCCTAAAAGCATTATGTAAATTCAAAATTGAATGTCTCACAATTCTCTGGTGTTTTATCAGAGTATATTCTTCTGCTATCTATCCTAATAGTCTCTGCTAAAAGTAATGATAATAAATAATATAATAATAAAGTCTCTGGTCCTCTATTATTAGAGGTATTCCACAAAATTGGTGAAAGTCTGTTTTCATTACCCAGTTTTTTAGGCATTTTGCTGATGTTTGCTACACTGCTGGATAATTCTGTTCCTATTTAGAACAGCTAGTGTTAGTAACCACCTGTCTGGGAATATATGTATATGAGATATCTGCTAAATGCCCTCCTTTATTTAATACACAGACTGTAGGATCCAGGTCCGATTCTGCTCTCTTTTACAGTGGAACAGAAGAATTGGTAGAAAATACTTCTATGCAATAACATGAAATGTAACTGTGGTATCCTTCGGTAGCTTTTTTATTTAAGCAAATCTATTCCTGTCCATTTTAATGTAGCTGAGATGAGAATTTATCCTATAATAGACTATTTAAAATGTTCTTCCAGATCTTTATCTGGTACAAATCAGTAGCAGCACTTGTGCTCTCATTCATTTAAGCAGCTTTGTCATGGGTCCCAGTACAGCCTTGATGTACATTCAAATCACTTTACACAGGAGAGAGAAGTAAACCTGAATGGTTTGTTTCGTGCAGAGATACTCTTACTGCATAATATTGGGTAAAGAGGAAGACCTGCTTTCTGAATTGTTTAGAGAGGAAGGTCAGGCTTAGGGGGCTGTTTTAGAGAAGGTGTGGACATATAAATGCAGGAGAGTGTTCAGAGCTGTGAATTGCAAGTGAAGGAAGACACTTCCTTGGGGCAGGAAGCATGAGTCATTGTGGGAGAGAGAATTCAAGGCAAGGCTCTCTGCCCTTTACGTTTTCTCTTGCCTGCCTGAGTGGCTTCATAATGGGCATGCTGACATCTGAGTGTCACTTGTGTCCCACCTGAAGGGTGTGAGTGTGGTAAGATCATTAAGTGCCTAGAAGTTAAGCTATTTCACAGTCACTATTAGTAACGCCTTTCCAGGCTATTTTCTGTTGTATTGGGGTTTTTGCTGGAAAACATAAGAGAATGTGAAATGTAATGATGTTTATCAAAGCACTCGAAAGACTTCCCAGAGAGGCAACAATATGGGAGTAAAAATGCATTTGCTGCTGGATGCAGTCTCCTCCTCTTTTAAAGCGTACTGCAAACACAATTAATTTAAGTTACAGCAATCATAAAATGGTGCATTTCTTCAATAACATGTCCAGCTGTGATTTTTGTCAGTGTTTCTACAGTAAGTAGGTTTGGACCATATTGGTGATAAGCATAACTTGAAGAACAGGCTTTCTGCAGAAGTACTGTGGCTAACTTAGTAAGTAACAGTAATTCTCGGTAACTCAGTTAAGATGTTGGTGTTTTTGGAGGTGCTGCGCAGTGGGCACAGTACTCCTTTGCCTTGGCGTAAATTGGGGTGCAGTACCCGTGAGCACCATTAAAAGGACTGGAACAGTTCTTATCAAAGAATCTCAAATTTCATCTTAGACAAAATGAACAACTGTTAATCTTTAATTAACAATTGTATTTCCCTTCAGGATGTATGATACACAGAGTTATTAGAAGGAAATAGAAAAGTAGAAAATTCTTGCATAATTTCAAAATATATGCCTACTAAGGGGTGGGGTTTTTTTCCCTTATCCTTTTTGCTTTGTGGGGTTACCAGAAGTTGATCTACAGATGTGGGATGAGGACAGGAAAAAAACAGACATGGCTGAATTTTGGCAAATTATAACTTTGTTTTATGTTGCACGAGAGGTAATAAATGAAAAAAATTCTGAAAATGTTACTGCTTGTGTTCTTTTGTGTGGATTTAACACATTTACAAGAGGTTGATCTGTGAATTTCAGCCCTTTTCAATAACACTTCTCACACTGAAGTCATAGTAGATCTACAGGGAAATCTGTAGTCCTATGATGAGAAATTACTAACTAAAGTGCCCAATTGTATCTTGCATAGTAAATGGAATTTTCCTTGATTTTTGTTTAGTTTAACCAACCATCTCCGTATGTCTTTAATTTCTAGTGTAAATGATAGTGGCATTTGTCTGTCATTTTGTAGCAATCAGCACCCGTTTAAGAAGGTATGTTCTAAGCTTTTAGATCTCTTTCAACAGTAATGATCATGTCACTGCACCACTCCTTGCTCCGTAATGATCATTCATGGCTTCCTAACTCCCCTATCCATAAAACTGCACAAAATCTCTTCTGAGGAATCAACCTGGGGTGTTGTAAAGAGCAGTATAAAACAGATGCAATTTTATCCCTCCAAACTGCTTAACAAATATTAAATAATTAAGCTTTGCTGTTCTGCAGGTTTTATTAGATTTATTGCCTTGTTTTCCAAAGAGGGACCCAATTGTGGATACAAAGATAGGGCGTTTAAAAACTGTCTGTATTCCTTTCATCTGAAGATCATACTCTGTGATGTGGAGTGACACCCAGTGTCCGGTTCTTGCCTCATGTAATGGTCATCAAAGTCCATGGGCAATCATATGCTTTAGTGAGAACTGAGTGCATCTTTTTCCTCATGTCTTCAGGAATAATAGTGCTTATGCGGTTTTCCACTCTTGTTCATTCTTCATTACAGTCCAATCTTTAGAGAAGTCTCATGACCTTGATGGTGGAGAAGACTGGGGAGATACCCTCTTCCCTAGTGTTTTTTTGATGTATTTATCAAATTTTGGAAATATTTGTGTAAACTCAGCAAAAATTACAATCTTGCTAATGGAGCAGACTGCCACAGGGCTGATGTTGGTCAGATGCTTCCATTCTTCACATGACTGAAGCAGAGGAAGAGTAGAGTTAATGCCACTTTGGGGAAAAAAAAAAAGTTATTATGGCTTTTAAAGTTGCAAAGGAAATGCAAAATGTTGAGTTTAAAAGCTACTTTATCTGCAGTTCATAAAATAACACAGAAGAGGAAAACACCTTAGGTAGTAGATATTTTTCAGAGTTCCTAGTTGTAGGATAGACAGTGCATACAGCTGAGAACAGTAAACAAGCCAAAGTATTTGCTGGGTAGAATCTAGAAAATTCTCTTTGCCTTCTGTTTATGCAGACTGCTGGTTGTCTACATGACTTGTTGTCATCTTTTAGCATGTTTTTGACTTACTATCCTTTTTTCCAAGATTAAGTTAAAGATAAGTATAGTCTTACAGCATTTACCAAATACCTATTAAACCTGAGGACTTCATTTGATTGCTTTTTCTTTACTTTTTCTTACTATTTCAAGGAGAATTCATGACATCTTGATAATCTCAGTTTATTATTGCCATTAACATTAGCACAAATCATCTACTTGTTACCAAAGATGGAAGAGTGCTTTTAAAGTCATTCACGTTTTTCTGCAAAGAGGAGAAACTATATTATGCTTAGTTTTCTTTTTCTGTTGCAGTGTAGTTTGCAAATCTTTAAAATGTACTTACTCGCTGCTGCTGCACTTGTATATGTCTAGTGCTTTAAGCATGAAAAGAGCAATGGCAAATGGGGATGGAAGATGCTTTTACAGAAGTGCACGTGGGCTCTTCTTTGAAACTGCCCTGTTGTTCTTCAGATTTCTTCAGGTTTCATTTAAAACTGAAGCTCATCTCTGTCTCTTGGGGTAGCCTAGGAAAAATCTTGAAAGTGTTGAACTAGCTCCAAGCATGTACCATTGCATCTGCAAGTGTTTGAAAAGTACTTTTGAAATAGGAGCCCTGTCAAGCACAGGCCCACTTATCAAAATGGCTGTTTACTGAGATGCCAGTGATATACTTTGGTGGAAGTGGTGAAATAGCTTACAACGTTTATCATAATGTTGAAAGCATTTATGAAAATTGAAAAGGCTGTCCTGAGTGGGGGAGCTGCTGCTTTAAAATTTTTGTGTTTATGAAGAAGGGGCCAAAACAGAATTCTTCAGAGGACTGAATGGAAATGGGTGAAGGAGAACTAATCTGAGGAAGCTCAGTACAGCCCGGTAAGCAGGGCAAATCTCATTTTATGTGATTACTGGAAGAGGAAGCCTATTTTGGGTGCTTTGAGTTGGATGAGTGTTTTCTGTTTCCTCGTATGAGTAGTTTCTGTTTCCTCATATGAACTTCACTTTTGGTGTGACTACTCAGTGTTGTATAAAAGTAAAAACTGTACATACAACTAAGTAGTGTCACAGCCTGACAGCTCTTGGCAAAATAAAGTTTTCAAAATAGTTGTGCTTTTGTGTTTACTTCAGGTGACATAGATTTGGGTTTATGATATAAAACACACTCAGCTTTTAAATCCTCTTAGCTGCACAGCTGCAAACTCCATTAATCCCAAAGAAAAATGTGGTCTGCTATTCATTAAATGCAGATGAGATTCCTTTTTTAGTAAGCACATAAGCAGATGCCTAAATTTAGGAACGTGCAGTTACAATCAGTGGAATATTCTGAATCTTTTTATCTCCTTTCCTGCACTGGAACTCACTGTGCTGTATCTTTGAGAGGTCTCTGACCCTAAGTCTTACTGTGGAACCTGGTTTATTCTGTTGCCTTTGCAGAGTGCTCTTTATACGTAGATTTTATTGACTGTATATCTGTACCCTTCAAGGTTGCTTTGCAAACCTTTCCATACTTGCTAAGAACTGAGGAATGCTAGTGCCTAGTAGATTCAAGTATTCATCCAGCTGTGATGACAGGAGGATGGTAGCGAGCAAGTATTTTCATTATTGGAGTAACTGTGCTGGGAGGAATTGGTTGGGTGCTAGTGGGGGAGAGGAGACAAGAGAAGGCTGGAAGTCAGCCCGGAATGGCCCCTTGTTTCCCTGCCTCCCTGCCCACTGGGAGTCCAGCTGTGCAGGGTCCAAGGGCTTGCTACTGCTTCTCCTCCTTTTCAAAATCCACTGTTCTCCTTTCTCTCAGAGAACCTCTGCTCACCCTTTTGGCTTTCTGGGGAGAGGAGGGGAGAAGAAAGGGCCAGGATGGGGTTGGGTCAGGAAGCTAGAGGGGAGTCTCAAGCTGGAGCAATAATTGCAGTAGCCTGTCGCTACGCAATGGGCCATTGGTGGAAAAAGTCATCCCCTTCCTTTTCAATAAGTGAAGTAGGTGGTCTGCCACCCTGGGCAGCTATGCACTTTGTTTATGATTTAAGGTGTCCTTAAACCATGGTAATTAAACGCACACACACACAAAACCACCACCCCCCAAAAAACACCCAAACAAAAAAACCCCAAAACAAAAACCCCAGAGTTATCAAAAGTTATTTGTTTATCGTCTAAACTTTATGTTAGTTCTAAACACAAAATAAGCTGAATTTTAAAACAACCTTTACACTTGTTAACCATTCTACCAGTAATAATAGAATTCCCTATTGGTAAAATGTAATTCTTTTGTTTGGTGGAACAGAAGTTCTACAGTGTGCAAGAATGGAACAAAGCAAGTTGGGAAAACATGAAATGGCATTCAGTGTCAGTTGCAGGAGGACTTTTGGCACGGAGAGTTTTTGTTGTGTTGGAATTTGCTCAGAGCATTACATGACCAACATGTCAGCTCCCCAACAAAGAATAGAAGAAGGAGGTACAGATCTTAATGGGCATGGGAATGAAAGTTCTAAATAATATAGCGGGCCTCAACATTGATCATTTGACCCAGAAGAAATAGTTGTGTGTATTAAATGTGATGTATTTACAGAATCTGAATGTCACCTTTGAAGTAGGATTTTTAGAGGGCTCTGTGTCCACGGCTCGCTCATCCTACAGTGGTCAGTGATGACGTTTTCACTGTCTTCTGTAACAGCAGCAATTGCTGAGTAGTAAAGGTGTGAAACCCCTGCCTCAGTACTGTATGAGAGATCCTATTCCATCCAGTGGCAAAAATGGCGTGCATTTTGAGCAAAAATCTTCATAGCTTTAATCCAATGACCAATGCTTAGTTACTGGTCTTACCAAAGAATGATTAATCGTATCTGACTCCAGTTTAAACCGAGGTAAATCTCTGAATTAAAAAAAACCAAACCAAAGTTCCACAATAATTCAGTTGTTTTACATCCATTTACAAATAAAAAATGCTTGTAAATGCAGTAGTGTAATTGCATAATACTAGGCCTTCCATAAGTAACCTCCTGGGTTTCCACTTATTTCTTCCATGGTAATAAGGAAGTGAGGAAAGTCATTTTTAGAAATTCAGCTTTGTTACTGAGCATCAAGTAGAAGCAGTCTCTATTTCTAGCACTTCTCTGTTTCCTGGATGCAAACTGGTCTCTCATCTGTGAAATACTGTTGTCTTCCACTGTTGCCTGGAAAAAATATGCAGTGTGACCAACTTACCTAATGACAAACTGTTAGGCAAGCATGAGGTTGTATGCATGGAAGTTGTTTGTTCAAGTCCTCCCGAAGGCGCCAAAGTCAGTGGAACTTTTTCTTTGCGAAGTTACTGAACATTTGGCTGTTCTGTAAAAGTAGAGTTTAATTTGTACATTCTTTTCTTTTTGTTTGTACAGTGCCCACTCAAATGAAATTTGATGGGAATTTTGCAAAATATTATAACAAATAACTAAAAAAGTGGCCATTACGTGCGATAGCGTGCTGTCTTTTTGGTCCAAGACAGGAAGCATGTTAGGCCAGTGCCGTAACTCTCACAAAACAGGAGAGATCAGAGATGATGAGCTTAAACTGGTTTAGCACTTCACTTGACAGTCTGGGCTGATCAGCATTGCAGGGGCATTTATTCCTGCTAACCAGAACCGTGACTTGGAATGAGACTATCATGCTCCTTACCTGAAAAATTACATTGGTAACTGTGCCCATCTCACTCCTCTGTTTCCATTATGGGTACCACTGCCAGTTCATGGCAGTTGCACTGCAGTTTGTAATGTTGAGATCTATGTATCACAAACTAAAATAAAGTTGCCAAATTTATTTTCAGGCAGTTTTTGACAGATTAGACTATTATTCCAAAAAATATTGCATGTTTGCCTGTGGGTTAAATTTAAGTTAGTGCTTTAAGTACAGAATTTTTTGAAATGAGAAAAATAATTTTGCAATTTAAAATGTATTCTTGTAATGAAGACAATAGTAGTCCTTTAAGTGATAGTCAATAAATAACTCTTCTGACTGCCCTTTATCTTGAAGGCCTGTAGTTAAGCAATTATGTGTTAGTCTAAATGAATCAATGCTTTTTTAAAGTCTGGTTTCCAAGTATGAGGAATGCAAAGAGGTATTGCTTTGGACAATCTTAAAAATGTGTTTTAGAAAGTCTGAAGATCCGGAACTTGGTACTCCTTAGTTTTCAATATCCTTATAGTGTATTTTTTGAAAATCAGCCTTTTACCCATTTGAGAAGACAAAATTGGTCTCTGTCAAAATATTGCTGTCAATGGATACAAAAAGCCTTAAAAGTGCAGTATTGGTACCTGTCAGAGAGCTGTATGTCTTCATCTGGTAAATAATATAAGAGGAAATTGATTGTACTTGGAAATATCTATTTCCTTTGATATTATCTTTCCAGTAAGTTAAAAACTTTTACCCTAGTTTCAGGTTGTCCAGGCTTGTAGTAACTTTATGTTAACTTTGCCAGAATGATGCAGGGACCTGTCTAGCCTGATTCATATCCATAGCACAGTTATGGCTAGAGAGGAATTTAATAGGCTAGTAGTGAGAAGATATCTAGTAGAAACAACAATGGACAGGATTTATAGTGTTTTCAGATCAGAATAGGCTAGTTCTAGTGTACACAGGAGAAATATAGAGCCCTTACCAAGACCTTGTTCCTATAAAGCATTGTTTCCATGTACCCAAACAATATCTTTTAGCGTTTGCTTGATGACATAATAATAATTTCCTTTTTCTCCTATATGTTTTCTCACCCTTAGGAAATAACCAGTGTAATAGAATTTGCTAGTTAATTAGCAGTTTATAAGTTTGCTACTTGCAGTTCTGAGAGCTCTTTAACAAGTTCTTAAGAAGTCCTAAAAACCTCAGATTTCTCTCAGAAGACAAATTTTCCTGTTTCTTACACTGCCCTCTAGCGCTGAGCACATTTTGACAGTCATCTTCAAACTTCTTTCTTCAGTGTAAAGTAGCTTTTGTGCAATGACTTTTTAGGGACTGTTAGGTTACCAAAGTCTGCCAAGGCAGGGAACATCCAACTTCTCTACATGAATGTCTGTCCTTTTTGGGTGAACATACTCGCATATATATTATGTAGAACAGGCAGAGTTTTGTACAAATGAGACAAACATCCAGTTGCAAAACCTGAAAGCTGCCTATGTTTGCAGCCTGACATCTTCACCAATCAACAGTCAAATGAAACGAAGTTCAGGACCCATAGCCCAGGTAAGTAGAAGGTCTTGCAGTATTCTCTACCAGTGACCTGTAGCCTTCTGGGACCAGTGGCTTCCCCTATGTCTCCTCCTGGGGAGAATCATCTGCATCTCTTACATTTGCGAGTGCCTTGATCCTGAGCAAAGTGAAGCAGAGTCTTAGGTGACTCTTTAGCAGAAGTGAGCTGCCTTCTGACATTTTCATGAGTTGGGTCATCCACTGGACACTGTGGACAGCTTCTGGTAAGAAGTCCCTGAAAGAAAACGATAAATCAGTACATTATTGAGAATGTGTGGCACAATTAACTTAATCCCTTTGTGAGCATGTATTTGATAAATAGTTAGCTCCCCACAGTCTAGTCTAGTGAACAGTTAATGGGAAAATCTAGGTAATATGAATACAGGGGAGAATGCTGTGGAGACACGTGGCACCCCGGCCCTGGGGAGCTGTTCAGGCTCTCTGCGTAGTGTTTGTGTACGCTGGTGTCACTGTGGCTTCAGGGGAGACCCAGGCTTCCCGAGGGCGCAGTGTTCCAGGGTGGCCTATTTGACCAAAAATGAAAGAGAAAAAAACCCCACAGAGCACTTTGGTGTGGGCGTCAGTCTAGGTAAGGATTCCAAACACCCCTCTCTGGCTCTTAGTTGACATCTCTTTGTGTCGTTCATACAGGGAAAATACAGTCTGATGTTTATGTTTCTAAAACTTGTAAGTGACTTCAGGAGGAGAAAGGGCTTCTGCTAAGCAGCAGAACCAGACTGAATTTCCACCTTAATACGTATAATAAGCATGGGATTATTTCTCAGAAAAAAATCAAATTTCTCCAAGAGATTTTTCGTTTTTAGAAACAAATGAAAATAAATGGTAGCAGCACGCTAGTAGCTATCATTATGTATGTGTATTGGTTGCATTAAAATGCAGTACTGGTAACATAACAATTAATAATAGTAAATTGCTTTTCAAGTTCTCAAAAATGTCAAAAATTTGTTGAGAGAGTTTTTGGCATTTTCTTCTATATGTGCTCTCATATACAGTTTAATCTTTAAAATTTTGTACTGGTTGTATACTATTCATAGTATTATCATGACTTCTTGACAGTTAACTTTTCTGGAAAGGATCACCTTTTTGTTTTTTTTCCCATTCCCTGACCGTCTGATCTGTCCAGTCTTGACACTAACTACAGAGTGTGCTGGAATATGCAAAGAGTGGATATTTAGTTGCATCTTCTCAGGGTGGTTTTGTGTTTTGTATGTAGTTTGGATCAGATTTATATTTTTTTAAGATTAGGGCTTCACTGCTTTTCGTACTCTGTTCAGACAGACTCTGACAGGCTCTGTCAGTCTCTTTGAGGAACCCTGGCAACTTCAGTATGACTTACTAAGCTGTAAGCAAGCAGTGGTAGCAGAATTTAACCCACTTAGATATTTCATTTTTTCTTAGGTGCACTTCCATTAAAGTAAATTCTTTGGGAACAAAACTAGACTCTGACAAAGAGAATTAACTTAACTTGAATATTCAAAACAGTAAAATTTACTTTTCAGCATAAAACAATGTTAATGTTGACACCTTGTTGGCAGTATTGTGATTTTTTTGGGGGGTGAGAGAATACATAAAATAACCTTTTTGAGGGAAGCTCTGTCACTGTTACTGTAACTTTAGATTTTGTCTTCTGAATATACTCTTCTCCATGGCTGATGCAGTGTTGCATCTTGGTGAGCTGCTTCTGCCGTTGCTTGTTGGTGTTTCATCAGGCTGTACAAACATAGAGGTAATGTTTTCATTTCAGAGGTTCGTTCATCTGATAGAGGATTTATAGCAGTGTCCTGCATGGGATCAGCCTTCCAAGACAGGAATTGTCAGACTGTAATTATTAAGGATGCTGACAATGTGTTTGCGTTAATTACAACAGACTTTGAAAGTGGAATCTTCCTCTGTGTATCTTCCTGTGTGACAAAATTTAGGTAAAGTTTTCACACTTTTAAAAACTATATCAAGGCTCTATGGCCCAATGCAAGTCTGGGATTTTTACCTGTCATGTAGAATAGCCTCTGGCGAGAGGGCATAGAGGGTATAAATTGGCTAACAGATGAAGGGCACATGTAGAGGAAAAGGATGAAAGGATCTTTCCTTCCACAGGCAGCTGAAATACTATTGCCTGCAGGAAATCGAATATAGATTTTTTTTTGAGTGCTGGGACCCACAGTCTGAGGCCATTAGGCCTATGAAAAAGTCGGTACTTAAAATCCTGAAACAATCCCCAAAGTACTAGTAGAGATAATCTAACAGATAAAGTTGCTGTGAGCTTCTTCATGATTGTCTCAAGAACCTGAAGGCTGCTGAGTTTGTGTGAGAAGGTCAGTTCCTTCAGTTTCTTCAAACTATGGTACTCTTTCATAAAAGCATTTAATAGATCATCTTGACTTCCAAGAATCTAGCTGCTGAACTTCAGAGCGAGCTGAGGTTTATTTTGTTTTTAATGATAGTCTACTTAGATTCGCATCCTTAGTCCACCTTTAAGGTAAGGCATGGTTACTGCATTACCTCTTCAATCATTGCATAGTCCTTCCTTTCTAGGCTGGTAAATCGAAGTGTCAAGCACTGGAGAACTCAGAAGAGCACGTGATCAAAGCCTTTTTGCCTACATCCTGGCACCACTTCTAAGTCATTTTTCTTTTGTGAGCAACCTGTTACACCTGAGCGTGTGTAGTTTTGCTCAATTAGTGATGCATTCTGCATATCTTTAGCTGACAGAGGGGTATGTTTTCAAATAGGATATTTTTGCTGAGTTGCTGTCTATCCCTTCTTGTTACTGGCACTTACTGAAATCAGCATATAAGGTTATACTGCGGATTTTGTTAAAGCACTTCTGATACCATGGAAGGCATTTTCACAATGGTAAAGCTTTGATGTGAAACATTGCCACTTTTGTGAGTAGGCCTGCAGTCAAATGAGGGGAATAACCAAAACAAATCTTATGGACTAGTAACAACAAACATGTCTGAGTCTGCCTCTGCAACTATTTTTGCAGCCCTTTTCTGGCTTGATCCTTTCTCTTAATTGTAAACCTGTTCATGGTAATCTTTTTTTAGGAAGAAAAGTTGAAATCTGAATGCAGCTGAAAAAAATTACTATTTCTTAAAGAGCTTGAAAGGTTTTTATGGAGATAGAGCTAATGATGTTAGTGTGCTTTTCTGTTGAAGCTGGCTATTTTGTTAGTCCCATTGTTCTCAGCAGTGTTGGTCTGAAGAGAGTTTCCTTTTTGAGGTATGCAATATGCATGTGAGTTTTTTATGAAACTTGCTAGTTCATAATGCAGAACCACATTCATTTAGTTACCATAGTGTAACTATGTTACCAGAATTGGCCTTGTGGTATGCGATGGTTTGACCCTGGCTGGCTACCAGGTGCCACCAAAGCCACTCTATCACTCCTCTCCTCAACTAGACAGGGGAGAGAAAATATAAAAAAAGGTTCGTGGGTTGAGATAAAGACAGAGAGAGATCACTCGCCAGTTACTATCACGGGCAAAACAGACTTGACTTGGGGAAATTACCAATCAAATCAGAATAGGATAATGAGAAATAAACTCAAATCTTAAAACATCTTCCCCCCACCCCTCCCTTCTTCACAGGCTCAGCTTCACTCCCAAATTCTCTACCTCCTCCTCCCCCAGTGACACAGGGGGACGGGGAATAGGGGTTGGGGTCAGTTCATCACACGTTGTCTCTGCTGCTCCTCCCTCCTCAGGGGGAGGACTCCTCACACTCTTCCCCTGCTCCAGCGTGGGGTCCCTCCCATGGGAGACAGTCCTCCACAAACTTCCCTAATGTGGGTCCTTCCCACGGGCTGCAGTTCTTCACGAACTGCTCCAGCACGGGTCCCTTCCACGGGCTGCAGTCCTTCAGGCACAGCCTGCTCCAGCGTGGGTCCCCCACGGGGTCACAAGTCCTGCCAGCAAACCTGCTCCAGCCTGGACTCCTCTCTCCATGGGTCCTTAGGTCCTGCCAGGAGCCTGCTCCAGCGCAGGCTTCCCACGGGGTCACAGCCTCCTTCGGGCACCCACCTGCTCCGGCATGGGGTCCTCCCCGGGCTGCAGGTGGAGATCTGCTCCCCCGTGGACCTCCCTGGGCTGCAGGGGGACAGCCTGCCTCACCATGGTCTTCCCCACGGGCTGCAGGGGAATCTCTGCTCCGGCGCCTGGAGCATCTCCTCCCCCTTCTTCTTCACTGCCCTGGGGGTCTGCAGAGTTCTTTCTCTCACATATTCTTACTCCTTTCTTCTCTGTCTGCAGTTTCTGTTGTGCAGGGTTTTTTTCCCCCCTTCTTAAATACATTCTCCCAGAGGCACTACCACCATCACTGATGGGCTCAGCCTTGGCTGGCGGCGGGTCCGTCTTGGAGCCAGCAGGCATTGGCTCTGTCGGACATGGGGGAAGCTTCTAGCAGCTTCTCACAGAAGCCACTCCTGTAACCCCCCTGCTGCCAAAACCTTGCCATACAAACGCAATATATGGTACTATTTGTAGAAATTGTTAATAATAGCTAAGGAGGCTGTTCTTATATGATGAAACTTCAAGGAGATATAGACATGAGAAATGAGAAACATCACAACAGAGTCAATTTAGCATCGGTCATAAACTGGATAAACGTTATGCAGTGTACAGCTTAGGAAAATAAATAAGAGAAAAAATAAGGAAAAAGATGTATTGCTGGCAGCAGTTGATGGTCCAAATTAAGCAGCACAGAGGAGGATAAGGCACATGCAGTGCACTGACTTGTGAAGTACTGAACTCTTACTGTTCAGGGCTGTCTTTATGTCCTTTTCTGTAAATCAAGTAGTTGTTAACTGCAGATGCATATTGGAAGAGAGGACAACTGATTTCTTTTAAAGCTTAAAGGCTTCCATAGATGATGGATCATGACACAATACAAACAGCCACAGCACCAGTTATAGATTTAGATGCTAAACCGCTTTAAAAATTATTCCTTATAGATGCTTTAGTATCATTATGCCTTAGCTACCACTGAAATTAGATTAAATATGGTAATATTCCCTACCCGTTTAATCTGCTAAATGCCAGCTGTTAATGTTATTACATGAGTTAACGAACTTATTAGTTAAGGCCATATGAAACTTGAAGCAGCCACTGGTGTTCTCATGGTCTTTCTTAAATCTTGATAAGGAAGTATGAATGGGCAGAATCAGCACTTGCATAGCAGATAATGCAAGAAATATGTTGATGCAACATTGTTATGGGTTTGTGTGGTGTGGTTTTTTTGGTAGCAGGGGAGGGGTCGCAGGGACGGCTCCTGTGAGCAGCTGCTAGAAGCTTCCCCGGCTCCAAGTCGGACCCACCTCTGGCCCAGGCCGAGCCCATCAGTGACAGTGGTAGCGCCTCTGGGAGAACAGATTTAAGAAGGGGGACCGGCAGTGAGTAGGGGAGTTTTGGAATGTGAGAGGAACCCCTCTGCAGACACCGAAGTCAGCAAGGAAGGAGGAGGAGGAGGTGCGCCGGAGGAGGTGGATGCCCCTGCAGCCTGTAGTGAGACGGCAGGCTGCCCCCCCAGCCCATGGAGGTGAATGGTGGAGCACAGGCCCCTGAAGATGGCCGTGACTCCACGGGAAAGCCCGTGCTGGGGCAGTCTGTGACTGAAGATCGGCCCGCGGAAAGGACCCACGCCAGGGAAGTTCGGGAAGAACTGCAGCCCGCAGAAAGGACTCACGCTGGAGGAGTTCGTGAAGGACTGTCTCCCGTGGGAGGGACCCCACGGTGGAGCAGGGGACGAGTGAGGGGTCCTGCCCCTGAGGAGGAAGGAGCGGCAGAGACAAGGTGGGATGAGCGGACCCCAACCCCCATCCCCTGTTCCCCTGCGCCACTGTGGGGAGGAGGGAGAGAGAACCGGGAGTGGGGTTGAGCCGGGAAGGAGGGAGGGCTGGGGGGAAGGTGTTCTAAGGTTTGGTTTTACTTCCTAATACCCTTGTTTTGATTTGACTTGTAGTAAACTAAATCGGTTTTGTTTCTTCCCCAAGTTGAGCCTGTCTGTTGCCCATGACCATAAGTGGTGAGTGATCCCTCCCAGTCCTTATCTCGACCCATGAGCCTGCCTTTATTTTTCTCCTCATCCCACCATGGCTGGGGTGGGGTGGGGAGTGAGCAAGCAGCTGCGTGGTGCTTTGTTACTCGCTGGGCTTAAATCACAACAAGCATAAAATTATACTGGTGACAAAACTGAAGACAGTCTTTCGAGGAAGGTTACTGCTAAACCTTTGCATAACCGATGCATCAGTGCTGTTAGAGGTGCTGTTTGTGGTTCTGAAAAAGATAGGCATTTGTTGGCTAGAAAATACCCCCATGTAATTAAATAATTACATTATGCCAATGGTAATTAAATAATTATGTTTTGCCAAGGTGCTTGAAGACTACTACAATTACAGTTGGATACAATATTCTTCATTTCCTTCCTTTCACGACTTAAGAATGCTGTTGTAAATTAAGTGGTTGTCCTGTACTACCCTGGAAATAATCACATTTTCATGGTGGGCAGAACGATTCCTGTGCCATTATTTGCTGTTATCAAATGATGTTATATATATGCTTCGTGGTAATCAAGAAAATCCCTTCTTGAATTCCTTACTGTCTGGTCAGATTTTTTTATTATGTTGTTCTTTGTGTACTAGTTGTATGAGTTGCCTTATGAAAACTGGCAGAGACAAATGTGTATTGAGAAAAACTTAACAAAGTAAGTGTAGGTTATAAATAGATAACAAATGAAGGAAGGGAGAGGAAGGAAAGGGATACACTGGTACATTACACCAGTTGAGATCAGTAAAAATAAATGCATAACTTTTGATGGGATAGGGACCGTCTTGTCTTTTCTTGTTGCTTCTAACACATTGCTTGTCTGCAGCTCCTTACTAATAATAAGGGATAGACATTTTGTTGTCTGTTTGTTTGCTGCTTGGTTGTACAACCTCTGAAGAGAGCAAGTATTCGATTTATTACCAATTAACACAAACATTTAATTACTAGCTTGGGTGTTGGGAAACGAAGAAAACATGGGGCATCTCCTACTCTCCTGACCTTGGTCTTAGAATCATAGAATCATTTAGGTTGGAAAAGACCTTCAAGATCATCGAGTCCAACCATCAACCATGCCTATTAAACCATGTTCTGGAGAACCCCGTCTATTTGCTTTTTGAATACCTCCAGGGATGGTGACTCAACCACTTCCCTGGGAAGCCTATTCCAATGTCTGACAACCCCCTCAGTAAAGAAATTTTTCCTAATATCTAACCTAAATCTCCCTTGCTGCAACTTGAGGCCATTTCCTCTTGTCCTATCTCCAGCCACCTGACAGAAGAGACCATCACCCACCTCACTACAACCCCCCTTCAGGCAGTTACAGAGAGCGATCAGGTCTCCCCTCAGCCTCCTCTTCTCCAGACTAAACAGCCCCAGGTCCCTCAGCCGTTCCTCATAAGACTTATGCTCCAGGCCCCTCACCAACTTGGTTGCCCTTCTCTCATTTCCTTGTTTCCTCTGTTGTTCTCTTTACTGCTCCCTTGTACACTTGTTCCCTCTTCCTCGTCATTTTCTGCCCTTTCTTAAATATTTCTTCACAGAAGCGCCACCAGTTTTGCTGATGGGCTCTGCTTTGGCCAGCAGTGAGTCTGTTGGGGAAATGACTATGTCTGACAGAGCAGCACCTGACCCTCTCCCACAGAGGCCACTCCTGCAGTCCTTCCACTACCCAAACCTTGCTGTTTGTACCCAGTACACTAGAAGAGGCTATTGAAACCTCTGTGTGTGTGTTTCGTTACAAGGGCAGTGTTAACTTCAAGTTCAAGCTTCAATTACTAATAAAAATATCTTTTATTATTAGGAGAGAGTTGGTTTCATGTCATGTACAACCTGGATTTCAGCAGTGTCTTCTGATTTGCTGTCTCTGACTTATTCTATATAACGAGCAACAGAAAGAGGAGAGGAATTTCCGTCTTGGAGGCTGGTCAGTGAGATCAGATGAAGCAATAGATTTTATATTAATTGCATAACTAGTAAACATGATCCAGAAAGTATGAGCTAAAGATACACAGATGCTTTTGGAAAACAAGCTGTGAGTTTTTTGAGTCAGGTCAGGTAAGCAGTATGTGACCAACCCCATGCTGATGCCATGAACAGCCAGGCTTCTGGAAGGAGACTTCTTCCACCTGGGTGTACAGCCAGCTGACATCTGTGTGATTTATCTCTAGTACCAATTGATTTAATGGCAAAGTGTCAGTCTGCCAAACGTTAATACTACAGGCTCATGTCTGTGTACACTGATGCTCTTTGCATGGTGTGAAAAGTTAATATAGAGAAGACCCCATGTTAATATTTGCAGCAATGTGCTGTGGATGGTAAGCTTTCTTCCCACAGGAAAAATGGAACTAATCTTTCCTTTTTAGTAATAACCGAGCAGATAAATGTGCCTACCTTTGTATTGCTTCAGGCAGTACTACTTACTGCTTCACCTTTGAGGCTTAGCTTGCCATGATCATTCTGTGATTGTAGAATCAAGCGGTAAGAAGAAGTGGCTGTGAGACTTCAGGCCGAGATCTGTTTACAGAGACTAAGGCATCAAATGATGCTTGTTGACTAGTTGAAAGGCAGCTGATAGTCTTATAATAATTGTTTTTATTTCTTGTGAGAGACTGGCTGAATGAAGTCCCAAGGGTTTTCAGCCAAATAAAGGGAAGAAAGACTTTGTCATCAGCGATGCGTGCTTAATTCCATTGATTGGAATTGTAATTGAAAGTTCTTGCTATGACGCTTTTTTCCTGTAGAATAACTTATTGAAATAACATGTTTGCTTAGTATACAAAAAATGGCTGCATTTGACAAGTGGTTTATTAGCGCTTGTAAACTAAATTCACAGATATCCATTGCTGGAAAATATTAGTCTTGCAGATACAACCTGGATTACTGAGCGCTTTTTCAATCAAAAAACAGCAAGAGATTCATAGACCACTTTAGGAAATACTCCCTCCCATGTGATCGTTAGATAAAATTCAATAGATGCCTGTGTGAGTGTGATTCTGTGAAGGCGGTTGTTTCTGGGATGGCTCTTCATCCATGGAAAATTATCCTTGGATAACTTGGATAACTGCTCATAGTTACAAATGCATATGCACACGGTATTCTTACCACGAGTCTTATTTTTATTCAGATGTCTTCACGCATCATGCTGTCTGCATGTGGGTGGATCCTACAGTCTTCTGCCATAAGTGTAATATAAATATCAAAGTTAAAACCTTCAGGGAAAGTGTGCTTGATTTGGAGAAATCCAGGTTAATGTAACATACAACAGGTTGAACAAATATTTGCATATTTTTCTTGATTAGCGTGAATGTACGTGTTCTTGAAAAGTGCCAAGGAACATTAATTTCTACTGGCCAAGATCAGGACCGTACCTAATCTAAATATCTCTTATGATGTGAAGGTAGTTTGTGAGATTCGTTGTGTAAATTCAAGTTGTTTTTGTGAAGATCACGTAGTTATCAAAAAACAGAGATACCTGGGACTTTCCCCATTGCTGTGATTTTTGGACTGGTATTTAAAAACTATTCTGCCTTTCTCAAGTTAGGACCTTCTAAAATGATCTGAATTTATCCAACTTTTTTAATTTCCATTGCAGAGTTGTATATGAACTCACAAGCTCCACTCTGTCACATTTATCATGTGGTAGCAGGGGCTGTCAGTGTAGTTTCCTCGTTTGACTGAGAGTTTAGTATGTCTTTAGTCTTTGAAGAACTGGAGCCAATTCCAGGATTCAGGCTGGGAGGCAGTACTTCAACAAGTAAAGAAATGTTACATATTTACAGAGGTTGGAATGTAATGCAGGGAAGCAAGTGTCGTTAGTCTCCTGTCAGTATTGTCAGGGGGAAAAGAAAAACATCTTGAATGAATCAAACAACTTAATCTTCTCAATTCATGTTTTTGCATTTCAGGTTCTTTTTAGTAAGAGATCAAAGAATGTGCTTCCTGGCATTCTTTGGGAGTCAGGATTCTGGTGGTATATACTACTAGTACATAAATTGTTGTCCTTAGGTGTCCTTAAGCCAGCTGTCAGGTCTATAAGGGACTTTGGACACAGTTGAAGTGTCTGCCTATTGGACTTTTGAAAGATTCACTTTTATTTTTCTAAGTCTTTGCGTGACCCAGCAGTTACGGTTTATGAGTACAGCTCATCAGAAATGAGAGTTTTTATTTAGTTGGTTAGTTGTTAATGGCTGTGGAGACTCTTCATAAATAATTAGAACTTCCAGAAAATGAAGACATTTTTTCTTTGTGGAGCTCTAGTTTATGATGACAAATTGGGATCAAGTAAGGCATTTGATCTTTCTTCATTACTGTACTGTATATCATAAAGTGTTTACAAAGGCAAGGGGTTCTCTGGGTTAAATTGTGTGGTCAACTTCGTAAAGACTGAAGGGATGGTTGGAGGGGTGAGACGGTGCTGTTACGGAAAGCCTTACAAGTCACCTTGAACAGACTTCTTGAGCAACTAAATATTGAGAACAGATGCTGTGACTTCATTGTCCTGGAGCTCTTAAATTAAGTTGTAGGAATGTAATTTCCCATCTTGTCTATTGGTTATTGCAGCCAGAGATGTGGCCTTGTTGAACAAAAGCATTTTATAATGACACAAATATTACAAAGTGATGATCCCAGTAGCATCGTTGCACACACCTAAATATGGACTAAAAATTCAGATAGGCTGGATTGGTAAACTGGACCGTAAAATTATTGAGTGACTGAAACTGGTTTGCTATTTAAACATGGATGCCAAGTGCAGGGAATTTTTTCCCTCTGCTGAATCTGTAGTTTCAAAGAACTTATTTTACACACAAACTTTGCCAGCCATTTTGTGTGGTCTGTACAGACTCTCTCTTCTCTTCCTTTGGCTTTGTTTTTCCCCTTCAAAACTTTAATCTTTTTCTAGCAAGATAATTCAGGCTGAAACAAAATAACGTTCTTATTGTCTGATAAGAATCCTTCTGAAATTTAATTCAGTTAGATTTATTGGTCCCGGCCTTTAGTCTGATTGTGATGAAAAAGAATTGTTTTTAACTGATTGTATTTTGAATATTAAATTTTGAGCCTTAGGTGCTAATAGTTACACTGCCACAAGAGGTATGTGAGGGCATGTTATGTGAAGACTTACAGGCCGCTGTAAGCCAGCAGCACGTGCTGTTCTGTGTGGTGTTGTCCCTAAAGTTACGCTTTTTAAAGTAACGTACCCTAGAGCCTGTTGGAATGAGAGTCTAAAATTGCTTCTTTTTGTCTTTGTCTTTTGTAGAAGCTCCACCAAAACTGGAAGAAAATCCTGCTGAAGCGTTCACTGATTCATCTCTCTTTGCTCACTGGGGCCAGGATCTCAGTCCTGAAAATAGACGTATCGCACTTAAACAATTCCAGTATTACGGCTACAATGCTTACCTGAGCGATCGCTTGCCACTGGACAGGCCCCTGCCTGACCTTAGGCCTAATGGGTGAGTGCTGTAGTTCAACCTAGCATTGTAGATCCTGAATTATAGAGTCTGTTAGCTCTTTTTCACCTGGAAGTGTTATGTTGTTTGATCACGTAGAAGGTAGGTTACATACAGTGGCCAGAATGAGTAATTTCTATCAAATATATGAAGGTTAGATGTTTCAAATGTCTCCTGAAGTACCAGAGTGCTCAAATTAAGTCCTGTTAAAATCCCACTAAGTATCCATTAAAAGTTCCCTGAGATCCTTTGCAACCTTAATCTAACCTACAATTTACATTAGGTAGCAAGTGTTTTATTGCTAAAAGAATAACCTTTTTATGTTAAATTTATCACAGTATCTGACTAAGGTAGGAAGAAAATAAGAACTGCTCTTTTTGAAAGCCCAGAACTGTCTGCTAAAGATCGGTAAGCAGGTGAAACTGTTGAGCTCTATTGGTGAAATACGCGATTTAATCAAGCAGTGTGTACCAGCTGAAAGCCTACGGAGCCTCCTTCAGTGGACTGTTCTCTGCTAGGAAGCATGCATGTCAGGTGGGGTTAATACGGCCACTGTTATTGCACAATGGCTTGGTGAGATGGATGGGACCAAGGGAGTGAACAACCTTCCCTTCAGTGCATTTGAGGCCTGGTCTGGTAGGACCATTCACAGAGACAGTTAATGCTCAACTTTTTTTCAGCCTCGGTGATACATCTGATCCTTTGAACAAACAGCAGCTCTGGGGATGGGGAAATGGGTGGAGGGAAAACTGCTTTTTTGCAGCTCATTAAAAAAAAAATGATTAAAGTAAACATGATGGGTACTTACTGAATTGAAGATGTGATCTTACTTATTTTAACCAAATGTTTTAATAACTAAAGCAGTAAGCAGTGCATTTTGCTGTATATTAAGTTGTCTGATATTAATGAAAAGATATTAACACCACTCCAGGCAGCACTTTAGCAATTTTAAATATATCTATGCTATAATTATTATATATTACATTTTAGAAATATTTATGTTGTAGATTTGCTGAAATAACGACTTTAAGAAAATCAAAGTCCATGCAATTATGTTTGTGTTTTGGTTAAATCAGTTTAGCACTGTCTGTAGGGACAGTATCTTTTTTTTAAATTGTAAACTAATTTAGAGGAAAAATAAATCTTCTGTCACTAACAAGACATCAATGACAGAAATGTTTCTGTTCTTATATCTCTTTTGAAATTACTCTCCGGAATGATTTCAATCTAAATTTTTTATAACTATAGGTTTTAAAAATGAAAAAGACAGAGAAAATGAATGTTACTGTAGCTGAAAGAAATAAATTACGGTTGGGATTTTAAAAGAAACTCCAGTTAGAAATGAGTCATGATCCTAATTTCTATGAAATTTTTGATCCTTAATTAACTATCTGCCAGAAACATGTTAGACTTTAAAATGTGCTTATGGACGCATGCATACAAAATAATGGCTTAGTAATGGTAGCTCAGGAAGATATTTCCCCCCCACCCCCTTTATTATTGTTCAGGAGCAAGCAGGTAATCTGACACTGAAATGTAGTAAATTCTGATACTGAAGGAAATGAAGTGTGTTGTCAGGTAGTATGTAAACTGTTTGCTGTATCTATGGCACCCTGTGGAGTACAGAGCTACAGGGTATTCTGAAAGTCTTATTGCAAAAAAAAGAATTCCCACTCCTGATATGCAAATTCTCATTTGTGTGAGAGCACATGCATGGCTATTGTGGGAAAAAACCTACCCTGCAAGATTATGTTTTCCACTGTAATAACCGATTTTTAGCATCTGTTTTTAAAGCCAATTGCATTAGTCACTTCCAGAGTCTATATAGATGTGTTTAAATTATCCATGGGCAGACACTAGGCTCAAGTAGCGTAGCATGAAAGTCAAGGACAGCTTGGTCTGAAGAGAGTACACAGCACGTGGCGTGGAGACCGAGTTAATCAACTTTGCTGGGCCTTAGTCAGTTGTGGTATTCCTGTTCTGACTAGAAATGCGCGAAAGCACAGACATGACAGGGGTACCACAACAGCTCTGGACGGAGTTAGCCTAGGTCTAACCAAGCTCATTAGCCTGCATTTAGCAGTGGTTCTGCAAGAGTCAGCGTGACATTAGAATCCCAGCAAAGGCTTGTGGGCAGGTAGCTAAAGGAATGGAGTTCATATAGATATGTCTGGGCTCAGCTGTGGTCTATCATCTGTATTCATAACCTATCATATGAAGTATAGGAAGTTGGAAAGACAACAGAAATACATGTATAACTGAAGTCTAATGTAATTCATATATGGTTGGCCCCAGTTGAGACTGGGAGAATTAAGTGATCTGCCAAGAATGTGTAGTGTTAGTACCCCTTTTATGTCACACTGGTATGACTCAGCCTTGACCTTCTTTCTGCCTGCAGTGCTCTGAGAATTCATGTCAAAATAACTTTGCAGAGGAGCTCAGTGTTTCTTTGCAAGGTTCTGCCATGCGAAAGGCTATTCCGCGTATGTAATAACCCTGTATTATAGCGTAGAGGATTTTGTAGGGTTGATATTGTCAACATTTAATGCCACGAGAAAACCAGAGGACAATTAAAGATTGCTAAGCCATGATGCTGTGGAGGAGAGAGCAAATATTTGACCTTTCCCAGTCCTCCAGTGTGGGTGGGATGCAGAGGTGGGAGACCATATTTAGTAGTAAGGGCAGTGCACTCTGCCTAAGCCCCTGACTCTGGCTTCTCTGGAAAAAAATGACCATCAGTCAGACGGAAACATCCAGCAGATTGCAGCTGGGTCAGACTGTGGCAGTCGTCACACCTTGCAGTGGGACCTTCTTGTGTTTTTAGGTACTGCAGAGTGGTTTCTCACCCTCTGTACAGCCACGAGCCTCATGTCCTGTGGTAAAACGTTCAGAATTTGGTTACTTTTCACTGTGAATATTTGTGCTAGCACAGTGGAGTCCCCAGCACAGTCCAAGATAATCTATTACAATACAGATTGTAATAAATAACTCCCCTGGATATCCCAGCCTCCTGAAGTAATCGTCACATCCTGAAGGAGGCTCTGGTTTTGCAGTACTTAGTAGATAGTACAAGCAGTATTGTGGAATATTGCTTATACTGTCTTTCCCAAGGCCTCCATTTATTTTCTGCTGCTGAAACTGGGTGCTCTGCTGTTTACCACCCTTATGTGGATCCGTTAGCCCGTAACATATCTACATTGCAGACTAACAAATAACTCCTGGCTCTAATGAACTTGGAAGCATCGAGGAAGGCAATGTTGCCCTTACTGTGTGCAGGAACAGGATAATACTTCTGTGTTAGTTATAATTCTGTTGTGCTCATTACTTTAAGTAGGGCAGGCAGTAAGTACCCACAAAGCTTGTTGTGACTGAAATGTTGAACAAGCTCACACAGAAATGCATTATTAAAAGTTAGGTTGTTTAGGGATCCTAAAGCTGTGTACCAAATCTCCTTTTAAGTGGATGCACTTAGGATTCCACTTTGTTGGCTTGTAAATTTTTGTTGCCCGATCCAGTGTGGCAAAGCACATGTGGGAAAGAGAGAGAACATTCTTCTTTGCTTATGTGATGAGAGAACGAGGGGTAGTGGAAGAAGAGGTATGCAGCAGGACCCCAGCAGAGGAACTATTTTTGCAGAGTTTTGCTCCTGCATAACCTGTATGATATGAAGGAGCTGACCAGTGGGCATAAAGCAACTTTTTCAGTCAGTGTAACTGCAGTCAGCCAAACTTCTTTTGCATTGGTAAAAACAGTATTTATATGAAGAAGCAAAGGCAGGAAGGGTGGAGGGGGAAAAGAAGCATTTAAAGCTCAGATGTTTTTTCTTCTTTGGAGATTGCTAAATAGTATGAGATAGCATTTGGTGTGCAGCAGGTTTGCCCTTTTCCTAGCTGAGTCAGTGCTGTTTGGCATCTAGACAAGTGCAGAGGAGATGTCTTGTTTCCTGTGCAGAGAAAGGCTTTGTCCATTTTGTAAGTACTTCTTGTTTCAAAAAGTTCACCAGTCCCAAATTGTATTCCTTTGAGGCTCAATTCGGCAAGGGACAATGGTAGAAGCCTTGAAGAGCAGCAGAATTAGGTTTGTGATAAAGTTGACACAAACAGAGCAGGTGGGAAATCCACTGAATGAGAATATGACTACAAGGGAGAAAAATTAAGCATTGGCTGGTTGAGGAGATTGATGCATTTTAGGACAAAAGCTGTTTATGTGTGTACATCTGTCCAAAATGTCCATCAGTGTTATGGTGGTATATGCAATCCTGGATGTAGTGTGCAAGACATCAGACTTTTCCTTTATTAAAACTGATGTCAGAAAAGCATGTGATCTCAAACTGTGAGGTTCAGGCTGGGCATTTGCATGTTAGCTCTGCTTCTCCCCAAAAATCAGCTCTTACAGACTTGCATTCTGTAAGTGTTTGCTTCCACATATGTCTGTGAAATAGTTCTGTTTTACTGGGCTTATGTTAGTGATGGATATGGCTCCATGTTAATTTCTGACCCAGTTCTTTTGTTTCTAGTCATGAAAGATAGCATAAATATTGTATGTTCTATTTCATGTTTCAAAGGAATCCTTTAAAAAGAGCACAAAAGCCTAGTACTTTACCTATTGTATTGTTTTGGACAGAAGTCCTAAAATTACCAAATTATTCAGCATTCTTGTTAAATACCTAACGTTTAACTCTGTCATATTTCCCACTCCCTTTTACTCATTTCTCTACCTTTGATTCTGCTTTTTCTTGTCTCACTTTTGCCTGCCTTCAAACTGACTCGTAGCAGTGGTGTGTACTGCCTGGGTAGCCACCCTCTGTGATTCCGATTTGTGCTTCAGTTTGTCCTGTCTGAATGTATCTCCTCAAATGGCTGCTCTAGATGTATTTAATATCACCAGCAGTGATATCAAATCAGCATGCAATCTCCAAGATGCTACAATAACCTAAGTTAATAATGATGTACACTTGTTGGTTTTGATCTTCCCCATTGTCTCCTTTAAATGAAAGAAGATGTGATGCAGTAATCTGCACACACTCTCTCTCTCATTTGCTCTCTCTCATTTTCTCTCAGTCTCTTTTTAGTGAATGTTCTTTCACTTGGCTTACATTTGCACTAAAACATACTCCAAATAATCCCTGGCATAATACTGTGAGAGGCTAACAATTTTTGGCCAAATAGCTATACAGAATTCTTCTCATGTTCATCCAAAAATGAGTTTTATTGAGATAATCAACTCCCAGCTTACTGTTATTACTGCTTTATTCAGAGAAAGATCTTGTTTTTAAGTACCAAGAAAAAAATGGACCTTTATTGTATAATTTTATCGACCTGAATAGCTTTTATTAAAAGAAGTGGGGAATCAGTCTATTACAATTAAATCTATGCTGTAAGACGCTTAGGAGACCAAGAACTAATCACTCTTGTGTTACAATCTTGGAACTTATCTGCGTATTTATCAAGTTCCCCGCCTATTATCTAATCTTCCCTTATTACAAACTTTTTGTTTGTTTTTAGGGGTTGGTGCCAGGTGAGAAAAAAACGTTAGCCATGTTCACTTGTAATTACATGGTAACTAACTCTATATTCAAATTCGTATGCCTGCCTTTGCTCCACTGTAATAGAAGATGATGACCACAAAGATTTCTAGATTTGCAGCAGAAGTACTGTTTTACTGGCTGTAGTTCTGTAGTAATAGATTGTAATCCTCAGAGATGAGGAAAAAAGCCCTTTTTATGTATTGTTCAATGTTGGCCTTGTTAGCATAGTTCAGTTAACACTTATAATAGCGAAAGGAAAAACGAAGAATGATCACAAAATGAAATTATAAACAGAAATAGTTGAGCTGGAATTCTTATAAGACTCAGTTCTTTTGCAAGAGTTTTAGTGCTATTTATTTCATTTATGCTAGAATGGGATTTTTTTTTTCTCCCATACATCTTGAACTTCCATTTGCCATTTTGGCTGATGACAAAATGTTACCAGATATTGAAGAAAGTACAATTCTGTTCCTGCTTGTGCTTCTGAGAAATTCATATTCAGTTGAAACTAAAGCTCCCTCCCACATATGTTCTTAAAACAATACTTTAACCCCAAATGTTTTAGTAATACACTGTATTGCATCCTGTGTTTTTTAAAAAAACGTGGAATAGATTACATACTTTAATGATTAAAACAAAAAAAGTGTTCTGTTGCCATTGTTGGCTGCGATACCTGTGTAACTCTTGGTGAAAGGTTCTCAAAAATTGCAGAAAATAATTCTTTTTCATAATTTTTATACATATTTGTAGAAGGTCTCAGAGATAAGTTATTAATACAGGAAATCATTCTGGCTCTGTTGTTCTTACTGCATAGTTACGCTAAACTAACTTTAATGTGACTGGCTAAATATTCTTATCATAATGCATATATTCTAGAGAAATATAATTTTCTTGCGGACAAATATTTGAAAGAAGATTCGTAATGTATGCTGTCCTCCATTTACCAGAGTTGCGCTTGAAATAGAACACCAGGAGTTTCTCTAAATTTCTGGTAACCATGGCAACTGTTACTTTAGTGTTATTAGCCCAATGTAATTTAGCAGAGTAGGTTGCTAGAGGTAATTTTTTAGCTACATTGGACTGATACTCATTATTGTAATTCTAAATAATATTTAGAATTTATGTTTAAAAATCATTTAGTCATAATACTGAAATACGCTCTATACTTCATGGATTTGTTTTGTTAGCGAGAGCCTCACTTTGCAGAGGGACAGGTTAGGGGTCTTGTCCAAGGCCCCTGGATGAGTCCGAGGCAGAGCTGTCATTGAAACTTGAACGTTGCTGGTTGCCACGCAACTGTTCAATTTTTAGGGCTTAATGGATCTAAGATTTTGATCCATGCAATTTCCTCCCTTTTTCCATCTTCGGCATGTTTTATACACATATACACGCACCCTTTCTTTGTAGCTATTTTGTTCATTCCTAGAATTCTGGAGTTTTATTTCTCATAAAACTTGGCATGAAGAAGAAGAGAGACATACTTGTGAAACTGCACAAGTGCTCTGCATTCTGTGCATGATATGAGGTCTGCGGTTTCGTTCTGATTTGTTTAAATAAAAAAAAGTAGGTAATTTTTATTGTCATCATCTGATACAAAAAACAGTGTAGGCAGGAAAATGCATTTTTTAAAAACTCTACACACATTGAAAAAGAAGTGAATTCAAGGTGGAAGTAAAGATGATAAATGAGTCTGAAGTGAAGAAGGAACACATGAACTCAATTTAGGAGTGTACCCTCAGTGAAAATGAATCCATTCAAAAAGACTAAAGAAATTAGACACAATGGGAGCCTAATTCTATTCACTTGTATTGTATGTAGTTATCTTTTAATGTACAGTGGAGCAAAAAGGGAGTCAAATGACATTCACAGCATTAAACGCTTTGCTCTTGTATGCACAAGGTGCCAAAGAATGGAAAATCTTGTCCAGTGTGATCTAATTTGTAAATATGTAAATGAATGCAGGTAGAAAAAACAATACAAATAATTTCTTTTAAATGGATGGAAGACATGTCAGAAGCAGAAATTTTGTTTGAACGTTTCAGTTTATACATGGATTTGTGGTAAGACAGCAGTGTTTTGGGGGCTGGTTTTGTCATCTGGAACATTTTTGGAATATAGTTTGTCACTAATTTCTTACAAAAGTATATTTTAGATATATCTTAACCTTAGCTTTATTGACAGAGGAGAAAACAAAAAAATTAAGGCAGCAACTTCTTTGAACTATTTTCAGTGTATTTTCGTTGCCATTTAAAATATTTTCCAAAATCACTGTGTTACTCTTTCTCTGATAGGTGACATGTCTTACCATTTTTGCTAGAGTTTCATTTTTATCTTCTTTGTACATTGGTATGGCTGAGGATAAATACTACTATGCCTAACCTAGACAGCTAAAAGATAGATTGGCTGTAGCTTTGTTTGCTGGACAATTTTATATCTCTGTGCATTTTGGCCACAAGTGAATCACTAAAGTAACAGGCTTTGCAGGTTCTTTACAGGCTAATACTGAAAATTATTTCAGTATATTTAAGCCTGTTAACTAGCTCATAGTCTGTTGGAAGCCCAATTTTCAAAACTCAGATGAAATGTCAATTATTACATCAAATGGAAGTGGGCTAGCTTTATAAAGGTGTACAGGAGACTAGAATTTTGTTAGTAATTTCTCATTATGCCCGTGCAAATTTGTACATCTAACTTGCGTATAAGAGATGACATCCACATAATACCCAGATTGCATATGAAATTTTTTTTTGTCAATGCAGAATGGCATGCACATGCACACACATAGTGTGCCATGAACAGGTCTGTTCTTCAAGGAGCTGAATCTGTAATGGTCTTAGCATCTTTTGGAATACTGTGAGGGTTAGTATTTAAAAATTGTAGTGTGATCATGTCCTAGTTTCAGCTGGGATAGAGTTAACTGTCTTCCTAGTAGCTGGTACGGTGCTATGTTTTGAGTTCAGTATGAGAAGAATGTTGATAACACTGATGTTTTCAGTTGCTGCTAGTAGTGTTTAGACTAATGTCAAGGATTTTTCAGCTTCTCATGCCCAGCCAGTGAGAAAGCTGGAGGGGCACAAGAAGTTGGCACAGGACACAGCCAGGACAGCTGACCCAAACTGGCCAACGGGGTATTCCATACCATGGGACGTCCCATCCAGTATAGGAACTGGGAAAGGGGGGGCGGGGAATCGCCGCTCGGGGACTGGCTGGGTGCCGGTCGGCGGGTGGTGAGCAATTGCACTGCGCATCATTTGTACATTCCAATCCTTTCATTATTGCTGTTGTCATTTTATTAGTGCCATCATTATCATTATTCGTTTCTTCTTTTCTGTTCTTTTAAACTGTTCTTATCTCAACCCGTGGGTTTTGCTTCCTTTTCGCGATTTTCTCCCCCATCCCACTGGGTGGGGGGGGAGTGAGTGAGCGGCTGCGTGGTGCTTAGTTGCTGGCTGGGGTTAAACCACGACAGATCATAAGTATAGGGACCTCCCAGCCACTTTGAGCCTGAAATATACACAATGAAAATCCTATTTTCAGATGCCATTTAACCCTGGTAGCACCTAAAATTCACATTTGCCAAAGATTGACCTCAGATTTGACCGTGCTGAGCCCAAGTCAATTTTTGCCTGCTTTACCTTCTCAGTCATCTAGGCAGTGTTTTTAAGCAGAGATTGTTCACCACGGAAGGTGACCTTTCTTTAATGAGTGATTTCAGAGGTTAAAATACTTACGCTAGGGTACAGGAGGCAGGTGTGGAGAACTATCTTTTCTCCTTAAGAAGATTTGAAACCTTATGTGTGTATATAGAGTTGGGACTGTTTAGCCTAGAGAAGAGGAATCTCAGGGAGGATGTCATCAATGTGTATAAATATCTGAAGGTAGGCTGCAAAGAGGATGGAGCCAGGCTTTTTTCAGTGGTGCCCAGTGACAGGACCAGAGGCAATGGACACAAACTGAAACACAAGAGGATCTGTCAGGATATCAGGAAACACTTTTTTACTGTGAAGGTGACCAAGCACTGCCACAGGTTGCCCAGAGAGGTTGTGGAGTCTCCATCCTTGGAGATACCCAAAAGCTGTCTGGATAGGGTCCTGGGCAGCCGGCTCTAGGTGACGCTGCTTTAGCAGGGGATTGGACAGGATGACCTCCAGAGGTCCATTCCAGCCTCAACCATTCTGTGATTCTGTATTGCTTCCCAGCCCTGACACCTGATTTGCAGGCTCTGTGAAACTGCCTTTATTCCTTTAGCCAAAGCAGCACTTCTTAAATGAAAACAATAAATATTAGCTTGCAAAGGAAAGAAAAAAAGTGATCACAAGAGTTACTGTGATGTTATAATCTAGACGATTGGAAGATAGCTGTGAAGAGTGAAGCCCAGGGTTTAAAATGCACGAACATGCATTGGAATGGGTACTGCAATACAGGTCCTTCCTCCAGGAAATTTACCCTAAACATGAGGCTAGAGAGGCTTACTTGGTATCGCTCCAACTTAGCATACATTTAATTGCTCCACAGAAAGTGGAATGTGTTCTGTTTTCGGGTGGGACAGAGTTAATCTTCTTTCTAGTAGCTGGTATAGTGTTATAGTTTGGGTTCAGTATGAGAAGAATGTTGGTAACACACTGATGTTTTCAGTTGTTGCTAAGTAATGTTTAGACTAAGTCAAGGATTTTTCAGCTTCTCATGCCCAGCCAGCAAGAAAGCTGGAGGGGCACAAGAAATTGGGAGGGGACACAGCCAGGGCAGCTGACCCAAACTGGCCAACGGGGTATTCCATACCATGGGACGTCATGCTCAGTGTGTAAAGCTGGGGGAAGGAGAAGGAAGGGGGGGACATTTGGAGCGATGGCGTTCATCTTCCCAAGTAATCGTTAGGCGTGATGGAGCCCTGCTTTCCTGGAGATGGCTGAACACCGGCCTGCCGATGGGATGTGGTGAATGAATTCCTTGTTTTGCTTTGCTTGCGTGCGCGGCTTTTTCTTTGCCTCTTAAACTGTCTTTATCTCAACCCACATGTTTTCTCACCTTTACACTTCTGATTCTCTGCCCTGTCCCACTGTGAGGGAGGTGAGCGAGCGGCTGTGTGGGGCTTAGTTGCTGGCTGGGGTTAAACCATGACAAATGACTCTGAAAAGGGGGACTGAAAATACTCACACCGAGCTGGCAAGTAGTTAGGTACCTCTCTGAGGAGATCAGAGAAGATTGAACTCATGCTCCTTCTGTCCTGTTTGAAGGTTTTCACTCCTGAACTGCTGGCTAAGAGAGAAAACCAGTGCTGCCTTGCACTAGTTGTCTTCTGGAAGAAAAGTCACCTCCCTCTGCCTCTTGATGTAGTGTTTGATTTTTGCATAAAAACCACTCAGGTTCTTATCTCTAGGAAAGTACCTATGCCTCTGATTAATTCAGAGGGCCCATAGTACTTCATGGAGAAAGCTTCTCCTTTCCTGTCTTGTATGTGTGCTTCTGAGCAGCTATGTACTTTAGAGGTTACTTATCAATCTGCTGAAAGATGCAATATTTAGATTATTATTTAGATTTCCTTTGTGAATCTATTGATAATTCCTTCTTAGAAAATCTTGATTGCCAGCAAAACTCCCCGAAACCAGTAAGAATCATCACTGCACCTGCTTTTAAAGGCCAGGTATAGAAGATGTCCAAATGTAAGCCTTTATGAGAATACATGCTTTCAGCCCTCCTGAAAGCTTCAAAGAAAACTTTTCAGTCTGATGCTTAAAGCTGAAAGCTCCCTTACAAGTGGAAAAAAATACAGGAGTAACACACCGGTAGAAATACAAACTGATTTGGAAAGTAAGTTTTGATTTGTTGTGCTGCCAAAAGATCAAACCTACAAGTGGGAATTGATAAATGCAAACACCATTTTAATTGTTTCTCTCTTGTATTGAATGCCATGGAACAAAAAGCTGTGGATCTTTGTGAACAGGTTTCTTATTTGTTTCTGAAAGATGAACCAGCTTGTAAAACAGTGTATTGTACACCTTTTAAGACTAAAACTGTTGTCGTTACTTTTTCAAGATTGTGTTTTGTTTTACGTGTCTATATAAGTCTTTCACATGGTCACAGAGAGAAAAGTACCTGAAATATTAAATAACATCTTTAATGTGATTTCTATCAATTTTAAACTAATGACTGAATTGAGAAAATTGGTTGACCAGCTGAATTTTTGAGTATTATATGTATCTCAGTGTTTTGGGGTGTCATGTGTCCTGTACACTGACTCTTTTTAGAAGCTTTAAAAACATACACATAAATTCGTCATCTTGATTGAACTTAATTTTTGTGCAACATCCAGCATGTGAAGAGTAATGCTTTTGCGATACTTCTCTGTGTTTATTGACTATACAGATTAAAATACAAAATCCCCCAAAATGGTATGCTTTCTCTTCAAACTGAGGAACAAATTTATTTAAGGAGTCATATTCAAGCATGATTTAAGAACTCTGAATCCATCCATGCTTTCTGTATGCTAAACATCAGCTGTTAGTAATGCTTTCCACAGCTTTCAGCAGTCCCTGGATGTAGTGAATCTAGACATCTTGAGAGAAGATAGCCACTTCAGTGTTGTCAAGCAGCAAAGAAGAGCATTAACATCAATCTTTTCCATCTCCAGAGCCTATCTAGAAATGATGCCTGCGTCAGCCTGTGGCCTAATTTCATCCTAGTGAATAGTTTCAGATCTGAGAAAAAGGTAGAATTAATTGCCGTTCAGAAACATTGCATTAAAATACCAAAAGTTTCAGAGAAAAGTTAATTACTTTTACTTAATTAACTTGTGGCTTTATTAAAAAAGCAAAAGTTTTGCTGGCAGTTTAAAAGATATAAATTTGTAAAAAGGCTTTCTATTCTTCATAAAATTACAAAATTTGAATCCTTTTTGAAATGAAGGAAGGAAAAAACCAATAAAACACTAAGGAACTTCGAAGTTGTGGGCAGCAATTCCATACTGCTGTTTGCATAAGCAAATTGGAATGTGGCTAAAATATATATTTTTTTAAAAAGCAAAGAAAAATCCACCGGGTTATGAGAGCATTCGTCATTTCGATTAAACCTCTTGACCGAGCTTACAAATAAGTTTTCCATCCTTGTACCTGTTTTTCTGGCTACACTGTCTGTCTTAGCTTTTGTAGCAGGATGTTCTTTGGACCTGGATCTTTACTGTGTTATTATTGATTTGAGAAAGAAACCTCTGATTTTGACTGACATAGATGGTAGATTCTGTAGCAAAAACAATTAACGTGGCTATTAAGCAGATGCTTTTTAAAGTAAGGGGCTAAGTCTCTTGTTTATTCCTGTCTGCACTGTCCAGAAAGGCATTGTGAACTGCTGTTGGAAGCTGCATTTAAACAAGAGTTTGCATCTGGTTTGCAGTGTTTTGGGCCTCGGGTGGAAAAGTGAGCTTACTCTAGGCCGTGGATGCACAGGCAGATTCAGAAGATTGTTTTCAGGGATTCCTTTTTTTAGATAGTAATTCATCTGGTTCTTGCCCATATGTGCTCTAAACAGGTATGGGGACCTTCTGATCTGTGCCTACAAAAGCTCTCTTATCAGTCTTATGGCTGGGGATAGATTTCTCTGAAACAATTTGTGTTGACATTGTGACTTCCAACAATTTACATCTTGGTGTTTTTTTTGTTTGTTCTTTTTTTTTTACCTTTTTCTTCAGGTGCAGAAACCTTACATTTCCTGACAGGCTTCCTGAGGTCAGCATTGTATTCATATTTGTCAATGAAGCGCTCTCTGTGATTCTGCGGTCCATTCATTCAGCCATTGACCGGACTCCTGCTCACCTGCTCAAAGAGATTATTTTAGTTGACGATAACAGTAGTAATGGTAAGAGGTTTTGCTTCTGTTCTTTCCTCCCCCGCCCTGAGGTTGGATCATACATGAGAATCCTTGAATTCAGTCTCCTCCTCATCCCATTGGCATTTCAAACGTTGTCAGTGTATTTTCTCCCTTCTTCATCTCAGTCTTGCTGGGCTGTCTTCAAATATGCACAAGTGGGGCATGTTAAAAAGAGTATGTTCAAAGATAGGATGCTGTTTCTGTATGTTTAAGGTGTCTGGTAAGCAGAATTTTGAGTGTAACAATAGATGAGAGGTGTAAGTTTTAGTACTTCAGAGTGCTTTCAAGATTATACGCTCTCTGTGCTCTTCCTGTTTCAGTTGTATGATTGCGTGTGTGTACTCACTTTCTCTTTTGTATAAAACACCTTTCTGTGTTTCTTGGACATCTCCTTTAGGTTTCCAGTTCTCCTCTCCTCATTGACAGCATTTATTTTGCTGCTTTTCTACTGTATGTACCCAGATTTTGCTCTCCATGATCTGAAGGACTGGACTGCCCATATCTGATTGTTCAGTACTTGCCTAGGTGTTTGTCAATGAGGCCATGCTGGGCATTATTTACAAGACTTATTTTCTGGCAACTTTAGCGATGAAATTTTAATAAGCACAGGATGCTGAACTTAACAAAAACTTTTGCTCTGATGGTGGGTGAATTCTGAACTCCTAAAATACAAGGAGAATCTGAATTTATCCTGTTGAAGGAAAATGCTGAACAAAGGGCTTCTCTTATCCTTGCCATCATTACAGCTGTTATGTGATCCCTGTAGCTACATCCTGTGACTCACTGCTGATCATAAATGTATCTCAGATTTGTCCAGAAAAGAAACTGGGAAACAAGTGAATAAGTTTCCCACCCCAGGCTATGCACTTCATCATCTCCTCTTCTGCTGACTATCAACGAAGGAAAAAGTAAAATCCTGACTCTTTAAAGTACACACAAAACCCAACAACTTGATGTAGGCTTATGTCAAATCTAATTCCAGTGTCAGTGAATAATACTATGTTTAGAGTTACTTAAGGCTGACCAAGCTTTTCTGAAACACCTGCTTATGGAACAGCGTGGGTAAATTGTCATGCAGGATTTATGAGTTGCTGTTCTTAGTATATGGCACAATTTATGATGTAGCAATGCAATGAAATAAACAAAAAAATCACATGAAACAGTAAACTATTAGCAAAGTAAAAAAAAAAATCAACATGTGTGAGCAGGCATACATGTGATTCAGAAACATCTTGTGAACTGAGGTAGACTTTTGATTTGCTTCAGCGTGTAGTTCAGTCATTTGACATGTTGTTTTGCTGATGCGCTCTTGGTGGCCTTAATTTTTGCCTATTCTGTCATGCAATATATGGCAGTTTGATAGGAGAAAATTAAAATTAAAATACAACTTTGGCTGGTGGACTTGGGCTCTGGAATGTGTTTGTAGAAATTTACTCCTGCAGCTTTCAAACAGGTACAGTTAATGTGATGCTAGGAGCTCAATGAATCTAAATGGCTATTGGTGCCTCAGGGCCTGAGGCCTCTGGACGCAGAGGGACTGGCCACAAGGCAGCCATAGAAAAAGAAAAATAATCTGGCTGAAAAAAGTGCTTTCTAGAGTTTGAGTCTGATTTTCTATGATTTACAGGCAGTTATTCCAGTGGGCACATTGCAGAGCAATGTCAGAAACATCAGTGGTCTAAGAGCCTGTCATCACTGTGATGAGCTCACTAACAAATACATTTTGCACTGTGCTCTGTGGGCTTGTTGAAATTACTCTTTTTCATTATTTCTTACCTGAAATAGATAAGAAATCACAAGAACCACTTAATCTTTCAGGAAGACCTCTTCAGCTGCATTTTTTGTTAGTACCAATATTGGCACTGTACAGTATCATATTTTTATGGTTGGCTGTGCCTTTTATTCAGGCTTGCCTTTCTTACCCTCCAGTGCCTTAAATCCTTAGGTTCCTGGCCCTAAACAGGACTGAAATTGAGGGGAAAGTAACCTTTGGTTTGGCTGTCTTGGCTTGGTGTTACATGTCATTCTATACAAAATCACAGTGTGCAGAGTGATACTTAGTCTCCTAGAAAAATTCAACTCTCTCCAGGATTTTCTGTGACTTCTCTAACCCGATCTCTGACGTCTCTTTCCCACAGTAGTAAATTAGATTCCTACAGTCCTCTTTATCCCATAATGTATGCTGACAACGTGGTAATAGGCATCCATTTGGAGAGGATAGATGTTTGGTAGGAAAGGGAGCAATTGTAAAGATGATTTATGGGCTTTTCTATTATTAGTTTAAATCCTGAAATATTTATTTTACAATTTGTTTTTGCTTTTACAATATTCTATTTTCAATTTTTTTCTCCCTTCTAGCATTGCTGAAACTAATCCTTTATATTTAGTGTCATCCCATGTTTTTGTTAGTAGCTCTTTAGCTTGCAACTGTTGCTGCTTGTAAGATAAGTGGGTTACTCTGGGCTTCCCTGTGATGTTACCTGAGGGGGCAAAAGCTTGCTCTGTGCTTGCATCTGGCTCCAGACTCTGCTTCTTGCAGGGACCTGTCAGAATCCTAATTGTAAGCAGTATGTTTACTCTCAGGCTTTTGCTGGGGATGGCAACTTTTATAACTTGATGTAAGATTTTTTTTTCTGTGATGCCACAGCCTTGGATTTCACAGGCAAGAAACATTGCACTATGGGAAGTGACTAGAAAGAAAAAGTGAGAACAGAGATCGGGCAGAGTGCAAATGAACACATTTTTTATTTTGAGTCTCTTGCGCTATTTGGTTGGATTCACATAGCATAGTGATTTAAAATAAAAGCAGATATGATGATTGTCACTAGAGGAGGGCACCAGAATTTCCTGCTTTTGGGGGGAAGCAATATACTGGTAAATTGGTATAAATTCTTGCTGCAGGCCACATTCTGAATCTGGTAATGAACACCTGGATTCATCTCTAATTTCAGTAGATCTGCGTTTCAGAAAAGAGCAGTGGAAGAACTAGTTGCTTTTTAAAATTCCAGAAGGCTGATTTCAGAAACACTATATTCAAGAGTACGGCCAAAGTCTGTTCATTTGTCTTGAACGATATAAGCTATAGTATTTCATTTCATGCACTTCAAGGTATGTCAAGCAAATTATCTATGACTTTCTCTAAACCTCAGTGCAGTTTTTCAAGTTCCCAATTATGTTTCAGGAGACCTCAATTAATCTCTTTGTGAAGTTTTCCTTTTTTTAAATAAATGTTTCAAGTTAGGGAACTGTGAAAATGCCAGTGTGTGCCATTTAAAAGCAGAAAATAGATTTAACAGGTCCCCAAATTTTGTTCCTTTATTTTAATAAAGTCATTTGCATGGCTTAATATGTGTATTTTGCCATACCATCTTTTCCGGTGGAATTCTGCTAAGCATAACACTGAAATGTTTCATATATGCTGTCAGGTACATTAGTATTAAAATTTAATTTAGTTGAAGGTTAAAAAAAGTGCTTTTCAGTGAGTACCTGTGTACTGTATAACGAGAACAAAAGATTTATTAAAAAAACAAACCAAATATCAGTGTTATTCATTTGGGTGTCATTCAGGTCTCAGTCACATTGGTGTGAAATTGAGCAACTGCACACATTTCAGCTGTCTTACTGTAGTTTTAAGTGCTGTCTGTCAGATCAGAATCCTTCCTATTCTCCTCAGGAGCACTGTTTGCTTTTCAGAGATAATTAGTTTATAACTTGGCAATAAAATAATTTATTCATTTTTGCCTTGAGAAGTAGCAGAGTTTTCCAGCTGACTCAGTGCATTTGAGGAGAGGGATTTGCAGAGAAGAGGCTTTAAAAAAACTTTTAAGTGACCATGCCCATGACTGCTGGTAGTTAATTAGACCTGAGGAATGTATTCAGAAAAAGTATTGCCTGAGCTGGAGACTACTGGAAGAGTGTTTTATTCACTCTCTGGCTTGCAGCCTCATGCCCTCTGGGGACAGGGTGGTGACCTGCTGTGCCACTGGAGTCCTGTCTTGGCTTTTGAGTCGTTTTGCTGGCATTGAGCCCTGCTGCATTATGAAGCACCTCTTGAAGATATTTTAAGATGATTTGAAATCTCTCTAAAAAAGCTCATTGTGAGCCATGATGTGTTCAGTTTCATGGGGAGGCAGTATGCATTAATGTGTCCAGAGTATGCCTTACAAAATTTTATATTATAGCAATAATTATCATCCTCTGACATTTTTTCATATTAAAGTTAATAATAAATGTTGCAATAGAGGCTCAGATTTCATAAGGTTTCTTCCTTTTTCTTTGAATCATTACTTATGAATGAAATATTCTAACATGTTCAGTTTAACGATTCTCATTTTGTCTTGACATTTCCATGAATACAGCTATTGAATTGCAGTAATAATGCTGGGAATCACAGGATGCTAATTTTATGACTCGCAGTGTTGAAGAGAATTAGCACAGAGGGGTAGAAAGTGGGTCAGATGCAACTGTAACACCTTTGAGAGATTTGCAACATTGTCCTCAAAACAGTGAATAAAAGGAAACTTTTCAAAAAGCATTCAGAGCTTTTAATTAGAAAGGTGTATTTCTTCTTTGGTTATTTTTAAGAGATATTTGGGAATAGAAGATAGTTTGATTTTTTTTCTTTACAAAAGCAGTGATGAGTAAACCTCAAAAGTATTATTCAAATGCATGCTAGATTTCATATTACAGTGTAATTTGAAGATGGTTTACTTGTAGACCAGACAACTATGAATATAAAAACCTATTAATAACAATCTTATAGGGGAAACTTTAGGACTTGCCATCCTTCTATTTGACTTCTTGTTCTTCTCTTCCCTGAATGCCAGCAAATTCAAAGACCAATAAAAACATTTAAAAACAAGGAAAAAGCCAAACTTTATGCAAACCTGCATTTACTTTTGGGCCATGGTTTATGCATTGTGAAGGCTTTGCTTTATCTGCCTAGATTCATTTCCCCTGAAATGAATTTCTGCTCCTTCGTGGCGTATTTTTATCATTGTCCCATTTTCTTCCTTTTTCTCTCTGACACCTCCTTTTCAGACATGTTTTTCCATTTCCTTTTGCTTTCATTTAAAAATAATTATGTTGTATTCTTTTAGATCAGTGTTTCTAACTCTCCCATGTCTGAACTCCATACTGCGTCAGACTGAAACATTGACTTGCATTCAGTCACGCGTGGGGGTGGGGATGGGGATAACATCCCTTGCTGGAGGCAAGGCTCTGATTTTTTTAGCATTGTAATTATAGTTGTATGAAAGCTGTTTGATAACCAGCATGCAGTTTGCTTTGTTTTATAATGGGAACTGTCACGTTCTCCATTCTGTGTAACTTATGGGGAAGGTCCTTAGCCTTTGTTTTCTGGAAGGTTAGGAAAGCGGCAGCGCTGTGAGAGTGAGGTGGGGCTGCAGGACCACTGCAGCTAAGTGTGGCTCTTCTGGTGCATCCTGCAGAACTCACACATCTGTTGGACCTTTTGTCTCTGTGGAAGTGTGTGCTCGGCAGGTGTTTGCAGTGGCAAAGCAGTCTTTCAAAAGAAGAGTTACTTTAATCATCTGCAATATAATATAGTTCAGTCTCTTTCTATGGTTGGAGAAGAAAAATTTCAATGTGTGTGAAAGCTGATAGCCTAACTTCTGTCCACATTAGGGGTCATCAGTGGGCAGCAGAGTTTTTATTGCAGTCTCCTGACATGAGAGAGTTTGATTCAAACATTCATATAATACTATGAACTGAAGCTTCCCTAGCCAGCAGTTGCTGAAAGTTAATATATGGTCATCCTATCTTTTATTCCATCCACAAGGTAATTTAATGCTTTCAGTCCTAATATGCTTGCACTGTTGCAGTCTAATAAATACCTTCTTTTATGTCAGATTCAGTACAGCAAGTCCAAGAGGACAGAGCAGCTGCTTCTAAAACCAGCATTTTCTGTACTTGCAGTTTAACGTAGGCAGCAGAATAGGGAAAAAGTTATTTTATGCAACTCCAAACCTTATCACCAGATAATTCTTTTTTTTTTTCTAATCAGACAAGCCCATTGCCATTAAACTAAGCTTTAAGATTGAAATAACAACGTATCTCATTTCAGCATGAGGAACTAATTTAAGTGTCATCTCAATGGTATCTACATGCCAGATTTAATCCTAATGGCAGGTAGTAAAGTGGAGTATCTGAACTACAATATAGGAAATGCTGAAAAACTGGAGATAGGAAACAAAATGCAGGGATGATTTCAGCTGTAGTTTTAGAGCTTTTTTATATATTCTCTTTTTTTCATATAGCAAATGAAACTGAAAGCTATACTCGCATTTTTTGATTGTGGTTTTGTTTTAGCTTGAATCCCAATGTACCAATTCATACTATGTATCACTTTCACATATGCTGTGTACCCTATATATGTCAAGCAGCGCAATGCACAGTTAGTATTTCCTTGTTCTTCATCCCTGTGTCTGTTCTGTCATCCTCTAATGACACAATCCTTAGTGTGAGCACAGACATTCGTGCTCTCAGGTTACTTACTGATCATATCAAAGCCCAATACAGACAATACAGCTGAAGTTTCTAGGTGATGGTAAATAGCTGCACATTGGCACTTTGGAATCTTTTGGAAGAATGATTTGGGCCAACTTACAGGAAATAGCATCACCTGTGTCAGGTGTGCTTTTCAGAAACAATATGTGGCCCACAGTGTTGAAGGCTGCAGTCAAATTCAGTAAGAACAGGCTAGTTTTAAGTTCTAGTAGCAATGAGGAATTCACCCCATGTGCATTGGAAGTGCTATTGGCTGGTGGCATCCTGACTAAGAATGCCAGCATATAAATGCTGCCTTGGTCCGCTTCTCAGTACCATTACTGTGATTTTAGCTTTAAAATTAATTACTAGAGATCTCTGAGAAATTGCTTGATTGAAAAAAAAAAATTCCCATTTCTTCCCTTTCTTATGTTTGTGGGATTATTTTGCCTTCAAGAATGCTTGAATGGTTTCCATTGATAACATTCTCAAACACATCTCACTAAATTTAAGTAGCAGCTATATGTGTAGATCCAATGCAGTCATGTAGAACTTGTGAGAGAAGTGCTGATATCTGTTGATGGCAGTAAGGTAACTCTGGTTTGATTGGATTGTTTCCTTTTGACATCTTTTCTCATAAAGTATCCAGAGATCTCCTTGCATCCAGTAGAATTTGCATTTGAGATATTCTAGTAATGTAAGCTGTTAAGAGCCTGAATGACCTTTTAAAGGATTTTGTTCTCTTTCCTTATCAAGAGAATGGTACTTATATTTGCAAAAGTTTGACAGGGGGTGGGGAAAATACTCTGCAGTGTTAACCAAAGGAGTAAAAAGATAGAGTCCTATATAAAGTGAGAAATACAAACTGACTTTTAAATGAACTTCGTTAAAATTTACCTTTTCTGCCTAACCCAAGCATACTTTTCTTAAAAAGAAAAATTAGTAAAAAGGTAACCTTCACAAAATTAATGCTGATTTCTTAACTTAAACTGATAGTAAAACTTCCTGCCAGAGCTGAGAATTTCAAACACTTCAACTTCTTTGTGATAGAATCTGAAAATTCTTAATATGCTGAAGTGTCCAATAAATACATGATAAGAGATTTGCCTAAGGAAGTACTTAAGGGTGTTTGAGTGTATCACCAAATGATAAAAAGCAGTTAGCACAAATATATGAATAAATTACAGACTCTTCTGTGTTCACCTAATAGGCATACACAAAGGCACATGTATAGGCATTGCTAGATGTTTTAAAGACATTGTGGAACCTACTGTAAGTCTAAAGTTCAAGTTTAGAACCTTTTATCAAAGGATATTTGAATTCTTGTTGTGAATAAAAAAATCAATTCATGTTGACTTTTCTTTTGACATACTTTTTCTGTAGATATGCTTGGCATTTCATTTTTCAAAGTGTTCTCCAAGTATATTGGATGATCAAATTTTAAATTATTTGCTGTTAGTTATTTGTGGGGCCATTGCTCAAATGGTGTTCTTTCCTTTTGCACTGGAGAAGTAACATACTTTAAGTAGTATACTTAAAGTAGCAGCCTGGGAAGTTTGGGAAAGCTCTATTTAAAACTTTATGGAAACTGTGATGAAACTAGACATAAAAGTTAAAACTTCTATTTACGATGGTGGAATTAACATGGGAAAAATGAAGACTTAGAGCTTAGGCTGTAGGAGAGTGAAAATTTCTGCTTGTTTTTCCTCACCCAGTTTATTTGGAAAAGATGTTTTGTTTTTTCTTGGGCCTCCATAACCAGAGTCCTTGTTAACAGCACTTACTGGAAGTCTGTTTTGAGAGTCTGGGTAGAGAGAAATACAGATGCCAGCCAAATGGAAAGAGATACAGTTTATATACTAAAAACTCACCCTTCATATTCTTTATGATCTTCACATATGTCTAGAAGTCTGTTAGTTTTCTGAGTAAGTTCTGCAACCTACTTCCTACAGGATAAGGCAAATCTTGCTCTCCTGGCAGTCTGATAGGCAAAGACTTCTGACTGGGGGACCTGCATGGTTCTATTCCCCATTAGCCTCCTGCTACATCTCTGTGGTATTTTGCAATGGAATAGGTGAATAAACTGATGATTTTTTTTTTTTTTTTAAATAATAGTTTCCCTTCAAGTGTAATCTGAGAGAAATGGTAGATGCTCCAAAGCATTCTCACAGATACTTTTGATGCCAACTCAAAGGACAATTTGCCTTTCATTAAATGTAACAGGGTTTGTCTGCACTGCAGTATAAACTCTCCAATAAATGATTTAGATTTATTTTGCTAAATAATATGGCAGCATGAGTCGTTGTTGTTTTGGTTTGGCAGCAGAGAAAATCTTGTTGGAATTGCTAAGTGCTTTCAGTTCTTTCAAGTTAGCTTACTATCTGCTGCTGCATTGTTCCTTTGCTCCTAACTGACACACTTCTTTGGCCCAATGCCTGTCTAATCATTGTTTAATGTTTCAAAAGCTGCCATCTTCTATTTGAGGCAATCTTTTCAAGCAGTACAAATACCAGCAGATTTCCATAAAGTAGAAATAATTGGAAAAATAAAGTAAAAAAAAAAAAAGAGAGATGCAAACAGCATTAACATTTTATGAAGCTGAAAAAAATACCATACACCTAATCAAATTATGGTGAAGTTTTAGGAAGCTTAAAGATATTTCTGTGGCTAAATACATGGTCTATCAGTTTTACATGCTATGGAATGATTGTTTGTCCTGACCTATTGCCCCTAATCTCAATTCTTGCTCATGTGCACAAAGTGGAAGGAGAACAACAAGGTCTTCTAAAATGGAAGACAAGTTTACAACTCCTGTGCCAGCAAATAAACAATGATTTCTATTTTTTATTACCAATGAACAAGTGCAATATCAGTACCTGAAAAATGTGCTTACCTCCTCATGTCAAATAAGTGACTATGTCTCCCTGCCTTGTAGTAGTATTATTACTGCATGAGCAGCAAGTTTAAAACATTTCCCTGTAGCTTGCTGCTTATATGAAATACCTAGGATTACTTTTTAGTGATATCTCTGTGCTTGAAACTTCGTTGTGCCTTTGACAATCAGTTTTGAACATGCAGGTGAAACTGTGTAGCACTGGCTCTGGTTTTGTGTTCTCTCATCAGATGTCTCTGTTTCCAAAGGAATGTTTCTTGTCTTTACCCATTTCCCACACATACAAATAGATAAAGCTTAAGGAATATTGTGGCAAAAGTTGCATGACTGTGTGTACGGTTTATATCTCACACACAGGATCTTATGTACTGAGACAAGCCCTGATGTAAGACAAAACATATTCCACAAATAGCATTAGTTTTAATTAATGCTATTTGTGCTGCACAGTGTTGTATAGAAGGGCAAGAACTGAATGAGGATGTCCCATGACAACCTCTGGAATGCCTTGTGTCCAAGATGGATTCTTGCCGAGACCATCAAATTGTGATCTCTGGGAACACTGTCTCCAGGATGTAGGAAGCTGGAGAACTGCTGGACACTGAAGGTTCCCATTCAGCTAGGAATAAATCTTAATGGCAGCTTAACTTAGAGCATTAGTCCAATGTTAGAAAAGAGATTTGAGGGAAGCTTTTTCATCAGAAATTGAGCAGAGAGGTTAGGAATTCATAGCTGTTGTTTACCAGCATCTCTAGCAAACTGGAGAGATTGAGAGAGACACGGAAGAAGGCAGTAGGCAGAATCATAGAATCACAGAATGGTTTGGGTTGGAAGGGACCTTAAGGATCATCTAGTTCCAACCCCCCTGCCATGGGCAGGGACACCTTCCACTAGACCAGCTTGCTCAAAGCCCCATCCAACCTGGCCTTGAACAATGCCAGGGATGGGGCATCCACAACTTCTCTGGGCAACCTGTTCCAGTCACCACCCTAAAAGTAAAGATTTTTTTCCTAATATCTAGTCTAAATCTACCCTCTTTGAGTTTAAAACTGTCACCCCTCATCCTATCACTACAATCCCAGTTAAAGAGACCCTCCACGTCTTTCCCGTAGACCCCCTTTATGTACTGGAAGGCCGCTATAACGTCTCCCCGGAGCCTTCTTTTCTCCAGGCTAAACAATCTCAACTCTCTCAGCCTGTTCTCATAGGGGAGGTGCTCCAGCCCCCTGATGACCTTTGTGGCCCTCCTCTGGACCATCTTGAGCAGGTCTATAATGAAGTTACAAGAAACCTCAATGGCTTGGTAAAAAGAGCATCATCACATGTGGATATAGATGGCATTCCAGGAGAATGACCATATTGATCACAGGAAGAGAAATGTGTCAGATGAAATAAGAAAATTTGTACTTTAGTTTTATCCTACAAGCCTGAAAAGGTCAGTTGTTATACAGTGATACAGCGGTACTTTACAGGTTGCCTGATACTCACTCAACCGTGAAATGTAGCAGTATTTTATGCAACTGTGACTAAACTTTCACTGATTCACTCTTCTTTTGACTTCACATTTGAAAACTGAATAAGTGGCTCTATTATTGTATGCCCCAGTAGGACCTCTGGAAAGAGTTTGGTGGCGGGACATAGTGGTGGTTCATATCCTTGAAAATACATTGAGCATGTGAAGTACTCTGTCTTTCTCTCTCAAATGTTCCTACAACAGCCTGGAATACTCTACAGACCTTCAGGCGTTGTGCAGAGCTGAGCACTTCAGCAGAAGAGAGATCAGTAAATCCAGTTTAAGGCAGCCAAAATTACCATTTTACTGCACACTGTAGAACTGGATTTTCTGTTGGTTTTGCAGATGTACATTCATAGTCCCTGAGGTGAGAATGGTACAGTAATTGTAGTGTTCAAGCTTCCATCACAAACAGCTCTTTTTAAGTTGTGGTGTGCTGCCTTTCTTAAAACGATGCTGAGATTAAACCAGGCATGATAGCAAATCTAAAGAACAAGATTAGATATGAGAGCTCTCAGTTGAAAATTATTCTTAAAAATGAGAGGGAAAGAAAGAGGATATTCCTTTTTTTTAAGAGTTTTGGGGTTTGTTTTACCTTTTTTTTCCCAATAGGAAGAGCTTTTTTTACCCTTTGCTTATGTCAGCACTACACCTTTACCAAATATCTAAAGCTTTTAGGTTTTGTTGTTAGTTTAAGGGCTGATCTTAAAAGGCGTTGACTGCCTCCTAGGACTTCCTTTTTCATGAATAGGTTGCAATTTACGGTGTGATGTAGGTTCATTCTTGTGACATAGAAAAATATTATCCATAAAGTCATACAACTAGTACAGAGAGTATTACCACAAAATGAAGGAAATCCAATCCTTCAGTGATGTTAGGTCAGTATAGAAGCTTACATATCCCACCTCCTCAAATTAGAAATGGTTCATCATTAAACAAAAGAGTTGTCTTCCCAAATAGATGTAACTGGAACCTCTGTGGTCCTGTCAGTTCTTATCAGAAGTTGCAGCTTCTTGGAGCTCCTGTCTGAGGGACTGGCCTACGGAGACTGTAAGGAAGATGAATGCAAAACTAAGCCTCAGTCGCTTTCAGAGATAAGTACTTCTGACTGCATGCTCAGCATAGGTTAGCCGTGTCCAATATTTGTTCTTTTTAGCACTCTTTTAATAAGGCATAAAAATTAGGAAGTCAGGGGTCTTTTAAAATATCTAAAAAGAAAAACCTCAGGGGAGGTGAGTTAATAAAATGGTCTGTTAAACTAACTTTCATTTTATGGGCCTAAACTAGGAACACTGAGAGATGACTTAGTTACAGTAAAATGGAAAAAAGAGTCTAATCAGCTTTCCTTATAATGGAAAGTGCCCTAGAAAAATATGCCTGTTGCATCAGAATATATCAAACTGAGTTTAATCAACTGTGGATTACTGCACAATAGCTCAATCAACTTTAGGTCAGGAAGAAAGTAAGTAGAGGAATTATTTAGAATTATTTAGTAGAACTGTAGAAGAAGATGTATGCTCAATGGTTCATTTGACTTCCTGGGATTGGATTATCAAAGTTATCAAAGTAACATGAAAAACAGCAGCATGTGATTTATTTCTCTCACACAGGATCTTATGTACTGAGGCTTAGCCCTGATATATGACAAAACATATTCCACAAATTGCATTAATTTTTATGGTGCTGCATAGTGTTGTATATATCCTTGGGTTTGAGTTCATATAGGGTATTTTCATGAAAAACGCAAAGCTCTCTGGATGGACCTGCTGCTCTGGCTGACTTTCCTCTTTTTATTAGAGTAGTAATGGGGGTGATTCATTTAATCCAGAACAATGATCACTTAACTTACACCAGATATAGCCTGAGTTAGCAAATCTGTATGCTGGAGATGGATTTTATTTCAAATAAGTTTCAGTCCACTCTCAGAAACTTTTTATCGCAGCAGGTTACTTTGGTTATAAGAGCCAAGTTTTCTGCTGGCTTAACCTCTCCTACCTACCCATCTCCAGTTGAACTAAGTGGATTTCTGATTCTGGCAATTTTTATAGGTTCCTATGAGTGTGAAAACTGCATTTCTGCCTGTGCCATATGTACCCTTTACAGTAGAAATTCCCGTGATTTATATAACTGGATGTGATAGGGGAAAAGTGTTTTCTCTGCTTTTGTATTATATTTTTAAAGTTTGATACCACTTTCAGTATCATGTAGTTACCTGTGTAATCAGTTATCCATTCAGTAGTTTCCTGACTAAAAAAGGCCCATAAAACCATCAGTAAGTATAAAATAAATATGTTCCTATTTTTTAAGGGATTCTTTTAGAAATGGAAGGGAATTCTCTGTGAGTTTTGGATAATTTGCTCAAAGATATTGTTGAAATTGAGGGGTAAACTCTGCCTTCATTATCCTATTAACAGCAGAACCCTTGCTGACATAAGCTTCAGCCCAAGGGCTCAGTAGCATCCCAAAAGGGGCTTGACTAGTGACAGCTGAGAAATACACAAATTACATAGAATAAATAGCCAGTTTTGACGGGAGTATTGAACAGATTCTTGGCCTGGCACTTCATTTCGAAGAACTCCACTATAGGTCCTGTACGTTAATCTGAGAGTACCTGTGTAACTGTCTAATAGTTCTGTGTTTCTTTGGTAGTATGAGGCACCATCTATGTTCTGTCTGGTATTCTTTTGGAAAAATTTAGTCCGATTTCTCTGTAAATATTCTGCAACGTGTACTTTGATACAGTTCTGATTCCAACTGTTCATCTCCCGCAGGAGGCAAAAATTTACGTTGTTTCTGTGGGTCAACTGCCTAGTGAGTGAAGTAAGTGTACAGGAGTATGCAGGACGTGCCTGCAGAGCAGGAGGACCACAATTGTTAGGGGATGGATCTACACTGCGCACACTGCTTGGAATAGGTGAGCCTTCCCAGGGCAGGGAGGAGTGATGACAGATAGCTGTTGTGGCCGTGCAGGATATTCCTTCCTTTCTCCCTAGGAAATAAATGTCTCTCTAACATGTGCCAAGTCACAGTTCCGCTGAAGAAGGCTTGAGAAATTATACTGCTTGCTCAGGTCTGTCCCTGGAGTCAGTTTCCAGGCTCCTCAATGTGTTTATTTGGCATTTCTGTCAGTAAACTCATTTGCTATTGTGCTGTTCCTGGCACAGATGCAAAAATGGGAACAAGTCTCCTCAAGACAATCTCACTTAAAATTTAGTGCTGTTTTGAAAAGTATCTAACCCTTTTAACTGTCCTGGATTGCTTGTCAGGGACTGAACACTGTGTCACCCTAATCATAAAGCCTAATTGCTCACAGCCAATAGTGTATATTTATAATAGATTGTAAGCCTGATTTAGTTGTGTGATTTATATTATTTTGTGAGATATCACATGGGAACAGTGAGGTACTCTTTGGTTAAGGTGCTGTTAAGCAGTTAGACTCATACTGGATCCCGTCTTCCTTAATGCCATTACATTCAATGAAAATATTTACACCATATGGTACTGTAAGTCATTAATAGGAGCATCAGTGTCTTGGCTTTCATAAACACAGTGCTAGTTTACCTCTGATTTGGCATACACATGGGAAAAAAAAAAATCCAAGGGACTTTAAGTACTGTGACAACTGCAGGTTCTGTGACAACTGCCTGGAATATTTATTAGACAAGCTACAGATTCTTGCCACCCTATTCCTTTTAACATAATTGAGAATAATTGAAATAACCAAATTATTTTTTATCTGAAAGGGAAATCAATACAAATCACAAAAGAGCTGTAGACATTTTGTCTGAGATTGTAGATCAGTTTCCTTCTTAGTCACCTGATTTTAGTAGATTTTGATTTTTTTTATGGGCTGTAAAATACCTTTCCCTGAATCAGTTATGTTCATGGTGTGATTTGATGTATGTGGTTTTTTTCTGGTTTAACTTTTAAGTCTTAAATGATTCTTTGTTTTCTCCTTTTGTTGAAATTGACAGCTTTATATCTTAACACTTTCCCTGTGTTTCTCCTGCAGTTTAGTATTTGAAGTGTTTTTTGTCGAACTAGTTCTTTGCTTTTTTTTGGTTGTGTTCAAGTGATCTGGCAGTGAGCGAATTTGGACAGTTTTTCCGTGTTCCATATAAAAGCTGTTTCTTAAATGTTACTGATGACTGTGTAGTGTTTAGAGCCAGCTATCCGTCTTGCCAAATTGTTAAAGCTATCATCCCCCACAGGCTGCTGGTGTGACTATTTGGTATTGCTCGTGGGAGGATACTGCATTTTCCAGTGAACTTCTGTTCCAAAAAAGATATTCCAGCTTGGCGATGGGAGATACTGCTATCTGTCATTCCATTTCCCCCATCGAAGGGTGATCCTGAGATACCAGCTCTAAAAGCAAAGTTGCTACAATGAATTTTCTGTCTGAAATATGTTAATATTTATGAATGTTCAAAAGGACTTGTTACTCAAGAGTTCTTCTCAGTCTTCAGATTTATGAGGAAAAAATATTCTTGTTGGCAGAGAGTTGCGGAAAGAGTTTTAGATCTTTTATTGCAGTTTTTTTGTTTTATGGCTTACAGTTCTTGTAAGTAGTTAGTCTAAAGCAAGTTATTTTTATGGTTTCAAACACAAATATCTAGGTTTAATCACCATAGGCTTGGGGTATTGTGATTTTTAACTGTGCCAGACAACAAACTAGCCTGTACTGTTAAGATATTTGTCTTTTCTGTATGCTTCATTTCATCCATCTATAAAAAGCATGGGGCAATATTTGCCGAGTAAACCTAAAAAGAGATGAGGCAAGCTTCTGTCAGGATTAATTGAAACATGGTTCCCTCTGTGTTGGGGCAAGAAGAAGGACCAGACAATCTCTCAAAAGTCCGTTCAGTGCTTCAGTCTTTGATTGTCTATTTGTCAAACTATTTTTGGTCTTCAAATGGAAGAGCTCTAAGGTGCAGTTTATAAACACTCAATGATTAGTCAGCATGTGGATTTTCAGGGCACATTCTAAGAAACCTGTTATAGATTCTGACTGTCATAAAAATATCTTGGGAGCTGTTCTTCCTGTTGAAGGGAAGGTGGAAAAGTTGCAACCAATAGTAGAAAGTCCTCTCTGTATTTGGTAGATTTATTTTTATTCTACTATAAATAATTTCTGACCTCAAATTTTGTGAGGCTTAGGCAAATATGGAAAAATTAGATCCTCTGAAAGCCTTTAACAGTCCTGTGAATGCTCCTGTGCCAATAGGCAGAACTAGAGATATCTTTAGTATCTCTCATGTTGTTATATTCAAAGTCATTGGTAAACATTGACTGTGTCCACACTACCAAATTTTCTGAGATGTGCTTTTGAACAGAGATTGCTGTATATGAAAGAAAAACAATCAGTCAGGCTCTGCAATCCATTTGAATTCTACATGGAGAATATATGTAAAAAGGTTCACAGTTTGTTCTTTGCATAACAGCCTATGGTGCGGTAAGATCACCATCTGCAAACAAGTAATTGCAAGGCTCAATTTCTTTAGCAAACTGTTGCTGTTGGAAGACTCGTGACAGAACAAATTCATCTTGTTTTGTATTTATTAACCGATGTATATAGTTTTAAAGTGGAAGGGGTTTATAATTTTACTTAGCTATTGATATGCAGAGTTTCATAAACATTAGTGAAACAGACTCACTCCCATTATCTCACTACTGGTGAACCCGTTCATTCAGCTGAATGCTATAGTGTTTAGTCTCTGTGCAGATCTATGAAAATCAGAAAACTTCTATTCAATCACCTGAGCATGGGCTTAGGAGTCAAGCTTCAGATACCTGTTTCTAAAACCTTGACCCTACAGCTTCAGAAACATGCACTTAGTTTCTTGGCAAGGTTTTACTTTGTGTCTGAAATTTGAAAATATATTATTATTAAAATCAAGTTTGGTGACTTTATGACTGGATGTTGCAAGCTCACAGAAGTGTTCAAGGGCTAAATCATATGCATTCCAATTCCTGTATTGCTCTCAGACCATCTATCCAATGTTGTTATTTGTTCTATGGCTGCTTGTTTATTTTAGCAGAAGATAGGTGTGCATCAAAAGAAATTAATGCGTTCTCTCCAAGGCAGCTGTGAACTCTTATCACAGAGTCACAGGATGGCTGAGGTGGGAAGTGACCTCTGAAGATCATCTAGTCCCACCCCTCTGTTCAGAGCTGGGTCAGCTAGAGCAAGTTGCCCAAGACCATGTCCAGTTAGGTTTGCAAAATCTCCAACATCAGTAATATCTTTGTAACACTAGTAAAAAAGCTTTAAAGGGACTGGAAATTTAAGCCAGAAATACAAAGTTAAAAGATAAAAAAATTTGGCTGCGTTTTTGCATGTGGACATAATCTCTTTTGATCTATGAGCCCAGCTGAGCCTCACTGACTGTATTTGCTTAATTCAGACACTGGATAGTTCTTACCAAAGCTGCTCATGTCATCTGAATTCACAGAAGTATTTCTGATGGCCAGATGCTAAGGAGTTGTAAAAGTGCCTTCCCTTCAACAATTAAAAAGATAGAGCTTCAGAGCTACATCTCATGACTAAAATGTTGTTGTTATTAAAAATACAGATTCAAAGAGAATGGTTAGTAGTGTTTTAAGAATGGCATATTGGCGTGAAAAATTAAAATGATACTGCACTTGTCAAAGAAATGGACCTGAGATAGCTGTGCATGAACCAGCTCGGGTGGTTTTGTACTACGCTTCAGGGTCTGGGTAAGTAAAATCAGCCCGAAGAGTGTGCCTAGCCACAGGCACAAATGCTGTCACTCCTTGCCTGGACAGCTGTAGTGTGAGAGATAGGGGCGGCATCTAAGGGAACTACCGCTAATTCAGAGCACTGCAGTATGTTTCTTCAGCCACAGTTATGTTATACTGTACATAGCAGCCTGTCCCATGCTCTGCATGAGCTTCTTTTAACAATTTGAAGTGGATCTAAGGTCTCAGCCTTTATCCGTAAGGTGTGCTGCATGGCCTGGGTCCAGGATAGCTAAATATTTGTTCGGCATTCCAGTCGGAAGACCGTAGCTGACAGGTCATTTCCTCTGGCATTACAGAGCGCTCTGCCAGAGCTCTAACACATGTCTGGCTGGAGTACAATCTTCCAAGGGAAATGCAGTCAAAACCTGTAGGGTGGACTTCCCTGTGAACTGCTGCTATTACAAATATTACTGTTCTCTTCTACTGGAAAGACCATTTCTTTGTCATTGCCATCTTAAACATCTACAAACTCTTCTCCCAATCCTGTACTGTAGGCTCAGTCTTGCAAGTAAATCAGTCAAGCTGCTCCCAGACCTGGAGGCGGTACATCTGCACAACGCTCCATATGCAGACATAGCAATTCATTAGTGCTAGCTCAGGTGGCTGCGTGTGCTGTGAACTGCGCAGTATAGCTGTGTCCTTGGATGCCATGGTGCCCTCTCCTTATAGGACAGAGTCTTTACTTGCTGAATGGTAAATCCTAATCATGTATACTTGATAATACTATGCTAGTGGATATTTTAGGCTTTCAAACAGAGAGGTTTTAATGGTGATTGGTCATGTAGTAGTGAAATACGAACTGTTCATGAAGAGAAAGAAATTACTGGATTTTAGTGAAGAGAATAGTGAAGAGCCTTTAAGAGGTATGCCTTGGTACTGCTGCTGATTTTGTTCAGTACAGTGTCAATCAAACCAAAGGGATCAATGAGTTCCAAAACGAAAGTAGCAGAAGGGTGGAGAAAAATAAGGTATTGTTTGATAAGTATAGATGTTACGTGTGGATACGGATAAGGAAGGAGAGACATAGGTCATCCCACTTCTAAATTTTATGTGTGTTTGATGCCAGCTAATTTCAGAGGTATTTGTCATGCTAGTATATATCGAATACCAGGTCTACTTCACATCATTAGGGAAGGATAGTCTTGATGAGAGCAAAAGGACAGGGAGGACTAGTTCTTTAGGGAATGGTCACATGGAAGCAGTGGTGGCATTGGTTAGTATTGGAAGGATACACAAAACAGTTTTGTTTTGAGATGAGGAGCAAAAGTTTACGTCAGTGGAGTATTTCAGAACCTGCCAGCTATGTTTGAGGTGGCTGATCATAAGGTAGCAACAGCTTGTTTCCAAACTGTAGCCAACCTGCTTGTGTGGCTTCTGACGTGCACCGATACCGTTCCAGAAGTGGTGTTGCATGACTGTCTTCCCCAGGTATATGCTTTCCCAATGCTTATCTTGACATCCCTTTGTGTAAGAGTTGTATGTAGCTGGGGATAACTTGTACCAAGGTCCCTAATTAATGGTTTTAGATTTAACTGTAAAGAAAATCCTCTGATTAGAAGAGAATTGCCACTCCCTCTCTTTGTTAAGATATGACTGATAGGTTCTTTGTTTATCTACCTGAAGGGATTAAACAAAGCATGTACAAGAAAAACAAATCTTTATTAGGATTTGATACAAAAAACCTTTTCTGAAGCACGGTTGCAGCACAGCAATTTTAATTAGTTTTCACAAATGCTTCCAATTAACACCCACAGTGTTTACTTTTTCGCTACAGAGAGGATTCTCTCACATAGCAAATAAAAAAAGGACGCTGACATAAGTTTTCACGGGCAGCTTAGCAAAAAGACTGAGAGTAACTTGCAAGTTGGTGGTCTTCTTGCATTTCAGAAGGTAATTTGCTTTTGCTGTGGAGTAGGTTTGGGGTTTTTTGTTCGTCTGGATGGTCTAACAGAGAAAAAAAAAAATCTGCCATGTTTTTCAAAGAGATGTTATGAAACCTACTAGTTCTCTGTGTTTTGTTTTCATCACCCTGATTTGTCTGTGGTGAAAGACAGGAACATTGACAAGTCTCCAGTTCGTAGTATTTGAACTTTGACCACTTCTTGTTTACCACTTCAAGCATTTTGTCTTCCTCTGTTTATAGCATTTACTGGAGTTTCTTATTTTCCTGGTTTGACTTCCCTAATTGGAACTGCAGCATGTGGTTCAGGTTCTTCACGTGAGCTGCAAATGTAGCTCTGGTAGCAAACCCTGCCAGTTCCTTTGACAACAGCTTTGCAAATAGCTCTTCTGAGAAGTGTGTAAACTTCTTCGGTGGAAATACTGTGCAGAATGCAAGTGGTCAAGGAGTGTATAAAGCTGTGCCACTTTGCTATCCAAAGGCAAAGATTTGCATGGTGATAAATTTGGTGTAATTACACCCTAACTTTAGTAAGCAGGTGTGTTATTGTATAAACATTTTTGGTGCTTTATAGATTGAAGTAGCAGCTAGCCAGTGCTAGTAGGGCAGTGAGCATCAAAGCAGCATCTCCTTTGGTTTGGTCAGATGAAATGTAACCTGCTGGTTCATGTCATGGATGAGGTGACAGTCTTGGGATCAAGGTGGAGTCCAAAATGTCCGTGTTATTTTGATCTATCTTGCCTTCTCCCAGTGTGGCACGGTGGCTATAATTGTAATTTCCAGTGTTGGTGGCAGAGAGTGAGAACTTGGGAACATGCATCAGGCTGGCTGGCTGTGTGATGTTCATATACTTTTATTGGTCTGACTCACAAAACATCACAGAAGTTTTACGTTAACTTGCATTTGTTTAGGCCACTTAACTCTTTCCAACATAGGTAGCATGGCTATGTTTGCTATGTAGAGTACAATTTACACATTTGTAGCTTCTCGTATCAGGGCAAATTTAGAAAGGGGAGTGATGTGAGGCCTTTGAAGATGGAAGAGTCATGTGCCTCAAGGAGCTTTTTGCTATGCAGCTTTCTGAGACACCCATGTCTGAGGCTTTTTGAGCTTTGGAACGATCACCAAAATTTCTATGGAATAAATGCTGCTTAGGATTTTAAAGATTTGGATATTAGTTATAACTCTGAGTTTACTACCTTCTGGAGCCATCTCCTCCTGCGACATAATAATAACACTGTAGCTGTATAATAACCCTCTGAGGTTAACTAAGATGAATGCCATATAGGAAAATGAGATCATTACCCAGTCTGAAGTTGTCAAGTGGTCTTCAGTACAACATATTGCAATATGCAGACAAGGTAGAAATTTAATGCTCATAGTTGGAGAGAATTTAATCATGGAATTTCATTATGAAATTTAGCTGTGCAAGAAGCATTCTTTTGAAGATGCTAAAAGGTTTCAATCTGAGAAGTCAGACAGTAACTATTCTGAAAAATGTGGATATACTGCAAATCAAATTGCAAATCATTGCAAATCAAAATCCAGTTCAAGGAAATTAGCCTGTATCTGTGCAAAATCATTATTCACAATGAAAGGTCAAACGGTATGCTGGAAGAATTGGATAGGAGGTGATAGTTTCAAGCCTTTGAATCTCTATAATAAATGGAGTCTGGTAGGTTTATGGTGCTACAGGCCACATCATGGCTAGCTAAGTGAGATATAGACAGTACTTAATGCTAACAGTCCATCGTAAAAAGATCTTCTGGAAAAGACCTTAAAATTCCCAAGCAATATTTTATATAAATGTCAAGAATCAGAAGTATAATGTGTATAAGAAATAATAATGTCAGTAAAAATTATGCTGGGAGCTCTTCATGAAGTCATTTAAATTTGCTGCATTTATTGAGAAGATGAAGCTCTCTGAAAAAAAATGTGGTAGGGGAGGGCCTGGATACAAACGCCTGTGTGCGTAGTTTTCCACATGAATGATAAGTCTGACACATCCAGAGTTCTACTTACTGGGCAGTGGCTGATGAGTCCTGAGAGTCTCTGCTTTGACCACAGGTGTTAAAGCATTGCTTTAGAAGGTAAATTTTGAAGTAAAGAGCTAAAATTAAATGACAAAAAATAATGAGAAAGGAAACAAACTAAAATTAATGTAATCTTTACCAGAACAGAAACATTGAACAAACCTGTTGTAAAATATCTAAATATCATTAAGAGAAACTGCAGTTCCAGAATATTCTTCTGGATTCTTGTTTGCCTAATACTCAATGAAAAAAAATGTAAGTTAGAAGCTATTTAAATGTTTTTGTTAAATTTAGGCATTGTCTTCACCTATGCAGATTTTCTTTAGTGGGATCTCCCAAGATCTAAATTTCAGTGCCCAGTTAGTGCTTCTGATTTCAGTCCATTTTCTGTGACTGTTACCCGTAGCACCTCACGAGCTGCTGTGCTCGGCAGTGTCAGGTGTTGATGCGTGACTGCTTCAGAGAGAGGACTGCTACCTGCTGAACCCCACGCAGCAGGTCCAGAAGTGCTGTGCGTTTCCTTCTGGGTTTCTCGGCCAGCGCCAGCCAGCTCTGCTTTTGCTGACAAGATGAGAACTTGGAACTGGTAGCCCAGCCTGCTTCTTGTAGTCTGGAGCAGGTTCTGTCCCTCCCTGGTAGTTCCAGCCACCTGCAGTGTAAAGCAGAAACCTGGAGCAGCCCAGTCACCTGAGCCTCCAGCTGCTCACTCGGTTGTAATTCCAGGAGGGAGTGCTGGAGTCGATGGGATTCTGTCCTATCTCAGCACTGTAAAAAGCCACTTTCACTGCTTATAATGTCAAAAAATATTGACACTACTGCCGGTTATTTCTGGGGAGCAGGAAAGGCAAGGCTGGTGTGTGTTCTTCTATGTGCGTGTTTTATGCAAGTGAGGCTTCCACCCTGCTGGGAGGCATACTAATAGCCAGATTAACATACTTTAGTTTTAAAATAACATACTCCCAATTAAGCAGGATTTAACCAAATCTTTCCCAGACTGCAGTAGGTTGCTGCTAACAATGCTGTTCCTGTGTTGTGAATTAACAAGGTATTATGAATTTTAGTTTCAAGTTACTGCCTGGGTTATTTTTAATGTCTTGCCTTTTTTCCAGAAAACATAAGGGTTGCTGCTACTGTCCCTCGCATGTTTCTGATGCAAAAAGGCAGGACATGAACAACAATTGTAATATAACAATTAAACCGCAAACATTTTTTAAAACTAACGGATAGATTGTGATTAGATCCTTACGGAGAAATTTTCCATAGTAGCTGATGAAAGGCTTGGAATAATTTGTTGCATGCTGATATATTTCATCTAAAGATACAAATTGTATGCTATTGTGTTCTCTTAAAACTTGGACTCTGGGATTTTTAGGAAGCAGTGGATGATACACTATTATAATAAGCAGTCCTTTACTTGGAGATCATATATGCTGCATTTAGAGGTTTTCCACAGCTACCAAATGGCGTGGTCCCAGAACTGTGTTACAACTAAGGAGTAATCAAATATGCTGGGAAAGAAGCAAGCCAGAATTTGTTGCTTTAATTTGAAAATGTACATAGTTGATTCTTCAAAAAAAACCGGTTTCTATCTTTAGATAGAAACAAATCCTGCAGCTCTGATGGTATTCAAACCAAATCATTTCTGATTTGAATGGGTGCTTTACAGGAGTAAGAACTATTTGGATTTTGTCCATATTTTTTTGAAGTTTCTAAAAGGAGAAATTGTAACTTCCAAGTTATTAAAATGATGTGAATTAAAACCCATGACTTAAATAGCACAGTAGATACCTACCAGATTGTCCCAAAGGAACTTGGCAGTGGTGTGAGGTGACATTCCTCCTAGGATTGTAGTGGAAGTGCACACTGCTTGCTTGGTAGGTGATGGGATAGGTCCTGCTCCTTCTTTTTATGCCAGGTTAGCAGACTCTGGTGGATGTGCAATGTCATACGTTGTATTCAGCAGAATTTTTCAAGACTATATGGTATAATATGAGGGCATGTGAGAGACAGCTTTTACAAGGGCTAATTATAACTCGCACTTGCTATGACATCGTGTGTGATGGTGCATTCAGGGCCTGGATGTGTAACTTTTTTTCTGAAAAGTTCTCATTGGCTTCAGTGATACCAGTATTTCACCCTGTGAAATTTTTACTTGCAAGTGGTATTATCCAATCTATTCTTGTTTGCATTGCCAGCAACATATTAGCCATTAGAACAATGAACAAATATTGCTCATATTTGTATAATTTGCTTTTTTTTTTTTTCCTTCTGTCTGTTGACAGAAACACCTTGTGTGAATGCAGCTCTGCTGATGTAAAAACAAGTCCTTTTTGTGAACTAATCCCATCTGTTGAAAAGAGCCCTCCTGCCCAGGCAGGCTGTCTTTTTCCTTGGTGTACTTGGTGCTGTATTGCTATTGCTGTGGTGAATTGCATTCTTGTGCAAGCAGCAGTCCACCTTTGAAAGGAGAAGATAATAGCAGGTCACACACAACATGATCACAGGTAGTCAAGAAATCAGTCTTTCTGACCTGGAATATGGATGGAACATTTTGCATCTGATGTGTAAGAGTTGTCTGGTAGAATAAGAGTCATTCATTCAAAAAAAGAGCTGGTAACTCTACATTTGGACGTGGTTTAAAAAATGCACCACGGAAGGTGGTTTGTTTTGGGGTTTTTTTTGTTGTTTTTTTTTTTTTTTTCCTTAGCTGCACTTTGATTTGTAGAGTGAGATCTCAAAAGGAGAAATAGTGTTAATTGCTGTCGTGACCCTCAAGGATGTTGTCACAGTATCATCGGGTTTGGTGCATGCTGCCTACTGTTTTGCTCCCAAGGAAGTAATTCTCTGCATTGAGTATAAAGTTGGATTTTAATTTCTGATACAAAGTAAGTTCTTCATAAAAAACAATGTGGCATGCAAGGCTAAGTCCTATTTATTAAAACCAAACCCTATCTTTTAATGCTCTCTGGCATTCTTTTAAATAACTCTTTAATAGTGAATGTTACTTAATATTGTTTAGTTGGACCTGCTTTGATTCAAGGCTTGGATTGCAGAGGTCCCTTCTAACCAGAAGTATTCTGTGATTACTTTGTTTCCTCTTCCTTTTATAGTCCTGTTCCCAACTTCCTTGCTGTTAGAGGGAGATTTGATCCAGAGAGGAATGTAAGCAGCTCTGTTCCATACATTTCTAACTGCATATTTGCATATTCCATTTTTAATGCAATTTATGTGACTGATTTCCTCTGAATCCACTCCAGAAATAAAGGAGTTACACTTGAACTATTGTGTTTTAATTGGCAGTTTCCTTTTCCTTATGAATCTGTTATCATAACGTGAACTGCCACGCTGTTTCTTAGAGTCATGATTGTTTATCAAGTTTACAGTACAGCAGGCGGCTTGCTGCGCCTTATGGTTATAGAAATACAGAGTATTTCTAATGTGCTCTTCAGATTGCATTTTTCTAGATTTATACAGTCTGCTCCGGCTCTGTTCAGGCATTTAGTTTCTTTTTCTGAATAGTGATTTTTCTGTTCCATACACGTCCAAGAAATAGATTAGAATTAAATACTGTATATTGAAAAAAAAGAAGAAAAAAAGCCACGTGGATTACTGGAAACAGTTGCTATCCAGCTGGGACTAGAATGTATCTCTCAGGCACTTCTCTTTAACATTTAAAGGTCATTTTACAAATGAATCCAGGAACACCAAGAAATGAAATTATGAACTCAGAATTTTGGCATTGGTTCTTCCAGCAGTGTATTATATTCACTGTGTCAGCTCTAATGCATGGTCTTGGTGCTTGGGACTTCTTACTTTATGGCCCCTTTCTAAAACTATTGTATCCAAATAAACATCAGAAGTAGTTCTTGCATCAGATGTGATATGAATATCTGATTTCAGTGATAGTGCTTGTTCCTGACCAGGTTTAACCATTGTTGTGATCACATTATTGTAACCATAATATATCCAGTAACAGTCCCTAAACGGGAGGGAGTCATACACAGTAAACCAGAGTGGAACGGTGTTCCTGCTGAGTTTAATTCAAGCATCCAGCAATCAGAAAGTCGAGTGGAACAGTTAAGATTATATAGTTACAGGTCTGTGTTTAAAGATACTTTGAAGATCGAAACACCTTTCCGTTCAAAGGGTTCTAGGTATCGTCATGAAGAGATACGTAGCAGCCTCTGTACCCTTGCTTTGTTGTTTGTATGGCAGCTGGTAACTATTGGCAGTGCTTGGAAAGTCCCTGTTGTACTTTTAGCTTGTGTTTGCATGTTCACTGGTGTAAGCACGTACACGCCCAACTGGCTTTTATTGACAGTTGTCAACTTTCTAATTTGGGAATTTTGTAATCTGAGAAAAGACACTTTGTGCTTTTTTTCTTAGTCCTGCCTTGCTGCATACACTTAAATTCATTAAAGAGCTGGAAGAAATGTTCACCTGGGAGCAGATTTATTTTCTTTTCCTCTCTTGATGTTAACACTTTAGTAAGCTCTACTCTGTACTCGGAGGTAAGCACGTGAGTCTCTCCCATTGTTAGGGGAATCGAAGGGCCATGTTTAATTCCTTTGTTGCAATACATTTCTGTTGACATTAACAAGAGCTCCAGATATCAGCTCTTAATCCTGACCAAGTGATGTGGATGAGCTCTTGCATCTGCACAGAGTTCTCTGGGCTCCATATGGGCCATGGCTCAAACTGCAGAATCACAGCCTCAGGGAAGTCATGCAGTGTTAATATGCTGCCCTGGGATTTGGGAGACCCAGGTTCTTTTCCTCGCTGTCTGCAACTTCTGGTGTGACCTTGCAGATTCATCTGGCATGTCAGTTTATCTCTCTGTCTTGCAAAGTGTTGCGAGACACTGCTGCTAGAATGTGGGCTCGGTGATACTTATGATAGGATGCACCTTTAGACAGAAATGGAGTACTGTCTTTGAACACTACTCAATAAATAATAAAAGGGAAATAAAAGGGATTTACAGCCCTTATTATAAAGACATTACTACAAGAGAATAGTACTGACAAAAAATAACAGGCTTAATATTTCTTTCTCCAGTATCCCTCTCCTCCATAACATGGTGTTCAGCTGTCACAGTTTCCAAAAGATGATTTTCATTGTTCTTCCCATACTGTTGGGATTTATTAAGATGCAGCAATATTTCTAGGTAGGACTTAATGATCTGGTGCGTGGTATCCCACTTTCATGGCTGGGATTGGAACTATGCATCATTTAGGAAAAAACAAAACGAACCCAAGTAGCGTATGTGTCTGTTAGATCGCTCAAGGAATAGTTGCTGGCACAGGTGTCTTCTGCAAAGCCTGTTTTGTGTTGGGAGGTGTGCTAGTTTACTGATTACTGTTTTGAAGTGGAATTTTTTGCTGGTATGTGGTTCTCGTGCTGTCAGATTCCCAGGACCTTACAACCAGCAACAGGATTCAGTAAAGTGTTCACCTAAGCTCTTTCCATGCATAGACATGATGTTTGTGGGAGGACCTGAGAACAGATCAAAGCAGCCCCCACCAAACCCTTTGAAAGCAGTGTGCTTCCCATTCCTCTGTACTAGATTCTCCTGGGCAATTGAAAGAGTGTGTATCTGTGTGTAGGGGCTGAGAGGGGAAGTGTATATTTTTCCTACCTTTATGGTGGGAGAAGGGTGCTGTTCATGTGCTGGACTAAAGAAATCCTTGGCTTGTAGTCCGAGATGTGATCTAGAGTGAATTGTTGTAAGCGTCATTTATCTTAATAGACCTGGGGAGGTTTGACAGCAGCTGAGACTTTGGATTGCTGAATGTCAGGGTTGTGACTGTGAAAGTTCATTATGCTATCTGGCTTAACATGTGGATAGTCTGAATTTCTGAGATTAGATTATGCATCTCTGTCAGCAATACCAGTTAGGTATAGTAATGGAGGAAAAGGACTGTACTGCTTTTTTGTTTTTGAGGTCTGTCCAAATCAATTCCTTGCATCACGTTAGTAATTTCCCTTGGGTGGTTTATCTATTACCAGATAACATGAGGTTATTAAATACGTGTGCACAGCAGGCCCTCGTTATCTGTTTGTGCATTGTTGCCCTCTGTTGCAAGCATTCTATATACACATGTGCATTACTAAAGATGATGCCTCTATCTGGTTATAAATATTTTCCATTTGGAATTATCAGCTTCTGCTATAGAGATGAGAGGTGATCACTTGGGCATGAAAGATAAGGGGCCAGAGGAAACGAAAATAAAAATTACGAAGCACTGAGCTGCATACGAAATAACTGACATAATCCAATGTACAAGCCTATTAGATAAAGTGCAGCAAACAGTTTTTCTCACATGCCTAGCTGCTGCCATAAATTCAAGTTATTACATGAATTCAGGTTGTATGCCTACAAAGTGACTGAGAGGGAAGAGAGGGGTTTTTTTTGCAGCAAATCTGGTGTAACAGGCTTTCTTTATTTGCCAGAAAAAGTTAGCTATATTAATACATTCTGTTTTCTGAAGCCTATAAAACTGTTATTGGAAGAGTGGAAAAGCAGCTCTTCCTGTTCCTAGGATTTTGGGCCACAAATAATCAGATAAAGAAGATGGAAAAATCTTGGTTTAAAATTAATCGGTTTGTGCGAATTCTGTCTTTTTTGCCAATTTACTTACCTTTCATGGCAGCAGCTCTCGTGGTGTACTGATTTCTTGTGCTCTGCCAGTTGGCTGTTTTACCGTGGTGCAAGGCAGTGGATCCCATTCTGACCTACTGCACAGGGTGTTCAGGGAGGCCCTGGGATCCTTGCCAGGAGCAAACTGAACAGTGGTCTCTTGGCTGCGAGACAGGCAGTAGGTCCAGCGTATTCCTGCAGCTGCTGTAATGATTTGCCTTTAAAAGTGTCCTTTATGATCCAAGAAAATATCCAACATGGTTCTTTACCTGGGAACCAGAGTGTGCCTTCTAGATGGCTCAATGAACACAAAAAGCTAAAGCGTAAAAATAATGATTGGCAGGATTTTGCGCCTTTCATATAATGTGTCAATCCACAATTTCTAGCACAGGGAGGATAATTGTTACGTTAAACCCCATTCTGTATTGAAGAGTAATTTCTTTCCCTTCACAGTAAAAGAAGCCATGTTTGTGCTAAGGTTAAAGAGGGACATGCTAATTCCTGGGCCTTTGACATGGAAATACATTTTTTCCTTAAGGTAAAAGAACAAGGCTTGCAGAGATCGCAATAACATCTAGCGTGCATTCTGCTGCACCAAAGTCAGCAGGGACTTGTAGGCTTTAGAAAATGCATAAAGTTATGAGAGAGCTTTTATTTATTTATTTATTATTTTAGCTCAGTTGGCAAACTTATAGCTAGAAGAAGAGTTTTAATAAGTCAGTAAAATGCATCTGTCTCAGCAAAGCATGAGTGTTAGACTTTACAAATGCAATAGTTCAGAGAGATGTGAGGACTCATTTAAGCACTCAGAATGGGAGTACCTTAAAGCATGGAAGTTATTGAAAGTGAGGCTTAATTGACTGTTCTCTGAGCTACTTCTCTATGAATGTGAGGCAGTAATTCATTATTTATGACAATACTCTTTGTATCAATAACTTTAAAATTTGAAGTCTGGGGACAGATCCACAGCTGCTGTAGGACACTGGAGTAAGGGGCTAAGGCACCTTACGTCATTGAGCATCTAGCCTGATAACTTCCCAGTTTTGGGAGGGTAGAGGCATACAAAATGTAGGCCACTTGCACCCAACTGAATGAAGGGCATTATCTATAGATGGTTTTCCTTCTGAGAAACCTCCTGGGGCATATCTGAGAAATCTTTTCCATATCGTATGGCCTGCCGCAACCCTCCCAGTGTTCAAAGAGGAGGCAGGACTGCGGTCCAGATCGCCCCTCTGAGCTAGGACTGGCCACTCGCACAACCCAAGCAAGCTGCAGTATTGCAAGGAGAGCAGTTGCATTGCCAGCACCTCTCTCAAGCCACCATTCTCTCAGACCATATCCTGAAAGGAAGATGGCTTGCGAAGGGATTTTCATGAACTAAGTGATCCCTTCACATACAATCTCTGTAGCTGTGGGATGGCTGATGTCTTCTGACTCCTTATGCTCCCTGCCTCCATCCTGCCCTGCTTCTGCCCCTTCCTAAGAAGGCAAAATTGCATGAATTCTTTAGCACTGCTTTGTCATGCTGAATAGGGAAACTTGACAAACAAAATCTTGGTGGGTTTGTTAAAAACAAACAAACAACCTCTTAGAAGTATTAGAACTTAATTATGTTAATACTAAACATAATTATGGCACATTAATTATGTTTTCTACGTTTATGAGGAGAGTTGTGCTGTGCTCTGCAGACATCTGTACTGTATAGAGACAGGTGGTAGAGTGCAGCGTTTCCAAGTGCCGCATCGGCACCATTTTCCCATTCCATATATGGCTGCTCTTTCTCTCCAGTTCCAGATACTCATTCAGCTTCGTCAAATTTGAATCCTTATTTGAGAGATTCTGCGCTGAAAGGCATATGCATCTATCTTTATAAGCCTGTTTGTTTCCACAATTAGAAACCGAATCAACAGTGTATTGAAGATGACACATTTGCTCATTCCTTTTCTTCTCCCTATGGTGGCATAAAGCAGTGAAGCACAATAATTAATGAAAAAGACTGTTTATTATTCAGGCAATGTATCTGAAATGGAAAAAAAAACCCAAAGCATGGGTTAAAAATATATCGCTGAAGACCATCAGTGCCATCACAAAGTGTATGATCAGTTCTAGGGGGAGAGTCCTGTCATTCAGTCCAGTTGGGCAGGGTGCTCTAAAATTGTCAAAGACAACTGAACTCAGATTTCTCATGTAAAACTCAGGAAAATGTGGAATGCATGAAAAAAACTGACTTAAGTATCCTGCTAGGGCATCTTTAATGTTCTTCCCAAAATAGTGAGTTTTTTAGCTTCATTTACATGTCTGCTGTGTCCTGTGGCTGAGTGAAAATGATACTTTTTTTTGTAGACTTATCTTTCCTTCTGGGAGAGTCTGCCCAATAGGTTTTGTAAGACAAAGGGTGCACATAATGCTCTGCTCAGCACTCTGCCTTTGCAAAGCAAGGCTAATCTGTTTTAAATAACAAAGGCCAGAAAACGCCTGACTGCAAAATTATTGCTTTGTCTCCTGTGGGCATGCTACAGAGTAAGTCACTGCTTGTGGGCCAGTATTGAAGATTAGGTAAAATGCAGCACTTCGCCTCCTGAGGCTGATACTGAAGTCCAGGGAGGGATTCCTCCATACTGACTGACTATGGGAAAGCCTTCAAGGTTCCTTATTCACTTAATTTGCAAAAAGCTGCAGTGTAACCAGAAAATTAGAAGTGTGTACTGCCTAGTAAATGTCACAGCTATAATGTGCAGCTGAAGTCGTGCTGGTGGCAAGCCAAGATTTGGGTTCTGTTCCATTTCCACCTATTTCTGTACTACACCTAGCTATGAAAAAGATTTTGTATTTACTCAAGCTTATAAAGTCAGTCCACATTAGGAAAAGTATATGACAGGAGTAAGAATAGCCTGCTAGCTAAAAACGAAGGTGATTGAGAGAACAATGACTCTATCAAGGGTACTGATTTTCAAGTCCTTGATTAGAGCCTGCTTTCCTTTATATATTTTATACTCAGTGGTGATGCTGCATTGTTGTGGCAAATAAAGCTTCCTGGTCTTGCAAAGCTATGAACAGCCACTTACACTGAGAACAAAGCTTTGATCTTCATGTTTTGATATTCACCTTCCACAATGTTACATTTTGGGAATAAAGAACTGTTTTGCACTATTTTTAGGTGGGCACAATTTCAGTAACGTAAATGTCTTGTTTTGAATTTAAAGTGCTCTTAGCTAGTGGTTGGTTTGATAGTTTTGTGCTTGCTACAAATCTCTCTATGTTAGGGGATGAACAATAAGAACGTGTGGCTTTGCACAAGCATGATAGAAAACCTGAATATGATTTTTTGACTTTATGAAGGGGAAAAAGTGTATTGATCAATACACAGCAAACCTAATACAAAGCAGAATAGTGCTCTATGCTATGTGTGTAGGTGCATCATATTGTTTATTCAAGGCAATGCAGTCATAGATAAACAATTTGAATAGATATTGGCAATATAATGTGGAAAATTCTAGGAATATATTGAGTCCATTCCTAAAATACAGCTGCAGTTTAAGTACTATGATGGACATGGCCATCAGATTATTTCTTTTTAATTCTTGTTCTTTATGAAAAACTGTAAGTATCAGCACTTTTCTTAGGTGTCCTCTCACTTCCATGCAGAGTTCATTTACACAAATGGATGTGGCATGCACAGTCCTGTAATGCCATGGAACCAGCTGCAAAAGCATCTACACCTGGTGGCTATCTGAGAGTCTTTACAATGAGGGGTGTATTTAAGGAGTCTTTGTACTTGACCATCTTGTCCTTTCCTCCATATCCTCAGAGAAGTAGGTCCACTGAGGTCATATGGGTTGTAACAGTCTTTAGGTTAGAGGACCCCTTGTGAAACAGCTCTGTTCTTCTTTGTTAGTCTAAGAGAGAACACATCTATCTCCTTTCCAAGGATGAACACTTAATGTGGCTAATAAAGTGCGCTTGCTTTTCATTTTCTGTTGCATTAACCATTCTAGTGTGCATGTTGCCCAGATCTGTTTGAGGTGACTATTTCGCAGAGTGGTTGGCTTATCATGTTGAGAAGCTGCCTGGGCTCGGTGCGGAAATGTCCCCCGGCACCTAGTTGGGAGCAGATTGTACCTCTAATGTCAGCAAAACAATAGAAGAGAAAGTCTCATTGGTTAGGTTTAAAAGAAAAACCCTGTTGTATTTTATTGTGAAGCAATTTGGGCCAACGAACATGACAGAAGTTGTACTCCCTCCCACACCACCGATGACTGGGTGCTGCTCCTTCCTCTGCTGGGCTCTGGTGCCATCCCTTGTCTGATGCAGCCTCCCCTCAGCTCAGTGCCCCAGGGCACTAGGTACTGGCCAAATGCAGAGAAAAGGAAAACTGGTGTTCTCTAGAGTTTGAAGTCTAAATAGACTGAAAAGAAGAAATAAGTGTGGTAATCCCATTTCACAGATGAGGAACTGATTATGGAGAAGTTAAGTAGCTTGCTCAGGATTTCACAGAAAGGGGTAGGCAGCATTGAGCTTTTAATGCAGATTTGATGATAGCCAGTTTAGCATCGTAACCACAGGAGCGTTACTCTGCATCACAGCAAAGACATTTCTGGATTTGTGGAGAGGTTTGGAAGAAAGGGAACTTAATAACACCAAGGGAATTCTGAGTGGTACCTTAACGTAAATAGAACATAGCAATGCTAATAAGGAATAGTAGTGAACAGTATTTTCAGTTAATATTAATAGTGAACAGTATACCTCAGCTCTACCTATTGGATTTTCTCATGCAATGGTCTTTAAACCAGAGAGATGATAGCTGTTTATTTAAAAGTTACCATATTTTAATTAGGAATGATTCTCCTTCAGTACTTTTACTGATCTTTGTTCTGCTGAGAAAAGAGCAGAAGTCCTGGAACTTTTTTTGGTATAGATAGAAAGAGTTGTTGTAGTTTACAAAGAAAAATGGAAAAAGGATAAATAATTCATTTTATTCTTACTTTTTTTTCTTGAAATATTGGTAAAGAAAGTTCATGGACAATACTTGGGCATATTTTTCTGGAAATATAAGATAGTTATCTTGTTTGTTGCTACAGTAACATAATATGCACTTATGTAGCTGTGGTACTTGATGATTGAGTGCTTTATTTTGTGGCACATTAAACAGTGGCAGGATTCTGATGTCAGTCATGTAGACTAAATAGTTACACCTGGAATTCTTTATTACTATATAATTTATGGTCCTTCTGCTTTTTGGTTGCCTCCATTTAGACTTGACTGTTTGAGAATTCTTAGTAGTTGCATCAAAAGGGAGTATTTCCATGTGTGAAGACTCCTGTTCTGCTGAAAGAACAGGTTTTTACATCTTGTCGAGCTGATACTTCTTGTTAACATCCAGTTCTTTCCTTTCCACAGAAGAACTCAAGGAGAAACTGAAGAAGTATGTTGATGAAGTGAACGCCCGTAAGCCTGGTTTCATCAAGGTTGTTCGACACAGCAAACAAGAGGGGCTGATTCGATCTCGAGTTAGTGGATGGAGAGTAGCCACAGCACCAGTAGTCGCTCTCTTTGATGCTCATGTGGAATTCAATGTGGGATGGTATGTGTCTCCTTGAATTTCTCTGACCAAGGGACCTTTTTCAAGCACTGTTTATAAACTACTGAATGGCATTTCTCTTGCATATAGAGGGTGAGTTAGCGTTCTGATCTTTTTCATGAGGATTCAGACACAATCATGGACACCAGCATGAAAAATATATTTGTGCTGTGTAACATAACTAACCTATAAAAACGGATCTAGATTATCTGTTCGTCTAATTACAATGTATTTAAACTATATTGGAAAACTGCATGTTAAAAACCTCCTCTGATAATGTAGTCCTTTGCCCATAGGGGCAAATTTACCTTCTTTTAATTAAAAATATTATGTTTCTTTTATGTTCTACAGTGTAAACAAAGCAGTGTCATTTTGGCACTGAGGTTGCTGCTCCGTGCAAAAGTAGCACATAAGTAAAACTATACATTTTAACTTGTTCAGTCTGGATTTAATATCTCTGTTGCTTCTTGAGTAAAAAGGTGGTAAAAAGGCAGGAGCTTCTGTCCCTAGGGTAGATCTATTATTAACTCTGAGGTTGATGTCCTTGATAATGTTGACAGCCTGAAGTTATTGTTATTTGGTAGCAAGGGTGTAAATGCTCTATGATATGCAGATACTTATTTCTTCCATTTACTAGCTAACATGAAAGTTAATAATAGGGCATCCTAGATAAAATATTGCAGTGTGTTATTTTGGGGCAGATCCTGCTCTGTCAAAACTCCGTCTCAAAGCCAAGGGAGTTCTGAATGAGTAACAGCTGTAGAGTTTGCCCCTTCTGAAATATACAGCATAAGCTGCTATTTATTTAATGAGTTGGACTAGATGACCTTTAAAGGCCCCTTCCAATCCAGACTATTCTATGATTCTATGATTTCCATAAGTGCTAAGCTTCCACTGATATAATCTTAACATTTTGTTTTTCTTTTTTTAGGGCTGAACCAGTGCTCACTAGGATAAAAGAAGACAGAAAAAGAGTCATTTCTCCATCATTTGATAACATTAAGTATGATAATTTTGAAATAGAGGAGTATCCCCTCTCAGCGCAGGGGTTTGACTGGGAGCTGTGGTGCCGATATCTGAACCCTCCTAAGTCATGGTGGAAACTGGAGAACACAACTGCTCCAATAAGGTAACATGCAACTGTGACCTAGATTAGTGTGTCACTGGCAATGCTTATCTAGATATGACAGATGGTGAGTGGTCTCAGCTATGTAACAGGTTTTACTGACTGTAATGTTAAATTAGTAAAATGTCCTTGAGCTGTCCTCTTCAGCTTTTGTCCTTGACCCCTACACAGTCATCAAGAAAACTGTTGTTTTCAGTAGATCTTTTTAATAAGTTTCCTTGTTATTAGCATGGGGCAAAACACACAGTTGAAGTGAAATGGTAGACTTGAATTCTCAGCAGCACTGCTTTCTCCAAATGTCTTTTCTGCTAATTTAGTGGTAATGGGCCAGAAACAGAATTTTCTTTACAAATGCATTATATAAACAGAACTGATCTGACAGTTATATTCTTTATAATACTGTCACATAGCTTTACAGCTGTGTTATGTCCTAGGAGTTAATGCTGGTCCATTGATCGTGTGTGAGCAAAGATTGTATTAGATCCTTGCTTTGGTGCAATCTAGCTCTGTACTTTCTTATCATGTCTAGAATGTTGTTAGGTTGGTACAGAACAATACCCTTATCTTGGGGAGGGGAGTAGGTGCCTCTGAATCCCCTCAGCAGTTCTGCTGAGATTCCAGGCCTTTTTTCTAGCTATGCATTCATACCAAGGAGGTCACTGGTACCTATACTCTAGCTCTCTGCAGAAAGAAAGCGTGAAGACTGTTTTCACTAGCTGCAAAAGTAGAACCTTAAATAGCAGTGGCAGCGCGAGGGGGTCATCACTACCAATCAGTTTCCATGCAGTCAGTGTAAGGGGTATCTTTCATCCAGTAGGTCTGTCTTTTCAGGCAGACAGCTTTTTTTCAGGAGTTGTCAGCTTAAACTCTCTGAACTGCCTGAACAGGACCTAGAACTGGAAAGTAGGAGATAAAAATTCACAGGTTTGCCACAGACATATGTAAAAAGGGGTGGTAATTTCCACATCATTAGAAATGGTTATCAGTGTTAATGAACTCTGATAACATTATGAAAATGCTTTGAAATATCCTACTAAGTCCAGGAGAGGCAAACCTTCTATATTAATTGTGGTGACTTTTTAAATTAAAAGTATTTAAACTCAGAATAAAGAGCAAACATACTTTTCCATTTTACTCCAAAACTCTGTTCTATGTGAGGATTGTGGAGTGAATGTCCTTTATGAATACTGGATGTTTAGGTTTGTTCCCTAGCCCTTTCCCTGGTGCCTTTTATTCAGTGCAGTACACTGCATGTGTGTGCTGGATAATTAAAAGAAAAAAAAAGCCACATGTATTGATTGATGGCTTCTATCATGCCTCCAATATGCTTCTAGAATTATAACAAAGGGAAGCAGGTACTCTGAAAAATACTTTAAAAACACCACCAGCAGCAAGGTACTTTGTCATAAAAGAAGCATAATTTTTGAAGTGAAGTTAACTGCTATTTTATTCATTAATAAATATATCAGAAACAGCCTTTCATTGTTATAAAGTGGGTACTGTAGCACTTCAAGTTAAAGGTATAAATGTATAGATTTCTGTAGAATTGTACAGTTTGTGATTAAGACATCCTATAATCTGTTTGAAAGCAGATGTCTACACTTACTGCAGCTTGAATGTTCCCAGTAAATACAGGATGATTTCCCCTGTACTGCTAATTAATATCCTGTTACCAGAGTTCCCGATACCAGCATAATGATCAGAAAAGACATTTTTATTTCTTGCCATTGTGGATTATAAGGTAGGAGAAAAATGAAAAGGCTAAATTACTCTCTATTCTCTTCCACTGCATCTTATAAAGGTAAAATTGTACTCTCTGTGCATGAACTCTTACCTTCTTAAGATTAGCTCTGCATAGTAAAAGTTGGTTAATTCAGGTCACGACATAAATAGAGCTTACTGATTTGGTAAAGATATGTGACTTGTTTAAATTTGGCTCAGGACAATGGACTAATGTTACAATATGCTGGTAAGGGCAGACATTTCTTGATTCTGTATTACAAAACCTTATCTGGATGTTCCTATTCAAGAAATAATCTCTTCTTTTACCTAAGCTTACAGACACAAGTTTTCTTAGCTGTAGATGAACCTAGCTTCTGGCTGAACACACAAAACTATGCATCATTGTGTATCCTTGTTAATTATTACAGACAAGAAGCCTGAGGACTTAGCAGGGACAGAGGCTAGAATGGCTGGTGCCTCAGAAACAAAGATGGGGCTCCTGGATCTAGTATTGTTAGCACTGAAATCCTACCTGTTCTGGTGAATATGTACGTCCAATAATTTTGAGTCTGTTTTCCTTCAATGGTGCTTATTTTACCATAGAATCAAGAACATTAGAAGACAAAGCTGAACAAATCTGTTTGAGAAACACCTCCGTAAGAATCTGTCTTGACGCACCATTTGACCCAGCAATTATAATCTATGTCTGAGTAATAAAATTGTCCATATTCTATCTGCTAATTTTGGTTGCTGCTGGTTTATTCTTCCAGAAGTCCTGCATTGATTGGATGCTTCATAGTAGATAGAGAATATTTCCAAGAGATTGGCTTACTGGATGAAGGCATGGAAGTATACGGAGGAGAAAATGTGGAGCTCGGAATCAGGGTAAGGAACATAACCAACCAACACTGGTGACTTATATTTAAAATACAGCTTGCTTCTTATTACGTGGGAAAAAAACCAGTCAAAAATGTATGGATGATGGCATGTAAAGGAGAGCCACAGCTCTGCAGTAGTATACATTGTTGTATTTGAGGAGGGAGGGGAAAAAAAAAAAAAGAGCAAAAGCTCCTATATCTTTTTAAAGAACTTATCTGGGACAAGGACAGAAATACAGAATTTGGTATTATTCTTTCGTTAAAGTAACAATGCTAGAATTTGGCAGAGATGATACCTAAAACTCCCTGCTTACTTGTGATCCTGGACTCAGTAAGGAGGATAGGTTCTCACAGGCATAATGGGAAAAGCCTTTCTAGATTTCTCAATTTATTTAAATTAGGAAAATCACTATGGAGCAAACTGGAATATATAGGCATTTATGCTGCCTTCCCTCTGGAGGGGAATTAAGATATTCATAAAGTGCATAAGTGCACATATTTTCTTTTTCCATCATACACTCTTCATCTGTTTACTATATGCAGTGTTGTGTGTGATTTGTGTACTTCCTTCTATATCTCTTCACAGCTAAATACCATTCTGAAAATACAGTGCTGTTCTGTTTGAGAATCTTTCAGGTTTTTAATACAAGAGAAATTCTTAGATAGGTGGTAATGAAAAATGGTATGATGTGCATTATAAAATTAAATTCTGAACTCTGCTATGAAATGTTAGTGGGAGCTTGTATTTTGTGCTTTTTAGTTGCCATAATAAAAGCATACTGTTATGCAGTAGCAAAAAAAGGAATTTATTTTAAAAATATAGGATTCTCTGCTAAGGCTGTGAGATATAACAAAAAAATACTCATTTTTACTTCTGGGTTCCTGAAATTCTTTTTCTCCCACCTGTCAGAGATGAAGTGTTATTGCAGCAAGACTGAAGCGCAGGTCCACTCTCAGTTACATTAGAGCACAGTTTTAAGGAAAGGGAGAGAGAAATGCAAGACTGCTTCTTTTAATAACACCATTCTCCTCACTTTGAGGGCCAGAGAGCTGCCTTCTGTTCCCGAAACCTGATTTTGCAGCTCAGTGTTGCGATGAGTTGAAAATTAGTGTCACTTTGATTTTTCTTTTCTTTTTCCAACTGACAAAACTATTGTCTCCCTGTGAGTGCGAGGAGTTTTATCTAGTTTTGCATCATGAGGTACATGCTGTCCAGTCTGCTATACTGAGCCTTGCAGAAGTTGATTGGGAAGAGTACTTTGATAGACAAGACCAGAGACACAAATCTCTGCATAATTGAGACTTTGGAGTAGACTGGATCACTGGAATAAGGCCCAACACTGCTCCGATTTCCTTATGGCTTTTTGTCTGTCTCCAGGGAAGCAGTGCCTGACCTACATAAAATACTTTCATCTGTAACAGATTGTAGTGTGCAAGGTAGCATAATGTATGCTGCCTCATCTAACTTTATCCTGACTTGGATCTATGTTCCTGGCTATATCAAAACAAATTACTGTGCTGTAATGAACAGATTTTTCAGCAGTTTATTACCAAGTCTTCTCACAATTCTCAGCATATCCCAGAAATACCAGGATGAATATAAATGTACAGTGCAATACTAGAGCTTCTGGGAAGCACATTATTATTTCTACAGATGTTAAGCTTGAAAAGCAAGCTCCTTCCCTCAGCCACCTGCTTCTGGCACACACCTGGGGCCATACACCGTGTCTTGGCAAAATACAGGTGGCTGCTTCAAATGTGCTCTCATGTAATGGTGAGCAGCCATGTTATTCAGGTGCATCCTAAGCACTTGTCTGTAGAGGTGCAGCTCCAGGGGCTGCCTCTCATTTCCTTTAGATAGGGCTACATGGAAAACCGTGGTCGCCAGGTGATTTCAGGCTAGATGGTCCGTCTCTGCTGCTGAACTATATTTTCATCTCTGCAGCACCAAAGTAACCTCTAGATTACTTGTGTTGCTTTCAACTGCAAGGCCTATGATGAATCACTTAATAAAGACAGTAATTGTTCTACAAAAACTACATTATAATTACAGTATTAGTGCAATAAATAACGTTTCCAGTTTAAAATGGTGCTTTCCAATCCATGACTACAGATTGCTCACTGTGCTTCGTCTTTCATTGCCATTTTCCTTTTTTAAGAAGTATCTAGCTTCATCGAGTATTCTGCTGTGTGTTATGCATTATCATGTAGGGGTGGAGAAGCAGACACCGTGTGCCCAAACTGGCCTGGTATTCAGGCTAGCCAGGAAGTAGGATGTTGTGTATCACTGTCTCTGATAGGATGGAGTTGATACCTAGTGAAAATTCCCTAATTTTTTTCATGGCTTAAATTTCTAAGCAAATTTCACACAGCCCATTTCCATTCTTTGTAGTATTTCGGCACTGGAAGTCAGTGCTTTCATTGGGAAATTTTGTTCATAAGCACATAAGAGCAAACGTTTACAGGAACAGGAGAGGTTACTTTCAACTATAGAAATAGCACCAAGAGTTAGGATCATTTGAGTTACCTGTTTATGTTCAACATGCGAAGTAGAGCATGGTCCCCTGTCCTTATATTACTAATTTTGTTCCAGAGGATGTGAAACTACTGTGAGCCAAACTCATATGCAGACCCACTGCAGCATCATTTGATGACAGAACTGGGTAAATCGCTGTCTCTGTGTCTGTGCACAGAGTCAAAGCCTCGTTCTCCATTTGCTTTGTTACCAGCTGCATCTTCAGTGATGTGACATAAGATTTAATCTCCCAGCTGAGATGCTTCTGGGAAGCAAAGTCTGCCTATTTAGGGTTTCTTTTCCTTATAAAGGAGAAACCATTACTGTGTCTTCCAAAATCTTGAAATGGTTTGCTTTCAGCTGAACTGATGGGGTTTTCACTGTGCAGGGATGGGAATTAGACCCTGATGAAATGGAGGCTTATCCCAGTATCCTCTCCCAGGAGGTATTTTTGTCACCTCATTATCTGCACAAATATCTAGTTCTTTGTGTTACATGAGTACAAGAAAATCCCCAACTATTGGAAACTGTATCTGAAGCATCCATTGTTGGTAAACCATAAAAGCTACAGAAAACAGGTCTTTGATTGAAGGATTATTCTCTTGACTGGATGAATTAGCATCTCTACTCAGCTCTATTAATCTCTAATTTGGTGTATTATTTTAACTTCTAAGATTTTTACCCTTGTCTGTGGCTTTTTAATAACATTTGTAAAATATTAAACATATATTATTAAGTAAATACTAATAGAGTTCTGTTGCCTTGAGCTAGAAACTGACAGATGAGTTCAAAATATGAATGCATTTTGAATCTTTGAAGCAATGCTGTATTTTTTCCTCAAGCAAGTATTTTCTTGCAAAGCTACTTGGTTGCCCCATAAGAAACTAAAGGCAGGCTGGTTGATGCAACATTTGACAGCATCCTTTTTGAGCAGCGTGGTCACTTTATCTGGGATTTTTGAAAGATTCATTTACTGTGCCCCAGAATCATATTCTTAAATTCACGTTAGGATGAGTAATGCTTCTTTTTGGTTTATGTTCAGTCATTCCCAATTGAATGGACTTAAGTGTGCTTTTAAGGGACCAGATTGCATTTGGAGGGCAACCTGGAATCTTCTTGCTTGTCCAAGAAACCAAACAGGAACTGTGTTGGTAACTGCCTTATAGCAGACACAAAATGTAAGGCTGGTGTTTCTCACCATTACTTGGGCTCTGCTTCTGGGTTGTGCTTGCATAAGCAGTACTTGTAGTTATGGAAGCCCCTACCAATCCATTGCAATGAATTAGATCCTGCATTAGATGGTTCAAGTCTGGTTTTCAGTAGGCTCCTTAAAGGCCTATTCCAATTCCTACTGAAGTCAGCAGAAGATTTTCTAGCAAGGGCAAGCCTGTAGCAATCATTTTGTCTTTTAAAGCAGCCTACATGTTTGATAAAGCTTCCAAATATCTGTTACAACAAAGTTGTTTGTACAACTTTTAGGGATGCCTGAATAAATATTCAGTGATTTGCTTCAGGTCACAGACTAAGTCATCATCAGAGTCAAAGGAATGTAAGCCCAGGCTTTGACTTAGAGTAATTATGTAAGTCACAAAGACTTTGTGCTTGCAGATGAATTCGTGTTCACAGGGTTATAATGGCCCTGTTAAATGGGTAAGAGGAAATTTTGTTAGAAGGTAATAGCTCTTTAACAGAAAAGGAATGGAGCTTGCTCCCACTAAACGATATATCAAGACTTGACATCAGCTGACCCAGGAGGAAAATTGCATTTATAGTTCAGACTGAGTATGGCACACTACTTTTATAGTAGTAAAATTAGTTGTATTTGCAATAAAATAACATTATAATAAATATATCTGCTTCATTTCTTGTTAGTCTGGTGGTTTGTCTATAGAACTTACATGAAGCTGATGCTGATGCTTTTTCTGTTGGTGGAGAACTAGAGGAATGCAGTTTATGAAAAGAGATGCAGAAATGAGTTATTTGATCAGAAGATTGTCCATACAATAGGGTCCCTCTGTTGCAAAGCAAGCAGATGTGAAGTCTGTCATGCCTCTCCCTGATCTATTTTGTCTTAAATTCCAGAGGTTACTTCCTTTGTTTGTTTGTTTGTTTTGGGGGGAGTGGTTTGGGGTTTTTTTTGAAGGTGCTTCTGGCTCTATTTTTTTTTTTTTTTTTCTTTTTTAACCTCCCCCCACCCCAACTTCTGGGATCATGATTCTTCATTGCTGACTAGTTGACCCAGTCTCTCCCATATGGTGCATAGAAGCATACTGCTGGCTTACAAGTCCAGTGACTTCCAATCCAAAGTATTTGTGTATCCCAACTGTTTCTTACCTGAGATGTCTTTCTTATAATAAGCCCTTGCAAGAGTGTTCTTTTTGGTAATTATGAGCAAGTGCAGATATTTACATTTGCCCCCAAATCTCCATATTTATCTGGAAACATTTTGGACTTTTTCCTCTTTCCCTAGAAGTTTCCAGCAATTTTACCTGTTTCTAATACAGGCCATTAATTATATGAAATCGTGAATATATTACATGTAAATAGATGTCTGTTTTTATTAAGGAAAGTCTTTGCACAGTGTACAAGCTAGGGTGTAGTTTCACAACACACAGGCTTAAACAGCTACTTTGGTTTACATTTTCTCCTCCTCCTCCTTGCCATCCTCTTGTTCTCGCTCTTGCAGCACACCAGTGCGTTGGCTCTGCCAGCACAGTTGTCTGAATGGCTGCCCCGTACCCACTGTCTCTGAACACCTCCAGTTTAGAAGTAAACCTTTATATTGTAATTTTTTTCAAACTGTAGGGTTAATTTTAATGTTAATCAGTTTGTGATTTACCATGCTGTGTCACAAACTGTTGTGTTAGGAAAATTGACAGGCTGGTGTGCCAAGAGGTAGAAATGACTGGAAGGGAACAAAGTGAGTGAGGGGATTTTTCACTGAGCTGCTATATTGTGGAACTGTTTGCACAGAGACTGAGCAGTGGGATGTGTCGTCTGTGCATAGTGTCCCTTTTTGTCCTTGCTGCTGGGTCCCCTTTCATGGCACTCCACTGAGCAATGTAGATCTTCCCTAAATTCCCTTCAGGAAAAGGAATCTAGACATCCCCCATTCTTGCACTTACAGCTTCCGTCACTTGCTGTGGTCTTAAAGCCATGTTCTTAACTTGATTTTAATATAGTAGGCCATAGCCCTTCCCACTAGGGAATGATTTGCTGTAAAGAAAAAAATCCTTAGTGTATGATCACAGGTGCTGTTCAACAGTATTAGGTTGATGATGTGCGAAGGGGAAGGGCTGAGAAGTATAAAAATAAGAATATTCTTTTTTGCTACTTTTAGATAACATTTAAATACTGATTTTTAAGATAGTGATTTCTCTTTAACTTTACATTAAAGCTTTAAATAGAGAGATGTCTATTTTATTTTTATCCATTTTGTGAATTAAGAGGAGATCATTTCTAGACTGAACCCTGCAAGAAAAATTTGTAAAGATTGACCAAATGTTACTTCTTACACGATGTAGATAATGCTTTTCATAGCCCACACTTTCATCAAGATAAAAATAATTCCTTGGCAGTGCAAGTATGGTGTAAGTACTTGCCTAGCACCCTGTGTAACCAGTAGTGGCTTCTCAGTGTGGGCCAGAATCGTTGCTAAGGTTAATTTTGTTTTGGAAGGTACCTCACTGTTTTAACAACCTGAATCCCAAGATGACACAGACTAAAATTCTCTATTTACAGGGTCGTAATTCCAACAGGAAAAAATCGCAGCCTCTATTGAGAATAAAATAAGGAATTGTCATGCCTCCAAATGGGTGTCAGTCATGACATCAACAGAAACTAGCTTTCTGTGGCTTGTTCTAGTTTTGTGTCAAATATACAGTGGAATAATTGGTTCCCCCCCCCCGTTTTGCCCATGAATGCCTCAGCAGGTAACCTGCAGCTACAGCATGTGTAATTATACATACAGACAACATTACCAGTGAATCATTTTTGTGTTTTTGCTCTTTCTGGGGAGAGAACATTTTATTAGCTGCTCCCACAGGAAAGCAAATGATTGATACAGCACCAGCTAACATGTGGCATCGCTATACCTACAAGGAAGGAGGACGAGGCACTTGGAGATTTCTCTCAGGTGTTTTTTCACCAGTTGTGCCTGTGAGATTGCACATTACCAACTGGGCAGTAATATAGACATCTTGATGGTTTATGAGAGGAAACTGTTGTTTATAGTGGTATGGAAAGAAGTAAAACAGTTTAATTCAATATGCCCTTACAAATCAGTGGACTCAGGTGAGATGCAAACTAATTAGTGCATTATCATAAGATAGCCTCATGTTTAATATCTTTCTGCATTTTAAGCCACGGCATGGTGGCAATGCCATTGCAGCTTCTGGTATTACAATTCTTCGTGGCCTAGTCTGTGAAGATTCCACATTTAACGTGATACTGACATGAGATCTCTCTAGAATTTCATTTCATGGAGAGTTTTTAGTACTGCAAGACTGATTTAGTAATCTAACAAAGATTAGAGGAAGACCAATGTGGGAGACCAAGGGATTGTGGTGGTGTAACAGAACTGAGTAGATGACTGGCTTGGATTCACCAGGATGGATCCAGCATATTTGGGTCAAAGCTGCAAAGGCCAGACACCTTTACATGTGTCACAGCACCTTGTGTCGTAAGTCAAGCAAGTGGGGCAGAAGACCAGCTTGGCCTAACCTTGGCTCAGGGAACTCCTCATGGAGCTCAAGAGGAAAAAGATATTGTATGATCTTGGGAAGCAAGGTCAGGCTTCACAGGAAGATTACAGAGCTGTGGTTCGCATATGCAGGGAGAAGACATGACAGGCCAAAGGTCAGTTAGAGTTGAAACTGGCCAGTGTTGTGTCAGATAACAAGGGCTTTTTTAAGTACATTAATAGCAAGAGGAGGTCTGAAGAAAACATTGGACCGGTACTTGTTGAAGACGGTCATCAGAGTAATAGGGATGAAGAAGCAGAGGCATTCAATGTTTTTTTTTTTCCTCATTCTTTAATAATATTGGTAGACCTTGGGCTACCCTGTCCCCTGAGTGTGTGAACAGTAACTTTCCATTTGTGGACACTGACATTGTAAGGGACCAGCTGTATCAGCTGAATGTTCACAAATCCATGGGCGCTGATGGGATTCATCCAAGAGTACTGAAGGATCTAGCTGATGTTATGGCAGGACCCCGCTTGATCATCTACCAAAGGTCTTGGGAGGTCCCTGCTGGCTGGAAGCTAGCCAATGTTATTCCAATTTAGAAGAAAGGTGTGAGGGAAGACCCAGGAACTACAGACCTGTTAGTCTAACCTCAGTTCTTGGATAATTGTGGAGAAGATTATACTGCATGATATTGAAAGGCATTTAAAGAATAATGGAATCATCAGGCATAGTCAACATGGGTTCACAAAGGGAAAGTCCTTGGGTAAAAGGAAGGCGGTGGATGTAGTTTTTCTGGATTTTAATAAGGCTTTTGATACTCTCCCTCACCACATCCTTCTGGACAAGTTGTCCAGCTGTGGGATGAGCAGGTTCATGGTGCGCTGGGTGAAGAACTGGCTGAAGGGCAGAGCTTAAAGGGTTGTAGTGAATGGGGCTACACATATGGCTGGCGACCAGTCACCAGCAGTGTTCCTCAGGGTTCAATTCTAGGGCCAGTATGAATGATCTGGATGCAGGAGTTGAAAGCACCATTAGGAAGTGTCGTGGTTTAACCCCAGCCAGCAACTAAGCACCATGCAGCTGCTCACTCACTCCCCCCCACCCAGTGGGATGGGGGAGAAAATCGAGAAAAGTAGTAAAACTTGTGGGTTGAGATAAGAACGGTTTAATAGAACAGAAAAGAAGAAACTAATAATAATGATAACACTAATAAAATGACAACAGCAATAATGAAAGGATTGGAATGTACAAATGATGCGCAGTGCAATTGCTCACCACCCGCCGACCGGCACCCAGCCAGTCCCCGAGCGGCGATTCCCCACCCCCACTTCCCAGTTCCTATACTGGATGGGACGTCCCATGGTATGGAATACCCCGTTGGCCAGTTTGGGTCAGCTGTCCTGGCTGTGTCCCCTCCCAACTTCTTGTGCCCCTCCAGCTTTCTTGCTGGCTGGGCATGAGAAGCTGAAAAATCCTTGACTTTAGACTAAACACTACTTAGCAACAACTGCAAACATCAGTGTTATCAACATTCTTCTCATATTGAACTCAAAACATAGCACCGTGCCAGCTACCAGGAAGACAGGTAACTCTATTTTGCTGATAATACCATACTGGGAGGTGCTGTTGACTCTCTTGAGGGACAAGATGCCTTGCAGAGGCATCTAGATAGACTGGAGCATTGGGCAATGATTAAGGGGATGAAATTTAACAATTCTGAATGCCAGATCCCACACCTAGGATGGAGTAATGCTGGGCACAAGTGTAAACTGGGAGAGGAGTGGCTGGAGAGCAGCCCTCCAGAAAGAGGTCTGGGTGTGCTGGTTGACGGCAGGCTCAATAGGAGTCAGCAGCGCGTGCCCCGGCAGCCGAGAGGGCAACCCGCGCCCTGGGGTGCGTCAAACACGGGCTAACCAGCCGGTCAAAAGAGGGGACTGTCCCCCTGAATTTAGTGCTGGTGCAGCCTCCGCTTGAGTACTGTGTGCAGTTCTGGGCCCCACAACTTCACAAGGACGTGAGGGTCCTTGAATGCGTCCAGAGGAGGGCAACAAAGCTGGTGCCAGGGCTGGAAGGCATGTCCTGTGAGGAGCGGCTGAGGACTTTGGGTTTGTCTAGTTTGGAGAAAAGGAGGCTGAGGGGCGACCCCGTCGCTCTCTACAGCTTCCTCAGGAGGTGGAGAGGGAGGTGCTGAGCTCTTCTCCCTGGGATCCAGGGATAGGACGCATGGGAGTAGTTCCAAGCTGCGCCAGGGCAGGTTTACGCTGGGCATTAGGAAGCATTTCTTTACCGCGAGGGTGGTCAAACCCTGGGACAGGCTTCCTAGAGATGGTCGGTGCCCCAGGCCTGTCAGTGTTTAAGTGGCATTTGGACAATGCCCTTAACAACATGCTTTAACTTTTGGTCAGTCCTGAACTGGTCAGGCAGTTGGACTAGATGGTCATTGTAGGTCCCTTCCAACTGAAAATATTCTATTCTATTCTATTCTATTCTATTCTTAGCTTGGTATTCTGGTACTGATCAAGTCTTTAGGATTAGTGCAAGATTAACAAAACTGATCAAGCTAAGTACAGCTGTGGTAAGGGAGAGAGGTAAAAATGTAAAAGATGGGCAGTACAGTAAGTTGCTCCATGAATACTAAACCAGTAGTGATCTGGTTATTCAGTTTGCTGCTTTTTTGCCTTTTAAGATGAAAAGTGATTTCTTTTACTTCCTATTCATGACTTAAACTTGGCAACGTAGTGATTTATGTGTCAGTTATTTGCTGTGCCTAGCAATGAGATAGACACATTTGAAAGAGAACTGAATGAAGCTGTATCCCTTCAGTGACCCTTGAAGCATGTTATCTCCTAGTAATTCAAGGCATAGAGTAGTTCCTGAAATGGTAAACCAGCAACACAACATACGTAGTTTTACAATACATTGTAAAAGTTTCACAGCTCATGAAGATATGTGCAAAATTAATCCCTGCAGAACAAAACAATTTTAAAAGTATATAATGAAGCAATTACCTAAAAGAGGAAGGAAACTACTGACAGTTCAATAAGAGAAGAATCTTTACATGTATTACTTTTTCAATGAGAGTGTTTTATAAAGGCACAATTAATGTAAAATGAGGCCTATGAGGCAATTAATGGTGACATCAAAAGTAAGATTTTAAGGGATAATATACATTTTAAAAATTGAGAACAGCTCTAGTTATGTTAAAGCCTTTATTTCCTTTAAAAAAGTCTTTTAGATTGTCCATATGATAGGGTCCCTCTGTTGCAAAGCAAGCAGATGTGAAGTCTGTCATGCCTGTGTGTTTTTGTAGGTTGCTTACAGTTTCATGTTAAGATCATCAGCTTGGTTATGGAAAAAAGCTATTCTCGCACACAAATAGGTAAGTTTACCTGAAAGTATGACAGGCTTGTATGATGATGGTAAGTAGAATAGTCTTCAAAAACCTCACAAAGTTTCAGTAAAATGGATAAGTAATTGTAAAAATCTCTCTCTCCAGTCTCTGATTTCTCTATGCATACTGTTCTGAGCTGTGACTATAGGCAGTCACCTCTTGACACGAAGTTACACCGTGACTTCCCACTCTGCAGGGGTACACGCCAATGACATGATTCTTTTTTCCAGCCCATTCAGCATCTAGAAGCAGGGAGTAAACCAGAATCATAGCTTCTGTAAGCAGTGTATTTTCCTTCTCTTCCTGTCCACCTATATTCTCATTTTTCTAATCTTGAGTTTTTGTGACTCAGGCCAGGATTCTGTGTTTAATTCTACTGTTTGGGCAGACTTCTTTGGTGAGAGGAAGCTATTTGAGACCAATGGAATAAGCAAAGCTGTGCATGGCTTCTTGCTGAATTTGGGGAAAGTCAGCCAAATCCATCAGTACTTGTTTTCACTACTGCAATTATTTAGTGAAGATTATCTGACTTCAGTGGAGATACGACCTAAATAAAGTTTAATGTATTTCATCCAGTCAGTATAGTTTCTAGGTTTACAGAGACAGATACCCAAATGTACATGACAATCCAAAAACTTACAGGGTGCAATCCAAAAGCCACAGATTGCTACTGGAAACATGAACATTGATGTCAGTGATCGTTGTATCTGACCATTCTCTCTGTCATTTCTGCAGTCACCTGTCAAGATACCACAATAAAAATGCAGACCCAAAATGATCACAGACTTAGCTCATGGTATTGAATAAAAATAGTTTATTCATACTTGCCTGTAAAGCAGCAAGCTCATTAGTGGTTATCAGTAAACAATTAATGGTAATGACAAAGGTTAGCAAGATTCTCAAATATTTTTTGCATTAAATTGTTCCCCAAAATATTTTTTAAATATACTGGTGACTATTTGTTTGTATCCACAGTAGTAATTAATTCACACTGACTATTTTTTTAATCTTCAGGGCATCTTTAATGAGTTCTTCTAATTTTGTCATTTGCAGACTTCACAGAAGCTAGAAATTGCTTCAGCTTTTTGAGAAATCACTTAATTATTAAAAAGTTTTGTTTGCAGTCCAAATGATATGATGGTTTCAAACAAGGTCACATCAGTTCTTGGAGAAACTGCATGATCTATGTAAATTTAATGAATGCAGTACGTGCTAATAAACTGCTCAGCATCGTGTAAGGTTTATTTTTTTATTAGATTAAGCTTCCATGACATGAAAAGAACACTCAGTGATTAAAGAGATAAAAAGAAACACTTTTAATGTTATATCATTTTATAATGAAGTATAAATTAAATATTTGAGAGAGGCATCAGCTTCAGAGTTTTATTTGTTTTGATTAAATATGCAAATTCAAATATGTTTAAATGCAACTGAAAAGTATTTACTAAAGGATGTGGATTTAAAAATAAAACTAAATAGACACAGAGCCCCTTTGTCTAGTGAAACAGATTTTCCAGATGTGAATGGAATTTGCTCTAAAAAAATGATAACCAGATTGATAGACATTTCTAAGGATGTGTGCGTCACCCGTCTCTGCTGCACACTGAAGGTGTGCAAATGCTGTCACTACTGCCTTCATTTTGGCGGGAACGAGTGAGCGATGATAGCATAGCGGTAATAGGGCTTACGCCTTTGCAAAATGCTTAAGGAAGCCATTTGGTGTGTTAATGCTTCTGTAGCCACCTCACTTGTGCCATCCCGCTGGACTCTCCAGTACTTTGGTCCTTTACTCCTTTAACAGAGGGGAAGTTGCAGCTGATCTGTTGTGCCACCGCCTCTGTTCTCTCTGCAGTTTTACGTGTCCTCTGCTTTCCTGGCTCTTCCAATGTGAAGAACATGTTTTCTATTTGCTCTGTGGGGCTACTTTAACGTTAGCAAACATAAATTCACACAGATGTAGGGCCACAATTATAGCTTATGCGTAAATGTACCTTCAGTAAATTAACAGTAAGAAGTGCTTAGAGCTTGGACAAATTCTCCACATAAGTCACAACAACTGAAGATTCAAAAGGAAGATCCACCCCCCCCCCCTTTTTTTTTTCCCCCAAATAGATTCTCCGTATTCATTTAGTGTTCCTATCTTCTCCCACTTGCTTTGCTTAGTTTAGGTCACAGGCTTTGCTGATTGTAGTCTTTCAGCTTTGTAAGTGTTAGAAGTCGCCTTGGCACTGCTACTGTCCCTTTACACCTTGAATTTTTTTATGGAATTTTACTACCTTTTGCTAGGGTTGAAGGAACTCTTTCAGGAAGAGGAAGCCCTCTAAGCCCTTCTTGGGACTATAGCAAATGTATGAACCTCCTCAGGAAATTCCAGAATAAAGAGCCTTTCTAAGGTCCTCTTGGAAGGGAGCATTGAAAACACACTGAAGTAGATTCTGAGAGCTCTTTGGAAGGGAAACTCCAGTTGGTGTGTTCTTTTTTTAGAAGACTGTTTTTGCAAAGTGAATGAGCAGGACCAGAACCTCAAGAAATTCCTCCAAAGAAAAGCAAACTTTCTGCATTGCTGGGGCTCCAGCAGTCATGCTAAATATTCCCAAAGATAAGCAGTCCCTCACACCTGAAAACCTTCTAAGGTCTTTGCTTTAAGGCAAAGCCTGAGACCCATTGGTACAGTTTTGCAACTGATACTTTTACAGAATGAAATGTGAATTGCTATTTATTGTATCACAATGATGGAAGCATATGTTATTTTTGATAAGTGTATATGTACGTTTAGGGATTTGGCAGGAAATTGAGACTATTGCTAGCAGTTTCCACCTCTTGCTACCATAGGTAAAACATCTTCATGGGCAACAGGAAAAGGTGCTGCATTTCCTTTTAACCATAGTTTAGGAAATTCATCAAGTTTCTTCCTTGCAATTTGTATGAGTGGGTTTGTCATTAAGTATTACTGATTGCAGCAACAGTATGCTCAGAGAGATAACATTTTACTTCAAACCATTCTATTTACCTTTAGACTTACTGCTAAAGTAATGGGTGATAATTTGGAAGAGCTTCACTGATTTTAAACCTTTGTATTTATTTATAGCCATCACATAAAATAACAGTGCTGGAGAACTAGAAAGGTGCTATTCAGTATGGATGAAGCCTGAATAAAGATTACTAATGACAGCAAAAAAATAGCTGTGAAATTCACAGGGAAAATGTGTGAAGCTGTGAGGAATTGACCCCTCAATTGCTATTCCTATTTCTTAACTATAAAGACAATCTCTTGTCTGCAGGAATTTTATTAGACGAAGAACAGACCACTCTAAAAGGCTTCGCAGCTTCTCTTGGAGTTGAGTCTTTAAGAAAATATATTTCTTAGTATTAAAATATTAATTAAAAAAAAACCCAAACTAAAAATTGTCTTTGACCAAAAGGTGTTGGTTCAGAGTAATTAATGAGTCTCTCCTATGCACTTTTGATGTGAGATTTATACCTTTTCAAGATGTCTTGAAAAACCATCCAACCATCCACAATGGCTCCCAGCACAATGGTTGGAGTACCATGGATTTGTTTACACGAGTAAAGGAGATGGGGGGAGGTGGGAGTGGTCAGATTCAAGAGGACGGTTGGTCTAAGAAGGAAAGAAAGAAAGAATGGATGGGTGTTCTTGACCTAGCTGCAAGAAATTTCCTTATTTCAAATATAATCAGGGAAGAATGAAAAAAACCTAACACGTTCTGTAGCAGTCAGTTAATCATTATATTGTTTAGTATTCACATAATCCTCTTCAGTATAGCGTTTAATATTTAGTGTATGACTAGCAAAGCCCTTCATTCCTTGGATGGAGATTTTGTACATGTTTTGGGGAGTTGGGAATCCAGAATCCCTTCAGATTTCAGGAGAGTTTCATGCCGTTTGAAAATCCCACTTTAAGGCTTACCTACATTTTCTTTTTTTGCAGCTGGCCTCTCCCTAAGTGCAGTGAAGTGTTTGGAGAAAAGAGCTTTCTCACCATACTGTAATTCCACTGGCAAAGAATGCTTGGGGGAGAGAAGGGTACTATGGCTTGTCCTAGATGTGACCAGCTGAGCAAGTCACAATTGTGCTTTCTGCCCTTACAAAGTATTGCATCTGCTTTCATTCTGCGAGTGCTCTGTGAGGCTTCATAGCCTACATCTAGGGTAGCGCTACTACAGGTTTAGTGCTGTAACTGCAAGCTCTGCACACACCAACTTACGATTCCCGTATCTTCAGATCACATGTGTTTCTTATGTCTTCCTCTTTAAAAAGTCATTAAAGGACTTTTATTTGTCTTGATATATGGAAATTATTAGCATGTATCTCTAGTCCAGTTTTGGTACATGCTAATCACATTTTCATGGATTGCAGGAGATTTTTGCTTAGAAATAATAGGATTTGGTTTTGAAGCTGTTTAATACAACTCGCCTGTTCTGTCAACATCTGTATTGACAGCTCCCTCTTAGCATTAAGTTTTTAAGTAAATCCATGGTTCTCACAGAACAATTAATTAGTCTTTGGAAATAGAACAAAGACTGACATTGTCTAAGAGAAAGGAGTGGCCACCAGAGTTGATTAATTGGTGTTTATTCAGGTAGTGGGTAATTGTTATTTACAAACTATATTAAAGACTTTGTCATCTCAGGATGTTTTTGAAAACACATATGACTTCATTATAAAGTCAAATTCGATTTTACTGATTACTGAATCAGTACTAAAATTATAAATGAGTCCGCTTTTGAGATTTTCAGATCCTAGAAATTTACTTGGAAATTCAGCTTATTATAGACTGTGAATTTTTGGCTCAGCTTGTTGTCAAGATGGCATTCAGATGTGACTCTGAAAATCCTACAAAAGGTATGGTGTTCATATGTTGGACTTGGATCGAGGCCATTCCTAGTTAAAATGAGCAAAGGCTAGGCAGAGTAGGCAGCGTATGCGGTATGTGAATTGTCTTGTCCCAGGCTAAGTTATGACCATCTCTACATCTTCCTTGTCTTTTATGATACTAATTTAAACAGTGTACAGTGAGTAACTGAAACAATTTATAGCTGGATGTCAATGCCATACTGAGAAATGGCTTGGACCGAAAGCAGGCATTGTATGAGCAAAGCCTGATGATACTTCACATTTAAACTTTATTAGGAAATGTAGCTGAACCATTTAGAACTAAATGTTTGACAAACTATTATTTTTGTTAGATCGTTAAACCGGATTGCCTACTTTATATGATATTTAGAAAGACAGGACACAAGTGTTGTTTCCAGATTATTTATTCTTGTGCCAGATCAATTGTCCATTTATTTTTAAGTATTTATGATCATCTCAGTTTTGCCCTGATGTTGGTAATGGTTACGTTTATTTACTCTTACGGTTTTCCAAGTTCTGGACATGGAGACATGCTGAAGTCTTTTCAGCTCCCTTGACTGTACAGCAGGTTAATGGGATAGCTCATCTTCCAGAGAGCTCTGAAAACCAAGGCTTTATCTCTTCTCCCAGCATATGCTGAATGCAATTAGGCACCAGTTCAGAAAAGGCTTTGTAAACATTCTGAATCTGTGCCACATCTTCTGGTCTTAGGAGCTGCCAAATGCCTAAATGCTGTATTCAAACCAGATGTCTAAATACATAAAATGAATGACTGAACAAAGTGCCTCCTTAGTAGAGCATATGCCTATAGGATGGACAGACCTGAGGGGTCACAGATCAGCTCCAGAACATGATGTTCTGCCAACCTACATTCCTGGCCACTAGGAGGGAGACCAGAATATACTGTCTCCTGGATGAGCTGTACCAGGAAGGAGCACCCCCTCGCTCTCACTTTTTGCTCTCTTGGTATGGGATACCAAGCCTCAGGAATCTCTGCAGTATCATAAGGCAAACTCTGTCACTTCTTAGTGAGGACACCTGCCTCTGGGACACCGAGGTACTTGTTCAGCAGGAGCAGTTTGAGTACATCTGGGTTTTCACCTGAGCAGCATCCACTCAACCATTATGAATGGGCTGCCTTGATCTTGTTAGGAAGTTTACATAGTACAAGGTACACAGAAAAAGAGCTTCTTTGTAAAATAACTGAAGTACTTCACTGACTGTTAAGGCTGCCAAAGTGGTTTTCTCTTTTGTTGAAAGCAGAAAGAGAGAAAATCAAAAATGGATGCAATACTTAGAATTAACATTATAGACGTTAGCTCAACTGTGGTAGTGGGCAAAACCGAAAGCAAAACTGAAACACACTTGAGCAGGTACAGTAACCTACATTATAAATGTATTATAATTTTATAAATCATATCGTGTGTGTAGTATGTAGTGTGTGTTGAAATTGTTCATAGAACAATTTCACTAGGCAGTCTTAGTCTTTGTCACTCCTTCTCAAAAGAAATAAACCTGATCCTTTCTGAGCTGTGTTTAAAACAAAGCATAAGATGCATTTATATTCCTAGTCTTCCTAGAACCTGAAGCTTTAGTGATCTTAAAAAGCTGATTGGCTTAGTTTCCCTTCTACGTAAGGCTGCCTAATTCAAGGTTCTGAATAGTACATGTATGCATTGAGATGGACTGTGCACAATCTTAAGAGAAATGCCTGCAAGGCATTAAAACTTGAACCCAGACACTATTGTTTTGGATGCCCTATAAATAATTTTATTAATAATCTTGAGAATAGCTAAATTGATCCAGGAAGTTTGTGATGAGAGGCTACTGGCAATGTAGTAATTCTGTAGGAAGGTGAAGTAGTAGTAGTAATTCATGGTAAGGCAAGGTAATAACTCTCTCCTCTCACAACTGTCTAAGAAAACCCTCTGTATAGTCAAATAAGTCTTGAATAGTTATTCTCCTTTGTAACAATGACAAGCATAGAAATAAAATAATTTCAGCGTATTTATTAAAGGATAGCAGTGGTGTAGGGCGCTCTCACTAGCAGAATGTCTTTTTTCCTACTAGGTATGGCAATGTGGAGGAAGTGTTGAGGTTCTACCTTGCTCCAGGATTGCCCACATTGAAAGAGCACATAAACCATACACAGAAGACCTAACTGCTCATGTCCGGAGAAATGCACTAAGGGTGGCTGAAGTCTGGATGGATGAATTTAAGAGCCATGTCTATATGGCATGGAACATACCCCAGGAGGTGAGTCACAAAGACCAGTGTTTACAAGCTTTGGCTTTAGATCCTTTTGGGTTTGGTTCCTACTCTGAATTTTCATTTTTCTCCTAGGATTTTGTTATTTGTATACACATATGTATGTATTTATGTCTTACATACAGGCATAAGATATGCCTATACCTACACACTTATATATAAAAATATATATGTGTAGTTGTGTCTTATTCTAGAATAATTTCTTTGTCTTCAGGTTCCTTAAAAATTTATTTCTTGTCAAGTTCATCATCCTCACTGATGACTCTTCATGGAGTTTTTAATCTAGTAGCTGCAGAAATGTGGAAAAAAGAGGCATCAAATCTATATTACATATCTTATTTTGAATTTGAGTTTCTTATTTACCATCAGCTATAATTCCACCAGATTTGTGAGGGGAGTCCTGCCAAGGGGTGTTAACATCTATCAATTCAAGTGTGGGTGTATCACTCTTGAGTAATTTCACATCAGAGTAAGGGTGGCTGGGTGTCTTGACATATGGCAGAATCTAGCTGCAACTCCCTTTTGGCCTGCTTGTCCAGATTTCTTTTCCATAGATGAGCAATGATTGGTCCATTTTGTATTGAAAAGATAATGTCAGATGGCTAACCTGAGAGTTCAGTATGACATCTGATTTTAGTTGTTTTTCACTTCTGTAGTCAATCGTATTTAATCTGTGAACTCTTAAGAGCTATAGGGACCTGTTCTGGAAAATATTCAGATCCGTGTAGAGGGTGGAAACCATGGCTGTGTTGAATTTGAGGTTTGACTTACAGTGTACCGTTCTCATTACAGCAAAAGCAAATATTCTAGATTTAATTAATTAGCTTGGTCATTTATTTTTTCTTTAATAAAATCTCTCTGAGTCATTTTGCAACTGTTCAGAGAAACTGGTTTTGCAGTGATTTCTGGTTCGAGAAATAAGATGCTGTACTTCTCCTCCTTTAGTTTAATAAGGAAAAAAGGTTAGAAACCAAAAAACAGCTAGATATATCAATGCTGATGTTGATTCAGCTGCTTTCAATAGTTTCCTTCATCTCTCATGGTTAAAATTAAGTAATTTTGGTGAACTGGGGAAGTCATTGTCGTATTTTCAGGTTACAGGATTAGCCACACAATATACCATGAAAGCACCAGGAAAAAAATCCTCTGTGATCTGGTATGGGGAAAGGACGTTTCTGGAAGATAGTCCCTTGTTCACAGAATCCAAGCTACCCTTTAAGTGTCCCTGTTTTGAGTAGTTGCACAGCAGTGCATACAAGAATAAAGACATTTCTGGAAGATAGGGTTACTTATTTTACATCAAAACAATTTCAAATGGATTTTATTTGTGATTAACCTGATAGAGTTAAATTTCAGTTTCTCTTTTTTATTGTTAGTTATTTTCCTGAAGATTGGTTGATCTTCATTGGTTGATCAAGTTTCAGTTTTTTGACTTGCAAACATAGCATTAACACAAAACTTAGAAATTCCTTTTGCTAACACATATTTGCATAATATTCATCCAGATATGATGGTGGTGGTTCTTAATCTTGTGCAAAGTTGATATCTGAATGCAATTTGGAAATCAAATTCATAAAGAATACAAAGATAAGTTGTTGTTATTTTTGCTTGTTAAATGGAAATTTAACAAGTAATAACACAGTCTTGACTGTGCCAATAGATCAGAAAAAAAAAAAGCCTGTTATGATCAATTTTAAAACTCATTAAACAAAGGGAAGAAATATGTGTTATTAAACAAAGGAAAAATAAATGCAGTGTGTGGATTGAACCGATTTCTTCAGGTCACAGAGTGCATCAGGGTGTTTGCACGGTACATCTTGTACTGCCAAAACTGATTTTGTGCATAGTTTTGAAGATGAATAACAAGTTTTCTTACTACTTCAACCTCCAGTCATTTTCCTACCACAAATGTACTAATCATTGCACTGAACTGCCTGAATAAATTGCAATGCAGATTATATTCTCTCTTCATCTTCTCAAAGGCTACTGCTGTCAAGCCGTAGTGCAGACTTAAAAGCTGGAAATGGCAAGTGCTAAATCAGCTTTTAATAGTGGTAGCCTCTTCTGCAATGTAATGAGATGCCTCTGTTGTAGGGGGAAATCTATTACTGCCTGTATGTACGGAACCTGTAGCACAAAGAACCTTCATTTGTATTTCTCACCGCTGTAGGAAACCAAATAAACACGCACATTTAAAAGATACTAGGAGACAGCTTAGTTTCCCCGGTTGTAACAGGCCTATAAAGCCTGAATCTACTCATTACCTAGTTAATTGCTACAGGATGTTCAGAGACAGTATGGCACCTTTGTGATCATCAGAAGGCTTTCCTGTCAGATGGGGTCGGTGACTTACAGCTGGGTACATTCAAGTGTTGTTCACCCAGCTTCCATCTTTTGCCATGTGGAAAATAGGGAAGGACTTAGAAGAGTGTCGGGGCTCTGTTTTGTTCTGACAGCCTGCCAGGTGCTCAAGTATCCCAAATCAGTTGTGTAATTTGAAGCTAGCTGTGTTCATTGTGTGAGGCCTGGTGCCAAGAATCAGGGGAAGAGCTCCGAAGACCTGGGACTTCCTTTTCCTTTCCCATGCTAAACTTTGTGAGTGCTGAACTGATTGTAGAGCAGAATTAAGGAATTTTAAATTAAGGAAAGCTTTTAGCCTTTTAAGGGAAAGAGGAAAATACAGTACAAAATTACATTCCCAAGCACTGTAAATGAATCAGTCAGTATAAAGAAAACCTACATCATTAGTGGGAGTCCTCTTTTATACATCAAAAGGTTAGGAGCAGTGCAGTCTCTGGTTGGTATAGAAACGTCAGTAGAAAGAGGGAATATTCAGTGTAAAGCAGCAACCTAAAAAATAACTGTGAGCTTGTGGAACACTTGTAATACAGACTTCCAGTAGGCAGGGGGCAAAGAGATGGTGGATGAAAAAGGCTGGGGATGGATTAGGTCAAATTTAGATATCAGACTGGATGGCAATATTTCTGTTTCATCTTTGCCTACCTCAAGATTAAGTTAAGGGTGAAATACCAGAGAGGAACAATTTTCAAATCAAACTTAGCTTCAGCTTAGGCAAAGAGATACTGAGACATCATTGTGAGAGATGTGCAGAGAGGACAGACAGATAGCATAGCCAAATATTGGTACACAAGTGGATAACTACAGGAGTAAGTCTCTATCTGGAAGCTGATAAAATAGTGCACTGGTAATGGACTGACTAGGTAATAGAAACATATTCAGTTACAACAGTCAGGACTTTCCATGAAATATGTTATTCCAAAATGTTAACCACAGGACCTGGTTTTTTCCATGAAAGAATTCCCAGATCTCCAAGAAGCCCCATAGTCAGATGTTTCCAAAGGTTTTAAGTCTTTGAGAGCTAATAATAATAAAAAGGAGTTAGACTCATTTGGCACTGTGCTGTGACTGTCCTCTTGGGATCTCTGTGGGTGGCTCTGAAGTACTAAGCGCTTCATATGGGGATCTCGGATACTATGGTGATTTCTGCATTGCAACTACTTAGATAAATAGATTCAGAAAAGCACTTAAAACCCAAAGGAAAAAAAAAATTCAAGTCCCAGAAGCAAGAGCTGTGCTCTCCATGTGTCCTCCCCTATGTTTCGGGGGCTTGGACCAATTTAGTACCTGATCCCAGGAATCCTTGTTAGTGCTGGAAGTCAAATGTCTGTGAGCTGGCATCCTCCTTTTCCTTCACACGAGTGGAAGATACACTGGCAAGTGCAGCCAGAGTGGCGCATGAGCGGGATTTGTCCATGGGACCAGTTGGTTGTCTTGCAGCACCCTACACCATGTTCCTCTATCTAGTCACTTGCTAGAAAAGTCAGGAAAAAATGGTCACTTAAGGAATAGTTCCACATAAAGTTTTATGAATGGTATAGGGCTTGAGGGGAGGGGAATCATCATTTTTAAGGATTAACTTGAGTTATGCCTGTTTATGCCAGACCTCAGTTTCCTACTTTTTAGTATACTTTGCTAATGTGGAAGTCAATTTTACTTTAGTTAGAAAATGCTTCCATAATAAAATATACTTGTTCCAGATTAACATAAATTCAGTGCTTTGGGATGTAAGAAGCAGTCGTTGCTTCAGCAGCTTATAAACCTCGATATGTATAAAGATACCTTTTTGATGTGTAACTAAGAAAATTCAATGCTTCCAATGTTATTTTTAAATCATATCTGGTGGCTGACAAAATCTTCAGGGTGTTTATGGCCCAGTAAAGACTGTTGTTTAAGTCGATAGATTATAGGATTTCTCTGTGAAAATTTATTTATCCTGCATTTTATTCTGAGGCAGAAGTGGTAGAACACAGTGTGGACCAAAATGTCTCATTTTACTTTCTGTCAAATAGCAGCCGTGGATTTGCACTTAGATCCCTCTCTCAAATTTCCACTGCATGATTTTAATGTGATAAATTATTGATTTTTATATACAGGGACTTTATGAAACTCACGCTTTATGATCTGCTCTTATGATAAGCAGAAATTAGGTTAGCCAGAAATGTAAAGGAGAATAAAAATCTGGGGAGAGAATATTCTGGAATTGCTTTTAACAAAAATAGCAACTTCTCTTTTTACGTTACAAGAGAAATTTAATAAGTGATGCGTCAGAAAGGTGAGCAGAGCTTCTGCTCTTTGCAGTGAAGCAGTAAACGCAGGCTTCAGAAATGGCCAGAAAGTGTCATATACTAACGATTAGGCCACAGTGAGACGCCAGCAATAAAGTGGTTTCTAGGGTAACTTGCTACTTCCTGCCAATTACTTTTCGATTTGGAAAGTGCCAGGAAATTAGAGAACAACACTGATACTCATTGGAAGCTAGATCTAAACCCCACTGAAGTCAATAGGAGTGGTTCCATTGACCAAAGAAGACTTTGAAAGAGACCCCACCATGGTGACCTGTATCGTATTTAATTGGGGCACTCACAGAGTGTGTGTGGGTAACAGACGCACTTCGCAACCAAAAGCTGATAATTATCATAGGTGATAATCATCTTTGCAATGAGGGAGACTCTGGATGATTAGTTTACACAGAGGTGTATCGCTGATGTCTTTTCTGCTTTTTCTGTCCCTTGTTTTATGTGCAGGACTCTGGAATTGATATTGGTGATATTTCTGAGAGGAAGGCCTTGAGGAAAAAGCTCCAGTGCAAGACCTTTAGGTGGTATCTTGTCAGCGTGTATCCAGAAATGAGAATGTATTCAGATACTGTCGCCTATGGGGTGGTAAGGATCTTGTTTACATTTCCAGTTCTAAAAAGGTGGGGGAGAAAGGTGTCATAGTGGAGGAAGTTCATGAGGACAATGCCTGGCTCGAAGTAGAAGAATCAGATAAACTTGAAGTTGCTAGTTAAACAATTTGTTAGACTGGTTAGTTGACAGAGACAGCTGCTCTGCTGTAGTTTATGCTGAGGTAGTCTGAACGTTATCTTCCTCCCTGATTTTTTGTTTGTTTGTTTCATGGCTTGCATTCCACTCAGAGATACTCAAGGCATGATTTTTTACACATGTTGGAGTTGTCAGTTGGAAGGTTTCTGGCAGCAGGTGAATTAACAAAACAGGCTCAGGATTTCAACTGCAAGCTTCTTAATATTGTACCCAGGACCTCAAATGCCTGTATTTTGGGATCATCTTCATCATTACTTGTGTGACAGTAGTACCCTTGTCTACGATGAAATCATGCTTGAGTTGTACTGTGCTAATTAAAGCCCCTAGAAAACTGGCAATCTAAACATTGAGGGCAGGTGTGCATGACATTGAAGATGACCACAGTAAGTTACTATGGGCCCATAAGCTAGTAGAGCTAGGACATCCTTTTCACATTCTCTATCCAGTGTCATATTCACAAAAATTGATTCCTGTGAATTAAATTCACCTTTTTGCATGCAAGTCCCAATTAGGAAACATAACTAGTAAGAGCAGATTATACAAGTGAAAGATTTGGTTTGAGACATTCCTCCTCAAAAAGAAGTCTGAGTTACGCAGTTTGCCAGGCTCTGAGAAGACCCTTGAGGGTGCCGTAGAGCAGCTACTCCATTTTGGCAAATGAAAAGATTGTATGCCCCACAAAAATGAAATGATTGTATGACCCCTTTGATGATCAACTGATGATCAAAAATTATCGCGCTGGCTTTTCATACAATCAAAAAAGCGAAGAAGAACACTTCCAACAAAGGTTTAGGTCATTGTTGAATGCATGAGATAATGGTTACCTTCACACACACACACACACACACCCCACCCCACCCCCCCCCCCACCGTGTTCAAGGAGCCTCTTCCATAGACTGTGTGGAATTGCCCTCAGCAACGCCATGATCTAATCAGGTACGGAGTTTCCTCAGCAGAAGGAGGCATAGCAGCTAACAGGTGCATGGTTCTGCTTGTAGGTACCTCTGGCTAATAAGTCTTTGATTGCAGGTAGAAGTGATACTAGATAAAAAAAGGAAGACCAGTGGAATAGCTAAGGTACTTGTTGTGTAGTCTCAGGATTAACTCCGCATCATGTAAGTCGAAATAAAAATCAGTGAACAGGCACCCTGTGAATTTATATTCTGCTGAAACTTTTTCATCAGTTTTTGAAGGTTCCTTGCTGGCAATGTACAAACCAAAAAGAATCAGAAGAGTTTGTTACAGAAATACTGAACTCACTGGTCAGCAGAACATCCATAATAATGCACATGAGGCAGTCTTTTGTCCGCGGTATGAAAGTAGCCTCATCAGTTAAGAAAGATGTGAGGAGTAAGTCTTATTTCATCATTTGTACTATCACAAAAGAAGTAGTGGACAGCTATGGTAACGTATCTGTACAGGTAAAGGGGGAGTGTTTTATGAAATACACAGCTTACTATTTTATGAAATACTGTTGTATGAAAGAAAAAGTGCCCCAATCTTTTTAGTAAAAGAATTGCTTGGATCTCTAATCCTCCTTCATGTCTGCTTTCCTGTTCACTTGAATGTCTTATAATGGAGAAAGATGTGCTATTTCAAAGCAAGTCAGCTGCTTGCATATTCTCTGAGTGCTTCCATTCATCAACTGTATTCATTTTTTTTGTAGAAAATAGAGATATTGCTACTATAGGATTATCATTAATTTTAAAAAAACCTGAGTAATTACAAAAGTTCTTTGAATAGAGGTGAGGGTTAGGATATAGGCATCTACAGTATCACCACCCACATTTACTTCCTGAATCCTAAATTTCCTCCTGTTTTGTGAGAGTTAGGAAAATAGTTGTATCATTCATATCTAGTTTATGCTGTGGCATATAGCTAGGGTTAGGGTTGGTGGCAGAGTAAAGGTTTGGGAACCAAATTTCTTTCTGAATTCTGCAGTACCCTTAGAGTTAGGAGAAAGCGATGTCAGTGGACCACAAGCTGATGTATTTAGTGTAGGGACCGGCTCCCTGACTTCAGCTTCGTGTTTGAGATAATTTTGCAAATTCAGAATTTCAGTAGTCTAGTTCATCTCTGTGTCCTGTAAGGCTCTTAAGTTTGAAAGGGAGCAAATGGCAGTATTGACTAATTATTTCCATTTTTCAGCGTGGGGACTGGCGACCTGGTTATATTTTGGGTTGTAATTAAGTCTTGGTAGTCTAAAACTGCATTACCCAAGTTAATTGTTGGTTGCCACAAAGCCACTAGATTTTGGACAGGGATGGTTCCTAAGAGTCTGGGCCTCAGATTTTGAAACAGCATTATTAGTGAACAGGCCAGTGGCTTTTTTATTTTTCTGTTTTCTGTAAGGATCATTTCTCTACAGATATTCAAGTTAACTGTAGAGTTGTCATTGGGATAAGAGTTTGAGAAATTAAATCTGAAGAGTTCATTTTATTTTTTTGTTTTCAAGATTCATAAGGGGAGGACTAGTGTTAAAAGGAATATAGTGTTTTGTCTCTTTCTGTAGTGCCTGATCACCAGACTGCTGCTGCTAGGGTTAGGGTCATGTTTCTTTTTACAGCTTGGGACTCTAAAGTCTCTGTATCTGTTTTATTGCTGGGTTGGCCCTCTCACCTAAGTCGTGTGCTGATTTTGGTCAAGGCAAATTTTTTTGCTTCCTTTACTATGGGGATTGTTGTGGAAAAGGTTATAACATTAGGGCTAGAACAAGCATTAGAATTTGAGTTTGTGGAAGAAGTTTTGAAAAGCCAAAGGTACTGATGGATACAGGCATGAATTAATAAGGCTGATATTTATCATTGGTTTGGATAGAGAGTGGTGCCTAACATCTGATTACGATTAGAGTCATGGTTGTGGTTATGTTTATGGCTAAGAAATACAAAGCTTTGAGAGAGGAAACTAATTCTCGAGGCTTGTGGCTAAGAATAAGGGCAGTATTGATACCTAACGCATATTTTCTCTTCAATGCTGAGATTTGTCCTGTCTGTTATTGAATTTAGAGTTACATTTGTAGTTGGAAATCTTGTAGAGATGAGTTCATGCTTTTGATTTTATTCACTGCCTGGCTTCAGTCTCTGGCTTGTCCACACTTCTTACATACTAGTGCACTTCTAGACTTCCTTTCTAAGCATATCAACTTGTTTTCCTCAAAGGAGGCCCCTGTACACAGCTGACAGGACTGCTCACGTAATCACAGATGGTTGCAAACCACATCACCTCTTCACTCCCTCCATCAGACAATTCTTTCATGTTCTCTGAACTGATCTTATACCACTGAACACCTTTATACAAGCCCAAGGGTATGCAATCCACATCTTTGGCCTCACACTCTAAAAAGACCTTCCAGCTATCTGTGCTCATTAATTTAGCACTTCACTTTCAGAAAATTCTGTCTCAGCATTGCACAGTAATATATAGGGCTTTGTGATGAACAGGGCCAAGTACTTTGCAGTCTGTTCATAGCTGGATTGCTGTGCGTGGGTTAGCCCAGAATAATGCAAAGAAGAGCTAGTGCATACCAATTGGCCAGAAGTCTCCAAGCATCAGTAGAAAGGATTTTTTTGAATTATTTCCAGAAATCCGAAGACTCTTCTGAGTGATTCTGAAAAACTGTTTAATTACAGGGCTTTCTCCTATGTTTGAAACTCCATCCATACTGCTCCACTAGCTGCACTGATAAAAAATTTGTCTTTTGTATATAGTGTGTACCACAGATTCATTAGACTTAATATTTTAAAAATGTATATCAAAAATCATTGTTACTTCTGAAGGCTTTTTGAAATCTACCCTCCCTGAAACCTTGTGCAATGTTATTGAAATCAGTAGTGTTAGATTATCTACAAGGAAGAATTTAGACCAGGTGCTTTCTCTTCAATATCTTCACTGCAACAAGTATTTTTAATTTTGTGTATTTCCTTGTTCAACTACATATGATTTTTTTGCAAAGAAAATAATCACACCATCTTTTTCTTATGTAAGACGTGCTTGATTTATTTTTCTTTCTGTTTATTTTAGCTGCAGAATTCCCTGAAAAGTGATTTGTGCCTTGATCAAGGGCCAGACACGGAGAATATCCCAATCATGTATATCTGCCATGGAATGACACCACAGGTTAGTTTGTCTAATGATCTCTGATATTGCTGCTCCTCTTAGTAGACTGTGTAGGAGGAACCATCTTGTCCTGTCATTGTTTTTCTGCAACAATACCTCTGTAAGCTGTTTAGTAGCTCTTTTATAGAAAGCTAGAACATTATTTCTGCTGTAAATTGAGAATCACTGGTACAACAGCACTTTGACAGTGAAGTTTGTTTATTCATTTTGAAAGAATGTAAGGAATATGAGAGTCAGCACTGACCCAGATTTGTTGATAAAATCTTTCATTTCTGATCTTTAACTGTGCATGCCATATGAATGAAACAATGCATTTTAAAACATTTTACATACATACATATGTATACTCAACTCACAGTTTATTTACACATCTGAAGCAACATCTTTTTTACTTGATGCATTTTCTGTCTCATTTTCACAAATGTGCAATGTACAGCCACCTTCTTCATACCATACAGCTGTGTCAAATTCCACACACTGCTCTTGTGAAAGCCCTTCTTCTAAAGCTCCTTTTTTTTTCTTTCTCTGCTGTTGTCCTGTTACTCTAGTATGTGCCAAAGACTCAAATTACCAAAACCTTTCCATTGTCTTACACAACAGCTGGATTTAACTTGGCAAACACAAGGGTTAAGACATTGTATCTCCCCAAGTAGCTAAGTATATGGGCATAGGTGAAAGTGTTTCTAGGCAAATCTTGACAGTAAAAATAACATCACATGGTCTAGAACATGCTTGTCAAAGACAGATGTGCAGATTATCTAACTCTGAAAAGTAACATAAGCAAAAATGACATAAAGGAAATGTATGTATTTGTGGGAGTGACTGAAGAAACTGAAAAATCCCTCCAGTTTGAATCACTTTTTTCTCTGACTACCTTTTATATTTGTTTTCTCAAAAGGACCCTATTATGCTCCACTTAAGTTATGCATTGTGGTTTTACCCATGGAATTGTCAGTTACGTGATTTGACTATACAGCAAATGAATCCTCCTAATATCTCAGAAATAAACACAGAGCAACAACGTAATCTTGTCCTCTGTACCTGGATCTCATAGTGACCTGGAAACATAAGTTTGGTGAAATGCAGATATGATTCTGCACTTCCTTGCCAAGTTGCACGTGCTGCAAACTGTGTTCTGTGCTGGCTTCCTTCGCTGAGGGCCTTTAATATTGATCACTAGTGGCATCATGCTTGAGTAAATTATGAATGATGAAGACAAAAATATCTGAAAATCCCATCCATCAGACTTGCTCACTGCATGGGCTGTGGCTTATTTGTCACATAATTATGTGGTAACCACTGTTTGCCTCCAGGAGGTTTTTAAGCTAGTCCTCAGTGTTCGCTAAGGAACTGTGTAATTCACCCATGTGCCAGAGCCATTATTCTTCATCTTCTGGGAGGACGCCATAACTCTCTTCTGGCATATCATCTGTGATAACAACACACTACAGGCATGGCTGTAAATTCCAATTAGAAATTTTAATTATAGTTGAGACAAACAACAACAACAACAAAAGTCACTTCAGTTAGCACAGTTCAGTATTCACCAGATCAAAAACTACCTTTGAACGTCAGATGAAGTTCTGTATAAATGACATAGCAGCAAATAAATGCCAGAGGGGAAAAAAGGCAAGGGACACTTTTCTTGCCAAGATTCCGCTCCTTTCATAATTACAACGTTGTGTCTCCTTCCCATTACTATGTATTTAATTTTGTAACTAATGATGTTAAAAACAACCCCCAAAAAGGCCCACATATAAGCGAGATCCTGGTAATGAGTGAGAACTTTCTTTTAAAAAGGAGTAGACTTTCTCTTTGTTAGGGATTATGGTATTAACAGGGAAAGCACTAACAAACACTATTTGGCATACTACTATGAGATTTCCATTGCACATATTGCATCTCTTGGTTAAGCAGAGCTGCAGCCATTTACATTTCCTCTAGCATATTGGAAATATATGAATAAGCACTACTTTTAATCTTGGTGAACCTGCCAGTAACCACAAAAGATATTGGTGAGATGCTAATTTTATTCTAGTAGTGGTGAAATGCTATATAAAAAGGGGGGTATTTTGCCCACCTGGCAGTCCTTATCAAAATAGATCAGTCAAAAAGATTAGTCCCCTGATTCAGGACTGCTTGTATAACTGAGGGTTTTGGTGATGCCATTCTTAGCTCTGGTGCAAATTTTTACTGTTGCAGCTATACCATTTATGGTTTTAGAGCTGCCACCGTGGAGGGCTTTGCACAATTGCATCTAGATGTGCATTAATATATCTGGCTGCCAGGAACCATTCCCTCATACGCAGTTTAAGTTGCTGTTCTTAGTTACCGTTGTAGCCTCTCTTCTAAATCAGGTAACCTCCTTTTTTTTTTTTTTTTTTCCCCCCACTAACCTCTTTCAGATGTTTTGGGATTTTCATCTTTTTGCATGGGAAATGGCTTAGGTGAGGTGTTTGACATCAACTAATAGTTTCAGAATTGTACATACAGCTACTGTTTTCTTTTAGCATGTTTTATACAAGAAAGAAATCATTGAAGTCAACAGAAAGGGAATTAAAAATCCATGCTCCATTTTTTGCAGACAATATCGAGAACATCATGTGTAGTTTTACAATTAAAAGCAGTAGAAAATGGCAAGGAAATATCCTCAAATATTGCAATGAAATGATCAGAAATAATTTTTCCTGCCATGCTTCGGTTTCATTTTAAACAGACATCAGAATTAGTGATGGTAAGACTGCTGTGATTCAGAATCCCCAACCTTTCAGCAATCCACTCCATATGTCTACTGTAACTAACATTAGCATATTCATAGTTCATTCCTGCAAGTATCTTAGAGTGCTTTATAACTGTGTTTATTTTGTAGTACTGTTCTACAAATAGAGAAACTGATGCAAATCTTACATGTGGTTAAATAGTAGGATGGAATGGAAAATCAGAACATAATCTGTCCGTTTCCTTAGTCCTCTGATACTACTAATGAGAAAGAATTTCTCACAGCAAGTTATTTGGCTTGGCCTGAAAAGACAGAGGGCACTTGAAAAACTAGAATCTGCAATTAGCTATGTTTTGTACCCTCCTCCTGTCTTCAGAGAGTGCTTCCTGGGGTTAGCTGTATTTTGTCCTGGTCCCCAGGAGCCTGGACACTTCAGGAGTTATGATACCATCCACTGAGTAGAGCAACTTGCACGCTCAACCAGTGAAAAAAACAGAAGGGGTGGCAATTCTGCAAGGCGTTCTCATGAATCTAAGGGAAGAATTGCTATTACTTTAGTAAGAATTATTTCATTACAGAATGTTGCCCAGATAATTATAGATTCTGTTGAGAACTTCTTTGTCTTTCTAAGTGGTAGCATCTGAACAGCATAACTTTCTAAGTTGCTCATCCTCCGCTGATCTGCTGCTGGGGGACTGTATTGCTTCCTACGCATCACATCCTTCCATTTCTGCCTTTGGTCGCTGTCTGTCCAAAATAAACACTGTTGTTACTATTCCCATGTGTACAGCAACATACAGTACGTTGGCGTAATTTCCCAGACTCGTCAGCAAGAACATCACTATCACACCTGAGCATCTGCTATTACTTCTCATAGCCACCATGGGTACCGGCCAGCTATTAGATGTGCCTGAAGCAAGGCCGTAAGGTGGTTTTAGTACCTTTGGTGTGCTGATGGTCAACTGTTTGGAAAGGGTTTTTAGCGTATGTCTTAGCCTGCCATATCAAGCCTCCTCTGCTGTGCAGTGCTGCTGCTTCTTAGAACGGCTGAACAAAACTGACTTTTGCAACTATTAAAATAGCTAACATAGTAAATGCAACATGGTAAAATAGTTAACAACAGTAGTTAAAATAGGTTCCTACTACACCATTCAGTGGTGGTAAAAATCATGTTGCTTTAATTGCATGAGAACAGCTCAGAGGCAAAGCACAACAGCCCACAGTTGTTCTTGGCCAAACAGACTAAACTGGAGACAGCTGCGGGGTGTGAGGAAGCAGCCCCCCTTCAGTGTAATGATAGAGGGAAACAGGAAAATTGGGAGATGAGATGGAGTGGCAGTAAGGGAGAAAGTGAGAGGAGATGAAAGGAAAGAAAGGAGGACAGAAGAACAGTAGTGGCAAAACAGTACAAAACAAAGTTCATGTCAGGCTGTGAGGTTTTGCTGTTTTTTAAAAGTGGTTCATGCAGAAAAGGATAAAGGTACTGTTTTAATTCTTGAACTTGTTGAAGCAAAGCTACAATTGAGTCAGACACTTAAAAGGTCCATTTCCAGCAGTGCCCCCATTTTGCATGGAAAAGATGGTTGCTTGTAGTTGCAGCAAGCGAATGTCCCAGGCCTGACTGCGTTCACTTCCTAATTCTGGGAACCACCTGAGCCTGGATGTTTGTTGTTGTTTAAGACTGCTGTTTAACCAGGTGTTGCAAATGAGTGGTTTGGGCTGCTTAAAGAATCACTGCCAAGGGTATTAGCAAAAGTGATTTAATAGGAGTTTATAAAAGCACGACTTCACGAAGTTTGATGGCAAGGTTCACTCTATTACTTAATACATGGATGAAACGTACAAAGGCAAATCAAGTTAGAATCAAACTAGAATGATTTATATAGAGACCAAAGATGCAAAAGGGTAAGGTAGACCCTCCCATTGAGCCACGAGGTTCAGAGAAGATCCCCTTGCTTTCTAAATTCCTGATGGAGGTTAGTTGCAGCTAGGTGCAATCTTAGTCTCAGACTTGGGCAATGGTTTGTCTAATGGAAGGAATACAAAGAGTAAGGAAGACCCTCCCGTTGAGTCGCGAGGTTCAGAGAAGACCCGCTGGCTTTCTGAACTCCTGATGGAGCTTAGGTGCGGCTGGCTCCACTCCTACTCCCACACTCGGTCAATGTTTTATGTTTTAAGGGATTATATGTGTGTAGCAGCAGTCTAAGGTTCATTCACAGTTTAAGGTGGATCACAGGATTTAGCAGCACTTAATCATTGACTAGTTTAACATTTACAAAGTGATTCAATAGAATTTACTACAACCCCAAGTGACTTAATTATAGATTCAAAATGGTAATATTTATATTATACTTTTTATCAGATATCTAAGTCAATTCACACACGCATGCACACAGACACAAAGAGAGATACATATATAAACAAAGGTATACCTGTTAAAAATTCATCTCAAGTCCAGTGAAATAATCACTTCAAATGTCTCGGCATTTCTCAGCGGGCGAGGGTTGAGCCTCAAGGAGTGAACGGTTTCAGCCCAGGTCCCATCATCAGCTTTCAGTGACGGTCCTCCAAATTTCGCAAACTGGAGAGTTTGTGAGCTGTGAGAGATGTCCCACTCAGAGGGAGATGCTGGTCACAGCCTGCTGCAGTCCAGGAGAGCTCAAAGTGCCTCCCTCAGGACCGCTGTTTATAGGTTCAGGAGATGATTGACTTCAGTCAGTGTATTTCCATTCTGGCCACAGTTCTTGTCAGGCACCCTCAAAGGTGGGCCATGATCCGGGCAGCAGGAGTTTCAGGTGCGGTTCCAGGCAGCAGGAGTTTCAGGTACAGTTAGGGAGTGCCTAACTGTCCTAACTCACTGTACTGTAGCCAGGATAAGAAAGTTCCAGGTTGTCCCAACTCACTGCGCAAGAACACAATGTTGGCTGGTCCTGACATTGCAATGTGGCCCGGGGGGGCTGCACCACCACACGAGGCCTCTAATCTTGAAGGCAGACTGATGACAGTGTGTCACTTGCATTAAAACTACTCCCGAGTGATAATTTGGAAGAATCTTTGCTGAGAATGAAACACCACATTATTAGAGACTTTACAACTATTGTATAATAAACAAGTACCATCAGTCAATGAAGTGATATTTTAAGTACAGATTTACCTTGAAAAGTGCTTGTGATTGAGGGGATAATGGGCAGTTGTGTGTTCCCTTGTTCAATAGCTTCTGGCTCATATATTTCTCAATTTATAAGCAGTTAAACCACAAAGCTCATCCAGGGATGTGGAAGTCAATACAAACCAGTTAGATTTTGAGGAATTCAAGTTGAGAACCAGGGTCAAAAGACTAGATTGGCAGAATTATTAGAAAGGAAATGCAGGCGAGAAGGGACACCCGTTCATATCCTTTCATATTCTTGCAAGATATTGCAGACCTGACACTGGGAAACTGATGAGTACAGCCCTATCTGGTATGAATTATTGCATCTCTGCTGAGGGCGATGAAAGGAAGTCATGCCAACAAGTAGAGCTATTCCAGTTTACACTGTATGAGACTCTGACATGAAAGCTTAATGTTGTATTCTAAGCAAACTGTGTGAAGTACTGGAAACAGCAGTTACAAAAACTCCCAGGAACTTCTAAAAACTCTTTGTATGATTCATAAGTGCTCCTTTTTTAAATGTTATTCATATGTATTTTTGTAAAAAATATTTTTTTCTTCAGTTAAACTTCTTAGCATGGTAGTTGTTCATACACAGGTATTTGTTATTTTGTAACCAAGAATACCTATGACTAAAATTGGCTATCAGTGAAGGCATTTACATTCTGGTAAAAAAGTACAGGGTTGATCACAAACACCATATAGTTATTAGTGCAATCTGTAAAACCTAGGAGAGGGAATGATTCATAGATGTTCAGCAAATAATTATCAAAAGAACTAAAATTGCTTTGCAAATAATTTGGGAGGGGCAGGGGAGAATAAGAAATTTGTCAGTTTATTTTAAATGAATAATTTAGACATCTCTAGAGTAAAGGTAGTGTGATCTTCAGGTTATTGAGACATTGCAAATATGAACATCTCAAAACTGAGCTTTAATAGTGCCTTAATTTTATGTATGTTGCAATGTTAAAAATTTTCTTTAGATTCCTGTGCCTAATGAAATTCATATTGTATCAGACAATTGTCAATGCCAGGAAGGCTGGGAGAAGAACCACGTACTTTGTCAGAATGAGTGTTAAGGGGATTTGGAAGCAGAAACAGTAGCCCTCTTAAGACTGGCTTTCTGTGTATGTGAAGTATCCTGACCAAGAAGCATCATATACCATTTTATGAGGAGAAATTAATAGACAAAATGTGATTATCTCATTTACTACAGGTCAGGCTTTCCATGACACCTTTCAATTTACTTTAAAAAAAAAAAAAAAAAAAAAAAAAGGAAATACTGAATACTGCAGCTGCTTTTCCTTGACAGTCTTAACACTGCTGCCAACAGAGCACCACAATACTGCTGTCCCGAGAAGTTTTAGATAAGGGAGTTTCTGAAGTTTAAGAATAGCATATAGCTGTGATGACTCAGATCCTGAGCTGGCTTATGGATGAATATGTATTCTTTTTCTCCTGCAGCTGCAAATTAAACTTATAGTGAAATCGTAATTATTCTAGGCCCAAAATACAGATTTCTAAGAAACTACTATGAAATACATACATTTCAGAAAACAAGAAGTCTTCTGGTATTTAGAAGTAGGATCATCTTCTTAAGTGTGTGTGTAAAACACATAAGCATTGCAAAACGAGACTCTGTGCAAGAAAATAGTTAAACAGAAGGCCCCACATCTAGCATTTTTCAGTGGTTGTCAGGGAATAAGGAAGAACAGAACAAAACCTGCTGATGTGGATCAATGACTGACCCTTCAAACTTGAAAAATCACTGCCCTGAAGATGAGATGTCTACAATAAACATTTTCAGGGAGACTTTTTTAAGCAATAAAAAGAAACACAGCAGCTGTTTGAACAGCTGTCAGTCACATGCAAACTCGGGGTTGATGTTCATGTTTGTCTTCAAGGCAAATGTTAGACACGTTCAATGTCTGTGTATAAAAGTCTGCTCTGCATAGTACCATTTCTTTCTAAGGACCTGCTAACGCATTGGTCTGAAGTTAGCAATTACCTGGTTTACAATGATTATTTTATGTATGCAGACACATACAGAGTGGTATACAGAAACTGAACTGTACAAAACATCCAATTACATCTTGGTCCAGATACTTTGCAGTGAAAAGTCACTCCATGCGGTAGAGAGAGTAGTCATTCCTCTCTTTGTACAGCCAAAGTGAGTATGTCATTATTCATTCAAAGTGAAGCAGCTGCATCACGAGAGTGGCGGCTTAGCTGGTCGGCCTGATTCTTAGTGTCCCTGCACTAAGAGGTGCAGGGGAAGAGACAGGGGTCTCTTCATGTTCTTCCAGAGGCTGCATCTGACAGAGCACAGTCAAGCTCATTGTTTTCCTTTGCCTTTTTCACTAAGTCTTGTGGAATGGTCCAAGCGCTGGGCCTAACACTAACTTCATGTACATACAACATGCTTTCTGAGAACGAGGGTATTTCCACAGTAAATGCTTCTGGAACTACAGTAGCTGGGGTTTTTTAATCTGGGTTGCTCAGTTTAGTAAAGGTCCAAGTAATAGAAGATAAAGGTACAGAGTTAGTGAAACTGCCTAGCAAGGATGGTTATAAGCATTAATGAATTCTAATTTTTATTTTAAACATATTCTGTAAAAGGCCTGCTTGCTATGGCATTTAATGTCTTTTATATAAGACACTCCTGCTGAGTAGTTTATTGAGGCTATTTATATTGCTGTTAATTTCTCTCAGTGCATAAATCCTGATTTTGATCATAGTAAAGATAATAGAAACTGTGACCGTATTTTCAACAGAAGCAAAATCTAGTGTTAGTTTTTTGCAATCCCTTTCAAAGTAGACCGTTTTTCTGGTGTATGGCCGAGAAGCTAAATCCAGTGAACATTTTTTCAAATCTGCAGCCTCTTTAGAATATGATAGGTGCATGAGGGAGCTACAGAGATGTTTCAAAGGTTTCCAAAACCAACCAGTCCTTCCTTGGCCTAGCACAGGCAGTACAACACTTTCTTCGTGGGGGACGTGTTGTGGATGAAGGCTGTAATATATAATTTCATGTTGTATATTATTTTCTTTTAAAAATCTTTTTCCTTAAGTTTGATTCTGGCCAAATTCTCATTCTTTACTTCAGTGCAAAGTTTCAGAGAGAGAATCTGTTAATCTGATTTCTAGTTTTGGAGCAAATTTTGTACTGAACCGTTTGCCATGAGTAAATTATTTCTGTACTTTCTGTGGTTTGATTCAAGAGGCTTTCTGTTGATATAAATAGTATGACTGTTACCCAGTCTTCTGTATTGCTTACCTCATTCAAATTCAGTATCTATTGCCTGTCAGGGGAGAGTCTTTTAAACTGAAGAAAGTTGTTCATTCGCAGGTGAAGATCAGTGGTGTTGAATTATTAGCTTGTAAAGTACAGGTATGGATCTGATCACTAGGTCCATTCATAGAATCGTTTAGGTTGGGAAAGACTTTTAAGATCATCGAGTCCAGCCATTGATTGGACATTGTCTGACCATAGACTGGTGAGTGATTTGTAGACTGTATTTTTCAACTGACCATAGGTCTTTATGATGGTAGGACCAGAGGCTAACCTGGCTCTTCATTTTATGAAAGTATCAGACATAATGAACGTCATTCTCTGTTCACAGGGTAAAAGACACTTGAATTCAAAAGAATGGGCACAGAGGTCCTCCTTCAGGTTTCAGACCTAGGATAGGTCTTTCATGTGTTCCACTTATTAAAAACAAAAGCAAAGACAAATAGCTGTATAACTGCATTACTCTGGATCAGAGGAAATCTCTCCTACATCCCTCAATTAGGAAATAATGGAATAGATATTGCTGCTTATTTATTTTTGCATTTGAAACTATGTAGTGTAAAAACATTGTGTATGCTTGTGAGAATTGAGAGAACTGATCACTTGGAATTGAAACTTCAACCATAGCGAAATGAAATAGTTGAAAAGCAATCATTTTTTTCCTAAGAGTAACATTGATTTTCTCATTTGGGAGTGCATAGCATTTATGTACTCTTGGAGAAATGGGTTTGTGTTGAAGAAATTTTTTTCTTTGCTTTGATAGGATGGCTTAGAATTAAAAGACTTATAAATGTCTTAGATGCTTTTGAAATCTATATTCTTGCCTAGTGTACAGGATCACTGCTGAAGGTGAGCGTGAATAATGAAAAAGGAAAATACCACTATAAGCTGAAACCAGTGATCTGGCTAAAGTAGTAATCTTGACATTCAGGTTCCAGGACCCAAGTTGAAGTTAAAAAGCAAGAATTCAAAAAGTAGTTCAATTCTTTTGAGTGCTATGAATATTTAGGACTAGAAGGAAGAACATTAAGAACTTGAATTACTCGAAAACTTAGAGCCAAGAAGGCTCTAAGAAAACAAAGGTCTTTTTTAATTAATATTGGCTAATCAATAAGTGTTTTCCTGACTGAGACATGTCTGACTGTTTTATGCAGGTAGATGCAGCAGAAGAGTCAAAGCTAACTTGGCCAGTGCCACAGGTGACGTGTTTGAAAAAGCAAATAAAACCCCTAACTACAAAATGTAACAGGAATAAAAGCAGTTTTCTGTATTATGCCATATCTGTTCAATCATCAGAGAATGGATAAGAGTTCTTTTAAGATAGCTGTACTGTTTAATATTTTACAGTTAGAGGTACTGGTGCAATTTTACATACATTACAAGATGTGCTGAAAAGATACAGAAGCATATGTTGACCTTTAATGGGAGGAAAGATTGCAAATGCTGATCAAAAGTAATGTCAGAAGGGTACTCAGAAAGTGCTATCAAAGACATTCAGTTAGAAAGCTTTTGCCTAGTAAAGCAGGATTTCCATAGAGATAATAGAAACTGCAACTGGCAAAAATTCTAATGTAACTTACCTAGAGCTGATAAACTTAGCTTTCGTCATATTACTGCAGAAAAGAATAATGCATCATGTCAGCAAAAAATAGTAGTAAGCAAGCTCGTGGAGTGCACAGAGAAGTATGCTGGGGGCCGCAAAAAATGCTCGTGCACAGAAACCATAGGATTAATAAACTAACATCTCTGTTCTCCTCTGTTGTACCATATAGCTCACAGATCTGGGGCTTTTTCAGTTTGTTTGGTTTGTTTTTTGTTTTTTTTTTAAGAAAAAACAGTTAATTATTATTGCTGTACATTACAGAAGTTTCTTCCCAGATTTTTTTTTAATAATTTATGAAGAATTTCCACTTCATGATATTCCTTCCACATTTTGTGTATCATGTTATCATTACCTTGCATGTTTTCTGCATTGCTTTAATTTTTGTATTAGCCTCTCAGCCCTGTTCATCTTGAATTCTGTTGCCTTTCTATATGACTAAATCCTACTTTAGCATCACTGTCATCTTTCCTGGTTAGCTTGTCCACTGTTGATATGTCTGTCATTGATCCAGGAGGAGAGGGATGTATATGTGTTGTCTCTATAGTTTTGACTGAAAACAATTTATTCAGCGTTTTGTTAAATAGGTGAGGCTGATGCGGGAAAAGAGGATAAGTGGAATATCAAAGGAGTTGGTTTTCAGGCTGCTTAAAGTTAATGTCTTCTTTTGATTTTTTTGCATTTTATAAAATTCAAAACATGGTTATTGAGACTATGATGGTCACTGCAAGAACTTTCATCCCTAGTTTACATGTTTAAGGCAATTTGCCCAGCATATCTGTAGTAAAAAAACTGCCTTGAAAATGTAATTGAAACAAACTGTTGTGAGCAACTGCAGTGCCTAAGAATTTTAAATTATCAGAGCCTTTCAAGCTCTCATGTAGTGTTTTAATTTAGAAGAGATTAGAGTTGTTAGCCTGAATATTATACAATAGTACAAAACCGTTCTCATCTGGGAAATAAAAATGCACACGCATTTCCAGGCGGGGTTTTTTTGTGTGTTATAGTAAGTAATTTTTTTTGTATGGATAGTTTTGGCCAAAAGGATTTAACAAGTTAAAACATCAAAACATTTGAAAATGTGAAGGTGAAATATTGCTGAGCGCTAGATGATGAGCCTGGCACTGGATTTTGGATTCAGATTCTGTGCTTTTCATGTTGAACACTAAGCCGATTAAAGGTAATGCTGCCTTTCATATTTGGTTCAGTTCAGGAGTATAGGCTTACAGTAGTCTATTACATACACCCAGTGAGCTGGTGCCAAAGGGCTTTGCAGCTAACACCCCCAAAATATACCGGCTGTTGTGTTTTTGAAGCTGCTGCTGACTTCTGCAACGGTTGGCTAATACCCTGATCTTGGAGCCTAAAGTTGGCCCACTCGGAGATCTCACTCAAGCACTTTGCAAATGAGCACTACTTGTACGGAGTGACGAGTGGCGTTTCCTCACCACGGGTACTAGACCCAGTGAAAGTAATAAAGGACTGCTACAGAGGGACCACGTATCTTCAGAAAGGAATTTGGCTTGTAGCTTGGCATCAGTGAAGTGGTACTCGCTGGCTTGAGGCCATCAGACTCTAAACACCTCGCGATCTCAACAGAGAAGCGCAGGCCTCGGGACAGCACAGCTGTGCTGTGCTGCGCGGTGCTCGCACCCCGCGGGGCCCTGCAGAACCCCAGCCGTGGGAGCTCCTGAGCCGGCCATCGGTGCGGTACGCTCTGCCTTCCCCAGGGCGAGCCAGCTTTACTCCACCTACAGGGATGCTTTTGATGTCGGGACAGAACGACTCCTCTTAGGTCTTGTTCATACTAGAGTATCGTTGTCAACAGCGTAGCAGTTGAGAACTGCTAGAAGCTATTCCTCCTGTCCATACATGAAAGCGGTAACTGTCTCTGGCCTTGGATGTGATGTAACTGGTGAAAAGTGTGCTCCATCTTACTTGGTTATATCTTAATCATTTCAGTGGTGCTTCACAAGTGTCCGTGTATTTTTTTTCTCTTAACAAAAATTTATTAAGTGGCTATCCTGAGGCTACACACTCATACGCTACGTTAGTGTTGAGTTGAAAATTTTTTAAAAGTGACATTAACTTCCCATTTTTTATTAGCAATCTTTCTCTGCCCGGTGGAATAGCTTTAAAAATTTCCATACTTCAGCTGATTTTAATCTCAAAAATATATAGTACAATCAAAAAAGGACAGGGCTTTCCTGTGCTAAATTGAAAATGTTTTTAATTAATTAATGCTTTTGGAGAAATAAAGCAGCTGTGTTGGGTACCTACAGTGTCTCATAATCTAATACTGTTTGAGCATTTCACATTTTCTGAGTGCATTAATTTGAAATAGATCCGAGTTGCATATTATGTAGCAATTACTAGAGTTATCCATATTTTAAAGATGTCGCTTCCCTTTGCAAATTAGCATTTCAATCAGCAGTTTTTTAAACCAATTGTTGCTTACAATATAAATTGAGCATAAAATCAACATAGTTGACACATGTATAGAACTTGGAGATTGATGTTGTAGTAATTGTTGGATGGTTGTCAATTTAAACATTCTTTTGACTGATGTTATACTATCTCATTTGTTACTTCATCAGAGTTAAAGTTCTGAAGGTCAGATTTTTGTTTGTCAGATTCTTGACAGTACGTGAATAACTTACAAAAGGTAGTTAATACAGTAGATGGAAGATTCACTTTATAATTTCTTTATTTTTATTGATAATTTTATTGTGTCATTCCCTTAATTGAAGTCATCCACTGGCTCATTTAGAATTCATGGACCAAATTCAGTCCCCAGGAAAGCATATTTAACTCCCTCTGTAATTACACGAGCCATATTACTTTCACAGCATTCATTCAAATTCTGATCAGCAATACAGTTTCAGCTTAGTTTCTCTCTAGTATTGTCCACCACTTGCAGAGTAGGGTTATTTGCAGAAATGTTTATGGAATGGTGGTATCCACAGTGTGTTTCTGTGAAGAAGGGATTTTTTTTTTTTTCTCCTGTTCATTAATTAAAAAGCTTTATCATTTGTCCACTCAGGAAGCAGACAGAATATCAGAAATTATATGTTCACATAAAATCTTGATTGAATATTTATGAGTAACTCTAAAAAAAAATCTGCATTGATTTGTAAGCCAAGAAAAGAGCTATGTTTGTCAGATAATTTATTTGAAATCAGCAATCAAACTAGCTCTCGGCAAGAGTTGAGTTCAATCTAAACCTGGTTATATTTACAGAGTAGAGGTATTTTCCCCAAAAGAAAATACGGGATACTAGAGATTGTTTCAAGAACCAATGGCTAGAATTTAAAGCCAGTTGGATACAAATTAGGAATAAGGTGCATATTCATACCAGAGCAGATGACTAGCCATTATAAGAAGCAGTGACAGTAACTGTCGAAGTCATCAAAGCTGATACAATTCTGGAAAGTATAATTTAATGCGATACACATTATTGAACTTAGAGGTAAGCAGGGGGAAGTATATAGCCCATGGCATACAGAAGATCAATGTAAAAAACCTAATGGTCCTCTCTGGCTCTGAAATCTACTAACATGTCAACTAAGTGGCAATCACAGCTAGTACTTCTTTGAATTTCGATTCAATTTAGAATGTACAGAAATGACACTGTTACACTAGAAGAATAATTGTATGCCTTTAAAGGAATTGTGGTTTTTTTTACATGTTTTTGTAAGGTAAAGAACCTTATAGCTTTAAAAATAATTGCTCAATTTCTTGAACCATTTGCCACCTTTTTTTTTTTTCCTTGTCTTTTCTCTTAAAGTGTGATTAAACAAATTATACAGGGATAGCTCTGTTATGCCAAGCCTATCTGCTCAGCTGGCTGTCCATAAAAGCTTAGAGCAATCAAGTGAAAAAGCTGATGAATGCATTTAAGTCATTCAGATGTTACTACAATATTAACTTTGTATTTGTTTAGCAGGGAGCTGCACTGATTGCGAACATTGGAGCTTTGTTGCTCTTGCTATGTTAAAGATGTAGTGATTTATTCAGCATGTATATTCCATTTCAGCATTTATTTTTAGTGCTTTTGAACTCTGAAATTAGCCTTAAAACTGTGAGGTCTGCATCGACTGGCTCACTAATGGCATCCGTTTGGGAAGGAAAAAAATAGCAGTACAGCTTATGAACTCACAAGTTTTGTTAAAATAACATGAAGTTTAAATAAAAGACTAGAGAAAATGAGATAGGTTACCACATTAAACGTGCAACTTTTATAGATCATGCTGTTTTGCATTTAGTATGAAGGTCTATGACCAAAGGGCAGGGACAGAACTCAGTATGTAAGAAGATCATGCCGATGATGGTAAATCAGAGCTGTGAATTTCAGGTCGGTTTTGGGTTTTAGTCAGATCTTCTATTTTATATTAACACTGAACCAAATCCTTAAATTTTTCATTTGTTCTGAAATGTGTTCAAATGAGGAAATCTCCCATTGTTCAAACAGAAATTATCAATACCATTGCATTAGTGTAGCACAATGCGATAAAAAGGTTTCCTTTATTATAATGCACCTGCACAGTGTTTTCACGATATGGTCATATAGTGGGTACCGACTGACTTCAAAATGTTGTGTGATGTCAGTGTTATATAAGCATCATATAATTGCTTCGTGTTGCTGGATAGAATTATGACAATGACCGACTAATCATGTTGTTGTTTATTTGTGTCCAATGTAGTCATGACACTAAGTCCTTTCACCTATTGGATTGATTTAAAGCTCTCATCAAGTTTAACCTCTTTCTTGTTAGTAACTATGAATTTGGGGTTTTTAAGAATTTCTAGAGCAATCAGATTGCTTTTTTCCCAGATTGCATTTTTTAATTCAATATGATAAGTCACAGGAGTAATTGTGTTTGCATAGCGATGGACTGTGAGAATTGGGACCTTCTTGAGCACTCAGGGCAAATTTAAATATGAACTGTAAAGTGAGCTAAATGCTATTCTGCCAGATGTGTGACATACATGGTTAATACTCTCAAGTACCTAATTTCTCACTTTCAATAGGAGTCATACTGAATAATCATGGATTAACTGTTTGCTGCAGAATGCCCATTTCTGGCTTCCAAATATATTTTTAATACCCTATGTAGCTTGTTTTCAAATAAAGTTAAATCCGCCCACTGCAGACTCCATTCATAACTGCACATAAATAATTTGAAGGAATACTGTAATCTGAGAAACACTGCCTGAGATGCTAACTCTGTAGTTATGATCACTAAGACGAAAAAAACAACCCCTACAAGAACTGTGGCAGGTTTGATGTTTATTTCTCTTTGACTTCCTTGGCATTCTTCAAACTTCTAAAGATCAATGATGATTAACTTTTTTGTTAATCAGACAAACTACCTCTTAGGATTCTTCCTGTCCCTCCGACTTTGTTGCTCTCCAACTGTTTGCAGTCTTGTGCTTATGGGAGACTATTTCCCAGAGTCACAGAATGGTTGAGGTGGGAAGGCACCTCTGGGAGATGATCTAGTCCAACCTCCCCTGCTCAGGCAGGGTCAGCTAGAGCAAGTTGCCAAGGAAAATATCTCATGATACTTTTTTTTCTTATTCTGTCCGTACAAAGCAGATGAAACTCAGCTCATCTTGGGTAAGCGAAGAGTCCCCTGTATAAGCAAATATAAGTGGCATTGAAATAATTCTGTCTCTTCCCAAATTTGCTAACTCCAAGCCAAGGATTGTGTCTGGCCAGGGCTGAAGAAGAGTTCCGATCAAGAAAAATGTTCCGTGGCCTCATGTAACCATCACTTCCCCAAAAGGCTAAAAGTTCCCCAAGAATTGAGACAGATAGAAAAGAAACACTGATATTTCTGATACCTGTTCTTTGCTCTTTAAAGCAAGCCAGCCAAGCTATTAGGGATATAACGTAACTTTTAACCAAATGGAGTAACCTGTAAAACTGTTTCATCTTCAGTACAAAACAGTAGCAGCTGTGATTCAATAGTGCATACAGCAGTTGGGATGAAGCCTCCCAGCTGATAGTGAAGGATAAACTCTGAGTACTTTAGGCTAACAGGACAATGACTAAAGCTCTAATTTCAGTAAGGCTGTCCCAAGGATTTCAGTCAATTCGTAATGAAATGCTATCTGGCTAGCACCCATGAAATGTGGATCAGGCTTTAAATGTGGACCACATTCAGACAACTCAGAGAGATACTTCGTGCAACCAGGAGAGCAAATCTAGTGCCCCATGTGCAATAGAGAATGCAAGATCAGTAACAGTTTTATTAAGAGAGCGCAGATCACTTCATGTACATACTTTGAGATAATGAAATCTGAGGAAGTTTGAGTTCATTAGTATTAAGTTGATTGTTGAGGGAAGGAAGCATCAAAATAATGTAAATAAAGAGTGGTACTCCTGTGACTAGGAAACATTTTGTATCACAAGTGAAAACGGATGCAAGTCATCTAAGAAATGCTACTTCGTTAAAAGGAATCGCTTACAAAAACAGGCTTTGTGCAGGAGATTCAGGAGTGCTTATGAAGAGATGCTTAGGGAGACACGTCAGAATTTGACCTCTCCTACTCAAAGGTAGAACAGCCAAGTGAAAAACCTACATTAATGTATATGAAAAGGCTGCTTGGGAGCAGTTCTGCATGCATGAATTTCTAATCTTACAAAATGAAAGAACTTTTTCTCCAGGTTTGTAAACTAAAAGCTGGAAAGCTGGATCAGTGATTGGCACATGTTGCTCTCACTTCTCTTTGATGCAAAAACAGATGGGTCCACATGGACTCAGATTGTTTTTCTGCCCGATCTTCAAAACATTTTTCTTCCCTTCAATGACTACAAGCACAAAATTATAATAAATCTCTACAGATCTTAACAGGTCAGATTGTGCTCAACACCATATCAGGATCAGGTACATTAGTCTGATTCAGCATCTCAGATGAGGATGTAGCCTGTCACCTCAGCTTCCCATTCATCTCCCAAGTTGTTCTTTGAATGTTGCAGGAAAAATATTTTCTGGTACCTGCTTTTAGGGCCGATGCAGTTTAGTTAACAAGGAAAGGGTTCTGTTGGCTTGAAGCAGACCATGAGATTTCATCCAGAATTTCTGAGAAGTTGGTAGTGTAATTTTTAACTCTCCAAGTTTCTTTCCTACTGTGAATCTGACAAGTATAAGTCATGGAGTGAGTTGTACTGGAGATTCTCTTGACTAATTGCTCCCCTGTGATTCTGCTTATGAGGATAACAACAGTGTTTTTTTGAAAGGAGCATGCCAAAGGAAATAACTTGTAGTTGGCTGTAGTTCTGCCCTCCAGATGCGTACCAAGGAAGGATCTGGACCAGCAGTTTGTTGACTGAAAATCTGACATTTTACTCTAGTCTGGGTTTTTTGGGGGGGAAAGCTAAGCACAATTAATGTGGCTTTGAGTTAAACTTAGCTCTGCTCTTTTGTGGGTTTGCTACACTTAATTCGTGTCACAGACCAACATAATATGTACAATACAGAGAAACCCACTCAGTGAAATAGGTATTCCCATGTAGTAATCTTATTGTAAGCAGAGGTTCAGTGTAGGAGAAATCTCACTTTTGCAAAAAATCCAAGAACTTTGAAGCAGTGTGAGGCCAGCAGGTGTCTCCCACAGAACAGTAAGGTTTCCGAAACACACAGCAGGAGGCTGTAGACCCCACAATCTGCAGTCACCTGCTCCATTGGGGTACCCATGAAACTCAGGACATAGCTGCTGGGTCAATGGATTACACTAGCTTTGTGGTCACGACAACCCAGTTATGGAAAGGATAGTGAATTGCCTCTTTCGTAAGCTTCTGCACAGGCTACCTGGGCCTTTGAGTCAAGTGTCTAAGAATCGAGAGGGTTACTCCCCTCCTTCCTGACAGTTTGGCATGGGTGCATGGGTCGGGACTGCAGTGGTGCGTCTCCCCTTGGCGGCGTCTTTGCGTGGCAGTTTCTCTGTCATGGGCATGGGCCGTTGTCCCCTGGGAAGGAGGGGAGGAGCAGGGAGAGAGCAGTTAATTACCAAACCACTATTTCTCTGGTGCATGCCCCTGCCACCCCTGCACTCCTAGGGAGGATCTGGTCCTACTGGGCCCATGTAGGGACACAGATTTGCTCTTTAGGGAGAATTAGCTGTGCAAAATAGTACAAATCACTAAATAGTTCATTGTACAATAGACAATTGTAATAATCCTTCTTAGTGGTTTTATGCATATGCAAACCAGGAAGCTGCTAACAGTAGTAATTGTTGTTGTTTTAGAACAATCAAAAGGATGTTGTAAAATAAATTTACTTAAAAGAGTCCCAAAACAACTGTATTATTTATATTGCAAATATTCAGTGACTTTTAACTATGAGTGACTGATGTGCCTAGTTTTTGTATTAATACTAAAGAACAAGACAGAGGGCTTTTTCTTTTCTTTAGGTCTGTGTGCTGCAGATACCACTATAGGATAATCTACTTCAGATAATAAAATAAAGGCTCCTAAGACAGGCAGAAAATGCGGGGGAAGATCTGTGACATAATCTGCCTTTTGTGATGAAGGCAGCTTAGCCTCACAGCTGAGTGATACCTCGGCAGCCTGAAGCTTAGCGTAGCTATTTTAGCTATTCACTGTTGTACTTGAAGGTCATTTAAACAACCTGGTTTTAGAGTTGTTGGTTTTACTTTGCTGCCTCATCCACCTGATAAGATGGTACTCAGAAACACAGAACCTTTTCTACTTGGCCCGAGGGTACCTGTAAGGCCTAAGTTTATATGCAAGCCTTCACAGTATGATTGAAGGCCCCAGAAATCAAGCCTTAATGAATGAGAAGGGGGGGGGGGGGGAAGGGGGAGTATTGTACTATTTGCACAATTAAGCAATGTGCCTTTGCTTATCACAGCATTTACTGTTTCATTTCTTGCCAAGGTTTACAGCCTGATTTGTGCAAGGGGCACAATACGAAGTTGGCAGTGTTCTTAGTCCCAGGAGAAATGAAGCTCACTTGGCCAAGCACAGTAAGGCTTCCCACACAGCTAGGACAGTTGAATTGGCATTAATGTCCTGCTTGACATGAAAGCAATTTTCTGCTTTTTAAACAGATTTATTTATTTGTTCCTAGTCTAGAAAGTCTTAAAAAGACTGAAGTAATCATGGTAAGAAATCTTGGTGTATGGTTACTTCTAACATCCTTCCTCATTTCCATCTTTCCTTTAAAAAATGTCATTAGCTCTAGAAGTACATTCAGTGATGAAAATGTATCAGATGATGCTTTTTTCTGCCCTTTTCTTGGGGACCAGAAGAGCAGAAGAAAGGAGGAATGTCTGGGATGTGAGCACAGTATTCCAGCCCAAGACACATTTCAATTTTATTTGCAGAGCTTTGTGAACTTTGCAATTTATTCATGAACACAGGCAAGATCGAAGCTACAGTTTTTGAATGAGGTCATAGTATACAGACTCTTCATTTAAATTCCAGATGCTGACTTCTCTCTCTGTGTCATTTGCTGTCAAACAGTGGAGCCACTACTTCCAGACATTTGGTGGGCAGGAAAATTACCACTTCTATTAAGGTACATATACTTCTCCACTTGCCTTGGAAGGCTTAAAAATGTTTCAGGAAAGAAATTTCCTTTTAGGATACAGTTGGGTTGGATAAAATTTCATGAGTAGTCACTACAGAGAGACCAACAATAAAGATTGAAACAAATTAGTTGAAGTGATAGACTTTGTAGTTTGAAATACATCCTCTACAGCTAAGGAATAATGTTTTTACTTTTTGTGGGCTAGTGTAATTAAGGATTTGTTTTGATTTTGATGCTGTCCATTTAAAATACTAGAAATTCTTTTCTTCTGCTTAATGGGCTTAACTAGGCAAAACACTACCGAATGTGCCAGGGTGGGAACACTGAGTAACTTTCCTTTGTGCTCCACGGGACTGAGAGCTGCACCAATCTGCCCCTCTCACCCCTATCCACTGAATAACCATGCCACAGGCCCTCATCTGTTAAAGCAATCAGCACAAACTTAAAAGTGAAATGTAAATGACGCTTTGACATTTTATAAAAAGAGAAAAGCTTAACTGTCGGTGACAGAAATGACCAACAAGAAATGGTACAGGTGCTCTTTCTTTGCTTTGGTGGTTATCAGTCATGTCTGCATCACCAGTATTCAAACTAACTCATCCTCCATTAATAAACTGTTGTGAAGTTGGCTGTTAAGTCATATAAGTCATTTAAAGAAAGGAAATCACAGCACAGACATCACATGTCTGAAATGTTATTCATATTATGACAAAGTGCCACTGGTGCTTTTAAGTACTAATGTATGGCTACTAAACCTGGCAGAGATTTGTTATAGAGTAGTTTACTACAAATAATGCTACTGAGCATGAAAGTAGGCCATATATAGCATTTGCCTGTTCTGTAATTATAGACCGTATATGACATGAAAACTTGAGGCAAAACTTCTGCACACTTTAATAATGTCAGGGGTTTACTCTGAAAAATGACTAATTCTAACCTGGGGAAAGACTACAGAACTATCCTCTGAACAGCTCAAGTGGCAGAGCTTGGTAAAAGAACTGCTTACCACTGAAATTGCAGCACTAAATATTCTGTGTATGGAAATGCACAATATACCTGCAAGTAATAAGCCTTTAAGGTGGAGCTCCCAGATGGCAATATGTCACAATCTCAGCCATACAACAATTCCTGAAGCCAGGCGAGAGCCTAAAAACTGAGGAGAATTGTCTATGCGAGTGCTGTACATCTGTGCTGAGTTTCTCTCGCACTTCTGGGTTTAAACAAAGAAAAATTCTTTTCCTTGTTTTGGTGTTTGAGGTCCTCTGCTGCACTGCAGAGGTCTTTCTAACTAGTCACTGTGTTAGAATATTGATAGTACTCCAGATAGCTAGCGCTGCTTATCTCACAGGTCGCTATATGGCACTCCTAACTAATTCACGAGTTTAATAATACCCATAATAAGACTTTTAGAGTATAATTATTTAACACCAAGCACTGAGAGGTTAGGAGGTCAAGTGGGAGGTTAAAACTGCTGCTGAAGGAAACACCGCTAATAGGACTAGGTGAAACCTTCAGAGCTTCCTTTTTGTCAGAGAGCAATGACAGACTGTGGGATGTCCTAGGCTCTTACTTCAGCTTTAATTTGCACATTAATTTCAGCGTATTCAGTCCATTGTAACTTAAGTCTCTAATTGGGTTCTTTATAGCTTTGTATCAGCTACTCTTCTAGCCTAGACTACATGGAATGACAGGTAGCCCACCTTCCCATAAAATCTGGGGTGATTTTAAAAATCTCAGTATGATGCACCTTTTACTGTTTTACATTCTGTGATTCCTACAGGATCTTTAGGTTCCAGCTTCACCTCAGTCTCAACAAGATGTTCCACTTGTGTTCTGACTGCAGCCTTTGCAGAGTAAAATCAGTATATGTTTTCATTTAGGTCAGTGTATGGTGCTGCTTGGTATATATCATCTATAAACTTTATCACATGCAAAGGAAGAGGGGGCGAGACTCTTGGATCCTGACAGTTCATTTGATTTCAGTAGAATTATGTCAGACTTATTTTAGGTTTGCTGTGAATGAATCAAGCCCCATTATTCTTGCTATGGGATTTACTCCTTTGCATGTTGTAGAAGCAGACTAAAAAACTACTACTGAGACTTTCTAAGACACTAAGAGCAGTTGGTTTTGCATTTCGGTTTGTTCTTCTCTCAAAGGTGCTTGCAAGAAGGTCACTTTATAAACTTAAGTTTGACTGGTGAACTCTTGTGGGTGTTTCATTTTGTTTTGTGGGGAAAAATAAGTATGTCCCTGATGGTAGCCTAAACAAACAAACAAAAGATAACCAGACTTTTGCTAACCAGCTGAGGTTGAAATGTGTTGCCTATCTTTTTGTTTTTCTTTTCTGTACATAATGCCTCACTTCCATGTAGACGTTTTAATGTCTGTATTTTATTGTCTTCGGCACCAAAAAAATAAATAATTTTTAGACAATTTTTTCTTGTATTTGCATATGTTGGTATCAGTGTGGTACCTCTGGAAACCTTAAATCAAATGCATGTATGATCCTAAGAAGAATGGGTGAGATCTGCCTCATCAGAAATTAGAAACAGATTTGAGATTGCTTTCAGTGAAGCCAGGAGAGCCAGTAGGCATAGGGATTAAGTAATGTCTGTAGGGAGCTGGGAATTCTTCTCAAAGTTGTACACGTAACTACCTTACTTTGTTCCCTTCACAAAATGACGAAAGTTCACAGCACTTGTGGAACACAAGAGGAATTGAAGAACCTCTGTATCCATAGTCATTGCTCACTACCATACAGGATTAAAGATGACAGGACTGGATTTAAAAAATAAATTAAAAAAACAAAAACAAAAACAAAAAAACCCCAAACCAAACAAACACCAAACCCTCAAGATCAAGATGTTAGTAGAGTATCTTCATTTAGAAGGTGTGGCACTTGCTTGTAATTTGCCTGACTGACCAGTTGCAGACACAAAATTTTACCAAATTCAGTTTAGAAAAAGGTAATATTAGTAGAAATAACACAATTTATTTTAACAAATGTTCAGAGGGTTATACCAGTAGGAAAAACACGTACATTTTTTCTGACAAGTGGTAAGCTACGTGACTCACCCCTGGCACTACATTTTTTTTATTGTTATGCTTATTATTGTAGTTCTATGCATCCCAATAATGACCCAGAAATATATTCTATTGAGTGCTGTACAGCCTCATAATAAAAAGTACGCCCTTGACTTGAAGAGCTGAAGTCTACACATAGAATATTAGGAACAGGAGATTGTAGGACATTGTGGGAGAGAGGGGAAAGGAATACTATCAGGTACTGACATACCATTCTTGGTTAATGTTTTTGGTACATCAGCAAAATTATTGTTTGGTTTTTGGGTTGGGGTTTTTTTGAGACATCTGGGCAAAAGGGAAATTCTGTGGAATGTGCAGAGGAAGCTAAGTTCCTTGGAAGATGCCAGCATTACTATTCCTAGCTTCCAGGAATACTTGCTTGAAAAGTGTGACCAATGAAGGCTAGCATCCTGATCTAATTAGGAGTTAGAAGATAACTTATTGATACTTGCTAGGCTGATAAGTAAAAGGAGGGGTTGAGAAGGGCTTTGAAAATGATGACAAGCAGTTTGTGCAGCATGGGAAACACAACAAGTGGAAGGATATTGCCTTCCTGAAAGGCAACCTGAAAACGAAGTTTTCAGAAGCATTCAGGATGGATTTGAAGAGGGCATGAGTGTTGACATCAGTGAGGGAAGCCAGCAGGGGTCAACTCTGAGTGGAAAAGCTGTATTTTAGAGGTGTGTTGCAGGAAAAAAAGGCTGTATAACAAGATTTGATGACTTTGGAAGAGGTTCAAGATGAAGATGTGTGTTACATAAATGCATGATTACCTGGATGTGACTATGCCCATATTAATGTGAAACACTTGGGTGTAGCTGTGAAAAGGTAAAAATCTGCTTTTAAACCTGTTGTGCTGAGCTACCAAATGCTTATACACAGATGGTAATGAACTAGCTCAGATTTTAATTTGGCCAGAAGGAGTCAACTCTGGTGTAAAGTATGGACCAGTGCATCAGCATGTGGGGACGATGGCTGAGTTTGTTTGCAGATGAGTATGTGTTGAAGAAGAAACAGGGTAAGAAAGACAAGAGATTCTGTAGGAATCCACAAAGAAAACCGTGAAGGGTAAAGAGGGATTGGTGGGAGAGGGAAAAGGAAAATTCAGATTCAGGACAAAGTCACAGGAGCTGTAAGACAGTGTGCTTTTTTAAAAAAAAGGACACCGTTGTCTATGCTAGAATGGTTCTGATTTTTTTTTTTTGCTGCCTTTTATTTTTTTTCCTGTGGAAGAGTGAAACCAAGAGAAGCTTTAGGAGGTGAATCAAGTAAAATTTTAATTTATCCAGGCCTTGTTAATTCTGGAGTTACCAGCATTAGGAAAACTATGGAAGTAATTACTGAAAGCATATATAAAAACAACGATTGACAGTTCTATTAAGTTTAAAAAGTGGAGCTTAAGTAAGAGGATTTTTATTTGCTTGTTTTAAATAAAACCAAAGCAGAATAGCAAAGTAGGCAACAGCAGAATTAGGTATTCCACTGCAATATAGGTTCATTAATTTAAATTAAAAAGTCTGGCATTGAATTCCTGTCTGTTTTCTATTAAAATAATGTTAACTTTTTTGTGTCTTTGAGCCTGTATTTATAGCATCACACTATATTATTTAAAGTTTCTGAGCACCTTGGGTTTATTGCTATCAAATATTGATTGTTGCTTAGAGTTCAGAAGTTAATTAGTGCACAGGCATGAAGAAGAGCAGGTAGGTCAGATAATCAGTATGCTGGTGGGTTAATTCAGTAGATACAAATCTAAACACTGAAGTGAAATAGCGAGTTGTTTTCTTCTTACATGATTCACAATTTAAGTCTAAACTACGGTGTTGCTACACTTGGTATGCTAGCTGTTTGTCAGGTCATCAGTAAGACAAGTTTCATAGCGAATAGATCCTCAACATGGATAATATATGGTTATAATTGGTTTAAAGTTGTATCATCAGGGTGCACCAGCTGAAAACCTACCTCAAAAAAGTAACATGAATCTTCTAAAGGTTGACCTATGGCTTAGGGATAACTTTCTGTACTTCTCAGCCTGTGTTCTTATGCTTGTACTTCTTCAGCAGTAAGTCTTTTAGGACAGCACAAGATGCAGCGATGCTGTACAGGACAGCACAGCCTCTCTCTCCTGTCGCTTCCTACATGAACAGTAAATGGGAAAACGCTTGATTTTTATCTTAGTGATGTATTTGTTTGTGTTATTCATAATGAATTTGGATTCTGTCAAGAGTTTCTTATCAGCGTTGGAAAGTTCTTTTGTTCAGATGTGTTTATGTAACAAGAAATGCTGGAATAAAAAAGTCAAGAACAACATAAATAGCCAAATAACAGCAATGTTAGCTAAATCTGGATTTACTGGAATCCACCAGACTGCTCTTAAGCTGGAGTTGTAGTCAAGTATGAATCTGCTGTGAGGCTTTGGACCTAATATGTTAATATATTACTCCTGACAATAAATGACTTCATAGACTCATTTGAAGAAAAATACAGTTCAAAGATGGAATAAAGTAGTGGTGAATCAGGCTTCTTATCCCTCGTAGTTATTATGCCAAAAGCAGGGTAGCAAATAAATACTGCTGGTGCTGAGCATTAAGTTTGCTCATTATAAATGCAGAGTCATGTACCAGTCTTCAGCGTGATTTCATCTGGGAACATTGCCATAAGGATTACAAATGGCTTTCAGCCTGAAAATTGGTGTGTATTGCTTTAAACTTCCAGTGGGGAGTTGGCAATTTATCCTTCAGATAATCATCTTGTGTTAAGTTGAACATCTTACTGTAACTTTTTGCTACATGATAAACCAGCTCCTATGAATAATTTACTGCAACTGGCAACCCACTTCAGCTCTGAAGTCTTTATCAACTCTGGTGGCTTTTCAAAGTTTAATAATAAACTTGGAGCCAAAAATGTCATTGTACTTCAAGTCAGCAGAATTTCAGTGTTAATTGCAACAGGAATCACATTTTGATCTTTTAGGGCAAACTTCTCGTGAATAGAAACTACATCACATCGTTGTGAGGACAAAGCCGTGTATTTGTGTCAAAGTCAGCAGAGCTCACGTACCTTCCCTTGTTCTCTACAGCATCATGTTTGTGCAGATTTTATTTCATGTAGGTGTTTGAAAGATTTTCACTGGGCAAAAAAGTTGGCTGAATTACCTGGGCCTTCATTGCTCTCATGGCAGATTTGGGGTGTCTTCTGTACTGCACCACCGCAAGATGTGAGTATCCCACAAAAATTATTGTTCTAGCCCTACAGGAAACCTGCCATGGCAATCCTTTAGTAATTTTCTAGAAAGAACAGCAACACCTTTCAGTCTTAGGTCCTGACTGACTGGCTGATCTGTACCAGTGAAGTCTGTCCCAAGGTTTTGGTCTGCTCCATCTGGCTACGCTGAGCCTCACTGCTGTTAAGAAGGAACTGAAGTACTAACTGGGGATTTTGCAAATTGTGCTTAGCATGATTCCCCCCGTGTAAACAAAGGTAGCCAAATCTTGTCAGATGAGCTCTAACACCAGGAAAGAAGTATCTGCTATACCTATATGCTAGATTCAGTATGCATTATCTCTGCTCTAAGCTTCGATAAATCAGAGACTCATTTTTTTCTGATTTTGAGCATTCTGCTGACACAGATCTCCTTTTGCTATGCCCACTTTATGCCTCTGGCACTTGCATCTGCTGTGCACATGTTTTTCCCAGTGAGGATTAGCTTAGCAGAGGATGAACTCTTTGGCAGTTAGATGGCTGGCTGTACAAGTGATATTTCAAAATTACAGCTAAAAGCAGAATTTGTCTAAGAGATAGGTGGAACAGAAGGGCAAAAGGACCCTTTGTTCTGAACGTAACAATTGAGATTTAGGGGAGACTGTGACTCCAAGCGTGAACTCTCCTTTTTCTCTTCCATGCTGATTTGCTACGTAAGATTGCATCAAGAGGGAGGGGGAGTCCCTGCATTCCCCAAAAATGAGCAAGGGTGTGTCTTGGTCCGATGGCAAATAAAAGGTGAAGCTGCTTCTCCTTTATTCTGGAGCTTGTCTGAGTATCAGTACTGTATACAGCTTTTGTTTTCATTGCAATACCGTATTGCAAGTTTTCCTGACATTCAAGCAAATTTTCTGAAAAAGTTAGGCTTAGGATATTAAATAGAAAAAGTAATATACAGCAAATTAGTTCACCTGAAATGCAGGTGGGGAGAATATTTAGGACACCAAATTTTCTCTAACAGTTCCTAGTCATCACAAAGATTTCTTAAGAATCCTAGGCTATGCACCTCTCAACTACCATTCATTTGTGTTTTCATCCTTTAGCTGTCTCCTTAGGACAAATAAATTTTGTTCTTAAACTGTTTAGAAAAAACAACAAGTATATAAGTATGCCTTGACTAAATGATCAAGGGGCTGGAGCACCACCCCTGTGAGTACAGGCTGAGTGGAGGTTGTTCAGCCTGGAGAAGAGAAGGCTCCAGGGAGACCTTATAGCAGCCTTCCAGTACCTAAAGGGGCCTACAGGAAAGATGGGGAGGGACTCTTTAACTGGGACTGTAGTGATAGGACGAGGGGTAACAGTTTTAAACTGAAAGAGGGTAGATTTAGATTAGATATTAGGAAGAAATTCTTTACGGTGAGGGTGGTGAGGCACTGGAACAGGTTGCCCAGAGAAGTTGTGGATGCCCCATCCCTGGCAGTGTTCAAGGCCAGGTTGGATGGGGCTTTGAGCAAGCTGGTCTAGTGGAAGGTGTCCCTGCCCATGGCAGGGGGGGTTGGAACTAGATGATCTTTAAGGTCCCTTCCAACCCAAACCATTCTATGATTCTGTGATTCTAAATTTCACTCTTTCACCTTATTTAAGGTGAAATTAAGATTTTGGGAACCATTTTATAAGTTTTATTAATGTGATACCAATCTCGGTTTGCTTGTCTTATATTATGTCTTAATGTGAATAATCAGATTATTAGGTGGAGCAAACAAGAAATGAAGCAATGGCCTTAAATAGGACACTTCTAGGAAAATAAATTAAAGAAAGCTACAGAATTATTGGTCCTTTAGTTGGAAGATACAATTTTACAGGCACAAGGATATTTGCAGGCCAAGTTTCTCAGCAGATATAAAAAAAAACCTAACCTTTTACAGTCCAGAGGAGGATTAGTTATGAAGGTGATTAGTTATGAGGCTGTTCTCCAAGAACACAAGGGAGACTGAAACAGAAGCCTTGTGGCAGAGACCTATGTCAAACTTTGCAGGTAACTGATATGCTTTTTTTTTTCAGACCCAGGTATGAAGCTTTTGTTACTTTAATCATTTGCCTGCTGTAAACCTTCAGATTAATAACACCACGTTTTGTTTTGAACAACTTCTTCTGCATCACTTTAATCTGCTGCAAGCCCCAGGCTTCCAGAGGAAGTTTCTTGAGGACACCGAATTCAGCTGGACCTGTAGCGAGGGCAGGGAAAGCAGGCAGCAAGGGGCAGCCTCCAGGGCCAGCCTGTCAGTGTGTGAACGGCACTCATCCACCCTTGAAAAGCACCTGCTGGGAGTGTGGTTGAAGGAGATGTGGAAGTGCCTAAGGCTCAGGCCCCATGTTGACTCTGACACTTTGCAGATCACAAATCCTGCCTACATTTTTACAGAGTTTCTAACTGACAGTAATGCTGAATCCTTGTAATTTCGCTTCTTGAGAAGATAAGTGCCTTTTGTAGAACCTAACTGATTTCCTGAACAAAGGTGCTCCCTTCCAGTTGCCCAGGAGACACAGTTGTACATCAATACTGTTACAGTGAAAGAAATAGATGGTAAAGTGCTGTGGGCTACAGCAGACTCGTGAAATGTAGGGAGGCTTATTTTGTTACAGAATAAGGGAGTGTTGGTTTGGGGTTTTTTTAATCATGTGCTTTGGTACCAACATCCAAGCAAGATTTTTTCTGTGGGAGTTCAGGAGCTCCTCAGGGAGTATGTATGTGATGGTGATGTGAAAATGTGTGGCTGTGTTTTGCTGAGGTTGCGTCTTCAGTGAAAGTGCAAAGGAACTTTGAATGAATCTGTATATCGGCATACAGCAAGTGTTTTGACTTCAGTGGAACTAAGCAAATGTTTGGTTATTGAGTCTCCAGTCCCTTGAACAAGGACTGCTGTGACATTTGCTGTTGTAGCAGAAATGAAAGGTCCAAGTTCTTGGTAAAATTTTCAAAGTTACCATAATGACTTAATAGTCCGTACTCAATATTTAGTTGTTTGGACTTCCAAGAAAGTACTGGAGTGATTGTTCAAAAGTTACTTTCCTAAATTACTGTAAAATTTCTATTTTGTTCTGTTAGTTGATGGTGGTGTTGCAATATTGTAGGAACAGATGTGCTGGTAAAATGTGTTTTGCCTGTATCTTCTGAAGTGTTTCAAACAAAAGTGCCTCAGTTGTCCATTTTGTGCTGAAGTGGACTGCAAAACAGCTAGCGTACTTGTTGATGCTTGTTAAAAGCATCCTCTTGAAGAAGTAATGCTGTGGGCATTTATCTATTTAACAACTGATTTAAATCACAAGTACAAACTTTTTTATAGGGCTACACATAAGATGATGAAACGTAAGCATGGTTTTAATCTGTAAGATTGTATTTTACCTGCAAGTCAATTTAAAATATGATTAATAAAAAGGCATATGTGTGCATACCTAATAAGTACATTATGAGGTGGTAACTCAGTTCAAGTAACTCAGATGGTTAATCTCCTACTGCCCACTCCAGAAAGGTAATTTGTGTACCATCTTAAAAAAACAACCAAACAAACAAAAACAAAACACACACAAAAAAAAAGAAACAAAAAAGGAAACCCCCAAAGTACTCTGGAAAATGAAAATAATCAAATAGAAACAGGGAGATACAGTGTGAAAGCAATTAAAATACTTTTCTTAATATATGAAATTATTTAAAGGGAGGCTTTACCATGGTTTCAAGTTTAATAGCTTTAGGTTTCAGCCTAGAAGAGCATTCGAGTTTGATCAGTAGTCTCAACAGTTAATTCTGTTTTACCAAATGGATGTCCTCCCTTCATTCTGACATAGTTATTATTATGCTGTCTCAGTGCAGGGACTGTTTTATACTTGGGTTGGGGGAAAGGAGCCAGTTCTAAGAAAACTTTTCTGGCCAAGTGCAACACAAACCGATACCTCACTGTTTGCTAGCGTGCTGCTCAAGTAGAATGTGTAGAGGGTATGTGCTTTTCATGTGATTCCTCCGTTAAGGAAAACATAGTAGTTAAATTACTAGGTTGTGCAATGTTTTCAATTCTGAAAAAATATATGGTATTATTGGGTAAGATATTAAAATATTTATAATAATGAATATATAGAATAATTAAATAATATCCATATTACTGGATAAGCAAAGCAACATCCTGAAAGAGCCTAATTAGAAGGACTGACTGCCACCGTACCACAGTCTGTTTCAGTTTGAGCTTATTTTTACATGCCACTTAAGAGGTGAAAGGTGCTTTTCCCAGTACTAGGTGAGAATACAAGATTTCACACCTCTTTTTCTAAACTGGCCCATAATAAAAAATGAAGTGAGATTAGTAGGTAGGGTGAGCTCTCTAAAGATAAGGATCAACCTGCTAATTACCCTATTAAGCATAAGTGCATTTGATTGTTCTATTTCTGTACAGTTTTGCCAACAAACAGAATTGGGTAATTCCCCCAGCCAGAGTCATCGTTCTGCTTCTGCCCAGAAGGCTGCCTAGACTGAACCATTGCTGATTTGACACTAAAAAAAAACCTGGTGAAGCTGCACTATGAATTGGGCTTGCTTTATCCAGGAAGATGAAATTATTACCTTCAGGTCACTCTGTGAAAGGCTGAGGAGACTGAGCTAATAAAAACAGCTCAGCCCTGAGGGTTTGCAGGTACACCACTTTTTTTGCACAAGCAACCCTGAGCTATAGTGTGGACTTCTCAGAGTTACAGCCAAGCCTGCTCATTTGTTTTCAGTGACTGATGTGTATCTTTAAGAAAAGAAAAGAAAAAAATGCAAACCCCCTTGATTTTCTTCTACCATGTCATCTCTGGTGACAATGTGCTGAGAAAATTGAATTAAATAACTTTCTATTAGTAAAAAAAATGCAAATAACTGACAATTTCCCTCTCATTTTTCTAGTAGTAATTTTAGGTAAGAGGCAAATGAGCTGCAACAAAATGTTTGTCTGTAGAGTCAGTGTATTAACAATCCCCCTTAAAAGATCATCTTGATCTTACTGCCTTGCTATATCACTACCTCAATCTCTCTCCAAAAAAAGCATCTGGATAGATCTTAAACATATCTAAAATAGTTGCTGTTGGTCTGTCTAGAAAGTGCATTCTCAATGTTTATTGCTCTTCTAAAGCACCAGTTTTGTTTGCAGGAATGTTAATTATCTAACTTATGGATGGAGTCTGTTGGGGCATGGTCTTGTTAGCCCTTCTGCAGTTCTTACTGTTTACTTCAATCAGTAACAACCAACCATTTCGGAAATGTGCTCTGCCAGGTCCTTTTATTTACCCTTCTCTTCTCCTGTAAGGCATCACTGAACTATTCAACTTTTCTCTATTCAGACTCTTAAAACCTAGGCTCACCTCGGTTCAGCCAGCTCAGATTTCTGTTATCGTTTCTGTGGGGTGAAAAGAATGAAACTGGATGAAGGGGGTCAAAACTTTGATTAGTGTAAACCATTAATGGTAACTTCATTAACTTTTATGCAACTATGTCAGTTTACATTTGCTGCACATCTGCCCCAGAAGTGTTCCAGGAGGGTAAACAGAGGACATAGTCTTGCACAGAAACACCACCATTTGTTTTGATCTGTATTTAATCCCTGCATTGACTGACTTCAGCATTCAAAGTTGTTTTTTTACATTAAGGTCCCAAATCTCTCCTCATTCCTGGTTTGTTCTGTTTCTCTGCTTTCCCTCCTATTTGCAATTAATATTTTATCAGAGTTTTCACAAATAAGAATAGGCACATATAAAACAAGTTACAACATCAACAATGAACAGATACCAGGAGATAGTGCCATCAGCTTCCAGGAACAGAAAAGATTCCCAAATACACACAGTATAATTTCCAGCTCTCCTTTTGTTACAGACACATAGAATGGATACAGTAAGATGACGGGGCCATTAATTTGGTGCATCTGTCCAGCTCTTGTCTGTTGTGACTCTGATACCACTAGAGTTGTCAAAGCCTTAGACCTACCCTTACCGGATAAGGTTCCTAAAGCATGATGTTGCCATTTCATCTTTCTCATGCTCCTTTCAGGAAAAAGGTCCCGTTTTAGCAAAATAAATTCTGTTTGTGATTAGCAAACAGAGAATCCCAGCATAGTCCTGTGTTAACCTTTCTGGGCTTATATGTAACCTGTTATCTTCCAGAGGACACGTTATTGACTCTGTCTGGCAAGCTCACCTTCCTTCTTTTTCTTCCTTCTAGAGAAACCATCCACATATCTGTCTGTAGTCAGAGTGGAAAGAATTTGTGTACTATAATAGTGTCATGCCTTCAGTCATAAGTATAATCACTGAGGCCAATGAGAGCACTCCTTTGCTACAAATCCAGAGCAGTCAGCATCTGGTCCCTTTTTCCAGTCTCTTGTGTCTGTGTGTATTGACATATACAAAATAAAATGAGAACAAATAGCCTGAAACACGGCCATTCTGGTCTCTTTCCTGCCATGTATCTGTCTGTCACCAACTGCTAATAACTTTTTATTGTATATACTGGATTCTGGTTAGCTGCCTTAAATTTGTTTTTTAGCATTTGTAGAAAACCTTCCGTTTATCTTCCTATGTGTCGTATAAAAGATTGAGATCCTTCCTGCCGAACTGTTGTGCTGCCGTTCTCTTTTCTTGCCTCTCCAGTTAGGTATTATCCTCAGATGAAATAGTCTAATCAGAGTTGATGGCAATACTCAAACTAACCCCACTTCCTGCTAGAGGGTGTACATCTTGCTCTTTGAAGACCCATGGTGCATGACCATAGGAAACAGAAGTAAAAAGGCACACAATAAGAGAACAATCAGTTTTGTTTGCATATTTCTTATTAAATAGTTAACCAGCATTTACTTGTTGGTAACAATTAATTGTTAATTCAGAACAACTTTTAAATGTTTTGTTGCTTCCTGCATGAAAGGAAATAATTTAAAAGCCACTATGGGGTCAGCCTACTGCTATTCAGCATATTTATCTTTGCCATTAGCTTTTTGGTAAAAGTGCTGCTTCTGTCTAGAGGCCACAAATCTTGTTTGTGCTTCCTGTTGCAGAATGTTTATTACACAAGCAATCAGCAGCTCCATGTGGGTGTTCTGAGTCCCACTATCGACGATGATGACAACAGATGCCTGGTGGACGTGAACAGCAGGCCCAGGCTCATTGAATGCAATTATGCCAAAGCCAAGAGAATGAAGCTTTACTGGCAGTTTACTCAGGTAATTCTTACTCAGCAGACATTTCAGAAAGTTCAAAAGCTCTGTTTCTGCATCCGAAGTGTGAGTAATCTCTTTACTAACAGAACTGAACCAGATTTATCCTTGCTTTCTTTGCACGGAGCCAGGAAGCTATGTTTACATTTGATCCCAATGTCAGCTACCTCAGGAGGTTATAAAACTTGTGTTCTGCTTTCTGAGTTCACAAGAAATTATTTGTTTCTAAGGCAGAGTGACTGCTACAGAATTATCTCAATTAAAAAAAAAAAGTTATTTTGGTAGAGTCAAATGCGAAGTAACCTATTTAGGAGCAAGAAACAGAAAGCGTTTTTGTTGTTTGTTTTTTTGGAAGTGGCAACTCAGAAAAGGGGATAGCGGGTCATTGATGATAACAGCCTCATCATGAGCTACTTGTGCAGTTTCTTACTTAAAAAGGCTAATGCTTTTATGTGTGAGAGAGAGATAAAAAGAAGTGCAAGTGAAGGCTGAGAAATGATTTCACAGTGATGACAATGCTAATAGGACACTGAGTCCAGGCCTGGTGTCCGCACTTCATAACTGATTTAGAAATACAAGGGAGAACTATAAAGAAGCCACAAAAGTTATGAGGCTAGGAAACACACTTTGTGATATAATGCTTACGGAGATCACTCTGTTCAGTTTAGCTAAGAGGAAGTGGCAAGGTGACTCAAAGCATACCAGTGTTTCCACAGAGGGACATAGGTTATCCTGAAGACAAAACAGGTTCCAATGGTTGGAAGCTAAAGATAGTCAAATTTGTCTTTCAAAGGAAGGCAAGATTTTCCTAAGGTAAGAATTAAGACATCGGAAGTTTACCATGTCAGGTACTGACATGTCGGTTGCTTAGGATAAATAAAATTTAGATTACAATGCTTTCTAAACCAAGTACCTGACTTAGCTTCTGTGAAAAATTTAACAGCTAGTGCGAGTTTGGTCACAGTTGCTCCTCTGCAGTTTTGAAGCTACAAATCTAGTTGTGTACTCCAGCCCATGGGCTGAGGCTCACCATTAAGGTAATTCTATCCCTACATTTAATTTTTCTGTATCATCCATGTGGGTTTGCAAATATCTTTTCTGCCAGCTCATTAGTTTGTTGTTTTTTTTTTTTCTTTGACTTCAACAGCCATGTTCAGTCTATTTTAGGACATTGGTAATACAGTTCCGCATCCACCTTAGTGCAGAGAGCATTTGGACAGTAATCAATAAAGCATACTATTAACATAATCTGTATTTATACTTTGGAGTAATCCAGATCTTTGTCTTTAAGGGGTAGCTCTCAGGCAGCAGACCTTAAATCCCTAACCTGGAAAGACATCCCAGCTTTCACCTTCAGTCTCCTCAAGGGCAGAGTTTTAATTATGTCTTCTCTGAAGTTGTAAAAATAGTCTCATCATGAGCACGAGGGCTCACTGTGGCCATCTCTGCACTTGATTTTTGGTACCATTTAAAAAATGTATAATTAACATTTATTTAAATAGTATTTCAGTGACATGTTAGTACTGTCCACCTATTCAGTGATTGCTCTGTATAACCCAACCCTTTGGTGACAATTAATGATTTCTACTCCAGAATATTGCTGCTGTTTTGTAATACTAATTATGTTAGATCTGATTTGGGGGGCAGCAGTAGAATGCATTGATAATTTAGCTATTAAAAGCTTCAGAAATGGTATTTAACTACTTTAGGTTTGTTTTCTGTCTGTATTTCCATTCCACGTTCCAAATACAATTTCCCAGTGAAGGTGCAGTGCTGTTAAACTAGGCTCTATGGACTGTACTTAAGTCTTCTACAAAGAAACTTCTGCCCAGGAGAAGTGAAAGCTAATTAGTTGTTTCCTTATGATAAATTAAGAGACAAATGAAATAATTAAAAGCTTGCTGTTCAAAAAGGATTTTGTTAATACCCAATGCAATTAAAATGCCATTATTTCTCAACATACAGCATGGTACACAGCCCCTCTGTAAGCTAGAAGAAAGTTAATGAGAGTAATCAAGGATTGCCAAGATCAGCTGATGAACTCCATTTGAAATGTTCCCATTTAGTCTGGTGAAAGGATGTGTTTCTGTGAATACACTGGAAGCTGTTTATCTGAAAAGAGTCTCTTTTATTATGTTTTTAAAGCTCTGGTATTTATTTTCCATATTATGCAGTGAGCAGAACTACTGAAAATAAGCAGGATTGTAAGTATTGATGCTTATGTAGTCTTGAAGTTTGTGAAATATTAATTAAAATGTAGATGCTGGCCATAGCTTTTTATAGCACCTTCCTTTGGCTGCAAGTATGCTTTCACTTCTCTGGATTCTCTAGCCATTCAACAAGAATGTCTGATGATATAGATAAATAAAAATATAGCAGTGCAAGTAGAGAAATTGCCTCGGAAAGGAAATGGGAACAAGACTTACCAACCAAAGCAGGGTAAACCAATTGAACTAGATTTCCCTGACCAGCACAAAAATCAGTATTTGCCCTGCATTCCAGACATGTATCTTAAAATTTGAATGAGGAAGCTTTCTCATTTTTCTGCAAAACACACTATATATTCTGAGAGGCACCATGATAGTGTGTGGTGGGACATGGACTTCAGACTGGTTGATAGAAGACTGTACAGCTTTTTGGAAAAAGGATTCTTCAGTTAACATTTTCCTCTTCCCTTGCATTGTTGAAATCTAATGATGAGAGAAATCTTTATGACAGAAGTAGAAAATAGGGGTCATCCTCAGCTAGTGGTCTTGCTTCTGTAGTTCTATTACAGAATTATTTAATTCTTAATTTGCATCTTTGACTAGAAGTGTGTGTGTGTATACACATATATACACTTGTGTGTGTGTGTGTGTGTATTTAAATTTAAAAAAAAGAAATCAAGTTATCTTTTACTTTGGTTTTAAAATTTTAAGTTATGTTGCTACCTTCAGTTGTAGGCAGCTGGAGTCAGACACTCAGATGTTCACTGCTTTGTTGTGGACAAAATAGTCATTTAATGGGCATTCATATGGAGGGAACTGCCACCAGTACCTCAAACTGTTTTCATTATACGTCATACTGGCTGACTGGACAGAGGCCTTGGGAGACTGTGGTATCCTTCTGTACTGGACAAACTTGCATTGAGCATTCAAAGCTAGTATTATGTGTTTGTATAATCAGGATCCATCTGAGCAAATTTCCATGCTCCACAGTTTTGTACAGCTGCCAAATGCAACAAGACCCAGTAAAATGTAGGCTTCAATGACATTCTTCCTTCCAAGGCTTCTTCAAGTGTTTATAACTGTAATTATGTCAAATTATGTAAATTAGCCCTGAAAAGACTCCAGTCAACTGGGTAGCGTTCAAGAATTTTATTGTTCAGGTTGTTTGTCAAGTCTTCTCTTAAGGGAAATGCTTATTTTTTGAATATGTTTATGCTGAAAAGTCTTTTAGGTGTTTGCCAGTTCACCTAGTTCAGTCTGTCTCGCCACTTTTTCATTTAATTGAGCAAAACCAGACCTTATAGCAAAATAGTAAGTAATCCCCAGAAATTACACAAGGCAGAGAGGACGGAATTACATGGTAGTAAAATGATCAGAATTTTACTAAAATATTAATTTAAACATGGTATCAAGGAAGCTGCTCTGGCATCATGAATCATCAGGAAAGCAAAAACTAATCTCAGTTGCCACTGAGCCCCCCTTATTTAGTACTAAACAATTAGTCCTGCTCACACCCTGCGAGCTCTTTATGGCAAGGAGCAGGTGCACATGCAGTGTGCTGGCGGCAGCAGCCTGTCCCCCCCCGTAACCAAATGCTTGCAGGAAGCATCAGGTCAGCAGCACATCTGCATGACAGTCACTGTCCACACGTCCAGTCAAGCTGCTGTCCTTGGGACTGCTGGAGTGGCTGCATTACATGGTCTGTTGTGTGACAGAGAAGGGGCACTGACGTGTAGGAGAGTGAGGCCAGCGCACCTGGTCAGGTATATCCTTGGGACATCTTTCAGTAGAAACTGCTTATGGCCAAAACCATGCTCTTTTGAACTGACTATCTTACATTATTAAGGTTTTTCTGTGTGCTAAGAAATAGTGCATTCTAAATGCTGCAGTCAGGTTTTTTTGGAGGGGGTGTATGGGTTTGTTTTTTTAAGAAGTTTCTCAGTCTCCAGTCTGATTTCTCAGGTTTATTGCTGATAGAAAGGCAGTTGTGACGTAACACCTGCCCTGTGAGTAAAATTCATCTCTACGGACATCACCTGGGTGACCAGCAGGTCAACTAGAAAGTACACTTACGGCATCTTAAGACTCCTCCAGCAGCAAAACAAGGGCAAAAGGAGGAAGTTTTTCCATAATTACTCTTTGTCTTGAAGTGTCTTCATGTTTATATTTAGTTGGATAAGGGATGCGACTGTTTCTTATGCTTTTTACCAGACTAGCTATGCTGTCACTATTTGCTGTTGTGAGAAATGTGACAGGTGAGGGCTCTGTGTAAGAAGAGGTATAAGGATGGACACGAGGCAGACCTAAAAATGAAGAGATGAATGCTTTTAAGGCTGTTCCATGTCGAATCCTTTTCAGTACAGCAAGCTCTGTTAATTTAAGTAGTTCAACCAACAGTGTGGTTGCCATAGAAAGGTAAGAAGAGTGGACACTCATCGCAGACCTCATGGGAGGGAGAGGCTGTGCAAAGCCTATGCTCAGCACTGTCGGGTACCCATATCCAGTAGCAGTTGCACCTGCCTGCGATGCTAACGTTGCTTTTACATGTTATGGAGGATTGTGATTCTAGTCAGTGCTGGAGGTTTCCACAGGAAATCTTCCAGTTCAGAAGTGTTCAGAGGGGGTGGTTTATGCTATCCTGAGAAGCTGTAAATAAAATTTGTTGCCGACAACTGTAGTTACCATATGTATAATTTCCGAAATATCACAGTAGGAATTGCTTTGGAAGGAAAAGGGAAGACAGACGAGAGCAAATGAATTACTCGGTTGGTACAGTATTCCACAGATAAACGTGATGATTCAGATCGCGTTTAAAAACGTATTAGATAATAGATAAATAGATATTCTGTGTGGCTATATAAAGAAAGAATAGACCTTAAAATTACTGAAAGCATTTACATCTTGCTCCTCCTACAGATTTTGGCCTTTGCCAGACAGTCATTCTGAATTATTCTTACCTGCCTTTATCTTACAAAATTAAAGGATGTGCAATACTACCACTAGCTGGAACCATTACCCAAACCACATGCCAAACAAATAAGGGAATACAGGGTGCAGATTGTGTGGTAGGATTAAACTGGAGGCCTGTGAAGCAAGCAGAGAATCTCTGTACCTATATCATATGCCCCCTTGCTGAGTGTACACAGTGCAGAAGTGGAGGCTAACGCCATTAAACAGTAGACACTTTCCTTCTAATGTCCACTCCCAGTTTTCAACCCATATATTAGCCAAGGACATCGGTGTACAAGAGGCATTAATTTCAGTAGAGCGCTGTGTCTAAGGGAACAATGGTCCCCCCATTAACTTCTTCAGATTCTTCCATTATGAGAGCCACAGGGTAGAAAACCGGCATCATTAATTTATCAAGAATTTGAATTTATGCTGTACTTCTAACCCCAAAGGATGCAAATACACTCAATATGTATTTGCAGTATAGGACATGCTATACTGCAATACAGCTATATAATAATGCAGTGCTATCTGCGTAAGAACTCAGAACAGAAAGTGATTGTGATCCTGCAGGAGAAATATAAAGAAAAACAGAACCTAATTATTCAACTAATTGAGCCAACAGACTAGGTTAAGCCCCGTATTTTTACTGAGGCTATCTGAATTTTAAATGACCAGTGTCACAGAGTTTTCAGTTTTAAACCTCAACCACAAAAGAGCACTTCCACAAGCCCCAGGGGCCTCAGTGCAGTGTTAGCATATGGGTCCAGTACACTAGCAGCACTTTTTTCTATACTTAGCTACATTTTGCCCATCTTTGATCAAATATTACCTTAGCTTGCCTGTACTTAATATTTGAACTAACTGGATAACTGCACAAGGTGTTACAGCTGGAAGACAAGGAACCTGAACCATTGTTCTGCTTAGACATGAAAGTAATAGTTAATGTTTTAATTTTCTTTTTGCTGTAGTAAATTTGTCCCTAATTCATGTGCAACTTAACCAATATTCTTGTTATATTAAACACTTTTTAAAAACAGGTGTATTAGAGTATTTGTTTTTCAGACTCCTTGAACTATGTCTTACTATAAGCCTACAAACTCTAGTCCCATTCATGCAAATGGAATTGTTTAAAAGTACAAAAATCTGAAAGCATTCAGTCTTTCTCCATATTGAATGAATACCTGACTTCAACTTAAATATGAAAATGTATATGCAAAACACATGCAGAAAAAATATTAAATACAAATATTACGATATAATACTGTGTTTTAGCAATTGGTATTAAATTTGCTTGCAGTTGCTGTTGTAGTTAGCGGTAACCAAAATTTCCTTGTATAAGTTTAGTCTTCTATTTGGAGTACTACTTTAGTAGCAAGTTTTAATTTTTGCAAATTAGGTGTAGAACTTGCCAGCTAGAAAGTTTGTGTGTGAATAGAGCAGTAAAATGAGCTTTTAGCGGGTGCATTTCAAGTCTTTTCCAGCATATCACATTATGCAGTATTTACTCTCTCGAGGACTACATTTAAGCTCCAAGGACACTTGTGCTGAATTAATTTAGAAGGAAGTTAACACATAGCCATGTTTTTCCTTCAAAACAGATACCCTATTTGCATATTTTAGCATATAATTTTAAACACCACATTTATTTACAAGGAAATTATTTGTCCTAGTTCCACCTGATTTTCCCTAATTTCTGATGTCCAGATAAGCTCCATCCAAAAATCGCAGATGACAGCTGCTGCTGACAAGGTATTGCATGGCATTATAATGAGAGACATGCAAAACAATGGCTAAATCCAGAATGTTTTCTACAACTTGACTGATAACCAACACTTACCAAATGAAGTGGCTGGGTTTCAGGAGATCTGAGCTCTGTTCTCAGTCCCTCTTTGGCATTACTGGACCAATCACTTCTTGGGTTCTGCACTCCTCAGCTGCAACATGGATGGAAGTATGTTTACCTTTAGCATACATCTTTTCTTATTTCTAAGTTCCCAGACGAAAACAAAACTCTGTCCTGATCAAGTCAGTAAAAGTTGCATCTTTAATTTCAATGCAGACAAGAACAATACCTATGTAAGTAAGGTTTGGCTACCAAGTAACACCCTACAATCCCAGATGCAAAAATTGAGAAAAATGTTCACTTGGAAGGCAATTAAATCAGGATACAATAATGATATACATGACAAGAAAAGAGTGTTTGTTATTTAGTGAGATGATCAGGGCATCAAGTCTGGTATCCTGAACCTGACAGTGACAACACCCAGTATAACAGACAAAAAAATAGATTATTTCCATTATTGTCTGAGTAAACTGTGCAAGGTTTGTGCTGCAGCTGCAAGGACATTCCTTTCCCAATATCAATTATAATCAGCAACAGATTTGTGTGGTTACTAGGGAAAAAGCCATTTTCAATAACTAGATAGTGTGACCAAAATCCCAAAGAGCTCAACCTAAATTCCCACATAAGAATATGCAGATCAATTGAAATACTAGTGCAAATCATTCCTTAATTTTCTTCAGTTGGCACTCAATTTATTTCTTGGTCTCTAGGGATTGGTTTAATCCTAAGTATATAATGACAATGCAAACAGTTCAGTTTCTGGGTTAAAATGAGTTAGGAAGCCTTCATATTGAGCACTCAGATTAGAAAACCTAGGCTAATTGAATACACCACACACACACAAGAAATAAAATTGTCATTCACTATTTTTATTTTCCAAAGGAGTTACATTTTAGTAAGAGTTACATCTCACAAAGAAATAGGAATGCGTATTTTCTCTCATCTAAAACCCATAAATCTTTGGAAATCTGTTCAGGTGTCTAGGGAAAACATCTCATCTTTCCTAGGGAAAATATAAAAATCTTGAGTTTTCTAGTTGTGCTGAAAGGAGTTTCTTTTTTGTCTGGCTGAAGATGAATAACTAGGTATCCCCTGTGCTAAGGTTGGGAAATAACAATGTGAACTTTTCTTCTTTACGTTAGTTTTCTAGGTATGCTATGTTAGAACAATATTTTTAACCATGAGAAGAAAAAGAGAAAGAATAAGACAGTAAGGTGCTCTTAGGCATGATCTTCAGGTGCATGCGGTGAACGGATTTTCATTAGCGAACTAATCTTGCATCTTGTGCACACTCAAAAGTAGGGAGGGAAGACATGTTAACAAGAGTTTGCACAGACGAGCAATGCAGAATGAGCCTTAGAAAGCAACATATACAGAAGTGATGATTGCTTCAAAACCAAACAAAAAGGCAAAACGTAGGAATACACAATTTGCCACGTCACAGATCAGAAAATTAACTAGATTAATTACGTCATCTAGAAGACTCCCTCAGGCAATGGTCAATGCTTGCTGTTTCAGAGAAATCAGCTCTATTCTGAGCCAGCAGTTCACTGTAACATCAGGAGGAGGATTCCCTTCTTGACCCCTAATGTGCTCTCTTCATGAAGACCGAGATTTGATTTGTCTGAATGATCTCAGCATGCCTATAAAAACTTGTTTTATCAGCACTCTTCAAATTAACCTAGCCCCCTAAAACCATCTAGTCAGTCACTGAACATTGATGCCTGCGACAATGAATTCAACAGGTTTCCTTACCCACATAAATCACAGTAGTTGTTGCAAATTGCTAACTCTAACAATCCTTTTTTCCTTAGAAAGTTCATTTACCAGTTTCACACTGGTATTCACAGGTATTCATACTTCTGATCACTGAAGTCAGATTCCATTAATTTTCATTTACATCCTAAGCAAAGTCCTATTATTATTTCATTTTAGTGTATTTTGTAATTCCCCACCATCTGAATATTCCATCACACTTTAAAGCATCTTTGTTGCCTTTCTCTATCTTCTACTTTAGACATCTTGAAGCAAGCCTAGATCAAGGCAGATAAATCGAGCCTGACTTGTTTGCAGAAGTCATTTATATGTAATCTCAGAATGAAAGAGAAAAAGGTAATTTTTCTAAGCTTTTCACAAAATGTATTTGTAAAACATGCAAATAAAGCCAATGTATCCAGCACTCCCATCTTTTTCCTAGTTATAATATTGTTTCTTGACACAGGCAGCTACTATATGGCTCAATCCATGAAAAGAAAGATTGTACAAGAAAAAATTTTCTATTTTTTAGTTAGAGTAAAATCACCCCGCAGAAAACATTGGTGCAGAGCATTAACTTTGGATTCTTTTCTATAGGTCAGGTCTCACTCAAGACTCCAGAGATGTTTAGAAACACAGGATTTATCTGTATCTAACACTCCTGCTAGTAGAAGGAGGTATAAAATGTAGCGGTTGTTGTTAACTTACATAATGTGGAAACACATCTTAAATTCTAATTCAGAACATGAGAGTACTGAAGTTAGAGCACTAAGTAGCCAGCGACTACTCAGTATAGTGGGTTCTGCATTTACAGTTTTCTGAATGCTACCAAGTAGGACAGTAGGCAGTATATGGCAAAAGGAGGATGCAGAAGAGACACTTACAAACAGCATCCCCTTTCATAGTAAGAAAAAATTTTCAGAAAATGTCAACCTGTGTATCATCTCTCACCAACATAAATTTCTGGAGCTTACTCTTCTATGACTGTCAGTTCTCAGAAAGGCATTCAATTTATTTCTAAATGAATTGTCCTGTTAACTTGTTACTCAGGACAGCAGCTGTAGTTGGAAAAGCCGTGCACGTCATTATCAACTGCATAGCATAAAGCTAGTTTTTCCTTTTTTACAAAGGACTTAATAGGTAATCCTAGCAATCAGAAGGTCAACATAATACAACATCATCTGGATTTGTTGCCAAAACAAAACCAAACAATATGTTCAGCTGTAAATTCTGCATTTAGCCATAATTATCAGGGCTATGTATGGATAAAAGATTCCCTTTTTAACTACTTCCCACTCACTCCCCCCTGAAGCAGTGTTCAGTAATTAATTTTAAATTTCATATTGTATACCTAGAATATTTGTTTCTGCAGATGTTTTTCTAATAATATGTCAGAAAGATTTCCTGGCCACTGCTGATACAGTAATGATTCGTGTTTACTTTCTGAAAAATCCCTAATGATCTTTATAGTCTGGCTAATGTATTCTACTCCAAAGCCTGCTTCAATTTTCTTAGTTTTATCACTATTTTCTGTAGTAAAATGTGTTTTCAGCTATCATATCCTGAAGAGCTTCTTTGTATTTCAGTGAAGACTTGAATTTATTTCTTTGCGAGGCATTATTTTCTTAATCTTGCTATTAACAATGGGCCTTTGTAATCTGTTACAAATCTATGATGAAATTTTATATATATGTGGAAAATATTACTGATAGGTATAAATCCATACATTCGACTTCTAATTTTTATGCTGTTTCTCTGTAATATATTTTCTATTCCAATTACATTCTCTGTATGAAACTGCATTTCCTTTTGCCAGGTTGAATTGCTTTTATTTAAATACTTAATAATTAACAGTATTGTGTATTTAACTATTACACCTTTAGATGACTGTGCTCGGAACCTAGACTGCTCTACATTCCAATAGCCAATCTAGATTAAACAAAACAGAAAATGATTGTACAGTCCACTAGTTACTAAAACCTAGTTTGCACATACAGATAAGGCTGCATCATTTGATTTGTCACAGCTGCAGTATTAAAAATTTGTTGCAGCAATATAGAAATGTAACATTTATGATTATGTAAAATCTGAACACTCACTCAGATGTCTCGGTAGCGGAATGAGTGGAATGAGACAAAGTGTGATGTAGACATTAAATTGTTGTAACTGTTGTATGATGCATCTAATTCCGTTGTCAGAGGATGTTTCATAGTATTTACTCACTGGGTACCAGCAAGTGGATGAAGACCAGTGCTCAGATGGCTGCCTGACAGCAGAACCTAAGTGCAGGAGAAGTAGTGAGGAGGAAAAAAAAAAAAAAAAAATGTTATTTTTTTTCCTTAAGAAATGTTTTGGCTGATCCCTATTATAACTCCACCTAAGTTTACATTGTACACAGCAATTAGTTTTGGTTAGTATTGGAGAAATAAATTCACATTTTAAAAGTGTCCGGTAAAGATTCTCATTTGCCTATCTAATTGTAAATAGCAATCTAAAGAGCTGACAGACACCTTTTTAATATATAATACTGCTGTGTATAGTATTTCATACACGTAATAGCAGTTAAATGTCCCTTATTTTCACAGTAGTCATATCAAATATATTAGGAACCAAGTGCCTTTGGAGAAGACCAACAGCTAACAATATACTTCACTGAGGAATATTTCAATTTAAATAGTTTAATTTTTAAAAGATTTGAACAACAGAGAGTATGTTATAGAGTCTGCTTTACTTGCAGACCACCTGTTCTCCAAAGAATTAGAAAATTTGTGATACTACTTTAGATTTGAGAAGGAATTAATCAATTGCATATATATACCATTATATATACCTATATCCTATATACAACTATGAAGCAGAAATTCTAAACTCAGTAACATCATCCAATATTTCCAAGCAATGGACAATACTGAAAATACATGAATTACTGTATGGGATAGATTATTCACTTTTTCCTATGAATATTTTCTCACTGCAGCAACATCCATACAGAAGTGACCACATAGAAGACAAAATGACCTGTAAAAATCGAGTAATTTTTTTTTAGGACTAAATTTGGTGTACTAACAGTCACTGAAAATTTACCCCAGTATTCCGGGGAAATGAATGAGAAGACCATGCATTCTGTTTGGAGTGGAGATTATCTGTGTTATATATACCTCAGCATAATTTTTTGATTCAAATGTATCAAAGCAATAGTGAAGATTAGAGTTTCTGCCTCCAAGGCAGAGTGAACATGTAAACATTTGAGGTCACTGATTGAGGTACAAATAGAAAGTTACAGACTAGTGAATGCAACGATCTATATAGCATATGTGATACGAGATTGGATACACTTATTAACCTTTTAAGACCTTTTCTGAAATAGCTATGGTTAGGCAAGCTGGTAAGAGCACTTCTTTTCTTCTCTTTTAGGTAGAGTAACATGAGCTTTAATGTGATGAGCAAAAAGTAGGTTTAAACTCTGTAACAAAAGTGTACGCTTTATAGTAACTTGTTAAGAAGAGCTATCAGTCTGATTTTCAGTAATGCTGACAACCTCCAGTGTTCATTTAATATCCCTCATTTTTACAAGTGATCAAACCCTGTCTTAAGTTTAATGCCCAAGAGCTTTTACTAGCTTATGAAGCCCTGGTTCAGTCTAAAGCAACAACCTCACTTCCCCATTTTCCCTTTCTACATTGCTTTTTCTGGGAAATTTGGAAACCCAGTACAACAACTTGCAGCTCACTGAACCCATCACACCTACCTAAACACCTGAAATGTCATGGATCACATCTAGCAGATGTGCCAAGTACAAACAATGACTAAATCGACCAAGTCAATTAGATGTTGTGCATTATTTATTCAGTTTTAATGATGCCACATATCCACATTTGAATTCTTCCTTTAAAATACCTAAACTATGTGAAGTAGCATCTCTGTTCTTTTCCTGCCGAGTGCCTTTTTGTTCCTATATTGAAACACAACCTTGGCAATCCGCCTTCAGAGTAAAAAAGAACAGAAAATTGGCTCTTGCTGAAGAGAATTCTTATGGAAGAAAATTAGAGAGTAAATATGATGGTAAGTTTCTATTAAATGCAGCCAGAAATAAAAAAGATTTTACACTGCAACCAGTAAAATATCATCCGATTAAAAGGTCTGTCATTCAGTAACCATAAGGTGAGATTTTTCGCAAGAAAACCCATGGGCTGTTCAGAACTTTTTGGCTAGATATATGTTTACAGAAACTTCTTAATGCATCTTTTGTTGTAAAGTCAAAACATGCTTTGTTTTGAAGGCACTTTAGCTGAGGAGCATAACATGGTATATAACCCCAGTACTGCAGTAGCAGTGGTATGGAGGGGCAGGAGTTCCAGGTTACATGGTGCGTGTACACTACGTGTTTCTTTACAAAAAAATTTGATTTAACACCTGTGGTATTTGCAAAGAAAGCTGTACCAGTGTTCTGTCCCTTTTGTAGCCCTCTGGCTAGGAGGCCTTCTAGACATTAAAGAAACTTTATGACAGCTTTCAACTAAGCCTGGTTCTGCAAGGACCAATATTCCAGAGAAGACCTATCCCACTTTATTGCCCTGCAGAGCAAACACAGGAAGGGGAGGTTTGGGAACTGTGCATCCAGCACCCCCGAATAAACCAAAACAAAAGCCACAGAACAGTTCAGCAAAGACGGTCTAATTACTTTGCACAGCTTATTAGCACTCCAGCTCTAACCTAGAATATGTAAGTATATACTTGCAACATGCTGCTCTTTCTAAAAGCCGGGGGGGTTTTTTGGTTTTGTTTTTGGTTTTTGTTTTTTTTTTTTTTTTTTACATACGACAGACTCACATGGGACTGCCTACCACGCATGTTGGACCATCCTTGTACTGCAATGGTTTGCAGGCACATCAAATGGTATTCTTAGATGCTGTATTACTGGATAAATTTTACTTTAGTAAAAGGCTTGAAAGGAAACCTCTCACATAATGGTAGATATGCAGAAAGTACAATAATTCTAAAGGAAGTCAAAAGTATTGCTTTCCACTACGTGTGTTATGTCACATTCCAATAGCTGTTGGTCATAACAGGATGCGTGACTTGAGATAGTGTTAACATTAAAAGTATGCTTATGAAGCACTCAATCAGTTTTAGATGTGTCTAAGGCTACCAGCAGGCGTTGAGAGCATTTGTGCTTCTCACAGGAATTGCTTCAATTTGCGTTGCAAAACCCATCAAGTGTTCAGTCAAACTTGTTAGTGCTGTCACATTCAGTCTATTTTTATAAAATAGTTGACCTGGATATTTATTTATCCTCTTGAGGCTTCTACTGCCACTGAGCCGCCTCTCATCATCAATTATCTTAATCCTGATTCTGTTCAACTGGGCAGAATTCCTCTTTAACTTGTTTCAACCTATAGAACTATATTTTATGTATCATGATTAAAGACATTACCCTAGGCTATCAATTTTTTGCCTTTAAATTGGAAAGTAGAGGTCTTACCTAGGATGGGGAAAGGGAACCAGATAGATAGGCAACGTGCCTTTCACTTACCCTGAAGTGTAGTATTACAATAAACCATTTTGCTGAGCAAGCGGTAAACATGACTGTCAGAGTTTTATACAAGATTTGCTAAATTGTTATTAAAAAAAAAAGACTGAACTAAAAGGATACCTTTGTCTGCATTTGGCTTTAGGGTTGCAAATGCTAATGATGACAACAGACTGCAGAAATCATTCAGGAATACTGTAATTTGGAGGCCCTGCCCATCAGAGCAGCAAAATGTAGTGTTAGCTTTCAGTGCGTCAGTCCTGCTTGCTCCCTGCTTCTTTCCGTGGAGTTACTCAGTTCATGTGCTTTAATGATTAAACACTGTGCTCATTCAGGCCTCGCAACATACAGTGGGTGCACTGTCATCACCCACGGTCGCAGGCTTGCATTAGGCATAGGAAGGGGAAAATAAAATGAATACAATTAAGTAGGCTAACAACAGGAAATTTTAAGTAAGTGCTATACAAATCCCCCTCCTTGTACTTCAAAGCAATTCTTTCATTTCTATCCTTACTGAAAGGAACCAAAGCTGTGTAGACTGCACCCTTTCTGAGGGATTAAGCCCTGGTTCTGCACAGACCTCACATCTCTTAGGCGTTAAATTGTGCTCTTTCTAACAGGACTTGAGCCTTTACATTTCTCTTTGTTGGAAAAAAAAAAATCATCCTGCTAAAAGCATCTGTGCTCTCTACAACACTCAATTCACACATATTAGCCACTGCTTAACTTTGGTGTCTCTTTTATGTTCCATACAGCAGCTCCAATGTACTAAGCAGGGTGATTTTCAGTAGCCACTGCAGAGTGCTTTGCAGCACATCAAAAAGAGCTTCTTTGGCTTTTTATCTCCTGAGTCACTTGTTTCTGTTAAATAGAAGCTGGATTTCACATGAGGGCATATCAGGAAAAGAGGCGGGGGGGGGGGGGGGGGGGGGGGGGGGGGGGGGTGGGGGGGGGGGGGGGGTGGGGTGGGGGGGGGTGGGGGGGGGGGTTTGGGTGGTGGGTTTTGTGGGTGGTTTTTTGTTGGTTTTGGTTGCTTGTTTGTTTTGTTTCTTCTAAGTGGTTTACACTTTGTTTATGTAACTGCCTGTATTAAAGTATTTTGCATGAATACATTTACTGTAACACCGATGTGTGCTCTGCATGATTTAGAATAAAGGCAAACCATTGTCTCCACTGTGAACATCCTCCTCCTTCTACCCCAAACTCCTCAATGGGAATAGAAGGCATTTGGGCCTGTTCAAGTGAAAGAAACCCTTGACCAAACAAATGGGAGTTAGGCAGAAAGAAATTCCAACTCAGCATGACAGTATTTAAGCCTTAGTGCTGTGGCTTCCTCTACCTAACAGAGCTCTAAGTTAGGTGACTAGGCTCCATACAGAGTCCTTGGGGAGAAAAAGTAGGCACCAAAGAACAGGATTCACAAAGCGCAGCCAACAAACTAGGTGTTTGCCCCAGCCCAGCTGCTGAAGCCAGCTGGACCTGAGCATCCTACCTCCTTCTTCTTCATGAGCATAAAAGCTGTTCTTAAGATGGACACCACAGAGTTCATTTCACAGAGTTTGGGCAAGAAGAGTTGTACCAGGGAAACACTTGTGTTTTAGCCATCATGCTATACATAAAACAGAGAGAATTAATTCTGTACCTTCACTTATGCTAATAAGTTAGAAACGACAGGAGAGGTCTAAAAGTACCATACCCAGATTCATATCCCAGGTCCAAAAATCAGGCAAGTAATGGAACTGAACTAATCTCCCATAACTGGTTAGTTTTCTGACAAGACAAAGCAGGAGAACTTCTTTCTCCTGCTTCCGTAGCACAAGATCTGAGCTGAGGAGGTCTTAGACACCAAAACTGAGACAAGGACTAACTGATAAATGAAAGATACAGAACTAGTTAACTTAAATGACAGCAACACAACTACCTCCAGCATCAGTTGGAAGCACAAGGAACTTGATCTCAGTTTTGGGTTTAAGCAGAAGCACTTGTGGTAAACTGTAATTCCCAATTTAAACCCAGGGAGCTGAACCTGGGTGCCATGCAACACTGAGTCTATGCAGAGAAAAAAACATAATCAACAGTTTTCATTAAGAATAGAAACCATATGTTTTGCTGGAAGAAAATAACAAAACACCACAACTGTTTCTTTTGGCAATGAGAAAATACCCATTACTTTGGTGGTTTATATCTAAAAGACCTAATTCAAAGCTCACTGAATTCATTTGGAAAAAAACCCAATCTCACCACAGTGAGCTTTAGAAGGCCAAAGTAACTTGCAGGGGGGGCGGTATTTAGGATGAGGGAACAAATAGCATATAATAAAGCTTTGACAAATTTCCCATCCTAGTTTCTTCAAATTTCCTGTATGTCAAGCAGTTTTATTGCTTCTAGATAGCTTACAGTTTATGCTCCCACCAGATACCCAAATTTAACTACCGTTATTAATATGAATGTCAATAATAGTTATACAGCAGTAGGAAAATACAGTTCACTCAGCATTTCGTTATGGAGGTACATTAAAATGCCTACTGTATGCCTGTCTGTCTAGTAAAGTAATCAGTGAAAATTGTATCTAGACTGCATGTAGGCCTACCAAGGAGGATTTATGGGAGCCTCATGTTTTGAATTTTGTGGATTATTCTAGAAATGGTCTCTCTCTTACCCAAAGCCATATTTAAAACTTAGAGCTTTCAAGCCTATTTCTCTATTTCATTAGCCAGGTTCAAAAAATGTTTTTCGAAGTCACTTCCCGGACAAAGTACTTACTAAGTATTACTGGTAGGATAGGAGGAGAGGAGACCCACTGTCTGAATGAAGCAGAACCTGTACTGAATGGCACAAGGTACCCTTGCCTGAGGAACAGCCTTCTCTGAAAAAGCAAACTAAGCATTTCTCTGGAATTTATGTCAATATCCTTGTGATTATAATAGAAATCTATCACAGTTATGACTTTCTAATGCAAGGTATAACACAGACTTGAACAAAATCGATGAGGTGGTTTTTCTGTACGGGGTTGGGTAGTTGTTTGGGTTTCTTTCATAGCAACTGTTTTTTCCCCATTGTACAAATAAGTAATCTAAATGTGGCTGCTCTTTCCGTACTTCAGCTGTACTAATCTGTACTGACTTACACTCCGTTCTTTGATTTGCAGATTAAGCCAGTAATTCTCTACTACACAAGTCCGACTCTCAGACTTCTGTGCAAATTACTCTACTCTGTATATCTTGGAAGAAACTTCCCTGACACTAATGTGTACAAGTTATCTATTATCTTTATTGGACAGGATAGAGGGTGAAAGAACCAACTGAAACAAGAATTAATGGAAAAAAGTGTCATTTATGTCACCTACATGATGATTTAATTGTAATTTAGGTCTATAGTTAACTGTGTGATAGCCTCAGTGATTTAAGGCTTGCTGCAATTCAACAACGGAGGTAGGGCTTTAATATGGCAGTATTAAGCTGAGAATTGAACGGAGTCAATACTGAGGGTTACCAACATAAAAGACAGTTCATTTCAGAATTCAAAGAATAAATGATTTTTTGCATTTTATCCTACATACAGGACACCCCTGCCCCAGGCAGTGGTCCTCTTTTGCCTTTTTTTTGATGTTTCAGAGGTACAGCAGAGCCACTAAGCTAGGTAACTGAAGCAAACAGGAAAGCTTTTGGCTCATGGTAAGCACGGCTGGAAACACAGCTCGATTCTAGAAACCCCGTTTACTGAAATAGTAACCAGGAATTGAGGCTACTCAAACTGCATCAGAGATTAAACCAGCTGGTGACAAAGGGAACCTTCACTCCAAACCCAACCTAGTGCTTATCTTGTCTCTAACTGAAACGTTTTTCACAGTAGCAGTGCATTTAGTAGATAGACATTGGAATGTTCTCTAATCTATATTATCACACAGTAGCAATGCAACAAGTTCACAATGTTTAATCCAAACACTTCTTTTTTTCCCCATCTTTAAAGGGAGGTCCAATCCAGAATCGAAAATCCAAGCGTTGCCTGGAATTGCAGGAAAACAATGAAAATGAATTTGGATTTCAACTCATCCTTCAGAAATGCACTGGACAACGCTGGTCTATAACAAATGTCCTGAAAAGCTTGTCATCATAGCAGACTAAATTTTTACCCATTTCTTTTGCTACTGTGTAGCAAATATTGCATTGTTGCCTGCTGTACTATATTCCTCTCACCCCTCACTGCCCTCCACTTCCTTCTCTCCTCTTTTTTGTCCCTTTGATTTTATTTTGTGAGTGTGTGGAAATTGGGTTTGTGGGCTGAAAATAAGACATTTTTATTTCACAATGGTGTTTTCATGGCATTTATAGAGATGCTGAATGACAGGTGATGGGTAGGCTATCCTAAAATATTTTACAACTGTATATAGGAAACAAATGGAGAATATTTATAACTCAAACTTTTATTGAATAAAAAAGTCCAAACACTATTACTGTCTAGCTGTCTCCATGGAAATCCATTTGGAAGTTAAGTGGTGGTTTCATTGTTTTCATTAACCGAATCCTGATCTCGGCAAGTTGTTGCCAAGCGTCAGTACTCTCCAGACTTGTAGTAAAATGTCCTACCTGCACACTAGTAGCTGCAGTGAGGGAGGATTTTCACCTTTCGCCCTCTAGGGAGACCTGTCTAGGTCACTGTAGCTACTAGTGTGCCAATATGGGGGGAGGTGTGGTGCGGTGTGTGGAGGTGTATAGGTGTATCGGTGTATCATATGCACTCACGTACTTTTCCTCACCAGTACTACTAAGTAAAACCACAGAGAGAACCCCAGGGCTCAAGTGAGGGGAAGAGAATTAATTAAAAAGAAGAAAAAAAAAAAGCTACAAGAGAAAAACAGGAGCTACTGGAAGGAAAATACAAAAAAAACCCCTGATATTTCTCAGTGGGTTGGCCTCTGTTTCAATGGCTGCACTTTCCTTTCAATTTTTCATAGTTCTTACAACTTCTTTTTTCTTTTTTTAAATGCACTGTTCCCTGGCTACCACAGACTTGGATAAAAATGGCTCCATCCAAGAGCAACAGCAAAAAGCATGAATTCACTCTGCCTTTCTCCCTGCCTTTAAGGAGGTGTGAGTGCAATGCCATATCACTTCATCTCAGCTAAGAGGGATGAGGAGAGGAAGAAACAATCTGATGAGCTAAACCAGAACAGTAGGATTACTGGCCTCTTTATTTCCAGCTGCTTTTATTTGTATGTAAATTCCCTTTCTTTTATTACTCTATTTGTTCTTTTTAGTCTGTTGTTTGTTACCTTAAGTAACAGGCATAGCCTCTTTTGGAGCTGTTTATGTGCCAAACTGTCTTTTACAGGCTGGCTTCACGTTCAGGACCAGCTAGCAGTATTGTTTCTTATGACTGTTTAATAAGTCATGTGGCATGTTAATTACATGTGTCCAACCTTCTGCTATATATAGTTACCATACATCTGCTTCTCAGAGAAGAAAACACTGAGCCAACAACAGCAAAACAGTAACAGCCAATAAAGACGGGCTTAACACCTGCACTTTGACCGACTTCAGAGGTCCCTCAGGCCTGTTTGAGTGAAAACTCCCATTAAAATTAGAACCCTGAAAGAGCATCAATAACCTGAGTGTCTGGGTACCACAGCTAGACAAGGTAAAGCAGCTTTAATTTTACCCTGTAGAGAAAACAGGAGGTTGCTACACAAGCGAGCCAAGCCTCCTGCGTACTGGAGCATGTGCAGTGTCCCGACAGGAGAAGGCTCAGTACGTGGCATGCAGAGCCATTTTGAGCATTCCCAAGTTCCCCCACTGACCAACTGGACTTACTTTTCACAGGCATTCCAGATGAATGAGGAGGAAACTGCATGTTCAGACAGAGAAAAAGCACAGAACTTGTACAGAGTAGCACACACAAACAAAGCTTCCTTTCAGCAAAGATACCAAGACTTCAGTGCATGGAGACACAGCCATTAAGAGAAAAACAAGTAGTATGGATCAAACCAGTCTCCTCTCGATTCTTACAGGCCTACTGCACTCTGACCAGTCACTTTCTGTTTTGGTGCTTTTGGGTTTTTTATGAGCGTTAGAGGGCGATGCCTGGCAAAGACTTGACAAAAGCAGAAGGGAGGAGTTGAGCTCTGGGCTGGTTTATTTCATACCAAAATGAATATTGTATGTCTAGCATCTGCCCAAAGAAGATTGTAGTTATTCCCAATTACATTGCAGCAATGTGCTGATGTTCACCGCTCAGTGAAAAACAACCCAAACACTTAAGTGAGCCACGTAGCCTCACCAAACCATGTTTGGTGCTATCCAGCCATACCTCCCAGCTACACACCAGTTCTAAGTCTGCTGCTCCCCTTGATTCCCACGGGGCCTGCACTGAGGAACAGTTTTCTTCTGCTTCTGTAGACCAGAACAACATTACCAAGAATCCCTCAAAATAAACGGGGGGGGGGGGGGCGCAGGGAACGACACCGACACAACAACGGCACGGACTTAAATCCAGACTTGAAACATTACTTTATACTACAGCAATTCAGCTATATGTAAAATACATGCATTTTAATATGCTTTTACCTTTGTTTTGTATCATAAAAATTTTTATATGATAACTTGTAGAAAAAGGGAAATGGGTTTAAATGTGTGACTAAGCCTATTAAAATGGTATAGTAGAAATTATGAATGTACATAAGCAGCACTATTATTGTGCACTTTGAGACCTAAGGTCTCAGAACAGATTTTCTTTGACATGCCTCTTCTCTTGGAAGAGAGAGAAAAACAGAGCAGAAGAAGCAGAACTGAAGGACGTAGCCATCTTTTGCTAGACATGCACTCACTCTTAGTCATGAACTGCCTCATCACCAGTTTCCTTTTCAGATACACAGGAACTACATAGATACAGCAGCAGTGCCTCACACTGTAAAAGACAAGTAATCACCATACTAAGTGAAAAATAAAACTCATCTTCGTTTTCTGGAAAATTACAGAATATTATTCAATCATCAGTTGCCTCAAACAATCAAAAACATTCCCAAATCTGCCTCTGCAATAATTTGGTTTTGGGTTTTTTTGTTGTTTTTTTTTTTTTTTTTTTTAAATTGTTTTAAAGAGGGAAAGCTAGCACTTAAGGGCAAAAAAGAGCACTGTTCCAGAAGTCATATACCTCCTCACCCAAGTTATGGCCAGCGATGAAGACAACCAGAAAGATCCAGTCAGCTCCCTCTTCCTCATGCTGCTATAAAACTGCTCCCAATATATTTTGATGAATTTTTCTTGACAAGTAACAACAGTGTATCTACTAGCTGGTAAGGATATCCTGACAATTAAACAAAAAAGAAAATTTCAAGATACCCTAAGCCTTCCTCCTACTGTACTTCTTCAAATATTTATGGATAACATACACTTACCTTCCTCTGTCTCCCCAGCTATCATTCAGCCAAATTGTTATACCAGGATAACACTTACAGTGGTTTCTCAAGGCTATAAGAATTTCACTATGTGTCCTCTCACAACATCTGCATGTGGGATAAGGCACCAGCAACAAGGAGGAAAGGAGCTGTGCTGATGACATGAGCACAACATGCAGAAAAGAACACTTTCATGTCCTTGGGGAGAAGATATTAGGGTTTGGCTTGTATCAGAGATCCCTAGATAATACTTCTGGAGATGGGCTGTACAGTCTTCAGAAGAGATCCAGGTTCTAGGAATTTGTTCATGTATTTGTTTATCTTTACAAAGCTAGAGGTATTCCGGAGCATGGAGTAACACGACCCTACCTGTTCATTCCCGGCTAGAACTCAGACAAGAGAATTCAAAAGTGCCTTCATCTGCTTGGTCTTTCCATGCTTGCTAACATCTGTTGGGAGTGACCGTGCAGAATAGGGCTTAGCATTGTCCTCTTTTGCTATGAAAGAGGCAGCTATTTTTGGTTTCATCTTTTTGAAAGACCAAAATTTAATCCACCAACCGTGGGGCTTAGTTGTACTACCTTCTGTGTCTTTGCTAAAAAGAAGTTAATCAGTCAACACCCATCACTGAACTTTTTTTATGTATGTTGATCAAGAGGTGATAATTAAGCAAGTAGCTGTCACAAGTCATTCTGTACTGGGTAGCACTGAATACTCAGCTGGAGATACAGAGGAAGGGAAACATTGAGATTTCAAGGTCACACATCAATAGAATGCACCACAATTTTGTTTACACCCTAAATTATATGTATTTGTGTGTGTATATATATATATATCTACTTGTTGTGGTTTAAGCCCAGCCAGCAACTAAGCACCATGCAGCCGCTCCCTCGCTCACCCCCCCACCCCTCCACAGAGGGATGGGGAGGAGAATCGGAAGTAAAAGCTAAAACCTTGCGGGTTGAGATAAGGACAGTTTAACAGGACAACACAAGGAGAAAAGAAATAACAACAATATTACTAATAAAAGAATGTATAAAGCGCGTGATGCACAACGCAATTTCTCACCATCCGGAACCCAATGCTCAGCCCATTCTGGAGCCGCGATCCTCCTCCCCACGCAGCCAGCTCCCCCGGTTATATACTGGGCATGACGTCATATGGTGTTGAAAAACCCTTTTGACTAGTTCAGGTCAGCTATCCTGGCTATGCCCTCTCCCAGCTTCCGTGAAAATTAACTCTATCCCAGCCAAACCCAGGACACTACACCACCAAATATATATATATATAAAATTATATATAAAACGTAAGCATGCATATACACACTCACATACTGACGGTTTCCTGGAGAAAAAAAAAAAAAAAAAAAAAATCACATTAAAATGCACTTCATCCAACCACAGTCTTGAGGACATCGAAACAAGACACCAAAATGAAACGTTTGGATCACGGTTTTATCACTGTGCTACCCGGAATACTTTGAGCGCTACTTCTGGTTTTAACACAGACAAAAAAGCAGAACATAACATCATCATATTTCAACTTTTGTTCAAATAGATATTAAAGATTTTCCAGAGGGTTAAGACAGAGTAACTTCTCAAAACCAGAATACAAAATAGTTGTGCTAAACAGAGGCTCAGGAGGCAATCATTAAAGCTTTTGAATAACAGCGTGTTCTCTACTGATTTGCTGTAGTATTTCTTAAATTACACGCACACCTCACTTTTATCATGAAAATGCTTAACAGTGCAGAACATGATGCTCAGGAATGTCATTCACAGCTAAATTCTGAAACAGCAAAGCCATGTATTTTTGTTTATTGACTAACATTAGTTTTCCATTGTCAGGTGGAAGTGACTATTTTACCTGAATTCCGTCTTCTTATGCATAGTCTCAGAAGGGGATCTTTGTGACAAACCATCTGAAAACTTATTGTAACACCACAGAAATATACCTTTCTTCATATTATTTCCAGTGAAGTAGCCTCATTTGAAGCGCATATATGAGAGGACAGAATTTTCCAGTTAAAAGAATATATATATTTCCGTCTTACGATATGAAAACAACATATATATATATTACTTGCCAGAGGTAAATGCAATTTTCATACAGCTTTTAAAACGAAGAGTGATTCTAAGGAAACTCTGAACCGCTGTTTAGAAGGTGAAGACTGCTCAGATCTAAAAGCAAGTATTAAGAGGTTAAGTCTGTCCTTTCAACTCTGCTGACATCCTTCGTCAGTGGTCCTCTGTGTGGGTGGTATGGATTTTTTATAAATAGCACACAAAATTTTTAAAATACTGATGCTGTCTTACTAGTAGAAAGCTCTACAAAATCCTGCCTCTTCTGCCAGCTAAACTTGGGTGTCCCGTATCCGAAGTCCACAGCTATCCAACAATCTCTTGCTCACTCATTTATCCACAAAAGGGAAGTCAGATTGTCCAGCTAAATCCAGGGGGTTATTCATGCCTCAGCTTTTGGGGACATAAAAATGCATCTCCTTGGCCAAAAGCAGCAACTCAGTAAATCTGTAGTAGAGTGAATCTAGTCCCCAAGACTCAAGCACAGCACAGAGGACACTGGCTGCAGAGGTTTGCCACCTCTCAGCTAGGCCAGAGAATGAAGAGAAAGCTCTTGTCAGCACACACTAAGAATACCATAAGCCTCAGCTTGTCATTTTGGCTGATGTAGCTCCCTTAACTTCTCTCATTGTTAAAATCACTTGTATCTCAGTGTTTTATTTCCCCACCTTTAACACTTGCTCTAGAACTGGCATACTAACAGTTAACCTCAGGAAGATCTGTTCATTTTCTGAAAACCCAGATAGGAAATGAAATACCTGTATTTAAAGTGCCCACACGTGAGAGTGATTCTCATACCAGTTGTGAATATTTTGCTGCAGATGACATTGACAAAAAAGCATTCATTTCAATTCTAAACAAACCACCAAAGGCTACGTTCTTATCTTCAGCCTCTGTTAATAAGGGTTTTCTGTGCATTGTATTTTTGTTATTTACCTTTATTTTATAATTTTCTGTAGTCTCCTAGACATTGTTCAGTTATGTAGTGAAAAGTAAGTCTTTTATCACTTAAGTTCCAGATGCTCTGGAAATGCTCACAGTTAAAGAGGAGATACTATAAATATATCCCAAACTTCTGTCCCAAATATGTCTACAGATCATCTTGAATAACCAGTGACAAATCACAAATTGAAAGCTCCTGCCACTTCCCACAGTCTGAAGATCACTGAGCAGTTCTTACTCAAATCCAGAGCCAAACATTAGCATGAAAATACTGAAACGCTGGTGCAATCTGCTGTGCCAATACCTGCTAGTAACAGGCATGAATCTTCACCTAGTATAAGGTAGCACACACGCATTGACTTTGAAGAACAGCATCAATTCTGTATTACGAGGAATTGGCTTGGATCCCCAAAGTACGTCTCAAGCAAGACTCATGCTGAATTCCACAAATAACCCCTGTTTATACAGGTGTGTAAGTGGTGTTCAGAACTCACACTTGCACTGTAAACCTATACAAAAAATGATCTTACCAGCTAAATTGGATGCTGAGAATACCTTTCGTAAGAGTTTAAAAAGTACAACACAAGCACTGCAAGGATACAAGAATTAAAAGTTTTCCTATGAACAACTTTCCAAAATAGATCTTGTGTTCTCAAGTATTTATGCTGAACAGAGCTAGTCAGATTTGGCAGCCACTTGGAGAGAGCTTGTTTTATTAAGAGATGAAGAAGGATCATCACCATGCTAGAGAAGTAAATCACCTGGATTTTTACTGTTCCTCACATGCTTTGCTACTGAGCACCTTTTACCTGGGTACCCATCACACAAGAAAAAAAACCAAACCACAAAACAGTAGCAGTAGTAACTTTAAATTTCTGGCAGGTATCACTTTTCTAGTCTGTCTTATTTTCCTATTCTAAAAAAGTAGAGTCCAAACTTTAACTGAATTACTCTGAAGCCACACCGGCTGGCTGTATATTAGATACCTAACCCTTCTGCCTGCAGCTGAATGCAATGCATGCCACTTCCATTTTTCCAATCTGTGTATGTTGGGCCCAGGCATCTTACTGTTATGATTTCTATGCATTTAGTAGTGAGGAAAGTTAAATAAAAAGCCTCTGTACTCTGAAATTTGATAGCAGAGAGACAGAAATATTCAAGATGACACTTGAGACTTAAAACAGTTCATATTTAAACCAGTGTATTGTTCCACAGCATGACTTTGTCTATTTGATCTCACAATCAATAACTGCTGTCAAGGATGGCAAATTTAAATAATTCTGCTTCTTAAAAGTGATGCTTTCGGGTATTAAATCCTTGACTGAAGTTTCCTGGGAGAGATTAAATCACATGGAGCTTTCATCATCCAAAAAGATCTGAAAGAACATTGTGTATCGTATCTAAGCTCACAAGTCAAGGTTTACTGATGTAGTTTCAGAAGCCTCTCTATTCAGTTAGACGTTAGATTGTCTGCAGAAGCTATAATTTACTTTATGGAAAACATTCTCATGCACTTTCATGAAGGATGAGTATTATCAGATAATCAAATTAGCTAGAGAGCTATCATCTTTTCTTGTATATCAATTTCTGTGGGACCACTTGAAGAGTCACATGCTTTCCAGGAGGAACATCGTTATTAAAAACTGACTCTTGATTATTAATTGAATTATGGCCTATTGATCCATACCTTTCTTCTACCTCAATACAACATCTGGCACTGTTAAGGGTACTGTAGAATCAACAGACTATTAAGGATTGCTATACTAGTCAGAGGTACAGGAAAATTGAATTTTCCAGCAGATTTGCTGACAAGTCACACCTCACACTTCCCCACAGAGCACTCTCCGATACCTATATATCAATGATTTTAAAAACGATCAGCTGTGTCAGAGTTCAATAGTCTCTTAAAATCATGGCTGCTAATTTGCCTTTTTGATAGTGAGACTGCTGGAAGGAAGCTGCAGGAGTGTAATCAGCCAGCAATTCCCTCTGTATCCAGGCATGGCTGGGACTGCATGAAGCGGGAATAGGACAGGGTATAGGGACACAGACTCAGGCTGCTCCATGGTGCAACTCCTAGGAATCCTTGGATGCAACTACAGTTTCTTCCTTGTGTGATTACATAATGCTGCACATTTTGCTCTCCAATTTTCTTTATCAGTTGATCTTTCCAGATCAAAGTAGCAGCATGCTAGTCTTAATTAATTAATTGTGTCCTGCCTCTTGTGCTGACATAACATCAGTTTGTGCTTAACAGTTATTTGTATTCAAACACTGAAGAACAAGAGAATTAAAGTCTGCTCAAAATTATTGCCTACTCATAAAGCCAAACTTTACAGCTCAGAATGCACTTTGCTTTTTTCCCCACTATGCCCAAGAAGCCATCATATACATGAGTGAGTGTTCTAAGTTCTCTGGCTCCTTCAGTACATTACTTATGGGTTCTGTATACCGGGCCACAGCTTTTCTCCTTTTCATTGAAGAGATGTTGTTACCATGGGATGAACAAGGAGCTTTGCTTGCAGTCCAGAGCTCACTTTTGCCTTTAAAACATTCGAGAAAATGAGTTTCATGAGTGCTAATTTGTGAAAACTTTTGCATTTGGCTCCCAAACTAGTGTATGCTATCAGAGACCGCTCTCTAGTTCTTTGATCCGACAGAAAAGTTTGAATAGTACACCTATGGCAAAAGAAACACATAGTCAATATCTTACCATCTTTATAAAAGTGGTACTAACATGATGGATGTGTCTTCGAAGTGGTCTAGAACTTCTCATCTATGTAAAGACAGAATATAATACTTCAAAGTCAGAGAGCAAACAAGAATACTTCCTTCTGCTGTCACAAATGTCCCTTGGAGCTCATAGCTGAAGAAGCAAAGCACAATTGTAGATATTGATGATTTAATACCATCAGCAGAGAAGCAGTGATCTTGTTTGAATGAAGGCGCAGAAAAACAATATGGAAGAGGAAGAAAAGGCTGATCAGACAGCTTACACTTGCCTAAAGCTAGTTTATTTCCTGATATAAAAGACAGCACAAAGCCACGTATGGTGAGACAGGCATGTGCTGATATTCATATAGCTGTTGAACCTCTGCAGCTTAGGCATTTTCCATCCTTTCTCCAGTCATCAAGTGCTGAACTGCTGATGCTAAAGCTAGAAATCCATCACAAAGCAGATGCTGACCCTAGCTATTTTTCCACATGACACCTGTAAGGTGTCCAGTGTTTAACTCGGAAGTAGCACCTGTATTACCCTTGCTTTTAAAAACTGAGCAGAAATCCCTCTGGCATAATATGTGCCAACAGTTGCCTGTGAAATGGCAATGGTTTATATGACACCTTTCTGACCTCTGCAGGTGCTCTACTGTTACAGTAATAACCACAACAAAAATAGCATAAAACAAAGTTGAAAACTATAAAAGGAAACAGCAAACTGAAACAAAAAAACTGAGGAAAAAATTAGTCCAAGTCAAACCTTGAAGCCAAACAAGTACACACAAGTTTGCAGGTAAACTGCAGACAAATGTCCAAATGCAAACCTAATTTTACAACTGGAAGGTATTGCACTTGTGGGACTATCCACAGAGGTAATACAAACATTGCTGCAGGTATTCTTAAATTGCCCATTAAGCACACAGGCAACAGTTTCTGTCTGACTCTTGTCAGAAATTTGGATAGGACCTCTAGACACTCAGTAAATGACACACATCACACTTCCCTGGGAGCAGCACATAGAGATTTGGCTACCAAGATTGACACGCGAAACCATCTGGCTGTACTTTCAGCCAGGCCTTGTGGGTACCGAGAGGTTTGGAAATAGCGTTCTGATCCTGTGTCTATCTGTGTGCAATCTGTCTGCATTTATGGGCAGCCCTTCCTTCCCTATCCCCTAGGGAAGGGGGAGGTTAACTTAAAACGCATTACCAGAATCCTCATCTTACTACTTGGCAACGGGGAGCATCTTGCTCTCCCATTCTATCAGTCACATGCAGTTAAGCAAAAAAGATTTTTGCCTCTCCCAAACAGTAGAGTAGAAATACTGATAAAGATACTGCAATAGTTGCCATAACAACTGCTTTTAACCGCAATTGTAGTAAGGAATACAATTTTTTTTTTGTCCACAGACTAACAATATCTTTATTATTGCTAAGTAGATCTTTGTAAAGAGCTGAATTCTTTTAAAGCTGTTACTCTTGAGCATGTATTTTAGATCTGCAAGCAGAAAAGGGGGTTGCCTTTTGCTGTTCAGAAGAATAACAATTCTAATTAATACCTTAGGTCCTGGTATATGGTTCTCCAACTTCCAGTCCACATATATACATAAAACACAAGACTTTTTCAGCAAATGACATTTGGCTCTACTGAAACAGAGGTAACATCTATCGGCTTGTTGGTAGGAAAACACTGCTTGTGCTTCACAGGTAGCTTGAGTCCATTTTTGTCTTCTGCGTAAGTTCCAGTGATCAGTAACAGCACAAGGCAACGCTGACCATCACGGCGATCAAAATATTTTCCTTTCTCTCTTTATCCACCAGATTATAAAAAGGGGGCAGGGGCTGAATTTTGCTTTATGTTGTCATTTTTGAAGACTGCACTTTTCAGAGATTCAGTTGTTCCCAATCCACTCTACGCAAACAGGGAATGCTACCACAGCAGCTGGTTTGGCCTGAAACAGTTGCTACAGACCAGGAAGGGAGAACCATGTACAGTTATGGCTGCAGACACTCACTGCTATTCAGGAAGGGTCAGAGAGAGAGACAGTTGAGAAGAGAAGCAGGTTTGTTGGCAAAGGGCATGAGACACACAGGAGTAACAAATCTGTCCTCCGAAGTGCAACATCTTGCAGGAGAAACATGGCGTGACAGCTTCATAGATCACAAAACAATTCACAGTTCTTAATGGTAGGAGGGATTCTCAAATTGTTCAGCCTTACCTCTCGCCTAACAGAGGCTGTGCTACACAAGACAGGGTGCTGAGGGTTAAGTGTTAGGTGTGAGCAGTGGATACAAAGGGCGTAAGATACAAAGTCCATTTTAAGGTGACTGAAAAGCTTCCAGTATGTGGGTATGTATATGGTGGAGAGAGAGAACGCACATAGATTTTTGCAAAGTCTTGGAAGAATATAACCTGTTTAATAGCTAGTCACTGAGAAAACTAGCTAGCACAGCCTTCTGGTTATTTATTATTTCTTTTAAAGTCCCAAAGGCAATTATCTGTAATTATGTTGCAGATTCTTTTTAGTGCTGTGCTCTGTCTACTTGTAGCACCTTAGAAAACGAGTAATTCCGTGTCCCTTATGCAAGCACCATAGCCACTGGCTATACGCAGCGGGGATCCAGTTGGTTTTTACAGCTGTTCCTAGAAGTACCTAACATCACAGTTCTGCAAATAACCATTCTGACAACTTGGTAATTCAGGGTCAGCCCTGCTCTCCTCACTCCCGCAGGTACTTGGACAACTTCACAACAGCGCTGTCGTTTCTCATCCAACAGCAGAGAATACCATTTTCGTTTTTTAATATATTCCGCAAACTGGTAATTTAACACAGCCTATGCATTCAAGTATTACTTCCTCTGGAAGAAACTCCCCAACAAATCATCCCAAGGAATTGTTTCATGGGATATATCTTATCGCTATATATATTTACATATAGCAATTAGCAACTGCTAATTTTAACTGCTAACTATTCAGGGAAGCATTTGCAAATGCATTTGAAGAGACAGCAATACAATATGTATGAACTATTGTTTTCTACAAGGCCCTTTTCCCAGTAGCCAATCTAATGGACACCAATAATCCAATAAAAGGTTCCTTAGCTTCTCTATATTTAGTCTGTATGCTGTCCAACGTGCACTGACAGGCCAGATTACTTAGCTACTCTCTTCTACATCAAGACTACTTCATAAATGCTCTTCTGTGAGCTGTATCTACTAAACATCCAAAATTATCTGCCTCTAAATACTTCTCTGTAGTGATGCATTTAGATCAGTTAAGTCAACATACCCAATTCCAGTTATTTGCTATTGAATCAAAACACCACATTTTTGTAAAGAAGCAATACACAAATAGTCATTCAGAGTTTTCCTAAAGACAGATTGGGCAAGAACCGAGGACGGACATGAGGTTTCAGTCTATAATGATGTTATACAATTATAAGACCAAGAACTACAGCTATTTGAACCTAGCAATCATTTACCTTTTCAGAATTGATACCTTGTAATTGCTGACCATTTTGGTACAGCAGCAATTCCACAGGAATAATTAACTTAATTTTATATTATTATAATGAAGTATTTACGCTTACCATAGATTAAACAATAGTAACGATACATCTCAATGTTTCAACCTTGCAGTCAAGAGACTGGATATAATTAGTCGGGGGGGGGGGGGGGGGGGGAAGAAAATAAAAGAGAAAAGCTTTTTATCTTTTTTTTCCAAAATCCAGACTGTTGATAAACAGCTGTATTATATGACATTATATCATTTAAAGTATTTCTGGAGAAGTACTAACCAGGCCTCACAGTTTAAAAATAAATCAGTCAATCAAAGTACATCTGAATACCAAGCTGCATTGTTCACAATTCCTTCTCAGACCTTGACAAATACAGGTACTCAAGCCTGACTGAAGTATTTTCTCATTGAGATTTTAGTCACTGTTGTCTATTGGCCAGCTTTGCTTTGCAGGCTTTCTGTGAAACCAAACTTAAAACACTTGCAGTTTTTGTTACGTGGAATTTGTTAGTCTAAACGGACTTTCAGGGAAATTTGTAAAGAAAAACTCAGTGAAAAATTTATATTAAAACATTAGGAAAAGAAAATTTTGTATGAGTTCAAAGAAAATAAAGTGCTTAATTTCAGTAATTAAACACCGACTCCTGCCCTGACTTAGGTTTTGCTTAGTATGTGGTCATCTTTCTACAAAGAAAAATGCTTCTGCTGCACCTGGTTCCTTTTTCAAGCTTCAGCTTCACCAAAAATTTAGTAGGTACAGAACTATGGGATGTAATTCCTGAAGATGTGACCAGGTATGTTCTCTGAACCCTCATAAAGGTATAGTCACTACTCAAAAATAGCTGGAGGAGAAGAAGGTGTGCCTGTTTTCCCTTTTTATCAGCAGTTAAGACCATTCACACTGAAGTGGCAGTTATATTAAATAAGCCTTCTTTCTGGAGGAATAAAACCCCATTTTCCCCAACTTTCAGGGGAGTGACTTTCCTAACAACACCTTTTAAAGTAGTCTTGCAAGGGTTTTCTCCTCTTCAGTGTATTTTATCACACTGTTTCTAAGTTACTGCAGTGGAACCATATTTGATGAAGAAAAATTAAAGCTACTGCTGCCACCATCTCTGCTAACCCACAGATGACTGGTGCAGCACTTTATCACAAGCCAAAGGTTTCAGGGGACCTACTTTTTAAGAATACCAGCAGCATGTTCCTATTGTTACCATGCCAAAACATCTGTTCATCAACATTATTCATATTTTATGAATAATACTGCAAGCTAACTGATACTGCGAAGCTAGCAGGTGGAGTGCTGTGCTAGAGATGTGGAAAGTTCTCCGATCATCTTTTTTCAAAGTCTAATTTTGACCAGAAAAACAAAAATCCATGCTGAGGGAAGTTCTCCTCTTAGTTACACTGCTGCTAATTTGCCCCTTTCTGTTGACTCTTAAGTGTTGTCAATTCTGATCATCTGGACATCTTCTAAGGCATTTTGAACAACTGACCTCACAGTGTTTGTCAACCATCATATTTAACTTTAGCCATGGTTGGCAGCCAGTCAACATTTGAGTGGCTACTATGTTGTATGTAAGATGCATGTTATATGAGCATTTAATAAATTCTTTTTCCTTCCCATTCCAATAAGAGGTTTGGCTTGGTTTTCTCATCTGAACATCTTGAAACAATACTACTAGAATGTTTGACTTTGCAGTTGCTTTACCATACAGTGGGTAGCTGTCACATAAGAAGAACGTGAAGAATAAATCAATGTCACTTGTAAGGCAAGTATGAATCATATCCTCAGCACATGTCCAGTTCTCTGCCAAGTAACTTCAGAGTATAGCATAGGATATGTTAATTAATTAATAAAATTGATATTTGGAACAGAAAGCATCCTTATCATGCAATATGAAGCACAGGCTGAAATATTTTCAAAAAAATCTCAGATGACTTATGACAACTCTAATAAGCTCACTGATAGTGCCCCTCCCATCTGAGGATTTCAAAGCTCTTTGCAGATTAAATGCCTTTGAGGTACATCATTAGTCTTCCCATTTGGCAGAGAAGTTAAGTAGCTTCCCCCAGGTCACATGCTATAGCAAATCACTACCACCAATAGCCAGGGGAAAATTTTCAGAGGCAGAAATGGCTGTTAAGTGTCCAAATGCCATTTGTGCATCTGAGTATCTTCATCATTAATACTCATCACCTACTTACACCAGTGCTTTAAAGTGCTGCCTAAATAATTTACTAGTCTTTATAACATCCCCATGAAATAGGTAAGTAATTTATCTCTACTGTACAAGGAGTTAAAATGAGGCATAGGGACATTAAGTACTTTGTCCAGACCATTCAGCAATCTATGAACTAATCCAGAGTAAGAAATGAGTAGACCATGATTTTTGAAGTGTATGTTCAGTTTACATCACCATAAAGACCCTACTCTAATACTTTAACATTCCCTCCAAACATGTAAATGCTGAGTTTCATCTACAAGCAGTGAACCAGAATTTTAAGAAAAAACTTGTAAGATAACGTATCTGACAACTGAAATACATGCATGCTATATTATGCAGATAGAAACGTAAGTAAAATTATACTTTGCTAGGGTAAGAGGCGGACAAGCTCATCCAAATATATTTCATCAGAAAAAAAAGTGAAGCAGTACAGAATGATTTTATACTTCACTATTAATGGGAATTAGAAACAGATAGGAGTATAGCACTAATATTTGGCAAGTTCCTCTTTGAGAGCATAGAAATATGTACCCTAAACTTGTAAGTGACTTTGAAAATAAATCCAGGGGGAAAAAGCAATAGTTTCTCACCCTTGTCACATCAGGAGGCAGCAGCAACTTTACATCAATTTTTTTTTTTTTTTTTTTCCTTGGGCAGGGGGCAGACGCAGGCCCAGGAGTGGGGGATTAGAAAGAAGAAAAGTACAAAGTTACATGGTTATCTATTTCTTGTAGGCCCCTTTTGTTTTTCCTCTCCTAGAGGTAACACCATAGAGAAAAGCTTTTATGATTACATAAGAAGTACATGGAAACTTGTACTGGATTGTTATTGTAGACAGCTCAAATTCTCTGAAGCTTGTACACTCATCCAGTGCATTCATGGCACTATAAGCCAGTGCTGCTTTGTCACAGAGCGATTGCATATAACTGACTGCACAGGCCTGTTGGGAAAGGGCTGCCAGTGGTATTTCAGCAAGAAATCCAGAACTGGAGAGTTCTGGTACCTTTCAAGGATGACAACAGTGCATTATTCATTGAATTGCCTCCTGTCAGGGTATTCAGTCTGAGAAGAAATGCTTCTAATATGTATTATTACAACAGAGCTTACAGAATGCCCACAGCTCTACAAAAATATAAGGAGTCATCATCCTTACTCCAAAGAATTCACAATTTGAAAGACAGATAAAAACAGAGGGGAAGAATACCTCTGCATAAAGAATACATGCACAAAGAATGAAGGGTGCTGGCTGGTCTCAGATGTTCTTTGCATGCAGGCAGGCATACACATACCCAGGCACAAACCATCCCTGCACTTACGTTTCTAAATAAGTGTTATCACTTGGGCAATGAAATAAAACAGAAGAATATATCCAGCCAAGATGGTAACAAAGACAGAAATGGCATATGAACCTTTGGGAAGATGTTTCAGGATTGAAAGAAAGCAACTGATGACCATAGTAGCCTGTCAAGATCTGTATCAAAAATAAAACAGTAGTGGTTCTACTGAATGCAAGCAGGACCAGCAGAGAAAAAGCTGACAGCACCAGCCTGACAGAGTCTAGGAGTATTTGTAATGCACGAGCCTTTATTCTGTGAAACCTAGGCTCAAATACAAAGACACTACCCAGCATTAAACCAGGATGAGCAATTCGGGCACCTGCATGATCAAGAAGAAATGCTATTGCTCAGAGAAAAGGTTTTATCTGCTGAAACAGGATGACAGGACGGAGGATAAAGTAAAAGAGAAGTTAGATTGAAGTTCTCTGGTGTCTAGGGGTGCAGGAGAAAGACAGGGGAATAAAAAGCTGAAAGACAGAGGAAGAAAATTCATTAGTTCCAGACTGCTTTTGTCATTTGTTGGTTTTGGGAGTTTTGTTTTGTTTAAAAGAATAACTGATAAGATACTACTGGTTCTAAAACCAAAAGATTCTGAATTCCCTCTGGTTAAATGCATGCCTTCAAGTTCCTTTACGTACGAAAATCCCAAGACTACCCCAAGTCTGTGTTTCTGGCCCCAGTTCATCTACTTGCACTTGTATTGGGCTCACAGATCAGCTGAAGAATAGAACACTTAGTTTGAAAAATGCTGGCCAAGAATGCACAAAATAAATTGACAAATACAAAGAAAAGGGAAGGGAGCTGGAAGCGAGTGAAGAGGAAGTAAAGCAGAGGAACAGCTACAGGAACACATGCGTTGTTTGTTCCAAAGAAAAAGCTAGGCAGAAGGACCAGGTGAGGGATCAGACACAGAAAGCAGTGAAAGAAGAAAGCTGAGGGTGTTGACCTGTGGGAAAAGAACCAGGTTCTGAGGAAGAGAATGGCTCTCCTGGGTACAGGAAACATTATAAACAAGACTTTAAAATGCTCATAATAAAATCATTAACTAAAAAATATAGTTCAAAGCCCACTTTGAACCACTTTGTACAGTTCTGAGAGCTGGAATAGATAACTTGGTACTTCCCAAGCAAAACGAAATACCTGACTGATTTTTTTGGCTGTATACAATCACTGACACACAAAGACGTGATAGGACTGAAGGGAAAAATAAAACCTAAAGCAAAAGCATAACCAGAGTGCCATGGTCCACTCATCCTTATTTTCCCACATGTATGGTTCCTTAATAAGTCACTATCAAAAAACCCAAGTACACAGAATCTGAAAACCTACTGGTTTACAATCTTAAATGTTCTACTTTACTGTGTCATGAAGGCAGTTGCTTGTTATTATCCTAAATAATAAAACATGCAGAGCATATCAGGTACAACTAAGCAACAGTACGTTCTGACACATAAATGTAGCATGGCTTAATACAATGTCCTAGGCACCATCAAATGTCTGCTGACACAAAAACATAAAACTACAATTTTCCTTAAATCATACAATATCATTAGGAGTCCAATGAGAACTAGTACAAACAACACAGTGATTTTTTTTCTCGTGGATTTTGTTTGCCTAGTTGTTTCAAATAACACTAAGTGGGGTGCATAGTCTGAACTCTGTAATAAAAAAACAGTTTTCATGCAGTCTAATTTCCATAAGTTAAATGTTGAATCCCAGCACTAATAATTAGAAAATACAAAGCTAAAATGGGTTTCAATATTCTTTTTCATGTTTTCTGTTGTTGCCTACCCCAGGAAGTCAGAGAAGCAGAGCTTACAAGTACCACGCATTCTCATTTGTTATGCTGTTCTGCACAGCCACAGAACAGCTAGAAGATAGGGATTCCACTTTAAAATTATGCTCAGGCAACTGCCTTTGCAATTCCTTTTGGAAACATCTGCCAAGCCCTCTCGGATCAGAAAGGGGTACCATTAGAAGATGGAAGGGAGAGTATGGAGAAATAAACAGAAAATTCAGTCATTTCTCAGCCTGGGCTCACATAGGCAAGAATGTTAATAGACTTTTGCCAAAACATTTCATTGCTTATGCCCCACCATAACAAACCCCTAGAGTGTGCCTAGTGTGCCTTATTGCTACAGTAGTAGCACCGTTGCCATCTTATGCCAAGAGCAGGAGAAAATATCTCACCAAGATTTGTGCCAAAGACTATACGTGACCTCGAGCAAGGTACATGGTTTATCTTGCCGTCAGTTCCCACATCTTAAAAAGAGAGATTAAAAAGACTTCCCTCACGGTGTTTGAAAACCAGTTCACTAAAATTCACATAGGGTTAGCGGATGACTGATCACACCGTTATTTTGAACACCTCCAAGGATTAAACAGGGCACCTTCAGAACAGAATGTGAGTTCACTGGCTGAAGTAAGGGATATTTTCTATTGCTAGGATCTTTAATAGATCCATAATCCATGACCAAACTCTATATATCAGTACAAACTGCAGATCTTGTGCTTTATTCTGGCTAGTAACTGCAGAGGAACATAAATAAGGCAGGGACAGAATAACTGATAGTGAATGTACACTGTCTGATTTTTTTATTCATTGTTACAGGATGATGACAATCTCCCCGTGGAGTTATTTCTGTCTTCTGCTGTGTGTGCCACCTCCTAAGTGGCATGATCTTCCAGTTATCACCACTACTGGCTTCTTCAAAGTCTTCTTTTTATGTGTAGAAATACACATTCCCCTCTATCAGTAAAATCTAAAGTCTTCAAAGAATCATTGTTATCAGCACTTGTCAGTCTGACTCAGTCTATTCAAACTCAAGTTAGTCTGGGTGGATTCACAAGGAACTTTTTGCAGAGAAGGGATTTACTCTTGCTGCCCTCCACTGTTGAGGGAAATTGGAATCTCATTCATAATTAGAGCTATTGATCTTTGAACTGCGCATTTTCACAGCTCCCTGGACTCAATAGATAAACCAAATGGTTTTTCCTCCCCTGAAGAACTCAAGTTTGTCACTCAATGCAATCCTAACTAGGACAAGTGTCAACAACAGCCTTACACAAACCTGTAAAGCATTACAAACTTCCAAAGAAAACAGTATGTATGACTTACAAATGTAACATGAGGGAATTGCCTTGTTTTAATCCAAGACTGTTCATAAACTTCGTCCAACACTTAAACATCCTGCTACCCCCACCTCTTCATGCTGCCAAAATGCCTCCTCCATCTGTGATGCCTTGTTAAGCTAAAAGCATCTAAAACAGTAGTATTCCAATTTGCTCTCTAGGTGTAATACATAAACAGAATAAATAATCCTAAGTATTTCCTGTGGTTCACTATGCTAAACAAGCAAGCAATCAAACCAAAGAATAGGGAATAAGTCCGTTCAAAGATCTGCCTGCTTGAAGAGGTAAGCAACAGTAAGGAGCACAAAGCATAAATAGTAACTTTGAGAACTCCATCCAGTTTCTTTCTCCAGCTTAGAACAGCTCAAGAACTATTAGCTTGTCAGTAAGGCACAAATGGAGATTGTCACCCTGGAGTTTCTTTAGCATGGACCCATGGGCGATGCCAGAACAGAAGCTCACTCAGCAAGCTCAGCGTGTTGGACCATGCTCACTTAACAGAATTGTTCCTCTAACAGTTCAGCCAAAAGGAAATCCAAATTAAACAAACAAAGGTGGGAGAGCAGGCTTCCCTTCTCAACTTTGTATAGTGAATAATTTGGCATTAGACATCTCTTGGTTTGCTTAGGAATGGTAACAGCAGGAATGGAGACAGAAGAATCTGAAGATACATAGTTGAAATATTACTGAAGAAAAAAACCCAACGGTCTATTAGGCAAACACGCACTTGAAAGTGGAATGCAAGTTTTACTTAAGTAATATCTCCTGTAGATGTACTTGAAGTAGCCAGACATAAAGTCTTGACTTGCTGAGGTATATAAAAACGAATACAGTTAAAGAGACTACACTAGCCATCAAACTCCCTGACTAAAAGGGATCAAAGATGAACATCTCTGAACTACAGTGCAGTATATAGACAATCCGTATGACTCTGGATAAAGATAAAGCTTGCCTGTACCTGACAAATTGCATATTTTTTCAAAAAAACCAGAACACACATACAAAACAAAAATCTTAAAAGTGAATGCTCCATTGTTATCTCAGCAACAGTTTCCTATTTGTAGTCAGACCCTTTGAGGGTATAAACCAAGGACACCTGATTTAATGTTCCATGCAAAAAAAGGGCAGAATGAAGGTTGAGAAATGGAGCACTTAAACCCCAGAAAATTACTAGTATTAAAATGCCCATTGGATACATCAGCTATGTCACAGTACAGAGAGATTTATACGTTTTGAGGAAAGAAGGTTGATCAAAAAAATTTTGGCACGGGTAGACCTTACCTACTTTACTTAATCCCAGATAGAGAATGCTGATGTGAACAAGGATTTTACAGTTGCCTCACTTAAAAATTGAAGTTCAAATATGGACCAGGAACCAAAACTAAATGTTGAGAGCTATTTAGGAAAGTCTGGTGCTGTAGATGCCAGCTATCATATTTTGATGAGGCAAGAATAAAGTATCCCAAAATTCATCCAAGTGTCCTGAGCTAGGCTATTCTGTTCAGACTTTATTCCTCAGCACATACAAGTTTTTTTACACGTACCTTTTACCATGTCCCTTTTACCTCCAAGGAGCTGCTATGTTTTTTGTGAAATCTAGAACATGTGCTAGTGGGGTAAGAGGACAAATACAAAATACAACTTCTGTTAAATAGCATCAGGCTCATCAAAGGGAAAAAGCATCTTAAAATTGCATTCTCATTTTGTGTATCAATGAAATCCCATTGAAATCTATGGAAATACTCCATTTCAGACAACCAGTTACAACAAATGACATGTTCATGAACTTTTTGTTTTATTTCACTTCACTGAAATGGCTACTTGCAATACAAAGCAGTTAGAAGTCTTCTGCTGTCTGTCCTATCATGCCTGCACCTGCTAAGGGTTCTAGCAAGACAATTCCTCTGAGAATTTACTTCTTTATTACACACAGGGAAACGGGGCACACTACAGCCAAGAAACAACTCTGGAATTTCAGAAGTAATCAAGACAGAAGGGGAGCAGGACGCATCTGACTGATGTCTACAGGATTATCTGTCTAAGTACAAAAGCTTGGGATCCATGCACTGTATCTGTATTGGCTCTCTGCCAGTCTTGCTTATGTTACAGCTAGGGACAAACCTTTAAAAATGCAGGTTTACTTCATCACTTTTTTGCCCTAGGATTCATCTTATTCTTCCTCTCCTGAGAAAGCCTCGTTCTTCACACAACATATTTAAATGCTGTGGAGTAGAAATGCAGTAGAACTCTATATGCATATTTCAGAGTTCACAAGCAGTTATTTCAATATTCTAGAGCTGAGTAAACTCAGGTACAGGATGAAAGGTTAGTATCAGTTCTGGGGTTCCCGTTGTAATCAGCTCATAAAGCACTTCTATTTGAAGCATCTACAGAAAACCATTCTTCAAAGCTAGTTTCTCCATTTACAGCTGTGCACTTGGAGTGTAATCTCCAGTAGCACTTTTACCTGCTTTTTAAACGCAAATACTGGTGATTGATTTTCTTTTTTTTTTTTTTTTTCTTTAAGTGAGTTTCAGATAGGAAGGATACAGGCACGACAAATGCTTGATGAACTCATCAGCATTAACAGTTCTTTGAAAGCTGTTCCATTTATGGAGGAAAATAATCAGATTTCTTTTCCCTTTGAGATGCACTGATGGTAGAACAATTTAGAATACAGCTCTGTAGCATGAATTAGTGAACTTCCTAATTCCATTTCAGAAATAGCTTTCAGTGTTAATATGTACTATTTGGGTAAATTTGCTAACAAGAAAAATCATAAAAAGTGGGACAATACAAACCTAATCAACTTGAATGCCTAAATGAAAAACAAACCTCATTATAAAACAATAGCAACTTGGTTTGGGGAGAAAATATTATAGATTACCTTAGCTTCCTTGTGTTAGGGAAATTGTTGGCAACATGACACATGCCGATGCAGACCAGCTACTAGTTGACACCAAATTTTTAAATTCAAACTCATAGCCAGTCTGAGGACAGCCAGGTAACATGAAAGTTGGGGCTGCTGTCTGAACATCCGACATATCCAAAGTCCTTTCAAAATCCCAATCGAAACACATCAACTTCGTGGCTTCAAGGAGAATCCATATAATGCTAGCCATATTATTACTGAAAAAATGCCAAGTTGCTGAAGAACTTGACATAAATCGTCTCGGCATAAAGTTTTCTAAATATTCAAGCTTTTGTGCCTGAGAAATTAGGTGCACAAACAGAATCAGCTATGTACTCTCACCAAAGAAATGATCAGATAAAGTTTGTCAAATCAGAGACTCAGAAAAGCTACTCTGAAGTTAGTCTTGAGGACCCAACTTTGAATGCTTAGTCAATTGACAGAAGCAACAAACACAATTCAGAATGAATATAAAACAGTTAAGTATTTTTCTAATAATCTCCATTTCATTATAATGACCTATGGCAAAATGCATTAATATAATGTTTACATGGAAACTGGCTAAACAATTGCTGGAAGAGTTTGATCTTAAAATTTCCAGATGTTTCTCTGAAAGATTTATGTGCATAAATATCTCCTGCTAAATACAGTCCTGTCCTATACAATCCTCTTGAATGAAAATCAGAAAGGAGAAACAGGTTGGTTAATATGAAGCTTCCTGTCATTAGACAGGATTTCCTTCACCAGAAGTAACAGCCATTATTAATAAAGAATTGAAAGGTGCCCCTAGAGTCTTTACTGTAATGAGCTTATTCGAGATATACTTATTTTTCAATATTTTCAATGGTTTTATACTCCATCCAGACATGAGGAATGTGATAGGGAAGGTTTGAAGTAAATTGCAGCAATTTATTATTTACATATCTTAAAGCTAATTCTCAAAAAATAATTTTCTTTAGTTTCAATTTACAATACAGTGGTGAACCAGAGGATAAAGTAAAAAGCACACTGTCCCATTTTGGGGTAATTTGTCAAACATGATGTGCTGATAGGGGACCTGCAAAGGGAATTGTCAAAACTCCCTGGCTTTCATCCACGTGCTCTGAAGATCTCAAATTTCCAGGCTTACAAGTTGCTTTTTTAAAGGAGAAGATGGGAGGAAAACAACCCAGTACTTTTCCCTCATGAAAGATTTTGTCCTTATGTAGGTTCTAAATTGAAGGCCAGATGACAGTAGTTACTTAAGGTCCATGCACTTGAAGTGTCCCAAGTTAGGTAAACAGAGTAAGAGAGATACAAGTGTTTAAAAAAAAAAAAAAACCAAAACCATGAAGAATTAATAACATAATGTAAGCTCTGACCTCACTCAAATACTGCCAACCTTGTCATAGCTGAACTGGCAAATCCTATTACAAGCTCAGCGTTAGCAGAATTGATGTTGATTTCACATGTGTTTTACCTGAGGGGGCCACATACTCCTCCTTTCCACACTGTGGGAAGAAAGCCACTGCAATGACTTCCACAGCAGTCATCAAGCCTGGAAGATTTTACTGTGGGTGAAATTCACACTTACATAAAAGTGTTCCTTGATACCAGGAAGTCCAGCTTTTAAAGTCCTAGTCATTGCCAGGTGAGAGGCAATAGGTACTCAGCAATTTCAAAAACAGGCTTCTAACTTCAATTTCTCAAGTAAAGGGTAAATCACCCTGATTTTTAGGATCTCATCTCCCACCTGCTTTTTGGTTTGGTTTGTTTTTCTGAGTAAAATAAAGGTTACATTAAACGTAGTTTTGTCTCAATGACTATTTCAAGCAAGGTTAGTAAAGGAAAAGGTAATGTCTTCCTGACTAAGTGATACCATAGGCAAGAGTGGATGAACTTTCAGACATTCAAGACCCTCGCCAGGTTTGTTTGAGATATGTTTGAAAGGAGAGACAGTAAGAAAGGGAAAAACATGAGAACAAAAATGAAAGGAAGAGAGGAGTAATGAAAACAAGTTACAGCCCTTGCAGATGTAGGAAAAAAACCCCAACAAACAAACCAACATTACTAGCTGATTCACCCTATCACACATTAAGCTTGGTTCGTTAACAGAGAAGAACTGAAGTCTGACATTCCAACCAGTGAAGAGCAGAGCAATTCTCACATCAGAAATAGAATTCTGAACTCTGGTGGAGGAAGGAAGAAAAGTGTTGTACAGCAGAGAAGTTAGCTCATTGTTGGAGCTGCTTTCAGCAGCTGATAGAGAATCAGCCCATTTCTTGTCCTTTTCCAAAAAAGAATTCAGTACATACACTTGCAGAGGGTAATTCATGCCATATATCTTACTTCAGGCATTTCTGTTCCTCTCTGAGAGAAGAGAATATCAAAAGGTGAACATATTTCCCTTGCCATTTAGCAGAGCTTAAAGCAGAACTCGTCATCACAGGCTCTGTAAGTTATCTTCTACTTCACCCAGGAATTCTAACATCATTGTTACTATTGTTTGGAAAATTCCCATATCCCTTCTTTTCATCTAACTCCATGATTCTCTCTTGATTCACCTATAAATCAGATACTAAAAACTGCCTTTTATCCCTTGCAAAATATGGCTCACCTGCAAAGCTTTTTGAAGTCTTAGAATACAAAGATCCTGATTCACGCACTGATGTTCTCTGCCCTTATAGTACAGAAGTAGGCCTTTCCCACATCAGCATAATTTTCAGCTTGCTAATTTAACATGTTCAAAACCCTGCAGCTGGACTAATGACAGTTAAAATCAATGGATTAATCATAGGAAGGTCTCATACCTCTCTTCTGCTATACCATACCACCTTCTTAGCTCCTTAGTTAGCATAAATATAGCACCAATTAGCCACTTTCATTCATGACAAGACTCACTATTTTCAAGTACAGAGTAAACAATTATTCTGCACAGACACCTAAAAATTAGGTTATCAATTGTTTTCTCTTTAGTTTTCAGATAAAGAATAGGAGGTATAGTGCCATAAACTAATTTGACAGGATTAATCAATAACAATGCTATTTCACATAGAGCGTACATAGCTTTTTTGTAGTTTGTCCCCTATAAATGAGCAAATTAAAAGGAATATATAAAATAGGGCAGCCTCAGACTTCATTTAGATTTTGCTAGAGGAATCTTAAGGAACACAGTATTTTTACAGCCCTGTATAGGTACTGCTGCTCCATAAACAGAATACAACTCCTCTCTCCATCTTTGAAGTCTCAGGCCTTTCTTTCAGGGAATCTCTCTCCAAAAAATAGCCAATTTAGATAGTGCTCATTCCCAATCAAGTAAAAAGCTGTGAATATATCAGTATGCATAGGACTTAAGCACACACTCAGGTGTACCTCACTGAAAGTTACATGGTGTATTTAAGCATGCATCCATTGGGGTCTAAGAATTACCTAGTCTTAAAACATTAGTTAATAATCTTTTATGCAAATAAAAATCAGGGTTAGGACTTCACCCATGAAGGTACACATAGTTTAAGAAGAAACAAATGATAAATTAATTGAGCTGGTTCCAGAACCTTTAGGAAGCACTTATAATCCAATGAAAGTAAAAATTGTAGGTTCTTAATCATGTAACTGTTTTCATAACAGAGGATTGCACATGTGCAGTAATTTAAGAGAAACCCCCTTTTCTGTCCATACCGCAAGACAATACTTGGTTGTGGCACAAGTGTTTCCAGAGTGTCTATTTAAAGTTATTTACAAAAGGAAAAAACCCCTTCCACTGCGTACTGAGCAACTGGAAAATTCTGTCTGCTAAAAATCCTACTGGTTGTAGCAGAACTAGGATATCATCCTGGCATCCATTACACTGGCCTATTGTGTGCTTGTATATTGTGTATGTCTATAGTCATCCTTTGAACGCCACTGAACAGAAATGCATTGAGCTTACCCAAAAAGCAGTAAGCAAAAACGAGCAACCACGAGATATGCTGTAGAGTTAGAAATCTGTGGTGCTGCAGCTCTGGGGTTTATGTTGCTCTAGAGACTACGATATCAGAGAATAATACTGTGGTGCAGATTTAGGGGAGAAAACACAGATAGATTAGACCCAGTAAAGGAGAGACAGACAGATGATACTGTCATCCCCATCTGAAAGCTTTCTAATCACAACATTAGTTTTAAACATGGTATGAAAAGCTATTCACTTGTATAAATAATTCTCTGGCTTCTAGATATTCAGACGAGGTTTTTCCAAAGTACTTCAATTTTTAAAAATTTAATAATAAATATAAAAATTATGAATAAGACAATATTCTTATGAAAGTTTGATATTTCAGAGCTGAGACTAAACAAAACCTTTCTTACCACAGGAAATTCTGACATCTGAAACGTTAAGGGAAACCTACAGAGTGGAAAGTTTTCAGGGTTTCTGTTCTGCCTTCTCCATGCTTTAGCAACAGCTGCTTGCATTCAAAGGCAATAGAAGATAGCTCAGGAAAGAAATAGTGGATGCATGGAAAGGTAGCAAAGCCAAAGGAACATTTACTCATCCAGAAAAATTTGAAGGTAAGAAATCAATATTAACTTTCATGATATTGTCTCAATGTATATGTGTGTATATATACATGCATATATGTTTTCAATATATATTTCCAAATAAGCTGGGGGGAGGAGGGAAAAAAAGGTGGTAGTGGTGGGGGAAAAACCCAAACATGAAATAACTTTAATCACAAAACTTTGCTTATGTAAAGTAATAAGACGTCAAGGGTTTTTTACTGAAGTTTCTTTCACTGACATTCTTAATGTCTGCTTTTTAAATTTTAAAATGATATACCTTGTTTCTATTCATTCTTCAGCCTGACCTTCCTAAAATGACCAAGCTGCTATTGTGATTAATGAGCTAATTATTTTCATCTAAGACATGGAACAAAACAAATAGCCTATAGCCTATTCCCCTGCAATTTTTTAATAAATAGTTCCCCCCCCCCCCTTTTTTTTAAACCACTGTGTTCATACCTGAAAGTTTATGATGGATTTCCTATGCAATTCATTCCCTAAATTAATAGGATCTGAACAGGGGAGGCTAGAACTGTAGGCTTTTACTTGCCTTTGGTATTAAAGCAAGATGTAAATACAACTTTACTACTCTTCAGAAACACTCAGAAGGGAAGATGACAGGAGTCCAAAAAGAGAAAAAAAAAAAAAAAAAAATTTACTCGAAGACAGTCACCCTCCCTACAATGCTCTAAATTATGAAGGTATCAGATTTCTTTTCCCATGTTTGTGATGTATACTTTCATAATTTATTCCAAGAAGTGTCCTTAATGAATTTAAGAAAGGTACAGTTGCAACAAAAGAATTTGAAAATTCTTTTTTATAAATGAATTTGAAAAATTCTAAGCCACATGTACATTTAAAGCAGGAAGGAAAAAGGGGAAAGAAGAAGAAAAAAAAAAACCTGTGGGAAAAGCTTTCTTCATCCAAGGACTACTGAAGTTAAACAAATAAATATGCTGTAATGGCACCAAGGGAAATGCATTATATTATACTCTTGGGAAACGATTTAATAGCAGTGCTGCAAACTGTACAAGGACCATGACTTCTAAACTACAGGTCTTGAGAGTCTCATGCACCCTCGAACAGCTGCACAACACCAGTTCCTCCTTCCTCATTCAGCTATGAAGCCTTTGGCAATTTGGTATCTACCAGCGTTTGCTACAAAAGAACTTGACTGTTGATGAGTACAGACAGTTCTACAGACAGCACTGAGTCTACCTGTGATAAGAAACAGTTTAATACGCAGAGTAAACACATTGCTTTTCTTCAGCATTTCTTCAGCTAATAGTTTCATTTTCTTTTTGATAACTTGCGAAAGACAGGAGAGAGAAGCACCTTCCAGGAAGTTGAGAAGATAACAGCGCAAGACTCCCAGTTCAGGAAAATTACTTATTATACTCCATGTACTGCTCTGAGTACCAGGCCCTCAGAAAAACACCCTCAAGTAATGATGATAAAAACCCCAGGTCCCTGTCCTGCAGCATTTAATTTGAGGATCTAGTTCTGTGTGCCTGTGGTGCCTTCCACTGGAAGGCTTCCCTTTCCACTACAAACTACAATGAGGTGATCTCCAATATACCTGTCAGGCGGACAATTATAAGCTTGACAAACACCCAACCAAAAAAAAAGAACAAAAAAACCCCCAAGCACAGATTGGAGAAATAACTTGCCCAAGGTCACTCATCAAGTCTGCCAGAAATAACAAAAATCAGACTCAGTCTGAACTCCAGACAGCCACAAAAATTCCTTTCATCCTGAATCTTCGTTAGTTCAAATGATACATAATCGGTTTGTGAAGTTAGTGCTGCTATTTGCAACATGGCACCGATGGGAGAGCACCATTTTGAACAATTCCAGGTGGCTCAATACAGTGGATGCAAAATACTCAAGGCACAAACTTTAGAGTTCAGATTTAGAAATATCTTTGAGTACAAAGGAAAATGTATTACTTTCCCTATCTATTTCAGAATCCAACAAATAATTTGTCCCTGTTCAGTGCTGCAGATTGCCTGGATAGCAAATTAAAATATTCATCACCTTTCTGTGAGCCCCTAATCAATTCCATCTCTGTCTAAGTGGGGGATATAGATGCATGGCACAGCAGCCAATCTCTTCCAGCTCTGAATGAACAAGTACATGAAGAAGTAAAAAACCCTAAGAAATCTTTCTTTTCCTATCTACTAAACACAGATCCTAGAAAGTACTGAGCATTATAAGACTTTTGGTTGATAATTACGTTTTGGATTGTGCATCAGCCTATGATTTGTGAAGAATGCAAAGTTACTGAAACATCGTTTAGAAAACTTGTATCTTACAGGAATGTTTTTGCTACTGACACATACAACTCATCTGTCCTCTTTTATTCTTAGCACCTGAAGAGAATCTGTTATCCTCAACTCCAATTTCATACCAGTGGCTACGTAATCCCTAAGCAAAGCTTCATAATGAGTATTCAAGGAATTCTGCTGATTAATAGTTTTCCTTGTCAATTAATAATCAAGATACTCTACATGCTACAGGCGAGCCTGTCTTCTTAATGTTTACATTTGTCAGTGTATTAACAGGCACACTTCTACATCAAAACTTGAGAAGTAAAAAAATTTTACACAGAAAATGTTAAAGACTCTGAAAAGCACACACACAGATGCGATCAGTATTAGGGCACTCAAATATCTCCAGTGCTGAGTGCGGAAGACAAGAACTTTCTATAGAATACTAAAACATAAAGGAAAAATCCTCATCATCTTTCAAGCAGAAGTTTTGTTTGATCTTCAGTTGAAAGCAATTCAACTATTCTTTCTGATGAACTGCAAAATCCTATAGCTGAATTAAGTCGGTCATGCATAGTCTTTGGGAAATGAGAAAAGAACAGTTTGAACTTTGGAACTTCATACTGAAATTGGTAGAAAACTCGTATTAATGGAAAGCTACTATCCCGGATGATTCTGCACTCTAAATTAACACTGACTTTTGAAGAGTCCTGGAGAAATCTGTGCCACTTCAGCAAGCACTAATCAGAATCTACAAAGTGCTTCTGGGTGGGGTTATGCACCATTTTAAACAGCTCCAGAAGTCTGACAGATAAACTGCAGGTGAGGAAGCCTTCTCTTCAGTAGCTCTTTCTTGATTTAAGTGAAGGCTCTGAAATTGCTTCACTTTAAGAACTACAAAACTAAGAGAAATATTAGTAACTGTCTATGCCACCTCCAATGGTGAAAACTACCCTGTTTTAGAGGAAAAAGCAAGGCAATCTGCACCAAGCTGTTACAGACCACCATTTCAAGTTTCCCACATACTCAACCAGGTAAGAGTAGTCTTTCCCTAAAACTTCAGCATTTACAATCTACCGTGAACCTGGAAATCAAAGTGACCTATTTTCAAAAGAAAATCTTAAGTCATCAGCAATTACTGAAAATTTTAACCACAGCTTTTAAACAAATAAATGGCCCATTTAGGACATTCAATTACAATTTGCTAAAATGCTGAGATGCAGCCCTTCTCTTCATCCTTCCCCCTCACCTCCTGAACTCCTTGAAATATGCTAGCTGAATCAGTATTATGTTAAACCTCTTACTTTCTATGTTCAGCATCTTCATATTTTAGCACTCTTCCAGTATTCAGAAAAGAGCAACCATTTTGTTCTTAGACATTAAGCCCCTAAAAGTAATAACATTGCTTGTATTTTATTTGAAAGAACAAAACACAAGCCATTAATACCAAGAAAACAAAAACAAAACAAAAACCCAAACTGAACCAAAACCCCCAATTCTGAATCTCCACGCTCAATGACTAATGGAAAACCTATCAACACATTCTGGTGAGAAGGATAGAATTTTAACACACAATATGGTTAGAGAAAGAAGTGGAAAAAAGGGGTATGACATTTGAGTCTGAGCTACATTAAAAGAAACAGTGTACACAACAGCCATGCAGGTTTAGCTTACTCTATAAGGACATCACAAAACTGAATTTGACTTATTCTTGTACCTGTGCCGTGTTGTTCAAAACTAGCTCTGCTTCTATGTTGCACAGCAGCACTGAAATGCTTTATAAAAAATGAAATAAATTGCCACTATACTCTAAAAACCAAGGAAGGCATTACATACATAGAATGGTTGAGAGCCTTGCCTCCGTAACTGCCCACCACCATTTCCTTTTCTGTTGCTGTGTATCTTAAAGCTCCTCTGGAAAAATGCTGAGAATAAGTTTTTCTAAAATCCACACCTACTGAGATAATTTTGCAACATTCTTGTTGCAAAATACCCTTCTTTAATCCTATCAACACCACTTAAAGAAAAGGACTCCAAAGCACAGCAAATAAAAACAAGTTGGGGTGATGGGTCTTTAAAAACAATACAGGGACAGCAGATCAACAGACTGGGTTTGATAACTATTGCCTTTTAATCCAGTGTCCCTGCTCCCACAGTGAGGCAGGAGATTTAAATGAGATGTGAAAACACTGAAAAATAGGAAAGCAAATTTTTCCAACACTCAGTAGTTTTTAGGAAGAATATTAGTAGCTGCCCGATAGCCTTTACAGTTCGACATAACATCTCCACTCTTGTATTAACAACAACAAAAAAACCCATAGACACACACACACAACCTAGAGCCTACAGCTCATCACTGTGATTCAGTACAGAATTTTCTTCCAAATGTGCCTTTCTGTATTAGAAGAGGAGAAAACAATGAGAACTTGAATGTATGGCAGAGAGCTGATAGGCAGTAACAAATTACATCTTTTGAAATGAAGTCCCAAAAATACAGACATTAATTCTGCTACAAGGTAGTATAGAGTATTTAATTTGTTATAAAACAGGGTCTTTACCATGCCACCTTATATTCTGAGATGTGCCAATCATTGCAGCCCAGTCTTCCCAGGGGTTTGTGCTACAAGCTCAGATCTTCAGAACCCGCTACATTCCTTATTTATGAATTGATACACTTTGATCAACCATGCCATTTACTCTTTCCTCCTCCCCATCTTCATCTTTCATCAGTCTTTTGACAAAATTTGGTTTCAGAGAAATGTATAGAGCAATGTTACATTCAGGGCAATTCACTGAAGATTATTTTCTATGTTAATTTCAGAAACAGATAAAAATGAAATAGACCCCATCACCAATTTTTCCTGACAGTCCCTTCCTTCTTACAAAAAAGCCTAACCACACTCTATAAAGATTCAACTAAAAAACACATTCTCGCACCCACTTGGGGAAAATATTCCTCATCTTTGAATAGACTAAGAGTGTGTAGCAAATGACAAAAGTAAATTCAATACACACTATAAACAGATAAATTTAGCTGCACGTTTAGATACACTTCTTATAAAGCTTTTTGTAAGCAGTTGGCAGATTTTCTGTTTAATTTACTGTTTCAGTGGTGATGGGGTTAACAGTGTGACTGAGGCTTTGATCAGATGGCAATCAATATTGCAATCAAAACCAAAATATATAGAATACAGAAAGTGTATGAAGTGTACAGCCAAATGCAGTCATTGCGACATCACAGCATAAGCCTCTGCATTACACATGATGGAAACAGGGCACTCTGTAAGGCTCCAGGGATTTTTTTGGTTTTATTATTTTATAATACTGCAAGGTCCTTAGACAAGAAAAATGAGTGTCCTGGTTTCAGCTGGGATAGAGTTAACTGTCTTCCTAGTAGCTGGTACAGTGCTATGTTTTGAGTTCAGTATGTGAAGAATGTTGATAACACTGATGTTTTCAGTTGTTGCTTAGTAGTGTTTAGTCTAAAGTCAAGGATTTTTCAGCTTCTCATGCCCAGCCAGCGAGAAAGCTGGAGGGGCACAAGAAGTTGGCACAGGACACAGCCAGGGCAGCTGACCCAAACTGGCCAACAGGGTATTCCATACCGTGTGACGTCCCATCTAGTATAGGAACTGGGGGGAGTGGGGGCAGGGGATCGCCGCTCGGGCACTAGCTGGGTGTCGATCGGCGGGTGGTGAGCAATTGCACTGCGCATCATTTGTACATTCCAATCCTTTTATTATTGCTGTTGTCATTTTATTAGTGTTATCATTATCATTATTAGTTGCTTCTTTTCTGTTCTGTTAAACTGTTCGTATCTCAACCCACAAGTTTTACTTCTTTTCCCTATTTTCTCCCCCATCCCAGTGGCGGGGGCGGGGGGCAGTGAGTGAGCTGCTGCGTGGTGCTTAGTTGCTGGCTGGGGTTAAACCACAACAATGAGAAACTATGGAAGTAAGTGCATTTCAGAGGCAAAGGGCTGAAAGAAATTTCTCACTTCCTACAACTTTCCCCACTTAGAAGAATCAACTGTGGATACCCTTGTCTCACAGGCCAAAAATGGACAGTTTTTTGGGGTTGCCCTTTTCTGAATAACAGTAGTACAAAAAGTCCAGTTTTAACTTAATGATAAGAAGAATCTGCTCATTTATTCCACTGGTATTCAGAGATAAGAAGGTACAAAACAGATGTGAACTATAGTTGCTTCTGTCTGTTGTTGCTGAGCTCAGTACAGCTTCAGTGTCTGAGAGATATTATTAACAAAAAAGCCTTTCAATTTTAAGAAGAAGCAATGTGGATCTCAGCTGTGAATTTTCAAGCTTCCTGAACTTTGTCACTGTTGGGGGGGGGGGTTAAAAAAAAAGAAAAAAGTCATTTTTCTCTCCTGAAATGGGAAGACCATTTACTTCCCAGCTACATGTACAAGGGGATAAGTAGGTTATAGGTGTTTTGTGCTCTTTACCTCAGTGCAGCTTCCGGGAGAGTAGGCATTGGCCCAAGAAAAATCAAGGTAAGACCATCTCCATTTCTTATATACAGGAAAGACCTTCTTATCTGCCTTATTTCCTTTTAAGTGTTGTGAAATTAAGTAACAAAATCCCATAGCTCCATAAGAAAACTATATCTAAACTACCATAGACACCGATTTGACTGCCACAGAACATGAATGCTATTGCAATATTGACAAGGTGTGACCCTCTTCATTACTTCAGTTGTCAGTTTTATTATACTGTCAGATTTTAAAGTGTGTTGTCATGGTTTAACCCCAGCTGGCAACTAAGCCCCACACAGCCGCTCGCTCACTGCCCCCTCAGTGGGATGGGGGAAAGAATTGGAAGAGTAAAAGTGAGAAAACATATGGGCTGAGATAAAGACAGTTCAATAGGTAAAGCAAAAGCCGTGCACGCAAGGAAAGCAAAACAAGGAATTCATTCACCACTTCCCATGGGCAGGCCGGTGTTCAGCCATCTCCAGGAAAGCAGGGCTTCATCACACGTAACCGTTACTTGGGAAGACAAACGCCATCACTCCAAACATCCCCCTGTTCCTCCTTCTTCCCCCAGCTTTATATGCTGAGCATGACGTCGTATGGTCTGGAATATCCCTTGGTCAGTCGGGGTCAGCTGTCCCGGCTGTGTCCCCTCCCAACTCCTTGTGCCCCCCCCAGCCTCCTCGCTGGTGGGGTGGGCTGAGAGGCAGAAAAGGCCTCGGCTCTGTGTAAGAGCAATAAAGAAAACATCCCTGTGTTATCAACACTGTTTTCAGCACAAATCCAGAACATAGACCCATACCAGCTACTGTGAAGAAAATGAACTCTATCCCAGCCAAAACCAGCACGTGTCCATTTTCCTCTTACAGATGATGGGCCTGTCAAAATCTTCAATCAAGGTTCAGCTGTTATAGTCCTACTAGAGCTTCAGCAGCACGAGAGAGAGGAGAAAGATGACACCATTCCTAAGCTGCTTTATTTTACCCTGAAGCATCATAAAAAGTCATCTAGCTCCAATTTCCATGACATAGCCATCAAATAATGGGACAATCAGTGTCTCACACTGATTGGGGAAATCAGACAAATCAGTGGCCACTGTTGTGTATTAGAAAGAGTAAACTTAATTCTACCACATGCCTACATTTGTGATTCTTTTACCTTGTTCACACACAGTAATTAGAATTAAAATCTAATTTTTTTGCATCACAACTAACAAATGTCAGAGAGATCCAGGATATGGGGGTTCTGTAGGATTCCTTCTATCTTGCCGAGAGAATGACTGGAAAACACTGATGAAAAAGTAGATATTCGCAATGAAAATATAATGCAAAGTTTCCATGTGACAAATTACACCGGTAGGACTCTTCCTTATTCATGCCTGGACAGACCCTCTTTCAGATTTAAAAACAAAACAAAACAAAACAAACGACAACAACAACAACAACAAAACAGAACAACCAAAATAACCCAACCAAACAAAAAACCCCACCCAGTAAATTAAAGTATGGAGCAAGGTCCCTGTGGAAGAGTCAGAGTTGGAGAGTAGGCAAGAGTCCAGCTGCATATGACTGCAAGACTTCAGCACTAGCCAGCTCATAGAGGAACAGTGTCTAAACTCCAAATACAAATCCTCATATTTATCACAGTAGATTGTAATCCTACATCTAAGATACCCTTTAAAATCTTTTTCAAGGTTTCGTTGAGATGCTATTAGCCCAGAAACATGTAGCGTCTAATAAAAGCTTTCCGAGAACTGAAAATGAAATACCTATGTTTATTTAGGTAAACATTTTGACCACAGCCTACAGGGACCTCAGCATACAACGCAATTACTTGGAGAGATATGGGCACATCTGCTCCTGCAATAAATCATAACAGTTACTCTTGACCTTAAAATATGAGCTACAGTTTATAACAGTTTTTGACATTGCAGTAGTAGGAACGAAAGCATCACTGCTGTTTTTCTGGTAAAGAATCTTCTTGGTTTAAAAATGTATTTATTCAGATAAGGTATTTGCTAGATCCAGGGGGTGTTTTATCTGTCTAGAATAGGTTGGCACTGCTTATTTGCTCAATATATAAATATTAGAAGAGGGCTATGGTAGAAATCCAAACAGATGAAGAGTCTCAAAAAAGTCCTTAAAGTATCGAATATACAGATAGATATAGATATATTGGTGTATCTGCCTCCATTTTCCAATAAATAAAACAGCTCTTCAGAATAAATGTCTTTTGTGCTTATATATAAATATATATTTTTATATGAATAAATATATATATAAAACCCAAACAACAGCCTTAGCTGCCTGGAGTTTTTCCAGCTACAAAAATTGAAATTCATTACTTATGTGCTCCAGGAGAATAAGTCAATACACCATCCACTTCAGTATCTCATTTCCTTATTTCAGATGCTCCGCAGAAAGTGAGCTTTCTTTCTGTCACACCCAAAGAAGTATACACCTACATTGCATTGGAACATGCCCCTTAGGCTGAGTAGATGTACTAATGCTCGCTCAGTGGTTAACATTCTCTGCAAATACGATCTTAAGAAAAGGATCTGCAATGGTATTACCAACATCTCTACCAAAACTTCTTCCAAAAGTTAGTAGCTTGCTTCACTGTAGTCTCATGCCAGTGGTTAACTCTAAATTGTTGTAAATCAGTAAAAAGAACTATTGATACAATGTTTTCCCAATTTGGCTAGGTGTTTTCTTTGAATTGTTCATTAAAATGAGGAGTTCTAGCTGCATGGCTTCCACCCATTAAACTACCTAAGCTTCTTGAGAAAGCAAGCCACAACTCTGATTTCTGAGGAAAGAGAAATAAAGAGGGTAACTCATGAGCCTAAATGGTTGAAAAAGCAAAAGAATCGATACAAAACTGAGCAGCTGATCCAGAGAAAAGAAATGAAAGCCATATCCTGCTGCAATGAAGTGGGACGCTTTCCCAAGAGAAATATGTTAACATTAGAAAGTTGGAAGAGCACCTTAGATCCAGTACATAGATCGAGGCATGAATTTTGGTTTATAATGTGTGGTGTTACAAGAAAAATAAAGAACACTGGCAATGCCAAAGTTTATATACTGTCTGAAGCATGTATTCTTCATGTACAGAAATGAAGTCAGACTGCAGAATCCACATACTGTGTTCTGAATATACCTGTGCCAAGTTTGCACCTAGCTCAACTTTTTTTGCTGTTTGATCTCATTTTTAGCCTTGTTGAATATGAAATCTATTAGTCCATTAAAATGAATAAATAAAAACCTTGAATATAAACCAAACTATTCACTTAAGCACAAATGTCTGGACTCAAACTCTAAGGTTGCTTAGAAGCAACCTGCTTAGAAAACTCAACAATACTCATAAAATACAATCTTTTCCAAAATGTCTAAGTAGTCACTGTCAGCATGGATATGGGAATGTAGAGGAATACCTGCTTTAATAAATCCAACATACATGGTTCATGTTTTATAAAAGCAATTTCTCATATTCTGTTAAGTCATGGAAGTGGCAGGATATCACTTCTGCCATATCAAGGTGTAAATCCTGTTTTAGTGTATTTATTGAAATACAGAAAAAACAGCCCTTTGCCATATATGCAAGGCATATTTCTCCTCTGATACTTCCCACCATACTATTTCTGTCTTTGTCATTTTTGAAGTATTTAGACAATACCACAGTTCTAAGATACCATCACAAGAAATCTAAACAGCGCTTTGTTATATTAAAACTAGAGCTTACATTAGTACAGGGAGTCAAACTAAAAGCATCGCCAAAATATTTTCTAATGTCTCAGCAAAAAAAAAACTAAGCATGCACTGCCGTGTAACCAAGGCAGAGTTTCAAAGCTGTAAAAATAGAACAGGCATCAAGCTGTTTTCCCAAGCTGTAACTGAAAGCCAGCTTGGCAGGAGGCTGTGTTCTACTGGAACATGACAACCCACATAACTTGTTTACTCTTTGCCATCACCAATACCATTCCACATCACAAAGCTGGGGACTTCAGGAGGGACCTGTGGTGCTTCTGCCACTGGATGTGCCTTATAACATCAAGACCACAGAAGGAAAACAGCAATTTCCTTCTGAACTAGCTTGGTATACTAATATCTTAAAACAAAGGTGGGGGCCGGGGGGGGAGTTGGTTGGTTGGTTGGGTTTGGGTTGGTTTTTTTTAATGCTTCAGGAATTGTTACTCACAGGCTTACTGCAAGAGTCAAATAAAACCAGGACCCCAACTTGCTAACCAGTCAGCTTAATAAACCAAGTTGCTGCAACACTGCAGTCACTCTTGTATATTGTATGCTGCCATACTAAAAATATCTGCCCACGAGAGTGCTAAAATCTGTTATTTATTTAAACAAGAATAAGAAAGATCAAGATGTGTAAATGAAATCCTTAGAAATGCCTAAAGTTCACAGGAAGTGAACAGATCCATTGCCAAAATAGGCCATTGATGACTACGGGAAGAACGTTGCTTCCCATTTGTCAGTTGTTGACTACTTCACTAGTAATACATTAAGTGCCAAACGCTATCACAGCAGAGGATTAGATGCAGGAATAACAGTATGAATGTGTCAAGTCCAATCTCTCTCTCCAATTTCCAATGGGAAATTATTGCATGTCTTTAAGGAATCTAAAAGATTTGCTACTCATTTCAGATAGGATTTGAACCAAAATTCACTAAAAGCAGTTGAGATCTGGACACTTACTTTTATTGCGTTGATAATGCCTTCAGCGAGGAAAAACAAAATACTGCAATTGACAGCTATGTTTAACAAGAAGAAAATGTTCACTGGTGAAGATGAAAACAATGTGTATTTTAACAATTTATAAACAGGAAATTAATCATCTCACTTAGCTTTCTACATGCACTTTGAAAGGGGAACCCATCTGCTTTATTTTAGAAGCACACCTTAGAGTGAAATGAATTATGCTTTCTGGTCATTAGAGAGAAGTAGATATAGCAAGGGAATCAAGAATACTAGTTAAGTGACTACATATGAACCAATGAACACCATTCATGATGACTTTGTGGTAGCCCATAGCTCAAGAATAGCTTTTCCTTTATTAACTCTGCATAGTGCAAGAAAAGACCAGATATAAAAGACAATGATATAATCTGTCTGGAGTTTCACTCTAAAAAATAAACAAGTAATGGATCTCAGTTTCACTGACAGTTTAATTTTCCTCTCTTTCAGCCTGAGGAGATTATAATTTAAACCTCCCAGATCACGTCTGGGGCAGCTTTTTGACTTTGCAAGGACTCTTGCCATCCTTCTGGAAATATAACACAAAATTAAATTAGTCACAATCACATGCAAGAGAGCTATTCAGATCAGTGTAAGTTAAGTTTGATGCATCCCAAATAAAGTAACATCACCCCAAAATCATAATAGTGATCTCCACTACACAAACCGAGACTTCACAAATTAAGTTAGTTCCCAGGACATGCTGAGCACATGCATGGATGCCTCTTATCAGTGCCTTATACAGCCCCTTAGTTCTGTAGTGCTGATGTATCATTAATTAAACCAATTTCTCATATAAGCTGAATAGACAAGGGTTATAAGAAATCAGTTCCACATACTGATCCATCACTGTGACAGCTGGGCCCAACAACTTTGCAGTTATAGTTAGGGGATCCTGGAGCAAAAGACACCGTTGAAGAAGAAAAGGGAGTCTAATCCCAGTTATGTGTCAATCTAAAGAGAGCACAACTCAATTCTCAATGCAGATATCAATATAATTAGCCTAAAGCTTGCCACCACAACTCAAAAATGCGTTTGAATTAATGTGACATTTTAGGAGTGGTTTGTTTTTTTTTTTTTTCTTAATTCTATTTGTTAAGTACAAAAATGCTGACACTGTAGATCCTCCAAATTCAGGGAACATCAAAATCAAAGGTTGTCTACAGAGCAACAGCATTTTCTTGGCCCCCTCAGGACTTCCGTGTGTCCAGTTGACTCTGCTTTCCCTTTACTGAATTGCTGTTCTGAAGCACCCCAGAGTAAGCTGACCTACATGCAAATCCTTACTCCTCAACTATCTCTCTGTCCAGTCAGCTACTTCCCACTGGAGATTAAGACCTTATCAACAAAAAGATGTTCTCATTGCACTTGGGTACATACTTCTCTGTACAATACAGAGGGTGAAGAACCCCACAGAGCAAATCACAGACTGAACTTTTGGCAAGAGCCCACAAGCCCACAGTAAAGAAAGGACAGGGATCTATACACTCTTGTGGTACTAAAGAGACACAGGAGACAAAAATTCAATTTTTGGCCTTTTTTTTTTTTTCCTTCTCCACAGCATGCTCTTCCCCAACATAAACGTACTACTCCAACAAGCTTACACTACATTATGTATACACCCACACTTATATATATGCAGTGGAACTATGTTTTTTCATGAGCCTGACAACTTTCTTTAACAAACTGAATCTTAATAAAGAAATATTCCACATCCAACACAGGATTTTCCTAGTATTTCTATTAAAACATTTTCAAGTTAGAGAAGAACATGCTCACGTTGAGCTACATATTTTCAACTGTTGCTTTCATTCATTTGAATTCCCACTATATTTGATTTTAAGTGCATATTAATTCCAATGAAGCTTCTAAGTATAGGTATCAAATGCTCTTATAGAATATTCCAAGTGCTATATAGCAGCAGTTTATTTCCACTTATTTAAGTGCAGTAAAGTCATTCCAGTACTTTTTGGTTGCTGTTAAACATGCAGAATAGTAGTCGGTTTGGAAATGCCATGCAGGGTAGTCAGAGAAAGGATACTGATGAAATACCACCCTACATTCAGTGTACTTAAACAAGAAAACTAAAATATTAATAATATTTAGCACTTATTTTAAGACTTTCCAAAATTAGTCTAAATAATGTTTCACAAGGGTAACAACTATGCTCATTTCAGAGATTGAGAAAGCTTTCACACAAATGGTACAACCAATAGTAGAGAAAAGAGAGCACAGCTCCTCAGACAGCACATTTTTGCATGTCCTCCATAGTTTTACACCCAAGGACCTAAGCATATCTGACATATGTAGTATATGAACTCCTAGCTCCTGTCACACTGCCCATCAAATTAGCGAGCACATACCAATGTGTGAATCCATATTCTTCCTTCTCTAGAACTACCGTCTTCTCACTCTTAACTTTTGCAGCTTATTGGACCACACCAATTCTGTGGTTCAGATTATTTAAAGAAAAAAAAAGCAGACTGCAAACTCTTCCCATAGTATTTACAATTCATTTTTCTTAGCTGTGATTGGTATCATGATGCATATTTAATTATGTTTTCTTGCTAGACTTACAGAAGATGAAATTAAGCAAGAAGAGATAGATCACATCTGTGCTTTTGAAAATGCACCTAGCAACAATCTATCTCTGTACAGTTATCAATAATAAACACCGAGTTACATGTCATTACTGAAGCAATAACAGAGATGGATCAGAAAAACCTTCACGTCATATCTGGAAAGGAGAGAAAAGACTATAACAAGCTTTTCTATCCATGTGTTTTCCCCCCCACATTTTTATGTATTTCATTTCCTCATTCTGACCTGACTACTATCCTGCTACTCTGATAACAGGTGCTATTTTTAGTAAGTACAGTATGACTATATGATACAACCTTGTCATTCTTTTAAATGAGCATTAGGAAGGGAAAAAAACTGTAAAGGCCTTTGCAAGTCGAGGTCAGTCAGTCTCTTAGTTGCACTTTTCATGCATTCTGGATGTCTTGCATTTAAAAACAAAACAAAACAAAAAAAACCCAAACACACCCACAAAACAAGCCCCCAAACTAATCTAATCTTCACTTTTTCTACTTTAGCCTACAGGCTGAGCATCTGTTTTCTCAGAGCTCATTCCATATCAGCTTCTACTGTCTTTGACTACATACACTGAATTGGGCTTACAAAATTCTATCTAATCATTACCAAAACCAGCAAAACACACCTACAATACTAAAGCAAGAATGATATTCCAATTCAAGAATAAAAAATTTAGGAAGCACTCCAGCCATAAAATGCTAATTCAGACCATTTGTGTGTAAAGAAATTACGAAAGACTTTGTCCCCAATCAGGGAGGGCCCTACATTATAAAAAACTTTGTCTGTTGCAGTTCATCTCATGTCGCTTCTTTCCTAGCTACAACTACATGTGTCACCCAGTCAGTTGGACTGCATGCAGAGTACACAAGTGTGTGAAAATTTAACTCCTTCAAGTTAAATGGTAAACAGAAAACTTTGAGGTACAAGGTGAGTGTAGCCTTCATTTTTTGTAGAAAAACAAGAGTTGGAGTTCTTTTCTTGAGAATCCACCTCCTTCCCCTTTCTAACTCTTCGAACTGGATCCAAAGCACCAGCCATATAAACAGCAGCACCTTATGCCTTCACATCTCTTGCTGGTATCCCTGAAAGATCATGACTGAACTGGATTTTATTTAAGTGCATGACATTGCAAAGGTAAGAGATGAAGTGAGAAGGATTTATGCTGTCTTTGCAAATACCAACACACACTTAACTGAACTCAGAAGATAACCAAAGAAAACAAAATTCCTTATATTCTAAAAGATGCATGGTTTTAGAGGTGTTATCAATTATTCACAATTACTACTTTCCTGTTATCTTTTTGACCACAGTGAAAAGAACAGTCATTCATTTAATATATTTATTTCCTCTTCTTTCTGTATGTCAGGAGAGCTGCAGATTCGACACACCAGTTCTACCTAGTTCAGGGCATTAGGCCTCAGTGATACGCAGTTTACAGGGGTTGATCTACAGCTGCTCAAAGGTATTTGAGGACATTTTCTCTAGCCTCCCATCCCACAAATAGACACACTCAAATACAATTGCTTCAGAAGAACCTTAATGTTTCTAGAAGCCCTGATTTAAAGAAAAATATTATACACAAAGTATTTCAGTGTATTGAGTTTGCATGACAAGGTTTTGGTAGCAGGGGGGCTACAGGGGTGGGTTCTGTGAGAAGCTGCTAGAAGCTTCCCCCATGTCCGACAGAGCCAATACCAGCTGGCTCCAAGATGGACCTGCCGCTGGCCAAGGCCGAGCCCATCAGCAACAGTGATAGTGCCTCTGGGAGAACAGATTTAAGAAGGGGGAAAAAACAAACGCGCAACAGCAACTGCAGCCAGAGAGGGGAGTGAGAATACCCAAGCGAAACAACCCTGCAGACCCCCAGGTCAGTGCAGAAGGAGGGGGAGGAGATGCTCCAGGCGCCGGAGCAGAGATTCCCCTGCAGCCCGTGGGGAAGACCACGGTGAGGCAGGCTGTCCCCCTGCAGCCCAGGGAGGTCCACGGTGGAGCAGATCTCCACCTGCAGCCCGGGGAGGACCCCACGCCAGAGCAGGGGGATGCCCGAAGGAGGCTGGGACCCCGTGGGGAAGCCCGTGCTGGAGCAGGCTCCTGGCAGGACCTGTGGACCCATGGAGAGAGGAGTCCAGGCTGGAGCAGGTTTGCTGGCAGGACTTGTGACCCCACGGGGGACCCACACTGGAGCAGGCTGTGCCTGAAGGACTACACCCCGTGGAAGGGACCCACACTGGGGCAGTTTGTGAAGAACTGTAGCCCGTGGGAAGTTCCCACATTGGAGAAGTTTGCAGAGGACTGTCTCCTGTGGGAGGGACCCCACGCCGGAGCAGGGGAAGAGTGTGAGGAGTCCTGCCCCTGAGGAGGAAGGAGTGGCAGAGACAACGTGTGATGAACTGACTGTAACCCCCATTCCCTGTCCCCTTGTGCCACTGGGGAGGAGGAGGTAGAGAATTCGAGAGTGAAGTTAAGGCCGGGAAGAAGGGAGGGGTCAGGGGAAGGCATCTTAAAATTTGGTGTTACTTCTCATTGCCCTACTCTGATTTGATTGGTAATAAATTAAACTAATTTCCCCAAATCGAGTCTGTTTTGCCCGTGACGGTAATTGGTTGAGTGATCTCTCCCTGTCCTTATCTTGACCCACGAGCCTTTCATTATATTTTCTCTTCCCTGTCCACCTAAGGAGGGGAGTGATAGAGCAGCTCTGGTGGGCACCTGGCAACCAGCCAGGGTCAAACCACCACATTCAGCTTTAGCATAGCACTTCTAGACAAAATGAAATTAAAGAATCAGTTATCTATGAAGAGTCAATGTTCTGTTTGACACAGAATTCTGTAAGTCTTGGTTTTGTTCTAAGGCACCTTCAAATTTTTAATGAAATAGATATGTCATATTCCAGCCTGCCTCACTTGAGCCTTGCTTAGCAATTTAGATCTATTTGGCAGGCTTACACGATTGCAGAAACACACTCCAAGGAGACAAAGCCTCAAGTTTAACACTATCTTTAGCAGGTTTTATTTTTACTCACTTAAAAAGCCTGGAGCTGCTGACAGTGGGAGCATCATTTGCTCCCCTGAATATACTGTCAAATTCAGAACAGCAACAGACCAGTTGAATTGGCCGTAGCCAACATAAAAAATGAAAAACCCTGTGGCAGCACTAAAATCTAAGGACTAAGTCAGTCACATCTAGATGTCATTGGGAAACTAATAAGCTGGAGCTTTGGACCCATTCACTTTCAGCAAAATTCAGTCTGCACCTTTAAGTGACTGAGAGACTATACTATAAGCATTATTTAGAAACTAGTGAAAGAGGATGGGGAGAGATGAAGCAGCTTTTTTTTTTTCCCCCTCCTTTTTATGTTCTCACATCAGACAAAACCAATCTCCTAGCTGCTTGGAGCAAAAATTCTGCTGTTGTTGCTTTTTCAGTTTTCCAATGATCTCTCAATGGGAAACTCAGCAAAGTCAGGTCCCACTATCTACACTGTCAATCAAACTGAAAAGAAAGACTATTCCCTTAACTTCTTCCTTTTTGTGCTTAATTACTCTTTGCACATTCTCACAAGGGGTTAAACTGGGCTAGTTTATACTAATGGCCTCACAATCCTCAGCTCTGACACAGAAGTTGAAAAACTGGTCTAGTAAAGCTCAGAAAAGCAGAGCATTCTTTTAAAAAATGAAAGCATATTCACTTGAAGTTTGAAAGCATGTTCTGCTCCTTATATCCCAGTCCTCAATGAAAGATGACATTGGAAAGTTGAAGGCACTGAGTGCATGTTCTTATTTAATTAAGGCTACCTCTATCTTTAAGTATAACAGGAGAGTGGCGTTTTCACTGTATGTCTAATGCAAAATTAACCTTTAGACAGTGGCATCTAAAAGCATCCTAATAACTACAGCCCATTTAGGAATCCCGATCTGTTTAGAGAAGTTTCTGTGATGTATAGAATTCTAAGCATATACTCTGAGCTGTATTTTTAAAAGATTACGAGTCTATCCTTTTACCAGCAATAGGGCTCACAGTTGAAGAGTTTATTTCAATATTCCTGCCAGAGTGAATAACAGTCACCATCTTCTCTCATGGAACCAAAAATAAATTTTTCCCTGTTTCATTTCCTATTTGTTTCCCTTATTCCAAACTATGTTTTTCAGACCAAAAATATATGGCTTATTTTCTGTGAATAGGAAGTACAAAGCACAACATTCTCCAGACATTAACAAGACAGACTGATAACATGAGTCAATGGTACTGCCTGATCCCCATCGGATGGACAGATGTAAAGTTATCTGATTTCCTTCTGTTGGATCATTCATGTGGAGAAAAAAACCCACCAAAACACCAAACGAACACACTTTCCTGCTGACTGTAGAATTCATTACAAAGTATTTGTCCAGCCTGATGCTAAAGAAATCTCAGATATGAGATACTACTGTTAATAAAAGCAGTGCCAAACATAAACTTCCTAAAACTGAAACCAATGAGACTAAAGTACCTAAGCAATGAAATAGTTGGGTAAAGAAAAAGAATGTAACTGCCTTCAGCATTATTTTAGCTTCACTATGTTTGCAACTAAAGACAAGCACTATTGTTTGAAGAGTCAATAGACCCTTCAATAGTTGAGTCAATTTGACAATTAAATTACCCAAGAGAAAGAACTATTTGACCATTACTAAGCATATTTCAATTGTGAAAGTTCATATTTATAAAACAGCAAGGAGAAGCTCAGACTCTTGCCACCATTTCAGCTCTAAAAGCTTCTAATATAAAATTAAATTAAAAGGAAAATACAAGCTCCTCAGTAGTCTTTAAAACAAGTATATAAATACAAAATTAAAGCATCATGTCTTATACAGACAAGACTTTGTTTGGTATCTGCACACATTAACTAAAACATTTTAAGCTATGCTCCAAGCAGTGGCCTACAAAGGATACGTTCTTTCAGAAATAATATGAGATGCTGTTCTGCAGGATGGAGAGTCTGATTCACTGAATTAAAAGAAAGGGATACCATTGAGTCATTGGGCTGTTATGTTTCTATCTGAAATATTTTTTTAATCCCTTCAAATTACTCTATAACAAAAGAACAAAGATTTCAAAGGAAAAAGGAAGACATTGATTCAGAAATGCAGGTTTTCCTTTTACAGATTCCCTAGCAATACAAAACACAAGGGCATACATGAGAAAAAAGTTACATAGATGTCAAAATTTGTAAACAGAAAATGTATAGAGTGCTTCTCAAATATTTCTACTAGGCAGCTGTAGTACTTTAAGCATAGATCAACTACTGTTACCGATACTTTTCACTATGAAATATTATTTGGCTGGCTGTACAGAGCTATAATTCTTGTCATCATTACTGTAATCATGTCACTTTTGTTAGTCAATTGAGTTTTTAAGTATTCTAGGGAAATGCATGCCACTTAATCTGTGGACATATTTGATTTAGAGAGACAGTCATCTCAAAGTAGGAAAAAAACCCGATTTTTTTTTTTTTTTTTTAAAGAGAGAGAGCGAGCAACCAACCTGTTCTTCCTGACACGTGCTTTGCCAGTCATCTGTCTGCCTTCACTACACAGTAATACCTAACCTTGTTCTCAGACATTTTACATACTTTTAATAGAGAATTACCTCAATAACTTGCTACAGTTCTGAAAAGAATGAGAGAACTGCAAATGGTCATTTATTGATTTTAGCACTGAAAATATTCCACCTGAGATTTTAACTTCAAGTCCATCTTAAAATCACCCCTCCAAACATTCGAAATATTCTAAATCAAAATTAATGCTAGACAGACCTGAGCAGCAAAAATGCACAGGGAGTCACTTTTTTTTTCCCCCATGTGGAATTTTTTATGAAGAGGTCCATTTTTCTAACAAGCTAAAGTACAGATGCTATATTTTTAACTGTTTCCAAAGCACTTATCTTTTTCCCTGTGGTAGGCCAACAATCTTCTTTTTCCCAATACTTCTGCTCTTCACTTTTTTGCTTCCCCAAAAGATCATAACTTGCCCACCTCTGCAAAAAAAAAAAAAAAAAAAAAAAAAAAAAAAAAAAAAAAAAAGAGGGAGGGAGGGAGGAAATACTGAGTTCTTAGTTCAAAGGTCAAGTATAGGAACACCAAAAGAGGAATGCTTGTCCTCCAAAACCCAGAAGTACAGGTCACTGGAACTGTTTTATTTGCTACCTGGAACACTGGGACGAAAATTCATGGAATGCACAGGCTCTGCCTTGCTAGAACCCAGGAAAGTAAGGTGGCAACTAGCTGCTCCCTCCACAGTCACTGGAAGACCATTACAAGGATGCACAACCGCAATTCTTTCAAGAGTACTGTACAGTTGGTGTGAAAGAATATTAGTCATTAAAGAAGATGTTATAGAAAGCTTTGTAATTTCAGCAGCAGAACATTAAATTTATTCACCAATACAGAACTTTAGCTCAGAAGTGTTATCAGAGTGGAAGGAGAAGTAGCTGAAGGAATAGCTGCTAAAGATATTTCAGTCTTTCCACTCTAAGCTAACAATTCACTAGCACTGACAGGTGGGTCCTTCTAGGATTATGGTGGCATCTACATCATCATAATGCAGCATGAGCATTAGATAGAAAGGGAAGTGCATGGAAGTCATCCTGTCAAAATACCCAGAGCTGGGCTTAGTACCTGAACCACTTCCTAAATTGATGAGTCTAGAGTGTTTTTCCCTTTCTTTATGCTCTACTATATAGACCTTCTAAGGAAATACCTAGAGGTTATTTTAAATTGATATATCAATATTTCTTCTTTTGAGATTTTGTTTCCCCATTGAAAGATATAATCCTCTTCACAGCAATACAAATTCAGACTTTGATGCCAGAAAGGGCCTAAGTAGCTGTTCTGCTAAACAGGATGTAGACTACAGAGTTTCTCCAGATGATTCTCGTATCCAATCTGTAACTTTCAGGCAAACAAAAGCATGTCTTCCAGAAAACTGTATTTTTCTAATGCTTAAGAAAAAACAAAACACAAATCTGCAATGAGTTACTGACTTGCATGAGCACACAACAGTCACTTTCTCTTTTCCTACTTCGCCCACTTCACTTGAAAGCCAAGCAAAAAATACATCTCTAAAGGGAAGCAGATTTTGCACCCAAATTATTTTTCCAGGCACATAAAAAGACAAATCAAGAATTTAAAAGAAACTGAGTCAGTGTATTTTCCAAGAAGTCTGCTTGAACTCTAGTCTGCGGATTCGTGTAACTACTTGCTTTCAGATACAAGGATAATGAGAAATCCCCTAAAGGAAGTCCCTTGTGAATATCCCAGACAAAAATCCCAGATATCATTATCCAGGGAAGGAGAACTGAAGTCACATGAGATGCAATTATTGAAGTTTTCTTGCAATTACAGAGAGAACTGTAACTTATATTCAATAAAGTGAGTTTTTCAATGTCTTTTAATTAATGCATAAACTGTAATACTTCCAACAGTGAGAGCCACCCCAGTGATTACTCATATTCTTTGTTTTAGAAAATACAGTCCAGGTTTAGTAGAAATGTTTTGCATTCACACGGAAAATTATAAAGTTTTCACCCCAGAAATTCATCTGATTTTTGAAACTTGAAGTGAGATTCCTTATGGTGTCTATCTCATTGAGGCTTTGAAAGACTTTACTGAGATAACGATGAATTAAAAAGGACACCAGTATCACCTGACATTGGAAGAGTGGGTTTTTTTAAATTAACCTAAAGGATTTGTGAATCTGAAAGAGTGCTCATGGTTCTTATGTTGATTTAATGACTTTGCTCAGAGTTTGTTTTAAGTGTTACCATTTAATATGAGGAAATATTGATTGTTTTAAAAATAAACACATTCACCGTCAGAACATAATACAGTTTCTGATTGAGAAAGGAGAAAAAAAAAAAATACATGAAGTGACTACATAGTTTTCCAAATGAGCACATGAACCTTTCTTTGTTGCCCAGCTTTTAGAATGACAAGTAGACTTAACAATTTTACATGCAAAAATCTGTAACCAAAACAACAGGCAGCAGAAAAATTCGATACACTTATTAATAAGGGTTTTTTCCTTGAAGTTTACAAAATCTAGAGAAGATAGTATAAGACCACCAAGACTGGCATTTTACATCTGTTCTTTGTATTCGACACTCTGCTTCAGCAGTGATTCTAGGCCGAGTCCTTCATTACTCGATCAGGCAAGACTTCCCCCCAGAAACTGGCAGACAAAACAAGTGTGTCTCACAGCTGTTCAGCATTATAGTTAAGAAATGGATTTGTGCCTTAAATAATGCAAGGGCATCTCTCTCACACAATTCATGTACTAGTCAGTGTGGAAGACTGCTATCATCTCATAAATCATTTCACATTACAGGATTCATGTGTCTTAACTTTTCTGTGTGAAAAAAAAGACATTTTCCTATGCCAAAGTTACATAAAATAATAGTTTAGGATGCAAACTATTCAAGGGTCAGAAAATTACAAAGATATCATCCCTTGTTCAGCAGTAACTCTGTGTGCATATATTATATTTGCTCTCATAGGACCCCAAACTCCTTAGTTTCACAGGCCAGACCATACATCAGGCAGTGGCTGGGCAGGCCAATTCTCCAGGTCCATTCCCACCTTCTGCCTTAGCTGGCATCTGTAAAATAAAAACAGTCCTCCATACAAGAACTGCAGTCTACTACAAAGAGCTATGTAGAGGACTGAGTCTTAATGAACCTCACAGTATTCCTCAAATAATCCCTGAATTGTTGAGGCTGGTCATTGAATTTATTACTGCAATTTATTATTTGATACTTTGTCTTGAGGAAATCTAGATGCCTAGAGAAAAGTTTGTACATTATTTGACTCCGATACACAGAAAATTAGAGACCCTGACTCAGCATCCAGGATGTTTTACTGTAATTTCATCTTTTAATTCTTACAGCAAGCTTTTAGGTTCATGTGAAAGAGGTACTCAAGAATGAAATGAATATTCTCACGCAACTCAATATTAATTCATTTCATCACACACCTACATACTTTATATTACCCAGAACATATAGAAAAGCATATGTAGTTTAGTGTAGAAAAGACAAGGGAAGCCTATGGAAGACAAGGAAGAAGTAGATAGAAGGGACATGCTGAAACCACCAACAAACAGAGAATCACACAGCTTGTAACAGCCACCTAGAGAGAGGCTGCCAAGTTCACAGTCTCTGTCTCCAGAAAGCAATGACTGCCTGACTAGAAAAAAATTACTACTGAAACCTGCACCTTCATATATGACCAGGTTCAATGAGAAACCAAGGAATAGGTTCATGAGCTATGACATCAGGAGACTGTAGCGTAAGATATTTGGCCAAATCATGCCTGTTTTCACTGGTATCTGAGCCTGTGGTATCAGATCCATTCTACCACCCTAGAACACCATGGCTTTACTAAAGCCAGAAGTTTTGAAAATTTGCTATGCTTGTTTTGTCCAGCTATTGGTGCTGGGTTATTTCAAAGAGACACTACATTTCTAATACTTCTTGGCTTTTACAAAAATGTAAATTTCAAACAAGTAACTGCTGTATAGTTCCCATATACTAATTATCATAAACTGAAACAAGAATAATTTTTTAGGCTTCTCTCATTGGGCTAAGAAGTCAGACTAGTAAGTTTGGGGTTTTTTAACCCATTTCAAGGAAATCTATTACTGTGATTTCTTAACCCATCTCCAGAGAAGCCTAAAAAAAGCCATGTTCCTTCTCACGTGTTTTCATGGCCACATACATGACTGTTATTCAGCCGAGATAAAATGTAGAATAAAGGAGTTAGAGCAGGTCACTACCAGATGTTGTTACGTGAAGTAGGTTAAAAACCCCAAGATATGGTAGTGACATGTTTAACTCCTTTCTTCTACATTTTGATTCAGCTGATTAAGTCATGTATATAGCCATGAAAACACAGGTTGAGTGAGATAATCTCCACTTTCTTTTTGTCACCTGAAAACCTGAAGCAGACATCCTGGGGCAAGATAGTAAATGGTTAATTTAACATGTAGCAGCAGTATTAAGTCACTATCTCCAAAAAAAGGTTCCTATCTTATTTATTTCACCTGAATAATGGCTCTGGTTTCACAATTCATTTTATCATAAAAGCACCAATGCAGAAGCAGCAGTACAGAATTGTGACATACTTTTATACACATATTAAATTTTATACAGCTTAAAACTCTATGTTGTAGTGCAGCAGTATTTCATTACTTTCAAATTAATTGTCCAACCAGGAAGTCATAGATCCTAAACTAAGCTTTCATGACAAGTACAAAATAACAGTATCAACACTACGAGCCCACTAGTGACAAGCAGCTGTGCATCTGCAAAGATTAAAGAATCTTTGCCCTCCTTGAGCCTTTTCCTTGGAAGTAGTCATAATCACAGACTTTGAAGACAAATAAAATTACTTCAGAGAGCTTAAAAAAGAAAGAGAGAGAGAGAGAAAGCAAGCCTTCTGGAAATAAAAAGCAGGAAAAGATAAGGTTCTCTCTGACAACAGGGTAGCAAATTGGATGTACTTATTTATCTGCAAGTACTTAAATTCATCTTGTACTTTTGTACTCGTCAGAAACTCAGGAGAAAGTCTGAATGGCTGTGGGCCAACATCTCCTATTTCTGTTACCTAGGATGAGACAACTAGAACCACAAATAAGGGGGTCATCACCCTATTAGGATCAGCAGCACAGCTTGCTGTTGGGGCAGTAATTCAGTAGATTAGTTTTAGAAGTTTACCAGGTGTAAAGGAATGAGAATAAAAAACCAAAGCAGAAACTTGTGATAATTTTTTTGTCTTTTTGTGCACACAACAGATAGACAAGTTTTTTAAAGCTTGATATAATGGCTACTTTATCCAGTACTCAAAAGTTTTCTAAATTACCTCAGCATATTTTTAGATAATATCAGTTGTGACATACTTAAGAAACAATCTTCAGTCATTGTGCACTCTAAAAACTCCCAGAATTATAATGGTGATGCCTGAAAAACACAGTCAAACACAGGTGAAAAAAAGATATTGATTAAAGTCACTAAACTTATTATCTCTTTCCAATCTCCTCACAAAGTGATATCTTCTCAGTAACTTAGCAGGGTCTCAACTTTCAAGAATGGAAAAAACCCAATGCAGCCAACAGCTCCTAAAATCAAAATGGTCATCACTTAGTACTTAATGAAAATACCACTTTTAAAGAGCAGACCAAGGAGAGCGAGAAAGAAAAATACCAGGAACAGAAACGGAAGAGTACACACAATCATAAGAAACTTAAGAAAAGGACCCCTAAGTAATAACTAGCCCATCACCCTAATAACACTTACCTTTTGCTTGTGTCTCAGTCTAGGAGCAGGCTGAACTGGAGAGGATTTGTGATTAAGCTAATTCTGCTGCCTGGTTTCCAGAGCAGGAGGGTTTAGTTGTAGTCACTAGCACCAGTGCAGAGAATCACCCAATCCTCTATCTTTCCAGGACAGCTAGGATTTGGAATAACGCAAGACTAGAAGATACCCACTACTATGTCACACTAGCAGTGACAAGAACAAATAAGTCATTTGACAAACATTGGTCAATGCTTTATTTTTCCCTCTCATGCTACACCTTTTCCTTTAAAGTTCTACCACACCAGCACTCTCTGTCCTCCCCCCCTGTGACAGTACCCTGGCTTCTGCAGCTGTGCCTGCTGGTGGCCTCACCCCAGCTGTGTGCCATCAAAACTAACTCCTTACACCTGGGGCACTCTTAACTCTCTGCCTTCCCCTCTGCTTCATAACTTACTTGTGGAGGTCTCTACACTCTGTGTTGTTGATCTGAATTGTTTTGCTATAACAAGAGGGGTGAATAGAGCAAGGTTTCTTGTGTTCAGACACAGTAGTGTGAGAGACCTTACAAAACTCTTTCTTTAGGATCACTGAGGACTGAAAACTTTTTTTGTGTGTCTGCTCTAACACGGAGCTCACTGCCTTTAAGAATTTCACAACTTCTGAATTTAAGTGGGTAGGACAGTACAAGAAACCCATTAGTGATATATGTTCACTTTTGCTAGACTTTACTGAAAGGAAAAAATATAAGTATAAAGGACAGACTCGTTAGATCCTAAATCTACAAGAGGGTATAAAGCAAGAATGTGTTGTATGTGGTTAGAATTGTTTTGGCTCTTAAAATTAATTACTAATGCTTTCTCTGAAAACCTTAAAAAAATCAATTAATATTGAAATCTCTAGGGGTTTTTTTAAAGAATTTTAATTTAGGTCTGTAGTTGAAACATAATGGCAAAGCTGACTATAAAATCCTACTGAACAGAGCCTTTTTTGTTTGTCTATCTATATATGATGATTTTCCTGGGAAAATATTTTTTCAAGATTATTTAATGTTTTCTAATACCCGCAGTTAAAAAAAAAAATCAGAAGGCACTGTCTTATATGTGATATTTTAGCTTGTATTTGGTTTGTGTGGGAAGGTTTTGGTAGCGGGGGGGCTACAGGGGTGGCTTCTGTGAGAAGATGCCAAAAGCCTTCCCTACATCCGATAGAGCTGCTGGCCAAGGCCAAGCCCATCAGCAATGGTGGTAGTGCCTCTGGGATAACTTATTTAAGAAAGGGGAAAAAACAAATGCGCAACAGCGGCTGCAAGAGAGGAGTAAGAATATATGAGAGAAAGAACCCTGCAGACCCCCAGGTCAGTGCAGAAGGAAGGGAGGAGGTGCGCCAGGCGCCGGAGCAGAGATTCCCCTGCAGCCCCTGGTGGTAAAGACCCCGGTGAGGCAGGCTGTCCCCCTGCAGCCCACGGAGGTCCACGGTGGAGCAGATCTCCACCTGCATGCTGGAGCAGGGAGGAGGCTGTGACCCCGTGGGAAGCCCGTGCTGGAGCAGGCTCCTGGCAGGACCTGTGGACCCATGGAGAGAGGAGCCCAGGCTGGAGCAGTCTGTGCCTGAAGGACTGCACCCCGTGGAAGGGACCCACGCTGGAGCAGTGTGCTCCTGAAGGACTGCAGCCCGTGGAACAGACCCACGCTGGAGCAGTTTGTGAAGAACTGCAGCCCGTGGGAAGGACCCACATTGGAGAAGTTTGTGGAGGACTGTCTGCTCTGGGAGGGACCCCACGCCAGAGCAGGGGAAGAGTGTGAGGAGGAAGGAGCAGCAGAGACAACATGTGATGAACTGACTGTAACCCCCATTCCCTGTCGCCCTGTGCCGCTGGGGAGGAGAAGGTAGAGAATTCAGGAGTAAAGCTGATCCCAGAAAAAGGGAGGGGTGTGTGGGAAGATGTTTTAAGATTTGTTTTATTTCTCATTACCCTACTCTGATTTGGTTGGTGATAAATTAAATTAATTTTCCCCAAGTCAAGTCTGTTTTGCCTGTGACAGTAACTGGTGAGTGATCTCTCCTTGCTGTCCTTATTTCAACCCACAAGCCTTTTGTTACATTTTCTCTGCCCCTGTCCAGTTGAGGAGGGGAGCAATAGAGCAGCTTGGTGGGCACCTGGCATCCAGCCAGGGTCAAACCACCGCATAGCTGTATTTGTTCCAAGTACCTGCATTGGTTACCAGTGTTACTTGAGCCAGGACACCCATAGAACTAAACTGACTTGAGCGCAGTTAAAAGTGTGAAGTCTCTCCTTTTTTTTGGAATGGAAACTGCTGCTTTGGTTTTGCTTCTAAATTTTTATGAGGCACAAATACCAAAAATGTAACAACACACTACAATAGTGTAATTAAGTCTCAGGCTGACAAGGGAGTAAGAGATGAAGCACTGTTTGGCTGACAAAATGACCAAATGATGATCTATTAGTGTGAATTCAGTGTGCAGGCCAACAAAGATTTAGTGGAATGTAAGGTTAAGGCAAGACTAATGTGTAACAGTACTTAGACAGACATATGCTGTTTGTCACTGTAAGACTAAGCAATGATTTTCAAAATGAAAACATTCTATATCTGTCACATGTTTTTATCAGAATCCCAAGAAGTTTGTAAGATGAACATGTACAGTTTAATCTTAGTTGAACAGAAACTTTGAAAATAAAAAAAATAAAGCAATACAAAGATTAACTGTTAAATCCATTCATACAGTAAATTTGAGGAGATACATTCAGCACTAATGACATAAGTTCCTGATTGAATAATATATTTTCTCATTGTTATTTTGATGACACAACAATAAATTAATGTAGTGGGCTAAAGCTTCTCTATGACCTCCTCAGTTGTGTTGGCACCAAGTTTATGTGCATATATTTTCTAGCAAGTCAAGGAGGGAACATGCATTGTAAGTTGCATAAAACATTACCTGGAAACCCAACATTAATAGAATACAAATGCTCACTGAGAGGTTAGACAGTGGGTCAAATATCATTATTAAACTGTAAGACTCCCTGAGAAAGAAAGACAGATAGTACTGAAAAGCAAAAACTGTAGTTCAGTTTATTTTTTTTTTATTACTGTTCTATATTTGTGGTCTTCCAATATTGTGGGAAAACGATTACGTCTGTTGTTTGTAATAACAGAGGTGTCCATTACATCCATATGAAAGATGTGTTCTCTGTTTTGCAGGTAGAATCCAGTGTCAGCCCTTCTGCTAGATTGCTTCTTATTGAGCTAACATTTTTTCGTAAATGAAAAAAAAAAAAAAAAATTGCATTCAATACTTCTTTGTGACTAATCTCTTCAGAAGAAATTAAGAGGGTGCTGAATGTGTTGATTTAGCCATAAGTTCTCTTCATTCATTGTAGAAGCTGAAGAGCTTCACTATCCATTGTGAATTCTGTTGTTCAATGTAAGCTCCTGAGTCACTTTATTTTTGTACCTAATGCAGCAGTAAGTTCTCCATTGGTAGTTAATCTGTGTATATTACATGCTAGAGGGCCAAAATCAACCCAGTTATAAGCAAATAAAATTCTGTTGATACTAGTGAAATCACCCAAGTGCTAAGTTTGCTACCTAATAGCTCTTTACCATGTTGGTCAGCAGAAAATGGTACTTGCTTTCTAATAAGGCTGACTACAGGTCCTTTCCATTTTTTTAGTTTAATTGCGGTTACCACGCTTTTTCAAACATCTCAGAATGATCATATGAGTTCTTACACAGACTTTTTAAACAGTGCTGCTGGCCTTGGGAAAGACGTTTATATATTATATTTAGATCTTTATATATATGTATGTGTTCTTTCTTTCCTCTTGTAATAAGATGTTTACAATGAACCATTTTCTTCCTCAGGCCATTTTCCATGAAATAAAGTCGTCCACAAGCAAAAAAGCACCCCATGATTGCCTATGACTATAGTAAATACTACTTTAGATAAGCTTTGCTGCTGATATAAAATCATCAAGCCTGTACTGACTTTTTATTTGCTTTCGACTGAATACACCACAAGTAATCATGGAAGCAGGAAGAACGAGGAGTGGGGAATATGATGACAATTTTGGTAATAAATTCAATATCACTAGCATTTTGAGGCTACAATAAAAACTTAGAAAATCTTAATGTTTTGTAGTGTTTTGAAATTTTGTTGCCATGATGTCATCTTTGTGTTGTATGTTCTGACAAAGTAAATCCTTTGCAGCATTTATGTGGGTTTTCAAGCTAACTATAACACAAAGCAGTAGAATGGCTTGCTTTAAACACTTAGAGTAAATTAATTTCAAATACAGAAGACACATTCCAACTAAAATTTATTTAGACTCTAAGATCACTATTCTTTCTCATGCCTGGAGCAGCTTTAATTTGAAGTTGAGTGCTTTTTTTTTTTTTTTTTTTTTTTTTGCTTCAGTTGTGCTCACAATGAGCACAGTCAATATTAATATCAAGTAAGAAAGCACATTCACTGCTTGGGCAAAGATTCTAACAATTTGGGTGTTAGTCTCTTCTGGAAACTTCTTTTAAAAGAAAAAAAAAAAAAACAAACACCACAACAGCCTGTGAAGAACCTGATGCTGTGGTCTGCTCTGAAAATCTGTACTGCAGCAGACATTTCAGGGGACTTAAGCAAAAGACTCTTGAGCTCAGCTGCTGGATTACATTCAGGCATACATGGAACCTGCAGCTGTTTTGGTTAAAATGAGGTAACTGTTTCTTGAACTTCTGCACGCATAGAGTGGAGAGCTACATGTATACAAACTGAAAGTGTGAGCTTATCATTTGTGTATTAGGAACATAAAAATATAAATAACCCTATACTACATGCAAAATACTTATTTGGAAGTACAAAATGTGTCTGTTTAAATGGTGGTATCTTATTTTTAACTATGTGAATATTCTTTCATGTGATCATTCAGTCTTTGTGCCTACATTAACCTGTGTTCTCAGTAATACAACTTTAAACTTTTCAGGACATCCTTTGTATGTGAAGTGTGATGCAATTTTTATCCAATGAATTAAGATACAGGACTGAAAACACAACTTAATTGGACATGTTGCAAATACCATGGTATTATTTCCCTGACTTTCATCATTAATATTATTTTTTTAAATATTCCATTATGTGGACAATACACAGATGACAGTGTATTAGCTCTTTAACTTCATTCCCCTTTCAGTAAATTTGGGAAGTGTATGGCAATATAATGCCATTAAAAATCTATGAAATTGCAAGGAACTTTAAGACTGTGCTATGTTATGAAAAACAGTATTTGTATAAGCAATTTATGGCAAAGTATTAAAAACACGTTACTATTTCAAACCTGAATGTTAATGGTAGCTGCTTGATACCCTGTGTAGCTAATTTTACTCTCAAATTAATTGGACTCCTCAGCGTTCTATTATTTGTAGAGTAATAGCCACAGGCATCAATTTTTTCTCTTTTTCTTTTTTTTTTTTTTTTTTTTTGTTGTTGTTGATGCAGTTTCTATGTATTTTATCCAGTTTCAAAGGGAAATCCGGATGTTTTTCTCCAACAACTAGGTGTCTAGTTTTACACATTTGCAACTATGATTTTCTCTGGAAATTTTAATGCTGGTTAATGCGTCTCTTTCACCTCACAAAAAATACTACTATGGATACTATATCCAAATTACCATTTTTCTTGATTATGCACAGATATGCAAAGCCTAACTATGAACATAATATTGCACTGACAGCACCTTTAAAAGAATATTATTCTACTTCTACACAAAACATAGTCAGGAAATGGTAGCCAATGTACACATCATTTGTTAGTAGCTAGCTTATTAGTTACCTTGACCTATGAAACCGAATTGGTATGGGATTGTGTTCACTATCCTATGTAGAATACACCTGGTAAATCTCACAGTTTTGTCACAGACTACTTAGAGCTACCAGACCAAAAGGAATGTCTTTCTACAAATCATCTAACCCAGCTTTAACCTTCTACCTCTACAGAAGGCAATTTTAAGACTGAGTTGTGAAGGGCTAGTAAGCAAGTTTTTTTTACTCACAAGGATATCCCACTAACATGCATAGAAGTTGTCTAAAGCAATCGGTGTTATGCATATGTTTCCAAGACCGTAGGTTTAGGATTCTAAGTTAGAAGTATGTGGCTGAGAAAAGAAAGTGGACTAACATGTTTAATGACTCTCTACAACTACCTGAAAGGAGGTTGTAGTGAGGTGGGGGTCGGTCTCTTTCCCCAAGTAACAAGTGATAGGATGAGAGGAAATGGCCTCAAGTTGCACCAGGGGAGGTTTAGATTGGATATTAGGAAAAATTTCTTCACCAAAAGGGTTACTAAGCATTGGAACAGGCTGCCCAGGGAAGTGGTTGAATCTCCACCCCTGGAGGTATTTAAAAGATGCGTAGATGTGGTGCTTAGGGACATGGTTTAGTGGTGGACTTGGCAGTGTGAGGTTTACAGTTGGACTTGATCTTAAAAGTCTTTTCCAACCTAAATGATTCTATGGTTCTATGATTCTATAACCCTACTTATGTAACTTCACTACAAAAATAATTCAGTACCAGTTTGGCAAAGTGAAGTTGATGCTAATTAGTTGATTAATTTCATTTCCACCGCCAGAATCTTCTTCAGTGGTTACATATCAATATCCTGTGATTGCAGCAATAAAATATCTGTAACTGTTATGCATATACAGCTATATTCACAACTTGTTTATCTCCACTGACAGTGTGGTATAAATAAGAATCATGTATTACTGCTCCAGTATATATTCAGCTTCTCTGTGACTCTAATATTAATGTCTCCCCTTGAACTTGCTTCATGATTTGTTTATTTAGGAATGATAAGAGATGTCAGATTTAGGCTTTGCTTAAAGATAGCAGCAATGACAATCAGCTCCAAAGATGAGAAGCGACGTGAGCTTTCAGACCTTGAAATAACCTGCTTAGCAAATTATCTCTATGTGTGGTGCTATCCATTACTTATAAATGAATACTAAAAGGTATAATATCTCAGAATTGATATACTGAAATAAATGAAATCCTGGCCATTATCTACCATGATGCTGTGTGTGGTTTTAATTGTAGATTGGTTGATCTTTGTGCTTAAGAACCAGAGGACAGTTTGCTACATCAGCACTCAGTCCCTGGAATAACAATGGGATAGCATAGTAGGAGAGCAGAAATTCTCAACATCTCGTGAAATTTCTTACTTCAGAAACAAAGCAAACAAGATCTTACTATCAGACATCTGGAGAAGAGGCAATGTGAGACCTCACATCAGTTTGTGTACAGCTGCACAGTGGTTCCAGAGTGCACCTTCCTATTTTTGCTATCTTAATGGAAATAAATCTCCTTCCCTTTTAACTAACTTTCAGAAGAAAGGGCACAGGAATTTTCTTCTACCAGATTTAGTCTTGAAGATATTGAGGGACACAGCAAGATGGTGTGACACTTGTCCACAGCATAATATTCAAAGTGCCCTCTGTATGGGTTATTGGATTGAGGATGCATAAATGAAATTTCTTCTTAAGCCTTTTGTGCAGCTGTGCAAGGTCTTTGATCACAGTCTATTCACTAACTGCACTCCAGAGAATAAAGTTACTTTCTCTTTCTGCCTGTTGCATTTTCCACACAGCAAAAATGTAAACAGAGGTAAAGATTTAAAGCAGCCTCCAAATCAGCACAGGGGCACAACAGGATGCTCTGATCATAGAGGCAGTGTACTCTCAGCTTGTTCTTTAAGGGACAACCCTGGAAGATGATGTGTGTTAGATCCTTAGATTTTCTTCAGGTTGCTGTGAGCTGCTGAATCACTGCAAAGAGGCTGGAAAATTACATCAGAGAAGGCCTCTCAGATAAAGTGAGACACTGAAGACGGATGGAAAAGAAGGTAAAAAATATAGACTAAAACCTGTCCTCTGCTCCATCATAAGTGTGAGGCTACAAAGTGTGAGATTGTTCTCCAAGAGCAACTGATTGTAATTGGCTTCTGAATGCCTTGAAAGACTAAAACTTCAGCTGGGGACATCCAACAGCAGTCACAGTCCTTAACAGAGTTCTGAGTATGAAAACCGAGTACTTAGGGGGATATTAAGCATATGAAGAATCTGAATTGAAGATTTCCTTGGTCTAAGTGAGGTGCAGCACAGTTCTTTTCCTTTTTTTTTTCTTGCCCCATGTCTGTGAAGCTTTACAGTCCAGGTATTCCCAGGTCTAGGAACAGAGATGACTTCACCTCTGTGATTCGCTGTAGCTTAATCAAACACTTCCCATAAACTCCTTTCCAGTGAGTTAAATTTGATTCCTCAGTTGAGTTCCTAAATCCTAGGCTCCAACTGCATAGACACTTTGGCAAGGCAGATGAGAAATATCTTGTGACATGGGAATTTTCTGTTATTTTGTCTTCAACAGCTTTCCTTTCATGTGGCAAGAGAAAATAGCATGACCAAGTGCTAAAAACACAACAAATGCTTCCTTCTGAGATCATCTAAAATACTCATTTTGACTTTTTCAACTGGGCAACTGGTAATAATCTCCTATAACTATGGAATAAATGAGGAAATAAAAATAATTTATATCTAAGTTTGTCATTTACATAATTTGTTTATCCAGTTCACAACAACTCAATGCATTTTTAGATGAGTGTGTCTCATTCATACAATTTTTTTTTTTCCTTCTACCATTTTTCTGCCTTGCTGTGTTCTTCAATGAGTTCCTCTAAGAAATGGCTGTTATTGCTGTTAGGTAATGGAAAAACAGGCAATGGCTTTTTTTTTGCTTTTGAGCACAGTCACTACTGCATCCAATAACCACTCTTCCTTTTCCAGGTAGTGAACACCACATGGGTTTCATTTTATAATCCAGAAAAAAATGCCACAGCCAAATTAGTCTGTATTAGAAACACTGAGAAGATTCCCTTTTTCATCACTGTCTCTATACATAGCAGAGAGAGAAAGAGATATTACTTAACCTTGAGAACAGCAGATTTAATTGTTGATGTATTCTTAGGCACGCCTTTGAATTTACTTTTCTCATTTTGCGTGAACAGAATTCCAAACTAGAAGCTGAAGGACTGAAGTTGCATATAGATGCATAGATAGATAGCATATTTGTCTCTGTGTAACAGGCATAGTTAGTCTTATCCATGCAATTATGGAAACAGAAATACATTCTCAAAGCTTAGACAGATGCTTTCTATTTAGTACTGACTGACTGGAAAGGAAATCTCTCTCATCTTATTCATACATATTTATAGCTGGGGTTTTTTCCCCAAAAAGATTTTGTTTAAAAACTATGGTTTGGTCTGGTTTAGTTCATAACACTAAAAACCCAAGTGCCTAGTCACCAAAAAAACCTCAGCCTTTCCTGTAGGCAGGAAAGTATGCTGCTTTTAGATTCAAATGACCTGACATTCAAAACTGCTGATTATGAACAGATCCCTTCAAAATCAGTAGGATTAGCAGCACTTACACCTTTGAGAAATTCAGACCAAAATTAAGTGTATAAGTGTGTGAACTCTGCAATCTGCCTGCAAACTAGATACCAGTAACCAAACGTATTTCAAGACAGCAGTAAATCCACATTCATCTTTGTGTTGTTTCATCATGACTTTTCCCATCTATGAAGACCAACAGAACAGATATGTATATAACAAACAAATCTCACTAGTTTATTACCTGATTATTTTTCCCCCCTCAGTTCCAGTACTTCTAGCATTCAGGATAATGTTGTCATCAATCATTTATTTCATTTATTAATTACTTTACATTAACATTTAACAGCTATCATCACTGTTAACTGTAAAGTTTAAATCATCAACTAGATAGTGCTCCTTGCAGAAGACAATTAAAAGTACTAATCATGACAAAGAGTAGCTTCAAATTCTTGAGGTGATGTAACAAACCTAAGGTTATTAGTAAATTGAGATTAAGGTGGGGAAAACATATTTCTAGTATAGATAAGACATAGGCAAAGCAGTAATTCTCTTTTCTGAAACATCTGCTTTTTTGCAGCTGTACAATGAAAGATCACTTTCTTGCTAGCTTTGAGATAAAACAAATACTTGCCTAAGGAGCAAATTATAAAAAAAAATCCAACCTATACATTCAAATGCAAGAGCCATTTTTCACACTTTTTAAACCAAGATTGCCTCTTTTTTTTCTTGTTTTCAGCATTTAATAGGATGAGTTACTTCACAAGCACAATTCCCCACCCTATCTTTAAGTGAATAATAACGTCAGCAAGTGTTTCTCTTCAATTTAACTGTGGTGAGATTTCAGAGATTTTCTTTATTATGCAGCATGCATATTTTGTGCTACAAAGTTTTATAGCCCCAGAATGGTTTTCTGCAACATTTTTTAAAAGATACTAATAGTGTGATATTTAAAATAGACTTAAAAGAGCATAAAACTAATAATTGCCACATCTACATAGTGCTGTCAAAATGAATAGTAATCATTCTGGTATTAATATCAGTAATTCTTCTCAAAAGCATTTAAACTTGGCATTGCTATCATTACCAAATGTGTTTATATCAGCTACTGTAATAGTTTTTCTAATGCCATAAATTTCTTCAATTAATTATAAACAAATTGGCATACTTAATTAATGGGTCCTAGTAATAATATATTATCTCAGGTATGTGTCAATGATATCTAGTTAATAGCAGTGATGCAGCTTAATTAATGATGCCAAATGCTATAACTTTGTTAATACCAAAAGGCGCACTAGTATTCCTAGAAAAGAAAATTAGGTGTCTTCAATACAGAAACAAACAAGAGTGCACTGAGTTGAGGGCAAAATGATCCTGCCATGTTAACTTTAAGTAACTCTGAACTTACACAGTATAACAGAGAAAAATCTTGCCTAATACTTAACTTCTCACAGAATAAACAAAATATATACTGACTGAAACAGAGTGTCATATCACTTGTCAGCTCAATTGGCAATGAGCAGCTGTTGTTCCTGTGTAGGACAAAGAAACACAGGGAAAACTAGGCATATGATATTCCTTAATTCTGTTTAGCAGACCTCTGTTTATCAGAATTTATGAACAATCTGTTTCTCAAGCTATCTGGACACAGTTTCACAGGAACATTGAAACTTTCTGTCTACATAGTTAGAACTCAAGGTTACACAGGGCAGCTTCATGGGAGATAGCGGTATCACAGGGCCTTGTTCTTTGGTGTGGTTTGGTAGCAGGGCCTTGCTAGTGGTAGGATTTGTAACATTCAAGGGATACTCCTGATTTTCATGCATACCAGTGAAGAGAATAGGGTGTCATCTACTAGGTCACTAAAGCTACCAGGCTGAGGCAGGTGACTTCAGGTAGCTATGAAGAAAAGCTGAGAAGAGATTTTGGTGCAATAAACCACGCTTTTCTTCAAGATTCTAGGACTAACTTTATTTTGGAAATTTTTTATTATTTTTCCCTTTTTACTCATTAGTTCAGTGGCTAAAACCCCTACAGACAAAGAAATCTGGTCTTGGTGTCCAGCTCCACCTGAGGGGTATTTAAAATCACATTATTTCTCCAGCAAAGGGATTAAATGGCTATTGGTCCATTGAGGAGGGGAAAAAAGGAAGTAAAGGGATGCTCTCACAATTCTTGATGGAATTATTTCTGTTTAAAGCAACCATTTTTTTATTATACATTCTATATCTTTTGAAGCATAACTTTTACATACTGCATAAACAAAAGTAAAAGGAGTCTGGGCCTTATTTTGCTGTCTTCCAAGTAAAGTCTCAGCACAATTAGTGCCAGAATCTTTTTCTGATGCCCCATCTTGACTTTTAGGCTTAGCGATGTCTATCAGTAAGCACTGCATCTCCATGAGTAATACATGATATATAAGCAACAAATTTATGTATCTTCCTGCAAAAGTCATACTGCTCTGTTCCTCTTTATGTTAGTCCATATGATTCCAAGAGACTTCACCCAAACCTTACCTTTTTAAAGGGTATAAAAGTCTCATGCTCCAACAGCTTACCTAGTCTACTACGTTGCCTCTGAAAGACAGTTGCTTTTCTTTTACTGCACTTTATGCAGTTACTGTATTTTTTACACTTCTGTATTTAATAGTATCAGCTCACTATTTTTTGCTAAATTCAAGTCAATCTGTTACTGTAATGAGTAATGAACAGAAAATATGAAATGTCACAGTTTTGTAGCAAAAGTCACCAATTTCAGCTACTTTCCCCAGAAAGAATAATCTGAACTTTACAAACTGCCCAATATGAAACACTGCAAGGTAAAAAACTTTGTCTTCTCATTTTGCTAGCCATAGAAACTGTTCTTGTGAACTTTGTGCTTATATAGCATAACTGTTTACATCCAAGTGCTTTGGGTTATCTACATTATCATTTAATCCTATACATATCTGTGAAGTATCTAGCACATTTCTGAGTGCTATAAAAATTAACACTTGAAGGAGCACAATAAATGACTTGAGTTAGCGAAGTAAAATTATCCGTTCATCAGGGCAGTCAGTTTATAATGATATGTGACTATTACAGTGTAGCGTAGGCTGGTACTTGGATGGCTGAAAACTAGTTTGCTTGGTAACACAGTTCTATTATTTCCTTTCCTTCCTGGGGAGTGGAAGAGAGGTAGAATGAAAGAGAAGGAGGGATAAGAAAGATGGAGCGAAAATCCAGCTTTATTCTGTAAATACAAAAACCCTTTAGTACAATCCACCCTCGAAACTGAGATGTTTTGGTATTTCCTTCAGATTGCATTAATTGCCAGGGAAAGGCCTACTAGAGATAGAGCATATCTGAATGAGTCCTTGGTCCTAGAGAACATGGCAGGCTACAGAAGGTAATTGGCTCTAGAGAAAGGATAGTTCAGGGCCGGCTTTCGCTCTCGGAACACTTAAGCAAACTATGTTACCACTGACATTTGAAATTACGTTGCAAATATTAGAAAAGAAATTGAGCAGTCTCTCCATTTCATTATCAGAAATTAATATGTCATTTAATGCCAAACAGCCTAAAATAGAGATTCTACTAGGTCTGCTTAGCACATCTCAGTTATTACCTAGTACATGAAAATTGCTTGCAACTTAGATTGGCTTTTTCCCTTTAGAAGGCAAGGACTTTATGTCCAAGTCCTCGTAATGATAAAATGTCATAAAATGTCTCCTCATCCATGCATTTACTCTAGTAGGGCTTTGGCCAGTACAATTTTCAGACAGCCAAATGGATTTATTTCTTTCTGCTTGCAATTTATTAAAGAAAAGCACAGTATTTCCAAATAGTACTGAAGACTGGTATTCTTGAAAGGCTTGCTGTGTGTTGACATATATAAATGTAATAATAAATTAGCAATAGTCAGTAATTTGCAGACAGCAAAATGAAATCAAGTTACTCTTGCAAGCCACCGAGCCTGAAATTTATCATCTCTCTATATTCACAAAGGAATAAAGATCAATGGCTTTCTAACCACACTGTGTGCTGAAGCTCTCAGCCTGGAAGGCGCCACTTGGAAAAATGGAACAATGTGCAAAAGAAAATACACTGAAACCATTCTTACACAGTCTCCATTCTGGTACCAAACTCACGTCAAGATGAGTCTACCATGCTCTCCTCCTACTACCATGTGTGTTAAATTACAGTCTTCTATTGCAAATGGGAGCCCCAGAAATAATGTAAACTGTTTACAGCTGCTTTGCATAGGGCATCCTGCTGAACAGATCTTGTGCTGACAAGTTCTGCTACAAAGTCAAAATGGTTTTACACCACTAATAACTTTTGTTGTATTTTCTGACTTGACAGAGCTGAATGTATGACCTAGCAGGTATTTTTCACCTTTAATTTCTCTATTTATCTCTCTCACTGGATACAGAAGTATCAAAATGAAACTGCTATGGGCTAGGTCCACCTTGAATATTTCTGTCACTGCACAGAGGTGTTTTCTAAAATGTCTGGATCTAAGTTTCAGCGACAATGGTAATGTATGTAGAGGCTGTATTGGATTTGTGTGGTGGGATTTTGGTAGTGGGGGAGGGGCTACAGGGATGGCTCCTGTGAGAAGCTGCTAGAAGTTTCCTGGGCTCCAAGTCTGACCCGCCACTGGCCAAGGCAAAGCTCATCAGCAATGGTGGCAGGGCCTCTGGGATAACATATTTAAGAAGGAGAAACCTGCAGCAGAGAGGGGAGTGGAATGTGAGAGAAACACCTGTGCAGACAGCGAGGTCAGTGAAGAAGGCCGGGGGGGTGGGAGGAGGTGTGCCGGAGGAGGTGATTCCCCCGCAGCCCATGGTGAGATGGCAGGCTGTCCCCCCGCAGCCCATGGTGAGATGGCAGGCTGTCCCCCCCCCAGCCCATGGAGGTGCGCGGTGGAGCAGATGCCCACCTGCAGCCTGTGGAGGACCCCACGCCGGAGCAGGTGGATGCCCCCGAAGAAGGCCATGACTCCATGGGAAAGCCCGTGCTGGAGCAGTCTGTTCCTGAAGGACTGCACTCCATGGAAGGAACCCACGCTGGAGCAGTTCATGAAGAACTGCAGCCCGGGGGAAGGACTTACATTGGAGAAGTTCATGGAGGACTGTCTCCCATGGGAGGGACTCCACACTGGAGCATGGGAAGAGTGTGAGGAGTCCTGCCCCTGAGGAGGAAGGAGCAGCAGAGACAATGTGTGAGGAACTGACCCCAAACCCCATTCCCCGTCCCCCTGTGCTGCTTGGGGGGGAGGAGGCAGAGAAAATTGGGAGTGGAGATGAGCCTGGCAAGAAGGGAAGGGTGGGGGGAAAGTGTTTTAAGATTTGGGTTTACTTCTCATTATCCTGTTTTGATTTGATTGGTAACAAATTAAATTGACATTGTTTTTTCCCCAAGTCGAGTCTATTTTTGCTCATGACCATAATTGGTGAGTGATCCCTCCCTGTCCTTGTGTCAACCTATGAGCTTTTTGTTACATTTTCTCCTCCCCATTCCACTGGGTGGAGGAGTGAGCGAGCAGCCACATGGTGCTTTGTTTCCAGCTGGGCCTAAACCAAGACAGAGGCTTAAGAGACAGTGGGTTCTGATATGTAACAGCCCATTCAATTTTTTTTAACTTGGTTAAAAAGCATTTGGCATTTTCTCCACTCAGAACTGGTACAACAATTTCATCCTCTCTCAGCATTCTGAAAACAGTCAAGTTCATTATCAGGCTCAGAGATTTTCTGTCAAAGGTGGATGTGAGCCACACACATTCATCCTTATTCTCACCTGTTTTCAGTTCAGAAAATGTCAAGGTTTTTTGGCAGAAGGGACTCTGTCAACCTTTCTCTGTCTTCCACTATTGATTATCAACCTAATAGTTCTCAAAGATAGATATCTACACTTTAGTTTTTGAGTGCTCAGGTCTAGAGCTACAGTCCCCATGCACTGATTTATTTCACTGTTTGTTACAGATCAGATACTGCTGTTGTCGTTTATTAATGAAGTCCACATGAATAATAGCTGCTTTCCCTGCCTTTTTTAAATTACAGACGTGACCTAGAACATCTCTTACTTTATCCTAAGAACAGAGAACTTTTTTACTGAAAAAGTACTGAAAAAGACAGCATCGGCCACAATGTACTTATAAACAACATTTTCTTTTGTTACCATACTTGAATCTAAGTTAAGCTCTAGGTCTAGTCACATCAATAGGTATATTATATGAAACTCTGCTTTATTTTGAAACAGACATTGTTCTCCAATCTCCTTATACTTTGCACTGTTTCCATGTGGCTCTTGAGTGACCTACTTCACAGCAAGATTTACTTTGCTTCTTATGAACTGTGCTTTTCTTTGTCATCTCATGGGATTCACCAGAACCACAAAAAACGTTACATCAACAGAATTACTAATAAATATGGGAGCTTTTATATCAAATGAAGCACAAAGTATCTCAGTAATGTTGTAGAGATACAACAAAGATATGACCTTAATGAGAAGGTCCCCTGTTTTCTTCACTTAAGTATAGAGAGTAATTTGTGCTGAATGAGAATCCCCCTGAGTTTATGAATAGCTAGATCTCCCACTTCGTACCAGTAACAATTAGGTAACATTTGACATTTTTTAGAAAAAATTAGGCACTCTTAAGAGAAAACACTAAATCTTCAACAAAGTATCTTCATTAAAAGATATGCATAAACATTTTACCATGTAATAACCTGCTTTATCTACATGAAAAGTAACATGCTTACTGCCTTGTACCATCACAACTGCCAGCAGCATCTATCTGTGAGCCACCAATTTATACTTATTCAATCACTTCTTATCCTCTGTCTTCTTTTCTGCTTAACAATGCAAGAAACCTGCTGGTAAAAGTATTACACAGCTTTAAATCACTAGGTTTGCCACAGCAAATAATTCATGAAAACAGTGACCTTCCTATAACTTGTTTATATATGTACTGAGGGGGAAATTCTTCCCGGCATGAAAGCAGACAGTAAGAAAGGTGCTTGACATAAGGTGTAGATTTAAACAAGAAACAAAATTCAGTTCACTATATATGCATAATTTCAATAACAGGGATTCAGAAGTGCCATCAGATCTGGTTTATAAGTACTGCAGATCATCCAATGACTCTACTCAATTCCAGCGCATTGCACAGCACTAGAACCTTCATCAATGATGCCAGAGACTATTCAAGCTGTCATTTAAAACAGCTCGTGTCACAATGTCATATCCCTTTATATATTTTGATCGAAGCCAGAAGAGCATCCTGCAGAACTTCTTGCAGAGTGTCAGTCTATAATATAACCTGTTTATTGAGAAGTTTTTTGAGTCCTTATGAAATTCTACACTTAGTATAATAATTTAGGGCTGCACTTACTACTAAAGAAAAACATTGGATGATCACGATAATTACAAGCCTGAACAGAACAGTTCAGTTAAAATTTAGGCAACAGAAAATGAGCAACCAAGATGCAGATTCTGCAATTGGAAAATCTTCCAGAGCTTGGTATCTGGGTCATATAGCTGCCCAGTTTGCCTTCTGCGTAGCAACATCGACAGAGAAAGCAGTTGAAGGGGATTCATATTTACATTTCTCACCAGGGTAAACAAGAACAGGCACTGCAAATTGCATGTTTAGGGAGCTGTATTTGGGGCTGCAGTGCTACAGTGACAGCTGTTTTTCTAAACCTAGAAGTAATGCCTTGAAAAGACCAGCTATATTCTGTTCATATGTGTACAATATAAGGATTTAGAATGCAAGTTAAAAGTGTTTAAGATAATGTAATGGTCGTTAGCTCCTTAAGCAGCACAAAGACTAAATTGTTACTAAACAACTAGTGGTGTGAAACACTGAGACACTGGATTGTAACTCCACTAGGTCATCTGATCTAAGACTTTTCAAGAAAAGCTATCATTTTATGGGCATTGGCAACTCTGCCTCAAAAAAACTTGAATGTCAGAGGCTGCCAAACCTATATTCATCTAAACCTTAATCTATATTTTAATTCACTTGTAATAATAACAGAAATACATGCATCACAATCTGGCCCTGGCATGAAATGGACCTTCAGAGTCAAGTAGCTTTCTTATCTATTTCCTACCTCCTCACTACAGTAAGAATTTACTTCAAGTGATGATAATCATCAAGTGATGACCAAGGCAGAAATTTAATTTTTCAGTCTGCAGACACTGAGGTTCAAACTAAAGGTTAAATGGAAGAATGCCTCAAATTCACTCATCACAGAGACTAACTGCTGGTACCTTTGCACATGTGTGTTTTTTACATAAAATTCTTTAATTAACTGTAATAATTAAAAGGACTGGAAACTAATTTAGGGCCTACATTCTCCTGCTTTTGGACCTAATCCTTCATTATTATGACAACCCAATTGAAAAGTATCACTATGAGCATTACAGTGTTGGTAAAGAGCGATTAAAAAAGGGCAATCAGTACCTCCACACAGTACAAAAAAGGCGTTATGATGAAAGGTGGTATTAACACACAGTCCATGACACATAATCCCATTTTGCAAAAGTAATGTCATAAGACAAGCATTTTCTTTTCACCGATTATCTATCTGAAATCTGGAATTACTAATGTATCAAGAATAAAGATTTCATGTTTTATACTAAATATGTACTGGAACACTTCATCTCTTCTCATTATATAAATTCTGAGAACCTGCCCATATACTTGACCGATGATAAGCCTTACAAGCTTTTGCAACGTTACAAACAACTGCATCCATGTAACAATGGGCATTTTGTGCTGCACAGATTTGTTCAGTGGATCAATGATTTGTGAAATAGCAACTCAAAATTTTCCTGACATTAAAATGTGATAGCATCTTACTCAACATTTTGACAAATCTTTCTCCATCAAACTAATCCTGCATACAGAGAAAACAGGTACCAGTCCATTCAACTGGCATGAAAACTTTACAGAAGCTTTTGATGGTGGAAGTTTACATTTTATTATGCCAGGAGTATTTGAGCTTTTATATTAAATATTTGATAATATAAGACATAAGATGTCTAACGTACTTCACTGAAAGGCTATTTTAGGAAAAGTTTTCCATCCAGTAATCATTTATGACTGTCCATTTATGACTTAGTTCCTCCTAGAATTCATTAGACCCAGAGTACTTTCTCAATAATTTATTTCCATTTGTTTTTCTGTTGAATAGAGGACATGACCCTGATGAAAAATCCTGATGAAACTTTGCAGGTAACCCTTCAGAATGGGCTATTCCAGTTATGGTAAACACTATTTGTTCCCTGGTCTGATGAGAATTTAATTACTACATAATTTACCCTTTCTCTTTTATTGCATACAGAAGAGATTTTGGGCTTTACCTCTTAGTGATCAGGATGTACAAAAGAGATGGAGTACATTTTGGTGACTGCAGGTTCTAAGGGACCTGTTGTGCAACATCGTGGCTCTTGAGTTGATCTAGAAGCAGCTGAGGTGCCCAGGACCTCCACCAGACTGATGGCTAGGCAGTAGTTCTGGACCACTTGAGAGTACAGATTAGGCCCTCAAATCTTTAGATTTCCTCTGCACCTTCTTTCTATGGCCAGATAACAGACTTTTAGGACTATTTTACTATATGTTTGTACTTCTGAGCAAAGACAAAGAAGTAAGAAGTAATAATCTCAAATGGCACTCAGAAAGTCCATATAAGCAAAGTTAATCCTTTTTCTCACCTCTTCTCTTCCCTCTGTTCATTAGCCTGCTATTACGAATGTTTAAAATTCTGCTGTCCCCTTCTAACTGTTGCCTTTTTTTATATTAAACCATTTATAGAACCTCTTCACTAAGGAAAGTGCTTCTCTTCTCTCTTGCTTCATCTATTTCAATAGCTGTGCACAGGAAATAATGAACAATATTCCTGCTTTATTATTTTACCAGCATGGAATAAAACCCATTTTGGTCTCATATCTTTTCATTGGACAACTGGTAAAGTAAGGGACGAATCAATCACTAGAAGAATGTTAAAAATTGGCAAAAGGAAATATTTAGAAATTACTTTGACTTAATAAAAAGGCAGTCACAAGAACGCAGATTAAATGTAGGCCTTAAAAAAACCTCTTTATCAACAATTAAAGTCTTTGCAGCACGAATAACATCCAGAAGAAAACTGTTGCAAACAAATGTTAATCTTTTGGAATCTAGTCATGTAAACCGATCTGTTCAAAGATGCAACATACTTGGATTTTAATCACATTTGCAAACAAAAAATATGAATCATTCACTTGTCCTTTGTCTACTTTTTGTCTCATGACACCATCAGTTCACACATTTCTGGCATCTCAGCTGTGTCTGGAGCTTGGAGTCCAGCAATAAGAGAGAAGTCACTCCTCAGAGTAGTCTGCCCCCTGGACTACAGCCTTTTTTTGTGGCCCTTCACCATCATGCGGTCCTACAGAGCAGAGAAGATGTGTGACACCCTCAGGTGATAGATACAGTGTGCAGTGCTTCACACACAAGACAAATAGCTGAAATCTGTCTTCAACCACGGAAAACTGTTTTTATCATCAAAAATGTGGTAAATGAAGACCTACCAAATGACAGATTCTAGTCACATCTCACAAAATGTTTCTGAGGAAGAAAGGGTCTCAAAGTCTTTTGTTTAACTATTGTACTGGTGTCTCAAGGGGATGAGGTAAGATTCAATCTAAGCCTGCCCTAAAACATCTCCCTCAGGTCTACTTCTTGTTAGATGCTTGCACAGTTCACAGCCTGGCATTGTGCCACAGCACTTCTCACAAAACAGCAATACTTCCAATGTCCGAACAATGTCATACAAAGGTCAAGAAATTGCCAAGGCCTGTATACAATTACTCATTTACCCTTATAAACACAATGTCCTGTTAATAAATGAAGGTAGTTTTGTAGACACATCCATGCTGCTCTACCTGAAGCATGCTTAAACTTAGGTTTCCTCCCTCACACACTGTTACACTTATTTCAAATATTGTAACATAGAGACTGTGACACCAGGCTATGATAAAAAAGAAAAGAGAGTACAGCTATACCATAGGCAACTGTGTTGAATAACAATAGTCAGAAGCTCAAAACCCCTCCAGAAAGAGTCTTAAAAGATTATTTTGGAGAAAGATGTAAATAGCATGTAAATAACATGAAGTCAAGACATGTATTAACACATGTTGCAGAACTGAATGATGAACAGTACTCTCTTGTGAGTCAGAGGTACTTGCAAGCATTGGGAAAAAAAAATCATGAGAAATAGCACACCTACTTATTTCATGTGATCTCTCCCAAAAGGACCACCACCTATGATCAGCTCTGTTTTTTCTTCCACCATCAATTGCCTAGAAATTTCAAAACTATTAAGGAATGACAGTTTGAAAATTTTTGCTTTGGAAACACTAAATAGTTTTATTTCAACCTTTTCAATGAAAATTAAACTTTCAGCAAGGGATCCACTTATTTGATTTCAAACCAGTTAACTGTTAAGCTGCATTTTCCAGATGCAATATGTCACAATTGGACATGTACTTAGGAAAATTCTTGTGTCCTTTTTCCTATATAGGCCAGGCTCCATGGACAGCTTACCTATCTTACGATTAAAACATGCTATGACAGACTGCAGAAAGTAAGGACAAAGAGAAATTCACAGAGGGTCCTTGAGACAGTTCAGGTTTGAGGGATGTAAACTTCAATTTCCACAACAGGGCAATTCTGATTCATCTGTTATTTAGTGGATTTGAAATGAAACATTTCAGGGTACTTTTACAAAACGTAGTATTCAGATTTACCAGGAGGAAAAAACAAATGTAAGGTTTGTTTTGTTAAAAATCCCAATTTTCACAGAGAACGTTCTGATTATGAGAGTCAGTTAACTCTCAGAGTACTCATGGGCATTCTGTTGCCTTTAAGCAGAGCGTTTCCTTTTCCTCTTTAGTTATTTTAGTTATTCACAGGTAGAGTTCATTTCTCTGGACACAGAGTGCTGTCTGACTAGGGGCACCCACCATCCTATCCTATCTTCTTCCAAGTGGTGGAAGATCAGCCTTAGGAAAAAACTGTAGAAACATACTGTAAATGGCTGTCCCTTCTATTAAGAGTTTGCCATATCAACAAACAGTGTGTTGCTATCTTCCTTTACGAATGGGATAATAGGAGAGAGAACATAGGAGTTGCCTTTTTCTTACAGAAAACCTTTAACAGCTGGAAAAGGTAGCCATGTACTCCAGCCTTGTGTCTGAACAGCATCACTGTCTTTCCTTGCTGGCAAATATGGCTTACGCTAGAAGTAAAGTTTGGATTCACAGTAAAGAAACAAATAGATAAGTAGAAAACTTCTAGCGGTGAATGATTCTCTCCTTACTTCAGTCAATCAGAACAAATGCATACACCTATTCTGCTAAATTATCACCTACCCATTATCATTTTAATAGCCTCTTCAAAGAGATCGTTCTCCCCTCAAACCAATTAGTTCCTTTCTTTTACTGTACAGTCAACAAACTTCCCCTTACTTATTACCTAAGTCAAGATCTCAACTCAGATCACAAGAAATTAAATATTAGCATTTATTGCACCATCCAGTTCCAAGAAGCAATTTCCACACAGCAAGATAATTAAAAGCTATCTTTCACAGCATAAGATTTCTGCAGGATAAGCATGGCAAAAAAAAGAAAAAAAAAAAAGATTCAGGAATTAGGGGTTTTTTCAAAATAGCTTTCCATTTAACAAAAAAAACGTTGTTCTAGAGTATGGCAAAGAAATATATTTTAACCCTTCATAATCTTTCACATGTATACTCTTCTGTATACAAACACTTGATAAGTTTCTTGTGCATAATTTTAAAATACAAAATATTTATAAAGAAATATATACAACATAAAGGCTTCTATACTGTGGGAAGAATTTAAAACGTAATTGGTTTTAAAGAGTACAGACTCAGGCAAATGCAGACTGCTTTTGCAAAAACCTTGTTGTACTTACACATAAAATCCTGAGAACTGCCTGACATGACAAATGTCAAATACAAGTGTTGAATTACTCCCCCTCCTCATCACTATGTGTATCATTTGACACATAAAGATAAGCCTAATGACTCAGATGAGACTAAGAAAATGAACAAAACAAGGCTTCAGTAAGAACAGCTTGCAAAACAAAACACATAGAGGGCTGTGCTGCCTCTGTAAGCTTCTAAACAGAACACAAAAACACTGCCAGGATAAGCAAGCAAAAATAAAAGAGAAAATCTCTGGTGCGAATGCAAAACAAGTCTATAGCTGCATTTTTCTGAAAATTCTCTGGGACCAGCCCTTTACAAACAGGTCAGTCAAGAAATTTGGGGTTGGATTCCAAAACAAATCCCTGTACATTTTACATGAGCTCAAATACAGCATTCACTTTTTACAATATCATAGCTTACTGAAGCAACAAGTCATATACCTTTTAGGATAATAATGTGATAGTGTTAGTTTGCCAGCCAACTGGCTACCAAAGACAAGTCTTCAGTGATGTACAGGGCTTTGCTGCTCATTCAATACTCATCAAAATTTGAATCCATCACAGACAGCCATGAAAGCTACTTCTTTCAACTATGATGGCTTTTACGAAAGGGCTTTATTTTGAAAACATTAACATCTTTTCTCTCCGCACTTTACAGTTGGCAGGATAGCCTGTGCTGTCCTAATAAATCCATACAAAAGGCATCTTGAGGATACAAAACTACAAAGTGAAGTGAGAACAAACATAGGTTTCTGCTCTTCTGTCCAGCAGGAGTATATAAACAGAGACAAAACTGGACCTCATAGGCTGCCGTTCAGATTGTTAGTTAAACTGGCTAATGGACACAATTAGCTTATAGGGAGAAGGTCCTACACAAAAGGTCAGTAGTAGCAATGAAGAGAAGCTTTGCCTCAGCAGTACTTACCACTGACCACCTAGTTTTTCTGCCTGATGGTTCAGCACATATGGAGTTTGTTTTTTCTCAATTTTGTAGAGTATGTCTGCTCTGACTGAAAAACTCCCATTTGCTTCAAGGGCAGCAAACTCAGATTGATACTGTGTGCTTCAGAAAGGCTCATTTCGGGATCAGGTGTCTGATACAGAAATCATAGAGGGCTGAACCTTGTCATCTCGTGTATATGATTGTGAAAACTATGTATACAGTTATTCAAATTGCTTGAGTTACTGTTGGTAGAGAAGGTTAATTCAGCTTAAACCCTCTTCTGAAGATAATCTGACCCTAAATAGTACAATAATATAAACTAAAAGCAATTACAGTAGCTGTATTTCAAGACTGATTGTTTTATTCCCAGCCTAGAATTGCAAAAGCTTCCCATTATTTGGACAAGTAAACAAATGAACATCTGTGGATCTTTGCAACAGAAACTCTTAATTCTAACCTATGTCAGATTTGACGTCTTACCAGAGTGTAACACTTTAAACACTTCTCTATGCATATAACACAGATAATAGTTCTGTGAACTTGCTGCACTATAACAACTTAACAACTGAATGCATCAACAATACTAACGTTTCTGATCCAAGATCCAGCATTCCATTCCTGAGGAAAGGCAACGGATATTTGGTTGCACCAAGAGCATTGGACTATCTGATGTCAGGACTGTGTGAACAGAAGGAAAATCCTCCAGAACATTCCCACTGGCACTCTGCAGTGGCCAAACTCTGTGGAAGACTTAATGAAAACATTTGGGTAAAATTCACCAGGGACAATTCAGAGATAGTAATAAATAACAGTAACACATCAGTAAATCTCAGAGCACTTTACAAGACAGATATAAGTCATGCTTGCAGCTAGAGAAACAAAGAAAGACACAATAGTAAGAGCTAGTTTCAAAGCAGTGAGAGTTGTTCCAGCAGGTCAGAGGGATGGGTCAGAACTGAACCTGCATCCTCTTTATCTGTATTTACAGTATTTGTCCCAGACACTAAATGGGCCTAACCCAGAGTTCATTGAAATAAACAGCAAAATCTCAGAGAGCCAAAGGAGCTCTGCAGCAAATCTTACACTCAGATCCTGATTCAAGCAAGCAACTAAGCACACACGCAAGAGAAACCACTCCTTGAATCAACTCCCAAACAAGAAAAGAGCTAACACCAGAAATAAAGTTCTCTATTCTGACAGAGAATGCTAACATCCATTTGATGACTGAATTACCTATCTAAAAGGTTTTATCACCTGTGAATGCCACAACTCAGGCACTTGAGAAACACAAACTGTGAGCTTTATGGAGTTACCTAGTTAAAGCTAATGTAACCAAGTGAAACATCATTAATTTTACCATACCCTCATCTATTCACATTGCACCTGCATACAGTCTCTGGTCTCTCCATAGACTTCCCTCTTAGAACCTCGTGAGTGTGTTCCACTCCTGTTAAAGTCCGACAGGGTTTAGAGTGAGCTCTCCCATGAACGTGTCCTGTATGATTTCCAAAAGCTGTGTATATCCTTTAAATAATAAAGGATGCATGCACTGCTGGTCTATTAGCAATATATTCCTAGTAATATGCTCTAGTGATCTAATTATAACAACAAAATACAAAAAATGAACTGGAGATAATAATTCTCATTTCTTAGCTCGCTACCTTGCCCTACAATGCTTCCTTCCACATGCAATCAAATAACCTAAATATTTAACTAAACAACAACCAGAGCAATTATTTGGAAACTTCTGGCATCAGTGATTTTAGACTATGAGCCACAGCTCATGGCTTTTTTCCCTTAAACACTCTTGTTCAATAAAATAAAATTACGAACAAGGGACACAGAAATTTCCTTTCTCCTTGTTTTCTACTAGAAAACAACCATCTTAAAAGAGAAAATATCAATATTACATTATCTGTTTGACAAGAACACCAGGAAGAGCAGATGTGGCGCAAGTCCTGAAAACGCCTTGACTTGCAGAACACATGCTTTGTTCCGTTTTGGACTCAGTTATCACTGACCCTCCATCCATCACCTATTACTCCATTGTTGATGACTGGATGTCATTTGAAAATGTGCTAAATCATGAAGCTGAATGTACTGGGTCTGTTTGGGATGGCTGTACTGTTGAGCAGTACTTGCACAGTGTCAGGGCTTTCTCTCTTTCCCACCCCGCCGCCCCCCACCCCTCCTCAGTGAGTAGGCTGGAGATGGGCAAGAACTTGAGAGGGAATGCAACCTGGACAGCTGACCCAAATTGACCAAAGGGATATTCCATGCTGCAGAGCATCATGCTCAGCAATAAAACAAAAGGTAGGGGATTTTGGGGAGGTAGACATTGCTCAGAGACTGGCTAGGCCTACTAGTCTACTTGTGGGAGGTGGTTAGTGATGGCCTTCACATTATTAGTTGGGGGTCTTTTTCTTCCTCTTTCCTTCATTTATTAAACTGTCTACCTTAACACACAAGTTTTCTCGCTGTGGGGGGAAGTGCGGTGCTTAGCTGCTGGCTGGGGTAAACTCATCGCATTGAGATTAAAAAATAAAATTCACATCTACAAAATGGAAGCTCCCACACCATATCAGTCTCCTGTAGCTACTGGGTTTGCAGGACTCCTTTCTGACAATGCTAAAGATCTCCTTTCCTCCTTTGAGCAGTCTGGAATAGTGAGACACTATGAAGCCTAGGAAATAAGTGAGTCTCAGAGCCGCATTAGGAACAGTATTGCCTTAGGTGGGATTGCAAAATAAACAGGACTCCAATTTCCCTTTATAGCTTTTACAGAGATTTAAATATGTATTTAAAATTCCAACTACAGTCAAGTGAATTGGTAGTAAAAATGAGACTGTTTTGAATGACTAATATAAACTGATCTTAGTGCCATTCATTGCTCCTTCTCAAGTGGAAATACAGTGTGTTAATGAGAGATTCATTGGAGGATACTCCATGGTTTAATGGAAAATGAACAAGACTACAGTTTGCAGGTCTGCAGTTGTTTTTCACACTGTCATTCCTCATATGACCACTCTGCTCAATGGAACTGGCCACAGAAGACTTACAGGAAGATGTCCAAGCTGTGCTAAAAAATAGCACAATTTTCCGTTTAAATCTTTTCAGAATGTCTCTGTAATTTTCAAAGGTGTTAGTCCAAGATTTTCTCTTTCTACTAAGAAAACTGTATCATTTTATTGTGTAGATGTTAGTAGCTCAAGTTAAACATACTGCTTCATTTGCTGATCATAAAAATAATTTTAAAAATAGTTTGTCCATGTTTTTAAATGACCAGAAGAATTTCATTACGTAGCTTGTCATTTGGATATAGCAACATCTAAATGCTAAGGAAGGTACCCACCACCAGTGGAATGCCATAGAAATCAACAGGTCTCAGAGCTAGTGAGACTAAACTAATTAAAATGCTGCTGTTGCTCACCACTGGAAAAGGCACTGCTCAAATTTTTAGAAGAGAAGATGTTTTACAGATATTTAAAATTAATTATTCATATATTGAAATGCAAATTGCAGTATGTAACTATCACTGTCAGGTTACAATAATCTACTCAAAAGCCTGCAATGCAGATTGCAAATGTTCATTATGCATGTACCAGCTTTGAAGAACCAGCTATTTATTAGCACTGGATCTTGTAAGTTGCACTTCATTTTTTTGCTATTGGAATTCCTTGAAAGGTTTGCAAATATTTGTGATTTATTGCTGATATTTTACTTATTTCATGCCGAAAAAGCTCTGAATTCTTTTTTGCATTCCCATGTGAGCTTATAACTTAAATACGGAGCAATAAATGAGAAGATCAAATGATAGATCACAGGAAATATTAGTATTCCCACTGCATTAGCAGCAAGTTCAAAATAATGGGCCCCACATATTAAGGTGCCTTTGAAGCAGACAACATATTTTGCAACACTAAGGAATGCACTATGCAAGACAGAAAGTACCTAAGGGAGATCGATGGCGAGCGTGAGAAAAAGGGACAATAGTTAATCACACAGTTAGCTTGGTCAATCAAATTAAAAACTTTGTTCCACATATCTTTTAATTTAATTCAGTTTATTGTTCCTTGGAAAATTGATTAAAAACATCAAATGCAAAAAGCTCTCAAAAAAGATCTTAAGTATAAAAATACAACCTTCATTACATTCTTCTTTTAATTTCCTCCAATTTAAAACCCAAATTTGAACATACCTCTGGGGAAAAAAAAATCACATGGTCAGAGGTTTCTTCTCGCCTTCTGAAGCAACAGACTTAGACTTCCTCTTCACCTTCCTGTGAACATTTTATTGTAAAGTCACAGAAACTGGACATTTCCCTCCTGAAGCTGATCAGCTATTCCCTTCCTCACAGTAATTCTTTACTGGGTTTTCATGCTAGTGGAACCCTGAACAATTGCTTTATAGATAGCAGGTATGTTTCACAGCTGGATGATTTCACAGTTCAGAGAAGCACTCAACTAGCTAACAGATCTCAGTTACACACCAGGCTGTCACAGGTGTCCAGGGTGACTCTGAAAAGTGTACTGGATGAGTTAATACTCATTGCAAGCAACTCACCTAGATAGTTCCAGTGACATTACTGAGACTTCATAATCTAATTAAAGTGCTGATTATTTTTCTGTTTGTGTTTCTTTTCTAAAATAGAGATACTAATTCTCCCTTTTTCTCAACTTCAATTTGTCTTGTATATTTACATAATAAGCTCTTCCGGGTAAAGACTATGTGTGTACCAAATGTCTGTGCAGTCACTGATATAAATTGGGTCTGATCCCACTGTTTTCAAGTATGAGCAAAGCAAATACATAATAAAAAGTGAACTATCAGTTTTGTCACAAAAAATAAAAACATTTAAACATTCCACACATCTGTTCACAGATCTTGCAGAAAGATAGTTTCAGTTATAATAAATGCCTGCTATTCAATTCTTTCAATACAAACACTTGCTGTAGATTCAATAGTAAAGTGTTTAACTTACTTATAATGCTGTTAATTGGTTAAATACTGTGACTTTTCAGCCTTCAAGGGTTTTTGTGTGTGTTCTTCAGGGTGTGAACTAATGCTCATGCTCATCCTGTTTATTTGTTTACTTGTTTATTCCTCTTGAAGTAAATTGGTCAATACTGCAACTGCCAACTGCTCCAACAGAAGTAATATGGGTGTCACTCTAAGAAAATCAGAACAGAGAGATGCCAACTTTGGTATCCAAACACTGAGACATCCAGAACCATCTGTGAGAATACTGACCTCAATAACTGAAGTTACTGAAAAATATGTTGCGCTTATTATTTTTTTCCAATTTACAAATGAATGGAGATTTACTATTAAATTCCAGGTAAGACATTCATCAAATATTGTCAAAATGCTCTGTCCTGACATACAATTTACAGAAGTCACAACTATCTGTTATGAACAGTTCCAAACCAGACTTCCTTAGTCACACAGACCAAGGTGTACTAGTCACTCTGCAAATGAAATAGCTGAGTGTTTGTTGAAACTCACTGTTAAATTGGTAATGCTAGCAAGTAAGGTTTGATACCCTGCTATTCTGGGTAGTGGCAAACAGAACCACGGCCTCTCAATTTCAATTTTACAATACATTCTATTTCCAAGGATATTTCCAGCTAGCTATTATTTCTACTGAAAATTTTAATTAAAAGGCCACTTTAGGAATAGTTCAAAATAGCTTCAAGAGATTTGTACGCTTTTGGTTTTTTCACCTTCTTTCAGGTGAAATAATCTGACAAAACAGTGTTCTTGGTTATTGAAAAATTAAACATCTAATGACTTCTGATAGGTCCCTGAGATTGCAAATGTCATTAATTTCAGCAATTCACATGCACATTGCACTACATTACAACTTTACAAAGGAGATTATTGTCATGTTAATCTCAAATAAGAATAATTTTAAAGGAATATTTTAGTAATTTAGATGTCAATCTTAAATCTAATTTTTATTTTAGCAACCTTCCCTATACCTCATTTACTTACAATTTTCTTCCAATCTGCTTCTGAACTCAAAACTGACTTTTGACAAAAAGAGACTAGTTCGCAATATTTATTTTTAATTTGTATGCTTCCTGTATCCCTTTTAGGAATAGCTACCAATTTATAACACAAGAAGACATTCTTATGTGAAGAAGTGGAAGATAATTCCAGTTTTTTAAAAAAATATTGAAGATTCAGGTAACACCCTAGAGGTGAAGAGGAGAATACCAGGAACATCAGTAGATGTAGTAGTGGAATTGTAATAACTCCTCATGTAATTTCTATAGCAGTAAAACAAATACAAGTGCCAATCCTTGGCATGTAGTGCACTGCTATAGCACTTTTACACCTGGATAGGCAGAGCTTGTGCAAGACTGTCTAAAGGATTCATAATATTATTTTTAATGTATACAACAGGGGAAATTAATAAGATATGTGCATTTGTTTTCAGGCTCAAATAACTAAACATTATAGACTGAAAGAGTTCATGCTAGCATGACTCCTTTCCAGAACATCTTCTGTCTGCAAAACCCAGTCTCAAGGAACAGCTCTTAGAATTCATTCTAATGAGAGTTCAAAGAACATGTCTTCTGGCTTTTAGTACAGTACATTTCCATAAAACCAATGCTGTAGTACAGAACCTTGGCATGGCAAAACTAACAGCACCACAGATCTTCCCAATGCTGTAATTTATTCTGACATTAAAGAAAGTAACTAGAAAACTTTCTAGAAAAAGTATAAAAGAGTATATTTCATGTAATATTATAAAATACAATAAAGTAAAATGTTAAGATTTCCACCACCTTTGAATTAACCATAATGACAGATCATTAGCTATCAAAAGGAAACAGATGCTAAAACCTAACTTGGAACACAGTGGAAGGTCCATCTCTACCTGTTGTATGTAATACAACAGCACGTATACCATACAAAAACGTCTTCGGTGAACATTAAAGCCACATGATTGAACTCCAAATTAAAAGACACTATTATTCTAAAGCTGCGTTCAGAGCCCTAAGTCTGTCTTGCCTGTATGCTTATCATAGCACAGTATTTCACTGAACTCACATACAAATTACATACAATTCAAAACTGTCAGTAGTTAGCTTACAAGGAGGTAATAGTATAATTTATGTAACTACCCCCACTTTCCTGTTTCTATATTGTAATAATCATAATTTGATATTGTAATAATCCAATTGGTCTCAACAGCTACTGTGTACTTATAAACTATACAAAATGCACCTCTGTTGTATTTTGAATGACTCTCATTGTCACCAAAACAGTACAAAAGGCCACAAATACAGACAAAATAACTTGACAGTGGCACACTGCAGTAATTAGATTCAACTTCTGTCACAGTCTGTACAATATTTGTGAAGAGAAAGTACATTTGTTCCAGACAAATATCCTCTTGCGGTGGCTTTTTAACAACCTGTAAGAGCTTCTATAGGTCAGGTAGCTAAGACAGCTGACTTCTCCTTCAAACTTAGAGCAAGAAAGATCCACATGGAAGACTTCCTTTGATATATTAAATAATCAGGTCATATCATACCTAACCCCACGGAATCTAAAAGGGAACCTTGTATTCCTGCTTCACAATTATCTTTTAAAGCCTATTGCCTTTCTTTATGAATCTTCCTTTTCTACTGAATTTTTGTACTAGTCTTCATATTCTGAATAAAAGTGTGTAAAATACTAAATATTAAAAATGCTAAAACAATTGAAACAGCATTGGAAAGCTTCTTCAAGTCTTTATGAATAGATAAAGTTCTGCTCTGTATCTGTATTTTACCAAAATTCTAGGAAAATATAACCTCAGATAGGAGGTACATATTTCCCATAGTCATTTCTTAGGTAAAAGTATGTCATTCTCAGAAGAGGAATAGTGTTGTCACAGACACCAGGGGGCTGGGCAGTGGGGGAAGACAAAGGGAGGAAGAAACATCCTGAACAAACAGAGAGAATAAAGAAAACAAACAAAAATCTAATTACATCTCCCTATTATTCAACAATTACCAGTGTTATTACTACTACTAATAGTGGTAGCAGTGTTCTTCAGTCAACAAAGTCCAACCCCAGATCACTACTTGTGCCTTAATTATGTATTTATTTATTGATTAGAAAAGCATTTTTACTCATTATAGTACGTGAGTACAGGCTTCATTTCAAGTGCTTAAGAATGCACTTAATTTTTAAATTTTGCTTACAACCTACTGAATAAACATTTTAAAACAGAAAACTATTTGCCTATTAGAAATAAAAATTTCTCTTTCTCTTGGGGAAATTCAAGGTACAATAAATACTTAAGGAGCCTTGAAAATCATAAGAGGAGAAAAAAACCTGAGAATTTGATCTGGATGAAACCTTACAGCCATTTTGGACACTCAACTCTAGGCTTCGTTTTGAGCTTTTTATAAATACATCTGGCACATACAAACTCAAACAGGGAACTGAACTTGCCAAGAATTTGATTTGATGGTCTGCAGCTATGGTTTGCGCTCAGCTCTTTTTTGCAAGTTCAAATATTGGGACTTTAAGGGCAGCAAGTGTCCAGACTTGCACTATTCCACAAGGTTCTGCTCTGTCCCTGTCCCAGTTTTCTCTGTTCTTCTGTCCTTTGCGCTTCTTCCCTCTCATCCACCTTTGCCCCTTAACTCCATATTTCCCTGGGTACTTTGTTCACTCTGATAGTTCCCCAAAAATCTTACTTGTGGACTTCCACTTCAGCCCAGCATTTAACGTTAATAGCAATATACCAATAAATGATGACAAAAAAAGGACAATGCCAACCTCATTCTTATGAACTTAACAGAAGACAGTAGTATGCTGTCTTTTTTGAGCTATAGATTCAGGATGTGTAGACAATAAAAAAACATTTAGCTCACAGCTGGAAAGAGAACCGTGCAGAGCTGAAAGGTTATTTTTCTAAAAGACTACTAAAAGATTATGTTCTCCTGTGCCCATGGAAGACAGCATAGATATCTTTCTGCTGCCTGTATGGTATCTCTGGGCAGAAACAAACTCAACCATAATTTCATCGGTCTGAGCAATCTCCTTCCTGCATGTTAAAATCATGCAAACAATGCAACCATGATTGTAGGAGGGGTGTGGCACAGAATTGTATCTTGAGATGAAACTGTGAGCTCAGAGCCCAAGCTCAGCTCTGTTCTGATGTACTGATGGTATTTCATGCAGTACTCACCCTGTTTTTCCTTACCTATTCATCTAGGTGAATAGATTGACTCCATTTATTTCATTATTCTCTTTGGCATCATTAAAAATATTTAAAGAAATACAAATACTTTATGCATCGTAAACCCACTGAATATAGTCAAAAGATTACTCTGGGAGAGAACGGTTTTATACTGGGAGAAAAAGTAGAGGGCTTTTTATAGACGTGTTGTTTGGGTTTGGGTTTTTTTGGCAGGGGGTGGGGGGATAGGAATCAGAACAAAATGTGACTGCAGCTTCACTGACCCCTGACTTCCATAGCTTTCCCTGCAGTTTTGGCATTTTGCTAGCACTTGAAATCACTATTTGCTCAGGGTGCTTTGTGTTTCACTTATGTGAGGATAAAACAAGTAGTAATCAAAAGCGCCTGAATATATTACCAGCTTTGGTGAAGTATTGCCTTTTCTCCCTAAGCATTAATACACTTTATAAATAGATATGTGAATAGAAAAAGATATAAAAATGCTCATAAAGTCATAGAGTGGAACAGGAAATGTTTTAGTTTTATTTTTCCCCATTTTCCCATATTTGGAATAAACTTAATTTCTTATTCCTCTGGAAGCTTCCACCTCTTTTCTGGCATTCTCTGCAGCCTGTTCAGACATCGTTGAGATTTCAAAGTGAAAGACTGCTACAAATCAGATTATTATTTTTGTTAGTATCCGAGAAATGAATGAATGCTTGGCAATTAGCATTGGGAAATACGGTGATTTTATTCCAGAAATGATCTTGTATTCAAACCACAATTCCCTCCACAGTTTATGTGAGATAACCCATCCTCTTCAATGTTGTAGTTCATTAGCACATTGCATCTGTCCCCTTTAATCTTTTCATCAGCTTGCTGCTACATCACAGCCCTGCTAACCTCTCCCCTCATACAAACAAGAGCAGACTCCAGAATTTGAAAAACCCTCCTTGAAGCTAGGAGCTGCTTTGTAGAAATTGGTTTCCTCTGGCGAAAGTCCTCTAAATGCAGCTATAACGGAGACTCATTGTGAAGGAACTGTGCACAACAGAGGGTATCTGTCTATCTCCGAAATCACAATCTGTCCAAGAAAGCCACCCATCCCAACAAACACCTGTAAGGAAGCCTCCACATAAACTGAGTTCCACCTTTGTTCCCAACATTATTCATGCACTGGATGCCCGTCTGAATTGAGTACAATACCACTCATCCAGTGCCTACAGGTGAATGTATTAAGGTCTTTTGTCCAGCATACTTATCTATGGAACACAGCTTCAGTGGGTAAAAACATCTGCGTATGGGAGATACATCCTAGAGGGTTGATAGTCTGAGGAAATTCATCAAGGATAATTTCTTTAGGGGATCGTTATGAGTGCAGTGAGCCTGACATTTCCCTTCCTATGAAAAAAGTAATCCAGCTCATGATACTGTCATGACTTTACGATGCTATTTATATTTTAATTGGAAATCCAACTCAGGTGACTGTTTTCTGTTATTTCTATATTTTTCTGTGCCATAATAAGAACCTTAAAAACATACGTCCAGGAGAATAAACTCTCTTTAAAAACATACCCTCACAGTATGCCTGTCAGAAGGCGTATCTCCTACAACAAAAGATGACGACCTTCATAAAAGTTCTACTTCTGCTGATGATCCTGTGTCAAACCTCTTCAATCTTTCCTCACTAGACCCAGCTCCTGCTTGGTAATTTATATATACTCTGCATATTAACCACATATAGGTATTCTATGTAAAAATGCCAACACAGAAAGCAGAGACAGCATTTCAAAGGTTCAGACATTTTATTTAGAAATTGCAGCAATGGAGTGAAATGATGACTTTGGGTATGTAGCCTTTCAAAGCTGGAGGCAGCAAGTTACATGACCTAAAGTGGCTAATGAGATGGTGAAGGACAGAAGAGAAGTAGGAGACTGATGGATGTGCTACAGCTGGATTGAAAAAATATGTTTCCGGGCATACCATGCTGGGGTGTTGTCAAACATTCATAAGGGAGCTAAACACTCAGGGCTTGATCCCATAAATGAGTCCAACACCCACATATTCAGAGAGTGAATAGGGAGCTAGCACATCTGGTCTATAATGACAATACTGGAAGAGTTATATACTGTATGCCCAGAAAGCTAAAAGGCATCCTGTGGAGCTCAGAGGAGATTCCTGGTGGGCAGCACTGAAGCCTGAATCCATTCTCCACTGAACAGACACAGCAAGAGGAACAGCACTGTAGACATTCCCTGATGGCTCTTCTAAGGCATCTCTGCTCTGAGCTACTGATTAAAGGCTAGTACATGAGCCAGCTTTAGGACTGCTTAACTCCAGATTTGCCTACATTGCAACTTAGAGATGAGACTGCAGTTCCTGCAAACATATCCATTATCTCCTAGAACTATCTAGATTAAGTGATTATAAAAGAACCACTGTGGCAGCAAAATCTTCCACGTGGACAAAAAATAAAACTTCTATGTAGGCATTGCAAGTTTTTAAAAGTATTTGAAAATGATCAAAACCTGCACTATGAGTGCTCTAGTGAAATCTGCAGTATTAGACACATCTTCACAAGTAGCAGTTACACCTCTGGATTTTGGTGTACATGTGCCCACAATAAGGCCTCTACATTATTGTTTTAGTTCAGATCAGTAGCATACTTTTGAAGCAAATATGCCAATTGTTGCCACTTACAGTGTTTTAGTTTGAATCATGGAACAGTTCTTGAAGCTCATAAAATGGACTTTTTTTCAGATTAAAATAATCTGGGAGATGTGCTTCAGAAGGTCACCTAACTTATTATAGAAGGAAATGGGCATTCAGCCACTAGAACCAGACTAAAGTTACTGGATGTGAAAGAACCCTGCGATCTGTATGGTAGTGTATCAGGTCCTCAGGTCTGTTTTGCGCTAAAAATCTGCTTCTTTTAGTTGAAACAGCTGCTAATGTATACAAAAACAGACAATGGAGGACAGGCATCCAGTTGCCCTCAGGATTCTGCTCTTTATGTGACTCGCATTTATGACTTACCACTTTTCCCACATATTCCTCTCTAGGCTCATTCTCTAAGAAGGAAGTCCACAAATCCAAGTCCAAAAGCTATACAAATTGAGAATGGAAATATAAATAGCTCAAGAATTGTCACTCCCTTCTATGCTGCCTTCCCTCTTCCCAAGTTCTGCGATTAAAAATTATTTTGTTCCTAAAAAGACTTGAGTTTTATTTTCTCAAAGTATAGTATAGTATAATATAGTATAGTATAGTAAGAACATTGCAGGGCTGCAAGCAAAGACAGTGCAGAAGCACTCAGAAAACAAATTAAATATATGAAATCAATATATTTACAATACCCAAGAGTAAACATTTGAAGAACCAAGAAGAATAAAATCATGTATCTTAGATATATACAGGCATTCAATGCTGATGACTGGCTCATTATGACACTACCTACAGTGGCGAAATTTTTATTCTTTGAGAATATATTATGTACCCAAATACACAATTGGAAAGCTGGCTACGATATTCCAATTTCAACATGTATTAGTTAAAACTCAGACTTGTTAAGGAATAGAAAGCAGCCATATAAGTGAAGACATTAATATGTTAATTAAAAAAAAATGACACACGTAAATTAGCAACTTTATTGGAGAATTTGGATTAAGGTTACAGATGGAAAGGTAAAAAAAAAGACAATGGAAGTGGTTATAGGTCTCTGGGACATGATGAAAAAAGAAATCTGCCAATGTTTATACAGCTAACAGAGACTTTTAAAGAGACTGTATCATTGATCATATGGGATTTCAATTACACTGAAACTGACATTACAGATAATGGCATAATATTTTAGGCAGGTTCATGTTTCTAAACGTGAAAAAACTATTTTCCTGCACAGTCTGTTGAGCAGTCAAAAAGATCAGATGTTATTTTGAATTCAGTTTTGGAGAAAGAATATGGCACGATGAAGAGGATGTGCATTAGGGAAGATCAGGGGTCCAGCCAGTGTCCGGATCATCACACTGTAAGTTACTTGCACACAAAGAATGTAGTTTGTTTGCCTTTCAAAACCCAATCAAAAATGACTGAAAAACAGACACTGAAATACAGGAAACCTTCCAAAAGAAATGGCAAACATGAGTGAGAGAAGTGTAATGTTACCTCCACAAGGAATACCTGCTAGCAGCAAAAAAAAATATTTCACTTTGATAATTTGCTTGAGGTCTATTTTTCTGGGAAGAAACAAGTTCCTGCTTCCTAACTCCAGTCAGGCTTCCTTTCCTGACTATATTAGGTACATCTTTCACAGAGGAAGAACCCCAGTTTTGCAGCAAAAAGAAATGAAGGGACAGTGTCACTAAGTATTTTGAAAAGTGATTTTTCTTAACATTTTAAAGTGATCTCACCTTAAATGTACATTCCTTTAGCAACATTTGGTATTTGTCTGTATCATGACTAGGGTGCCCAATCTTGGGAGATGCTAAGCAAGTCTCAAGTCCTGTACCTTCATTCCAAGCCCTTTCTACTTTCACTTAGAATAGTGCAACTGCTCTAGAAAATGGGATAGAATCAGAATCTTCTATTTCAAGACTCTCCTGTGAACTAACAAAATGCCCTAAAGTAAACCTAAAGGGTCAAGTGGATACAGAACCTTTCCATGGATCTCCTCACTTTTTGTTGGCCTGGGCAATGTCCTACCCAGACTGCGCTGCTGAGCAGCACCAAGTATTATAATGCAATGTACATTCTTACCAGTTTTACTATACACATATAGATTAAAAACCTTGATGACCTACCTTGATCTGTGACAAGGAACATAAAAATGAAATGAAGTGATGTTTGTGTGACACAGCTGAAGTAAAAGATCACTAGCTCAACCTTTATTTTAATTAAATAAGAAGGTTAAAAAGAAATTGCTAAAACAGCATTTCAGCAGTAAAACCTTGTAAAAGCTCAAACCTCTGCCTGACTCTTCACTGCCCATGCAACTTTTCCCCTTTTTGAAATTATTATCTGTTGAGGAACTTTCAACAGTTTTCACCTACTAAATTAATTAATAAATGGAACAATAGCAAAAGCCTGACAGGCATTCTACATGACTTTGAATACAGTCCATGATTCCCTTTTATTTCGTTGGGCTAAGTCTTTGACTGAAGAAAACTGCCACAGTCTCATCTGCATCTCAGGATCCAGCCACACCTGGATGAGTTGCGCCAGCAGCTAAAAGGACTTGGAAAAGTGTCCTATATTTCCATTGCCACTGGAAAAATAGAAAATGGTTCCTTAAAAACATATTCCTCAGCATGAAACACTCTAAAGGATAAGCAAAACTAGTACTTCATCATACACAATCATGGCTTTCAAAATGTGTACTTCCAAAGGAAAGTTTGAAAGTTTAATATTGAAGAAAAGATGCTCACAGAAAAAAATTTCCATTGTCTATAGTAATGAAGAATTCTCATTTTGGTAGTCCTAAGACATCTGACAGAACTAGAATCTTGTTGTGCACGGTTCCTTGCTTATTTAGAATAAAAGACAACTCTGCTAGATTTCTTGTGTAAAAAGAAAAAAAAAAAAAATTATAGGCTCATGAAAATCCAATGCTATATACAACAGACCAGCACCAGCAATGGAAGGCACACAAGACAATCTGCAGTAAGTTCTTCTTTAAGAGTTGACTGAGTTTCTGAGCTCGATACCAGCTGGATTCCATAAAGGAGTGTGGTATGCATGACCCATCATGAAATTGCTTTTTACTTGTGCACATGTAACAAAGCTATATACAATGGATTTTTATTGTCTGCTTCCACTCATGTTGTTCAGACTAGCAGAAATACTACTGTATTATTTCAACCTTATAAGTGTGTATTATTAAAGTCTAACTGCTCTTTTGAAAACAAAGTGGACCTCTGAGTATCAAAACACAGAAATAGCTAAACCATGTTCAGAGGGAAAAACACTTGACAGAACAGTATCTGCCCAATCTTTTGCTGAATCAATATGAACTTTGCTTAGAAATAAAGTGAGAAAATGTTAAACATTAGACTTCTCTCTAACAAAAGTCAACATTTTCCTAGAAAGCAATAAACCTCATGTAGCCAAGATAATATGTATGAATAAATACTATCCCACATAACAGAAAAGATCAGGCAATGCAAAAGTATCAAAAGGCACTTTTAAAAGAAACATCCATTCTCTTTTTTAAAAGCATGTCCAGCACATAGAATCCCTTTGTCAGAGCTGACAAAAAGAAGTTAAAATCCAATGAAATTATATTTAACCAGATTTGCAACTACTCTTAAATTATAGTATAAGATAATTTCATCTGATGCATGGCTGCAATAAAATGAGCAAGGTTTCTACTTACTCCTCTTTCTCCTCCCCCATTCCAACTCAACTGCCTCGCTGCTATGCCATTTTCCCTCACTCACCTGGCTCTTGTGCTTCCAACATTCTTCTCTGCACCAACTAAATTTACCAAAATGGCGGGAAACTGTCAATTATTTTTTTTTCTTCTGCTACTTTTCTCTCTATGTAGTAAATGAAGCCACATCACCAGTTGTGAGTTATATCTGTCCAGGAATGGGTCCTTGAAATCCAGAGCTGACACAAGGTAAGTACTAGGTGCATGAAGTGAGGAATAGGGTGGGGGTGAAAAATATAGCAGGGATGAAAAAGCCCTTCTCTTTCCATGTCAATGAAATGTTACATTGGTGGAACTGGCATTACTAATAGGTGGAATTATGGTGACAGCTTAGGGTTAATCAAAAAGACCAGGAAAGCAAGAACATAGGTAGCACTTGAAGCAGTACTTGGTGTTAGAAAGGGAAGATGGGAAGATGTGATAGGCCCATGAAACAAAAGAAGAAAATAATTAATAGCATCTTTCTAACAGAGAGGGATCAGTAGATTATAATGGGCCATAATGCAAATGCTTCTGTTGCTGCCCTGGTTTTTTAGTAAGCAGTAGTTACAGATTTTACCTCCTAGACTTTAAAAGCACTTTGTAGATCTCCCTTGAATAGTGAGGTTTAGATTTGAGAAACGAGAGGTCTGAGATTCGATATATGTGAAAAAAATGTTCTCTCTGATAAGGAGTTGTCCATCCTTTACTGATTATCTGCGTAACTACATTCACAATTTCTCCCATCTAGTTCCTTTTCCTATCTATTTGGATAGATTTCAAGAAAGCAAATCAACACTCTTAGAAGGAATAAAGCATGTAGCATTACAACAGAATGACAATTTCCTCTTTTTAGTTGTAGCACCAACCACCATAATGAAGATATGCAACTAGTCGTTAATTCTGTCTCATCTTTTATTACTACGCAAATAAGATATGCCAGAAATATATGTACACTATTATTCCTGCAGGCTGATTTGAAATAAACTCTATTTAATTAAAAAAAAAAAAAAAGGTTAAAGTAAAATTGACTTCTAAAGCAAATACTGTTATTAAGCCAGTAACATAAGGTAAGAACACTATGGTATTCAGACCTCGTGAATATGTTAGAGAGCTTTGTATAAAGCTGACACAGAACTGTCTGAAGAAATCTTTCACATGGTATACATTACCTTTTGCTCTGCACTTGGATGTATTTAAAAGTTCAGGTACTTTAAATAAGGAATGAGATTCTCTTTGATATCATATTCCACTGAGGTTCCTCTAAATTATGAAAAGTAAGCCTGTTTCTGCAGTGATATAAACCTATAAGCGATTGCTAAGATACTTCTCAGATATTAAATATGGTACGTTCAAGAGTCATACTGATTTACAGAAAACCTAGGAGATTGGGAAAATATTAAGAATGAATCAGTATTTGATTTTTTTTCAGGCCCTGTAACATTTAACCTAGTTAAACACTGCTTGAAGTTAAATGTGACCTATGAAATATGATAACAAGTGGCAGAGAGAACTCTTGATGAATGTTACCATTTGATGTCAACTGTATTTCAAACACATTGTAGTTTAATACAATTCTGTACTTTGGATCAGCAAGTCAAAGTTTGAAAATGTGGTAGCACATGAAGAAAGTGACACAATACCAAAAGAAATGTGCAAAAATTGAAACTGCTGACAATGCAGCGGCTCTTAGAACTATGTAGCGAGTAACTGGACGCCTGCTCTGAAAATCTAGAGTTCATGAAATAACTTTTACTCCAATCTAGTATTCACAATGTTATTTTTATTTATGGGACTTTTGGGTATTTCTAATTAACACAAACCTCTGTCCTCTCTTTCTGCTATGTAGAAATAGAAACTACTAGGAGCAGCTCCTGGGTACACGCTGGGATATCTGGGATTTAAATGTGTAAGTGCTGAATAACTGAAATGAAACATGGTAACAGAGTGTGTCCTTATCAGCAAGGATTCATGATTTTGGATGACTAATTTGAAATACCCCTAAAAGGGTTTGATTTCCAAAGGTAGGTGCTTAACGCTTTCTAATAAGAATCACAGCTCTGTCATGTTTTTAGTATGAACAATCACACACTGGAAAAAACCAGTCATTTCTGAAAATTGAAGTCTTAAACAAACTATAAAGATGCGGGTCTCAAATACATACTGTTTAAAATGTTTTGCTGTTTTTCCTAGCAAATGACCAATCTATAAAGATGTTTTATTTACATAACACTTATGGGGGGATTCCTATCCCCCAACTTCAGGAATCACAGTCACTCATCAGTACTTCCTCTATGGTCAGTGAGGAGTGATAGGTAAATTGAGAGGGCAATCCATGCCGCAGATTCAGACTTTTCTTAGGATAGGACAGATTACTCTCTCTAGGCACCTCTCAGCTAACTGAACTAGACAAATAACTTCAGAGAGAGAAGTGATGGATGTGGAAAAACAGAGTATCTATCTTTCATTAAGCCAGCTAATACAGCTGGAAAAAAAGATTTCAGGCACACAAATCCTTTACATTACGTAAATAATCAATTCCGTCATAAGTAAATAAAAGCACCATAGAATAAAGAAGGATGAAGATCGATAATTAAGATTTCTAATATATTTATTTGGTGGTCAGATCTCATTTCAATATCATTCAAATAATGCTTCCTTAGTTGAATATCATTGATTAACGAGTATTAGAGAAAAGGTAGGGGGTTTGGGGTTTGGTTTTGTTTGGTTTTGTTTTGGTTTGCATTTTTTTGTTTGGCTGGTTGTGGTTTTGGTTTTTTCAATATAAAAGTCCTGAAAAAACATAAATCACCTCACAGAAGCACAATCTATTCCAGTCATTTAGTTTTCAAAAGATACATTAGCTTTCACTACTCAAGATTCATTAAAAAAACTCCACCCCCTTCACTGATGGTTAAAAGCTGCCTTGATGCCTTCAAGAAAATGCTGTCTAATGAATATCTGTGACTGTTTCACCTGAGTGTATCTGGCATCAATTTATGCTTGAAAAGACTTGCTTTCTAAGACAAAGCTTTTTCAAACTTATCTCGTTGAAGCTGGCATAGATGTGTAAGAAATATATTAAAAAAACAAGACAATGACAGACAGTCACCTGCTTCACTTTGTTGTTAATGCAGAGAAGAAATAAACACAAAAAGTACCTTAAAATAAGAGGTCTCTACAGCATGCATAACAAGGAGAAGAAATCAGTACTGCAGTTCCTCTGGCCCCTCTTCTACTGGCTAGAAAGAAAAGGCCAGTTCTAGCTGCCCCTTGGGACTTCATGGCTTTAGGCAGGGATACGTGGAGGAGAGACTGTGCTCTCTGGCCTGAATTCAGCCAGCTGCTCTTTACAGTTAATGCCTCACACTATTTTGCAGTCCCAGTTTCTACAGCAAAAAGATCTCTTCTAGGAACCTGTTCCCAAGATGGTTCATTAGCATAAAATTCATCCCTTTAAAGGTCATTTGGAAAGAGTAGATATATGTTGTATGTGTCTCAGAGTTACTGTAAAGATGACTGAGGAATATGCCTGAGATAGCTATTTAGTCACAAAATTAACCGCAATAGTTTGAAGGGAAATCAATTCACACCAAGGAAACTGGACTGCTAACTGCGGCATGGACTCACTCCACACTGTTTTTTCCACTGTGATGGCATTAACAGTTTCTTAGCCACCTTGGTAAGCAGGCTACCACTGAGACAATACCACTAATAGGACTTCAGTGTTGAGCGAGCTTGAATGCCACAACAATACAAAATGCAAAAACCTTGATACCGACCTCCTACTGGAAAAACAAGGAGTGGAGAGGGGGTGGGATAAGTGAGGTGCTTTCATGTATCCTTAAATTACTGCTCCATTTATCATGTTTCCTGATAATGCTTTCCTAGGATTTTGCATCTTCAGTAAGGCAATACAACTGCAGCATTAAAGATACACCAAGCATGCGACTGGGATCTCTTTTGGCTCAGAAGAGACAACAAAGGTGAGGAGAAACTTAACAAGCATCAAGGTGTGTGTGTGTGTGTGGTCTGTAAAAGTTTTGAAATTCTATGGGTAAGCGTGGGTCTGTGTCTTGAAAAAAGGAAAAGTCCAACAAGTCTTGTGTTGGTGATCAGGCATTAACTGATACTGTTACCTGATTCTACTTTGCTACAAGACACTTGCCTTTTTCCATACCTGAAGAATAAACACATGCTAAAACAATTGGCTTCATAAAGAAAATTCTAGAAAGACTACTTTATAACAGTTCTATTAGATTATAACAGACTACAATAATTGTTATCATAAATACCATTTGCTTTCACATATCAGAAGGGCTCTGAAAAGTCCAAGTGAAAACAAACATCCCTTAGTTTCATAGCTGTGCACACAGCAGTAGGACAAATGGATAAATGGATAGCGAAGGACACATGATTTCTCTTGCTTAGTGACTGTACTGTCCATTGTCAAAACTGCAATAGCTACTAGGTATGTACCATTGTCAGCTTTGTAGATTTTAGCTCTTTATTTCCCCTGATGTATTTCTTTAATCTCCAACTGCTGTCCCAGTGAATGTATTCTGAACAGAATTTAAACAAATAAAGTATTTATACAACATGATATAGCAGAATATAGGACTTGCTGTAAATACTAGTTTATGAAAATGTCTCTCATAGGTATAGTAGCATATTAACTGCCAAGCCACTTGACAAATCAAGAGGTATATTTACAGTTAGGGTAACACATAAGAATAAGCAATAAACAAATCATAAGAATATGAGGCATATGTAGAGTATGACTGAAAGTGAATGGTTAGCTGATACCAAATGATTTAAAAGTTTTCAGCTGGAAGGCATAACCAAAGGCACAAGTTTATTGAATGTGTGTGCCTCTCGAAAAATAAATTACTCTTACAGGCAAGATTTCAGCAGTGTACGTAGCTTGGTATCTTTGGGCACAGTGCTCTGCACCACTTTCCTCTCTGCTCCCTTTTGTGCAATATCAGCTGCCCAAAATGCTGAAAACCAGTGTTAATTGATATTCCACCAGTTACTATCACCATAAGCCTCTAATGCCACCTGTCCTTCAAAGAGGCAATGAAGTAGAGCAAAGTCATTTATCTGTACCAGAGGTCTCACTCTCCATATCAGCATGCATGCAGAAGCAGATGCACAGGTCTCTCAGCCAGGATTTGTGAGGTAAGTAGTGAGCCAGCTAAACAGCCCCAGTACTGGGGAATGCGAATAGACCAGACGGTTGTCTGTAGCACTGTAGCACAGTATTAGAGCAGTTTGCATCTGCCACCAGAGCATCCTTCCTGAACCAGTACTGTCCTTCCTGCTCTTCCTTTAATTCCCAGAGACATTCTACATACTAATGCAATCCATTTTTAAAGGCCTGCATGTCTTTCAGCCCTCTCCTCCTGTGTCCTGCTACACACGCTTTGGACGATGTTAACACTGAAGTGCAAGAATGTTCTTATATGCCTTGATAAGAAGCAAAACGGTTAACATCACTTTTTGTTGTACTGACACTGAGCAGCTGAGTTAGCACTCTTGCGCTTTAAAATTCTCTTCCACATTCAGAAACGTATACAGAAGAGGGGGAAAACAGCAGTTAAACCTAGGAAAGAACATCACCTATTTCTCAGACCAGTATCCTTGTCTTGCCTCGTTCTTCACATGACAAAAAATCTGACTGGCATCAAGTTTCAAAGATGGAAAACAAGGCCAGATTCTGATAGGATGTAACATGATACTGGTTAGAAAAAATACACAGTGAAGAAGACAGAAGGATGATAAAAAGACTGGCACCTATAGCTTCTGCTGCTTGTGTTTTGTGGTCACATTCTGGCAGATTACAGATGTGCCTGGCCAAAACCCTGATTCATAATGCATTTGTTCTACTTAAGTCAGGTTGCTAAAATGCTCAAATGATGTATAAACTCACCTCAATTCTCAAACCCTGAACAACAGGTTCAAGAGTTTTTAAAAAAATCATTCTTTCTACACTCTTTTCTATAACAAATTTTTTACATTTTCATGCAAGTTTCTATCCTCCATAACCCCTACTCAGAGTAGCTTAAAACATCAGTCTTCTAGGCCCAACAGGGGAATCTTTCAGAAGTCAGGAACTTGAGAATTCAATTACATTTGCAAATGCAGTAAGCTGGACAGACATCGCAGTCCACTATTATGCCACCTGACAAGGTCATTAGTATGAGGTAATAGGAAGCATGTAGCCTCCTTGAAAATCTAAATCTTCAGTCTGTTCTTTACCTGTATTTGAGAAAATTACCCCAAAAATTTCATAAATATCTAAAATTTTTTTCTTTGTAGTAGCAAAAGCGAGAGGTTTTGTTCCTTCCCACCATCCCCTCCCACCTCACCTCACCCCACCCCATCCCATCCCTGTGTTCATTGTGATTCAGAAAGCAGCACTGGAGCTAGGTATCATGCCACACAAAACCTTCTGCCAGATGTCACAGTCTAATCTGATGAAAGTTGGTCAGATCACATTCTGATGAAAAATAAAATGCTCGATTCAACAAAGTCTTCCTTTCACGGTGCATTAGAATCCCACTGCAGAGCCAAGCTCAGAAACCTGCTGTAAACAGCTTTCCTCTGCAACTGACTCTGGATTTCAGTGTAAATTCATATGACCTGTTTTCTCCTGCTTTACCACCATTTCACTTTTGCTATTCCTCTTGGCCTTTACTGGCATTGCACGACTCATTTTCCACTTTTCTTACATCAGCCTTTGTCCCTTATGTCTGGTTCCCACCATCCTCGTAATCTGCAATCAAAATGCTTGATCTCTGCTGCTTCTTATTTCTCATTCTGACAAGATGCAAGGCTCCAGGCCCTTCATCTTCTTCTGTCCCAGTTGCCTCATCGAAGTTAAAATGGCAAGGAGGACTTACTTATTACACTTCCCAAGTTTCAGCTGGCCATAAATCCAACACACATTACTTTACCAAATACATTTATATCAGAATACTTACATACAGTGCACAGGACACTATACAGGTATCAGTAACAAACCAAAACCAAGCAAAACTTAAGGTAGATAGGTGAATAATGATAGTTTCCCTGATTATTACTGCTGTACACAGTTTACGCACAGCAGCTACAGGGCTATTAAATGAACGAAAAGGCATTTTCCAAAATTACTTCTACTACATAACTTATGTTTTTCATTTGGAGACCAATTCAACTTCTAATTTCCCTGCACAGAGGTTTTGCTTGATGTAGCAGCAGAATTTTGAGCATTTGCCATTCTTTCTTTCCAGATGTCTACCACATCTCCATTACTTTCACCATATGTGAATTAAGTCATCTTTCTTTTCCAGTTTTTCTAGACATACTGAAAGCTTTTGCAGGCTGTCATCCTCACTGTCCCTTGAGGAAGGACTTTATTTAAAAAAAAAAACTATTTAGTTTTGAATTTGTTCTTAGATCTCATATTTAATAATTCATTTTATAAAACTCATTGTATTTTTGTTAAGTTTAACCATTTAATCAGTTAAGGTCCCAAAAAACATACCTGTGTAACTCTTCACTGACAATCCTCTAGGTAAAATCATACTACAAACAAATTGGTAAGAAATAGGTCTCTTTCATGGTTTTAACTGAAGAACAGAAGTATCACATTAATAAAATGCCACACTATAGCAAAGAAATCTCAGTGAAAGAGTCATCATTATCTCAAGCTTGCTTTGGACAGGAGTAGCATGTTATGGATCATCTCAAAATCAGAGTTAGGGCATTTTGGGAATAATAGTAGCTCTTACGAACATGCTATTTCTCCCCTCATAAGAATCTTAGTGAATGAAGGAGACTGGTTTATATTGCAGATTTAAAGTTGGCAGAAGGATTTAGTCTTATAAGTTAGTTACTAACTTCAGGGTCCTACATAATTAAACATCAGATTAATACTTTGTCATATTTTTATGAGACACACACCTGTTCTTTCAAATATTACTTTGATTTACTTGATTAAATATTTACTTGATTTATGTGATTACTTGATTTAACAGAGGACAGGAACAAGATCTTGGCAGTATAAGAAAAAAAAATCTCTTACAACATTTAAAACTGCAATGATTAATGATTCACACACACACAGAAACCAGTTCTGAATAACTAGAACCACTCTGAAATAACTTGAACTGTGACTGCAGCAAGGAAAGACTCACAGCTCTAACATAAAGTTCAAAATGGCAGCTTTGAAAGAGCATGATGCTGTAATTCCATGAAAGGATAGTACATGACGGTGTTTGCATTTCAACCCAATTTGCCACTCTACCACTTCTTAAACTTTTCAACATAAGAAAGTAACAAATGATTTTGTCTTTTATCATAGAATCATAGAATCATTTAGGTTGGAAAAGACCTTCAAGATCATCAAGTCCAACCATCAACCATGCCCACTAAACCATTATCATTTAAATATTATGATTGCCCATCGACCAGTTCTTTTTTTAGGCTTTAAAGAGATGTTTTTAATGACAAAAATATTTAACTAAAATTGCTGTAGCAAACATACTATGTAGGTATTGACTGCAATTCTGTTACTGGATACAAGTATGAATGTTTCCAAAGTTTAGAATTTGGTTTTGGGGGTTGGGGGGAGAAGGGAGTGGTGGTGGTGTTTCTTTTCTTCACAACACATTGGTTCATCGTTTCCATCTATAATAGAGGTATCAGGATCTGCCACACATTTGGCTTCAAAAAAATTAAGAAAAAAATTCAGCTGAATGCTCATTTAAAAAAAAAAAGGGTTTAATTTAAATTGTCATAGGACAATTTAAGAGTTGTGTGGAATTTTCCATTTAATTTCCTTCAGACTGAAAGGATTTATTGTGGCAATGCACAGCTTTCAATACACTGCTTTTTTATACTGACTGTTAGCTGGAACTGCTGTTGAGATTTTCCAGCATCAGTCTTTCAATTCTTGATTACTACAGTATTTTTTTATATTATCTTTTCTTCCCATGCTAGTGTAAACATTTAGAGCAGAAAAGAAAAACTCATAATTTGACTCCTCCTGTAAGAATGAGATCCTTAGCTGGCATAAATCAGCTGATACATACCTGTTGAAACCTTGGCCCACAGAAAGTTTGGGATTTAGCTGATATGAGAGGGTTGGGCTTTTTAAAATATTTAAATAGTATTTTTCAACCGTGCAGTTTTCATTTATTTAGTAGATGTCACCCTAGTAATTTAGGGTTTCAGATTACTAAGACGACTACCAATTTCTGATAAAGGACACAGATACTCCAGTAGGTGCTGATTTAAAATCCAGCTGAAAGATCTTTGTAAAAATCAATTTAAAAGAAGCATTTAAAGATATGACTTCAGCAGCTTCCTAAAAAGAAAACTGACAGATCACCATTAAGAGCATTTCGTTTAATATTGATTACAGAACTGGACTGTTCAATTAAGCTTCTAATTAGGATTGATTTGTTGTGTCCTTAGCAATGAAAGCAAAGATGGCACCTGAGAAAAATAAAAGGGTTGGTGGTTTTTTTTAATTAATGTGAATATACATGCCATTTGAAGCAAGAACTTGTTATATCCTACATTTCTTTCTGTTCACACATACATATACACAATAAGCTGTATCATCTGAAAATGGGCTGTTATCAGACTCAGACTACATACATGCAACCAGCTGCATCTTAGTCAGAAACCTCTCCAATGTGATTCTGACTATCTGAACAGAAAGCACCAGGAGAACACAATGCTTTTTTTCTCATAGTGCCTGAAAGGACACCTCACACATTCAGAAGGAAAAAGAGAAAAGAGACTACCAGGCCACTAAGTTTCCTCACAATTGATCCCCACGACATTGGAAACTGTTCTCTTTCTGGTTTGTGTCCTGCTGCTTTCAACTATCTCATGAGTTAAAATTCATATGAAGAAGATTAAGATCTCACAGTAGTTCCTAAATAAATTTGCACTCTTGTTCCTCACTTTTGCACATCTGTTTTGAAGCAACTATTTCTGCCTCAAGCAACTTACTTGCTCAGAAGAGGCAGACAGGCACTAGCCTGTAAGCTCTATTAATCAGTCAGCTGAAAGCAGGGCCATTTGCAGGACTTTGAACTTCCACAGACTTTATCCAGATTAAAAGGTATTTAGCACTTCAGTCAGGTGACACTCCCCTCTCCCAAACTAGACGTCATGATTATCAGCAATGTCTTTACCTGGCCTTGAGAGTCCCAATCACTATCCTGTTCCTACTGACTCTCCACCGTCCTCCAAGATTCTCTCTTCTAAATAATTTTCCTTGGCCCCCCTGTAACAAGTTACCAATTTCTTCATGTACTGGGGAAATGCAGAAGCTGAGTCCTGTCTCCAGCTCCCTGCGCCACAATTATCCTCCTTCCTCACTGTCTTTGTTTGGTAAAACCACTACGTTAACATTAATATATCTTCCAGTCCAGTTGTCTGGAGGCTGTGACCCTAGTACCACGTTTTCATTTAAATGCTTCAAAACCAAGTTGCCATAAACTTCAGTTAACAGTGGATTCTTTCATCACCTTAATGTAGTCTTCCTGGATTTGCACTGACATCATAAATCTGGGCATACTACTTGCTATTAAAGTATAGCTACAACATTGCAGTGGCATAAACCTATGTAAAACTGATTTTGAATGCATAAAAATTTAAGCACTTACTAATAGCCACATTCATTCAGGTCCCTTCCAATTTTTAAGTATACTAATATTCCTGTGGTGACAGAAATTACTGCTATCTTGAGATAGCTTGAGGGCTGGTTAATTGACTTTGTATTGGCAGGTAAGTGTCATTAGCTTAGAATAAGGAAGCACTAATTGTGCGAAGTATTCAAACGCAGTAAGTAGCTTTTGCTTTCTGGAGTATTTAAAAGCAATTCAGGGATTTATTCTCATTAATGGCAGTAACATTTGTGTATTCAGAGTAGAAGTAGAGCCTACCTCTGTCTATTTGATGTTATAATTGGATCAGGTAGGCTGTGATGAGTCACACTTTATGAACCAACCTCAACCATACCATGACTTAAAATTCAAAATCAAAAAAATTTCTCATTTTATATGCTAACTGAATCTCATTTACACCAGTTATAGACAGATTTAAGTAATTTCAGGTAACCTTTAGAAATCCTTAATATATCTCACTAGCAGCTGTAAATATTCTTTAAAAGCTGATTTCTATGTAACTGTACTTAGCATTAAAGGTTGACTGAACAACTGTAATACCAGGCAAGGTTAATTTGTCCTATTATTTATCCTCTATGAACTATTCGGACTATGGAAAGCTAACAGGTTTCCACATCAAAGAAGCAGATAAAGCATACAAATTTAAAAATTATTTCAACAGTGACATTTGTTTATACAGTTTGGAATGAACTTGATAAATATTTCATAGGTAGCAGTCCAATATGTAGTGCATTACGAATCTGTGCTTCTCAGTGCTCACCAATTTGAGTAAAGTCTCAAAGGTCTTGCAAGTCTTTGGGAATCTATTGATCTGGACAACAGTACCTATGATTTCTATAGGAAATTAAAAAGTAACTTAAAACATAGAGTACAAGGACTTAAAAGTATTTAAAAAACAGTAGGCCCCAATATGAAAAGCTCCAGAGTGACGCTTCTTAAAGCCAGGTGTGCAAGTGAAAACTGCAGGTGATTTTTCAAGAATTCAAGAAATCAACCTCAAGAGTAAAACTTTTTTTGCTGCCCAGAAAGGATTTTGGTTTAAAAAAGTGCTTTACTGTGTTAAAAGGGATTGCTTTAAAGGGAAATGGAGTATGTGCATGTATGACTGGTGTTCCTAAAATCACGGACTATGGTAGGGTTAAAGAATTGTTACTCATACAGTTCACTGCAGCTGCAGAACAACTAAAATCTAACAGACATGCTAGGATTCCCATGCCTCTATTGAAAAAATGGGCACCACTCAAATACTTAAAATACTGTTTATACTAGGATTTGGATTCCAAGATAGTGAAAGAGCACTAGGAAAAACATAAACCTCTGTCATACTGGGTCAAATTTCATCCAGGGTGAGACAAATAAAACATTAGGGCCACGAACTAAATAATTTCGTTCTCAGAGCGATGACAGAGTTGGAGCTTGAGCTCCAACAGTATTCTCATTGGCCGCTCTGCTAACCATGGATTTTGCAATGGGGAGAAAAAGGCATCAGCAGTCACAATGGGTACGGGAAGTCGTCCCCCTGTCCCCCGCCCATTGTTCTGGCAAAGTGCTTCTCACTCACTTTCATCTGGGATGTGGATTAGTCTAAAAGGATTCTAGTTTGATGTTTCTCATTACTGATTCATAGTTATTCAGGCTGCCTCCAACTATGGCTTGAAATCTTCTCCAGGGGATGCAAAACTCATGTAAAGTGCTCACTCTACTAATGTACCCTACATCTGACATGCAACTTTTCAAGGCAAGGGCAGACAGAGACCAGAAATTATTGCAGGTTTTTCCCCATTTCCTATATTTTCATTTCTAACATTGTTACCTATTCTAGGATTTTGTAAAGTCTTTGGATTAGAGTTCCTCATCATCAGAGCTGTGATCTCACCTGTCCATCACATTAGAGTCAGTCATTCTACATCATCCTACAAAACTCAGCATCCCTTACTTTATTGTACAATTAGAGAGACTATGGAATGATGTAGAAACACAACTGTACTCTGAAATAAACCTCAAAGGGCAAAGTGTTTATAAACAAATAATTCTGATCCTTGGAACAGAGGGGTGTAAGAGTCCTGTACAAGTAGTAAATTGGTTTCCAGTACAGTCTAATAATTGGCTGTCACTTTGAACAGCCCTTAGCACAGATGAACACCTGGGTAGAAAACATGCTGACAAAAAAAAAAACCCAAGGAGAATGGGCTGTGTTTGAATTTCGTTTTAAGGCAAACTCCCCTCTGCTTAAAAAACAAATGGTAACATACACCCCCAGAAACCATGACATATTTTATCCTTTATAGGAAAACAAAAGCCAGTATCATCCATTTTTAGGAAAAAGAATTATATGTTTTTATAATGAATATCTGGTGGTCCTTTCTTTCTTATACCTGAAACTTGTTGAGAATTAAAATCTGCACTGACCCTCATTAGTTTGCCCAGTAGTCAGAGACCCAGGTGCAGTACAATGTTTGTACCACTTTGAAATAGAGGACAGCATGCACACCATCGTTCCCTCAAGTGGTGCAAAGCGGGTCAGAATCATGGTGCCACATAATCTTCTGCCCAGTTAACTAAACTCTGCCAGAGTGGTAGGCTGGAGAAATGAAGAATTGGAAGGAGAAATGGAAAGGAGAGAGTCTGTTAAATTGGTATGGAAGTTGTGGAAGCCAGTTGCAGCCTCTTCTCTCTGCTTTCAAACCCAAAGTTGCCTGAAACAATTCCTGCAAACAGAAGGGTCTGATCTGGAGTCCTGCTGGCAGTTTACCATGTACCATTTATACAACTGCCTGCTTACAAATGTGGTTGATAACTATTTGACGAATCTGCTTTGAAACAGTCTGGTCAAGGAGCTTATGCAATGGTCATGGTGCCAAAAGACTGTGATTCTATTTTTTGCTTTACTGCTTATCTGCTAGTCAGCCACACACAAGTAATTTTAATTCTTTGAATTAGCTTGCTTTCACAACAAATAAAATCTATTTTCAGATTGCAGCCTTCTTCAAGCAGGGACTACCTCCAATGTCACCATCCCGCAGGACTCATACTACCTTAAGATACTCAAAAAAGAGATCTGAATCTGGGCCTACATACATGTTAAAGTCCATCAGGGTGCATTGACCTGAGAGCCTCTAGGTACAATGGTAAAGCCACATTTAAGTAATAAATACTGTTCAGTTCTGCAGTTATACTCCAACCCTGGATTTGTTCCACGTAGACAATCACTTTGGCTACCAAACTGTGAGTGCCAGAGTTGTAGTGGAAGGGCACCCTCACAAAGAACCACAAGGACCAAATATTACCTGTGAAACTGTGCGACAAGCAAATGTTGTGATAACATAACTCTGGCAGGGGGTTAGTTTCTGATAAAACGATAATCCACCTAAACACAATGGCATTCTTTTTCAAGATGCTGTGTGCTAGTACATATGTAAATAGCTTGCAAAAGGATCATCTTGGGGTTTCTCAGTTTCTCCTGGTTCCTGGATTTTCTGGGACTCATTAAAACTATTTCTCTTTGTAAATGGCTTCCATTGTGCACCTCTAAACTATTCGCTAGTGTAAACTGCTAATCACTCATTCTCATTGCTAGTGTCTGAAAATTCCTTGGTGCTTTTTATCATAGTAGCGCTGGAGTAGGAGGGAGGAGGTCTGTTGGATTGAAGAGGGAGCAAAAAGAAGGGGAACTTCTTCATCTACTATACCATGGAAAGGACAGGGAAGTTTCCCTCTGCTTTTCAATAGAAGAATGGAAGTTGCTGTTGCTCTTTTGACCGTCTCTCCCGGCTGGCAAAGATGCATTGTTGTAATGAAACCTGCATGCTCTGGTCCCTGCAAGTAATGGGGCGGGGACAGTGAAAGAAAAGTTGCCTAGTTTGAATGAATGCATTTGTCTTTATGATTCACACAAGTCAACTGTTTCTGAGAAGAGCTCACTCATCCTGACCATGCCTCAAATGTCATCAAACCTGCCTATTAGAACATCACATGCACACACCACAGTTTCCTTTAAATCATCCTCCTGTGAAAGACCATGCTTTAAAAAATGAAACACCCCATACCCCTTAAGATTCCAGAACAATTACTTTAAAAGCATTTATGCTAAAGAAAGTGCTATTGATTGTTGCTCATCAGCTTCCAGCACATGTACAGTACAACAAAAGGAGAATTAAATTTAGCTATCTAATTATGAGGGAGGCACTGAATTACCAGAAAACAATGCAGCAGCTAATTTTGAGAGTGGATATTGCAGATATATGGCATTTGGCAGCTTAAGTTCAAACTGTATGTCTATCAATAAGGGTCTCTAAGTTTTTCAGGCAGTTGCAACATGCTTTTTGCATGTCAAACAATGTATAATATGCTACTACTAAAAGCTAAAAACTAGGACACATAACTGCCTAATAGAAGCATAACTGAATATGCCATGTTACTTAAAACTGAATCATATTTATTTCAAGTCTGGAATAGTAAGATTAGAGATTTTTTTAATAAAAGTAAATTCTTTCTAAATTGAAAAATATTCTGCCCAAACTGAAAAATGAATACAATAGTCATTAAGATTCTAAACAATTACTTTCTCTGTGCATTGATCATTGATATTTGGAAGGAAATTTAAAAATGTATTTGTTATTTCAAATGTGATGTACTTGAAGCCATGTCCAAGTCTCTTAATCCAGCTGCATTAAAATTTGCTACCCCTAACATGTTTACAGACAGGTTTCAAAAAAGCTAAAAAAAAATGGCCATGGAAATAATTAAATATAATTTAAGAAAAAAACCCCACTAACAAATTCCAGTATTAATCACAGAAGCACACAGCCTTCATCTACCAAATCATCCTGAAAAGTAGACAAAAAGACTTGGAACATGTTGAGAATGAAGCCAATGCATCTGGCATACAAAGCTTGCCATTGGGTACGCAAAGAAACATGCATAAGGCTCCGACTAAAACAATCCCTCCAGTAAACACTACTTAGAGATGGAAAATTTACAGGATTTAGGAACAGATGACAGAAAGAGTAGCCAGCAAGAGCTTGATACAGTAGCCTTGTTTATACCATAAGCAGCCCATCTTGTGCCTCAGAAACCTCTTATTTTAAAATCTTCTTAGTAAAATTTGATGAACACACCTGTATTGCTGAGATAATCATAGGACACTTACCAATGCAGACTAAAACTGCAGAAAGAAAGCACTGACACAAAATATAGCCAGATATCAAAGATGGTGAGAAATTTAAAGAGGCACCTTGAGAAGATTAAAAACATTCCTCAGGATACTTTTTGCTTAGTTTTCAAATACAAGAGTCCACAAATTTAAGCGTTTATTGTGAATCAATTGACAGCCAAATTAATTTACTTTCCACCCTTCCACCCTAGTTTCAGATGGCAAGCCAGGCAGATGTTAGTACATTTTCTACTTGAATTATTAATGAACTTAGCTTCCACTGGAAGTTTTGTTCAAGACGGCCACCAGGGATTTAAGATGGGAAAAAAGTACTGTTGAGGGATTCTCTTCGCATTCATTTTGATTTGACACTGGACTACTACTGCTGACTTTGCTGGAGTTATTATATTTTGTGCTAGTGTAAATGAGAAATAACTCAGTTTCCTATACTTTAGGAGCTATCAGTTTTCACATCTACTGTAATCAAACCAGCTTCTTCTGCAGTAGCTAGGTCTTTGCTATCTGTAGCACTTTTGCAGTTGACTAGTTTGATATCTGCTAGTGACAGCTCTGAAAATGATCCACGACACCAGCAGGTGGGCACTTGGCAGATTTATACTCACTGCTGTTGCAAGCAACAGCCAAAACCAAAAATCAAAGCCAGGTGAAAGGAACAGAGTTATCACACTTTTAGAAATGTGTATAACTAGTTCCACAGAAATAAATAAAAATATGTTTTCCTCTATTAGCAATATTGGTCATATGAAATAAAAACTGAGCTCAGCTATTAGAATTATTACTACATGTTGCTCAATTTTTATTACAATATGGCTCAATCTGATGCACAGTTCCATATCAGTAGGTTGCTATGAATACTATGGCACAACATAATGACATTGTACACCACTATCTGGAACTGCTTGAGTTGTAAATGGAAGATCAGGACTTGAAGAGACAGTGTTAAGTTGGAAGCTCAGAAGTATTAGCCCCCAAAAGAACATACTTTAGAGTATCTAGCCACCTCCTAAAGCAGGCTGTGTTGCCAGTTGTACTCTGCACACATGCATTTGGAAGTAGCTTACTACCAATGATACATGGGAACATTGTTTATTATACGACCAATTTAAATGCATTGTTTAGACACTTAAAAATCTCCTACAAACACTCCAGCAGTAACTTGCATCTTGCAAATGAAGATCAATGAGCTGTCACACTGGCCAAGCTTCTCCCTTTTCTCAGGATATACTGAGTGACATTCTAGTGCTTCCACAGCTGATTTTTCCATGGTAGTAAACAAGCCTTACTACATTCAGATAGTATTGGGCTGATAAAAAGATAGCCAAAGAGAGACTAAAGATTACACAAAAGTAGTCACATTCTGGTACAGCTATTTATATATATTTGTGTTTCTAATCCATTGAATATTCTACATCTATTTACAGAGATCCTATAGTACTACTCCAAGAGCCCACTACACATTATACAGCTTGATTCAACAGTAAATAAAGAAGCTGGGCTCCAGGTTTGCCACAGATGTACAATTTGAGAGTGTATTTCCCCTTTTACAGCAAAATTTCTTTTTATGAGACATATCATTTTTTTAGGTTTTCCAAAAAAACCGCAGGAAATCATTATTGTGAGGCATAAAGTTGTGCAAATTGTCAAGTCAAATTTCTTTCATTTTGCAGGCATTTAAGTCCATAATTTATTCTTTGTTAATAATACTTTTCAAGTAGATCCATCAGGGATAAAACAGATGGTGGCATGGAGAATGGATATCTACAGACCAGGTTCTGTGAGGAAAACCTGCAAGAACTAGCATCATTTAGCCTACAGAAAACAAGTTTAGAGAATATATGATAACTATCTGCTGCAGAAATAGTTTTCCACCTATACAGTGGATATGACAAAAACCAATGAGCTAAAATTTCTACATGAAAGATTGATATTGGATATTGGGAAAAAATTTCTAATGGTAAGGCTAAAGAAGCACTGCTCTGTATTTCCTGCAGAAAATGGTTAAGACTAAAGAAGCATTGCTCTATACTTCCTGCAGAAACTCTGGGGTGTCTAGTGTCTCTTAGAAAAGATGATAAACTTCTATATAGAATGACACCAATCCAGTTGGATTAAGTCAATGTTTTTGAGCTTTTCCAACTCAATGTGTCTGTAAGATAATTCACAAACTATTTTTGACAAAATGGACATAATACCTTTCATCAAAATGAAGTTCAGATTCCAGATGTTTGTTACACATTCATTTATTATTCACCCTTGCTTCCCCATTCACTTATTTTTCATCTGTAACGAATGTGTAAGATTGTGCAATAGTTACACTGAAATCTTATGGACAGCCAGTGGTAGAGAACACAGTAAATGACCTTTTGATTTCTTCAAAATTTTTCAACTGGCTCTAATTATAACCTGTTTGCAGATTCATAAGCAAGAAAAAAATGCCATATTCATCAGCTAAATTATTCCCTGTGAATAACTCATTTACCATCAGCATAAAACCATACTTTTTAAATTGAAAGAAAACATGGCTTAGAATATGTAGGTGATGAAAAGTTATCAGATAAATACCTATATTTCTTGACAAGCTAGATTCTAAAGCAGAATGCTTGGATTTATTCAACTTTCTACCGGGCCTTTGTGAATAACAGCATCACATTACAGACAAAGAATTAATCTCTTTAAAAAACAAAATGAAACTCTAAGTAATAGCTTTCTCCCCCATCACCATCAATCCTTCTTAATCTATGAGGTGTCCAAATTACATTAGAGAAGATACCATTGCATCAGACAGCAAATGCTAACCCTTGACCAAAGGCCTGGCTCATGATCTAGGTCTCTGACCTTCACTGGAGTCCAGCTATCACTATGTACCTTTGGTTGCAAGTAATGAGACACAGTGAACAATGACTGGCAAAGACATTTGTTCTCTGATAGGCTTCAGCTTCGAAACCAACTTTATGGTAAGGTTTTATGTACCTTCCTGATCTCGGCATGTAAAAAAATTCAGTTTTACTCACCAATCATACATCCTATTTTAATGGGGCTTCTCTAATCAACCTCATTGTAGGAAGCACAAATGATGTGAAGAATATCTAAAAATGTATAATGTTCCTATGCAGTAGAAACCTTTGACAAATGACATCTCTAGTGTCTTTCTTTTAGGCTGGAAGTCATTGATTGTTCAGTTATCTTAGATGTAAATGAATACAGTGAAAGGACTCTGGTGTAAAGTTAACCAGCATGCAACATCATACTGGTTTTTTTTTTAACCTCCAGTAATAATTAAAGCATTTTGATGGCTATACTTCAGTGCTAATTTATAATTAACTTCAGGTGCTTCTTTGATCTTGCTGATATATTTTTTTCCCATTTTCTTATCAAGAGCTTCCATGCCATCTGTAATTATGCTTCTTAGTATGACAGCAACTTTGAACAAGTAGATGCATTAATATATGCTTTGGGAAAACATTGGTTGAGCAAAGCAAGCTCTTACCACTGAGCTGGAGTATCATCTGAAGCACTGCTGATTAAAAATGTAATATAACATAATAGGTTTGCCATAAAAATAAAACAAGGATTCTCAATTTTAAGGTAAGGGATGACAGAAGCAGTAAAGCTAGCACCCTATGAACAATACAGATATTAAGGCATCCAGAGCATTAATATCACAACACTACAAAATGCAAGTGTCATGTTTTATATTCACCTAGGCTCTTCCTCTACAGAGGAAGATATTTCAAACTTTTTCTGAAAAATGAAATATTGAACCAAAAGATTTTTTTAAAGTGTTAAAAGCTGTTATAACAATACCATGATACAGCCTAACCTACCTGAAGCAACAAATAAATACATAATGCAAGGGAACAGAGCAGTATAACTCATTTCCTCAGCTAAAGAATGATCTGTAATTCTCAGAAGACAAACTCTAAGCTCATATTTTCAACACATAAATAAGACATTCACCAGGGACAACATAATTGAGATCTTCATATTAAGCACTTTCTATCTGAGAACCATTAAATGAAAATTGCAACAGAAGTGCTATGGGCAGTTCTTTCGTAAACACATGAGCCTACAGGTACAAATTGGGACTGGTATGACTTCTCTAGTCACGAAACTTACGTTTCACTGATATGCTACTCCAAAATCCAAAAATGGCCACAATTATGGAGGTATGAAATACGCTTTATACCATTCATTTCTTTCCCCAGGCAGAGAAAGTCTGACTGCTACAGAGCACTTTTATGATAACCACACTAACTTGCAGCATGGATGAGCATGCATGCACAAATATATCTGGTTGGTTGCAGAGGACAAAAATGGGGAGGTTAGTATTACTATAACTATAGTACCGTACAATCTTCTAGTGCATAAAAGTTTTAAGAAAACTAAATTTCCAGACCTATTTTGTGATGTCATTTCACAAACTTATGTTTTTTAACTCATTGCTAAACATGTTAGCAGGACAGGTACATACTAATCCTGACATACTGCATGATTACTTTTTCAACTAACACAACCTCCCCACTCCTGGACCACTTTCATTCAAGCCAACAATTGTGACAGCACTTGAAACGTCCATGAATCAACTTCTGGACTCTGACAAAATGATAACCACAAGGTGCATTTATCACTTACGTGTTTGTATCAAACAATATCAGTAGATACTCTGCCCTACCTCTCCTACCAGGTTCTGAGATGCACTGCAGAGACAGGACCATGCAGCATCAGCTGTCAAGTTCCCTTCTGAAAGGAAGAAACAGATGTCTGACACAATAGCACTAGCTCCCTTCAGCTTCTGCCTTCTTCACAGCAGAAAAGGCAGGCAGCTAAACTACAAATGAAGGAGTCGGAGCAAAATAGTTCAATTTTCATTGCTTAATTATCATCTGGAGTACCCCATTGACTGTGCCTTCCAAAAATAGTCACAGAATCATGGTCAAGAAGTACTGATATATTAAAATGAAACATCAATACACCTACTTTGCAAAGAAGTAATGCTTTTTGTGGAAACAAAAATGTTCCATAAAAGATGTAGAAAAAAAAAAATTCCAGAATGTGTGAAATTCACAAGCTGAAGCTAAGACTGATGGGTGACTAAACATGAAGCCACATCTTTCATTTTATTAATTTTTTCCTTCTGCACAGCTGAGATAAAACCAGACAAAGTAGCACAGAAATTTTCTAACATTACAGATACAGCAGTCTTCCCATCATACATCATCAGATGAAAGGCATGTTGTGCTTATTTTACTGTGGATCCATTCATTATTCTACCTGGCAGCAACTTGTAGTTTTTTAAATATATATCCCTAGTACAGTCTTATACCACACAGCACAAACTGGAGATCTGCCAACTGCAAATTGAGTGGTTTGAGGAACTTTTTTCTTGACAAAGAAGACAGAGCAGCTGTCCATCCTCATAAAAGCTATGTGGGCTATTATATTCTGCTTAAGTGCCAGAATTTTGTTGTGTGCCTTTCAGATAAAAGGTTGAGTGTTGTCCATAATGGCGCTCCCACTTCCACAGAGCAGTACTCAAGAACCCCTATAAGAACACTTGAAAAGATGTTGCCAAAGATATTTTGGGAGTGAGAATTTTTTTGTCCTTATATTAAAAAAAAAGAAATATACATTTGTCACTTTCTACAGTGCTCTCAGAACTGTGTTTTTTCCATTCAAAAATACTGCAATCCTTCTTGAATTATCATTTTGACATTACCATAAACAGCTTTTATTAAGTATTAAGAAAACCCACATGGTAACCTATTTATAATGTCTTCTTGTTATTGGCTTTTGTCTTAGTGTCATAGTTTAACCCCATCCAGCAACTAAGCATCACACAGCTGCTTGCTCACTCCTCCCCCCTCCCAGTGGGATGGGGAGGAGAATTGAAAAAAAAAAGTAAAACTCATGGGTTGAGATAAGAACGATTTCATAGCTAAAGTAAAATAAAACATAATACTAACAACAATAATAATAAAATATAATAACAATAATAGTAACAAAAAGGAATGTAACAAAAAAAGAGAGAGAAATAAAACCCAAGAAAAGATAAGTGGTGCACAGTGCAATCGCTCACCACCTGCTGACCGATGCCCGAGCAGCGATCTGCCCCTCCCGGCCAACTCCCCCCAGTTTACATACTGAGCGTGATGTTCTATGGTATGGGATATCCCTTTGGCTAGGTCAGGTCAGCTGTCCCGGCTGTGCTCCCTCCCAGCTTCTTGTACACCTGCTTGCTGGCAGAGTATGGGAAACTGAAAAATCCTTAACTTATGATAAGTGCTACTTAGCAACAACTAAAACATCAGTGTGCTATCAACATTATTCTGGCACTAAATCCAAAACATAACACTATACCAGCTACTAAGAGAAAATTAACTCTATCCCAGCCGAAACCAGGACAATACCCACCCCTCATTCTATACCATTTACGTCATGCCCAGATCCCACACTTTCCAATACACTTCCAATTAACTACAATTAGCAACAAATCACTATGTATTCAAGAAGCAGTAAATACAATTGTTTCTGCAGCTTTTCATCATCTTTGGGTAAGCAGGTCAGAAGGAACTACCATCATTTGAGAGGAAGACTTCTGTCTACATAGAGACTGTCTCCCTGTACAGCTATAGCAAAATACTATACTGCTATCTTTATTCTGCTTTAATGGTGCAGCTAAAATTGAAATAGTTCCCGTGAATAAAAATACATTTAAACCACATCTCAAATTTGAGGTTAAAATAAAATATTTATTCCAGAATAGAAATCATACTTTCAGCAACTCTATAGAGGACAATTCTACAACAGTTACAGGAAAATTAGTTGCTGTTCTAGTTCTTTGTAAAAAAAAGTCCCTCTCTCACTATCACAGATATCTCTAGAGACAGCTTGGCTTCACACTGCCCCTTCTCTTCAGAGACTATTCAACTGCAGACCATTCTATAAGCTCACACCTTGAATCCCAGCATGGCAGTAGGTTACATCCAGGATGCCACTATGTCACTCCACAAAGACATTAACATAACTCCACAGATATAACCAAGCAGCATTTCTGTATTTCACATATGTAATTCCAATAAAATTACAAGTAACGTATCTACTACATACATGCAATTACAGCCACACGGTATGCTGCAAAAGAGGGATGCAGGCTAATTAATAGTCTTTGCTATATAAAGGAGTCTAAAAAAAGGGTTGTGATTACCAAAGGAATTGGCCTTTTCAAAGAAAAATACATGGTGGGACTGAGAGGGTATACAGCATTAACTTCTCTGACCAAGCCTTACTGCAGAAGGCAGCCCACAGTACACAGCAGTGTGGACTGCTGGCCCTGACAGCTCAGTGAAAGAACACTGCCATCCCACCACCTCTGGGCACTCTTGCAGTCATCTTTTCCAGTCATACCAAAGAAGTTTTTAGGAATATGGCTATTTACAAGAAATTTATTTTGAACCATGGCCTACCTCCAGCTTCCAATAACTGAGGCCAGGTAGGAGGCAGCACAAGATAGGAGGTGGCACACCGTGGCTTTTTTTTAGGGAAGATTTATTAACAGGAAATCCTTTGTACCTACACCTGGAGCGCACACAGTATACAGACTCACTGCGCCTCGTGGCACGCTGAAGGCTGCCTTACTTATCCACTGTGTCCCACTTTAATACACTGATGCAGGAACTGATTGCTCCTACAGTAATTTCCTGAGTGCTCTTAATACAAACCCTGACTTTACATACTGGCTTGGGCAGCATGCTTGCTTGCTTCTCAGATTAAAAAAATCAGGCTTGAACCCACTTCCCTGGGTTGCTCTCAGCCTTTTGGAAGGCTGAAGAGCCACAAAATGATCAGCACTCACCTCTGGCCCCTGGGCCGAGCAGCACAGGGCAGTCCGTCCCTACCTGAGGTGGAACGTCCCTTGTGGAACCTTCGGGAAAGGTCTCCAGGAGGCAGAGCAGCGGCCAGCGGCTCGCCTGAGGAGGACAGCACTCGGGTGGGAGCAGCGTCTCCCCATCTGCCTGGTCCCCTCACAGCTGCCGCTCTGCTAGGCTCGCTAGCACAGGTGATGATCAGCCCTGCGGGCGCAGTAACACAAAGCTGCTTCCTATCTCCGTCTACGCCTAAATCTCGTACAATAACGCATATGGGCCTAGTAACAAAAAGCTCGCGGCCCTCGGTATTACCTGCACACGACAGTGAGGCAGGCTCCGTGCTCCCTTCTGCCCGCCACGGAGGCTGATGGGAGCGACGTACACCAGGCAGCGGGGGAGGCCGCAGGGGAGCTGGAGCTGCATTTCGGGACCTGTGTCTCCTCCCAAAAGCAGCAAAGATGGTGCTGGCCGCAGCTGCTTCGCTGGAGGCTTGGAGGCTCTCTGCATCCCACATCCAGCTGCAGCTTAAATCGGATGGGGATCTGTCTGAACTCCAACAGACCATGACAAAAATGAACGTGTCTAGGTAACCTTTATATCCAAACGGTGCCCGTTTATAAAATATTTTTTATAAAGCCAGTGATACCGCCAGTGATCTGTGGTAAGAGTTTAAGCAGTTATCACCGGGTTTATGTTGGTAATCACCTCATGAATTACGTGTTTTCATTCAGAATAACAACTGGGAAGTGTTATTTGCAAAGACATTTAAATCTGTAGTAACCCCTTTGTAAAAAGTCTCTATAGAACAAAATTTCTGCTTGTTGGTCCCACAGTTTTGTTTTTGTTGAGAAACCACAGTTTTACGTGCGCACGCTGGGGGATATTTGGATTCAGAGCTGTATCTCTGCGTGCTGGAGGGCTTTCAGCCATCCGTTGGTCATGCATTGGCCAAAACATTTCCTGGCCCCAAGAACTATTGCATTTCAGGGCCTAGCAAGGATTACCTGCCCACCCTGCGGGCCGGCCTGCCCACTCTCCTGAGCCAGCTGACGACGTACCCGCGCTGAGCCTGTCCCCCGCACCTCAGCACCGTGTCCCAGGTAACCTCTCACGCCTGCCAGCCAGCCAGCCGCGCTGCGGGCCCGCGCGCTCCCTCACCTGGCTCCCTCAGAATAACCCGCCAGGCAAGGTTAAACTCTTGAAGCCATCAGGCTTAACGCCCAAACCTGCAGCTTCCATTCAGCCCCATGCGGACACCAACTTAGAGAGTAAAACATTTCAGTTTAGAGGTTTTTATCCTTACACTGTCAATTTGAGATTTTTCCGAGCCTTTCAGCAAAAAGTTTTGATACTTGGACTTTTTCGCTAGTTCAGGGTGAAAACAATGTTGAAATAGCATTTCCCTCAGGAAAGATTCTACTTTTCAGTCCTTTCTAGTTATTATTTTAATCACGACTTTTTTAAAAAAGTTAAATGGCCTAGCTAAGCATCAAACTGGGAATTGTTAGATAAAGTATGCTCTGACTGTTTCTCCATTTCTCAAAAATCCATTTACAGGGTTGCAAAGGAATACCTGCTTTTATATGCAGCCAGTGTTTTTTTCTGCTCCCACAGCAATTTTGTGCTATATCTGAACTAGCACTTTAGGAAAGAGAAAATGGAAATACTTATTTTCTGTCCTTAGAATTAGTTTTTAAACTTTGAAACGTTCACAGTCTTCTGTTTATAAACAAGAAACGGTACTTGGTTCTTTAAGACCTACTTCCATTTTACTGGGAATATCCTGCGTTCCTTTCAACTGTAACTTTACTAAGAAAAGGTCCCTGAAATGATTTCATAATCAAATGCATTATAGTTCAGATTCAACAAAATATTTAGCCCCCTACTCCTTTTGATATCAACACTAAGTTATAACCTACACAAAAACTTGGAGCTAAAGCACTTCAATGAAGCTGGGCCCAGTTCTGCAAAACACTGAATAATGTATTTTTGGCTCACTGAGGACAATGGGAATCAAGCATAGACCTGAAGTACTATAGGTATGGATATACTTAACCACTCATAGCACGTAGCTAAGTACATTTTCCTGTAAGCTGCACTGGCTCATTAGCCATTCCTATCCAAAATAGTCATTCTCAGGAAACTGAAAGAAAAGTTGGTCCTTGTATCTACATAATTTATAGAGTTTGAGTAGTTGCACTTCCAGTTCTGTTATGTGACTAGGCCTAATAAAAATGGTGTCTTAATATATCTGTGAATGTAATATCTGTAAAGAAATGCCATTTACAATGTAAGAAAAGAACTGCTAAAAACTTTCCTCTGTCCCAGTTATTCCAGATCAAAGCTATACACTGAAAACCTGTTAAAAAAGAACGAGATAAAGAATAAACCTGTTAGGCAAATCAAACCAGCCAGTGGTAAAATGATAAAATACTGAAATAGCTATTAAAAAAATGCATCCCTAAAACTCTCACCTAGATGAATACATATTTTAATACTGCTTGACAAAGTGTGCTGTCTCTCATTTTTCTTCTACTACACAGTATGTATAAAGAAATTCTTTTCAGGAACAAATCTGTTCACCAGTGTGTTCATTTTTCATTGGCATATGCATTTCAACACTCCATCCTTCTGGTATGAAGGAAGCTTGTTTTATTCACAGAAGTCTGGAGCTGGCACCTAATGCTTTATTTACCCCCCATATCATAGAAGCAGTTTCCCCATCATTCTTGTATGCAAGCCCCTAATCCTGTTCCCAGAGAGGAATGTACCAATGATGGTAGACAGCAGCCCTCTTTGTCATCCTACCATTTTTTTGTTCCGTAACTTTTCAAGCTTTGGAAATATGTTCTCTGAGAGAAAGTATGCTGCCCAGGAAAATCTGCTATTAGAAATGTTCTTTTTCCAGAGTCTAATCAGAAATACCCTTTTAGAAGCTGTACATAACCATTACCTCATTACCTAAATGTTATAAAATAACTGTAATAATTTTATAATGATATTTCAATAATAGCAATAATAAATAATGATTTGCTAATTCCAGTAATTTTTAATAATTTAATCACTTTAAATTTATTAATATATTTTTAATTTCCATAAAATATGTTGGTTCCTTATTGGATGTGAACATATTTGATTTACCAGTTGATGACCTAGGCCATAATCTTTCTTTACAGTTAGGTCTTAAATTTGAATGAGCAAAGAAAGGAGGGGTGTGATCCTCAAAGGCAATTATTTTTAATAAATAAGTAAAGAACAGTGTGTTTTGAAGCAGTTTTATGATTCAACACAATGCCAAACAGCTAAGTTCTGTCACATCCTGGTTCCCCCTTACATTACACCTGCTGTACATATGCTTTTTCTGTGTGTTTTTCTATGAGTGTATGTATGATGTATTCTATGAAAAGTGTGTACAAGGTGGCCTCATTGCCTTTTATGGTTCTGCATCCAGAACTGCATATCGCCAGTAATTAGGGTAGCACTGAAAGATGTGAACCCTCTAATTCCAGTATATCCCCATTTAAACTGGATGACTTGGAATGCCTCCTTGCTCAAACAAGTGAGTCAGGATTAAAGATAGATTTGAATCATTAATTATTAATTATTTATTAATTAAGACTCCAGTTTACATATTGTCGGGATACCATCTTTACTCATCAGCACATAAAAATTGTGTATATAAATTCAATACACTGCATATTTGCAAGTTTTAGCATACAAAAAAATCACCAAGTTCTTTGGAGTTATCAGTCTAATTTCAAGAGAAGTTCACTACTACCACTACTCCAACTGACAAAAGTGGCAGTCTAGTTTATTAAGCTAGACTGAATGAAAACATGGGGTTTCTGTCTGTGTCTGCACACAGACACATACTCACATACAAACACACATACAAGCACAGCTTCAGGTAGAAACTACTTGTGTCCTCCATTCTCCTCAAACATGAGCTATGTAGCAGCAAACAGGTTCTTGCCCTCTCCGAACGGGATAAAGAAAACTGTTAGTTCTCTCTTTTCACTGTTTTATCTCATCTTCCATCCACAAACTCACATTCAGCTTCATCCAGTTTACTTATTAACTTCCATTAAAATTGTAGGTATTTTCACATGACTCTTAGGAAAATCAAGCCTATAAAGACAATGTGTAATGCATACATTGATAATCTAATGCATACATGTAATGCATACAAGTACTTAGCAAAAATAACATGAAGAATGATCACTCACACATCTGCTATTTGTAAGTCACTTACATTTTTCCATGTGAAGTTTTTTTTTCTTATTATTACTGTTATTCTTATGTTCCTTTTATCACCATAATAAACTGCCTCTACCAGGAAAACTTTATCATTCTATGTTTGCTGGCCCTAGCAGAAAAACATTTCACTTCTATGGGATGGAGGTATGTTTGTTTTCAGGTCAAGCAATCAGTTCTACTTCTTCAACATCATCTCTTCCACCTTCAGCCATCACTGCTAGCCTTACAGTAACTTTCCTTGCAGTGGGCCAACACCATCAGGCACTTTCATTATCATAAACCCATACTATGCTTAGCATAAATATTGCCAACCACAGACTGAGTTTTCTAGTAACTTATTAGGTATGTCACGTTAGCTAATCTGCCATAAAATACTTATCCCCCTTCAGGGATTAAAAGAATGACATGCTGCTGTTGGGAAAGTATGGACAAAAAAAGTGGTGATTTCCCTGACAGGCCTTTTATGAGTTCAGCAACATTAACATATGGAAAACAGAGCTTCTATGCTCTACTTTGGCTAGAACATGTCAGTCTATCACATTAAAAATATCCACGACTTTAGTCAGCAAACATAAGTACCTTATCCTCCTGCCTCTGATCTTAAGGCAGTCTTCCACTAGACTTCATCTGGGGAAAGACTGGACATAAAGTTGAGTAAGCATAAAACTACTCAAAAACTCTTGAGAGTCTTTGTGTGTTGTATTTCTTCCGCAACCATTAGTAAATCCCTCTTGTCTGTGTCAGCTATGTAAGCATATTTTAATCTAGAAAATTCACTGAACACCAAGGTATTTCCATTCCTTATGCTATTAATAAGGACAGTAAAAGAACTGATGTATACAGGGCACATACTTCTTCTGGCAGATCCTGGCTGTTAGGGAAAGACAGACATTTTTTAATGATACGGGTATATGTCCTACCAGCTATTTTCACATTTTAGCTGTCAGAACGAGTAAACCAGATACTTTTAAAGAAGGAATTAGAGGTCCATTTGCTAATCTGAAGGCACTTAGCAATCCTGTTGTATCATATCTTACTAGGAAGACCAGTAAAGGATAACAATTGTTAGACACTGTTCTTATTTCAAACCTTATGCTGTGAAAAATATTTTAAGTTACTTCTCTATCTCAAAAGACTTTGGAGTTACTAAGTTTCTGTCAGAGAGAATAATTAAATAGCTTCTGAGAAGCCAAAGTTTTTCTTTTCCATTCCTGTCACCACTGAACCTGAAAGGTAGAAGATTATATGACATGGGAGGCTGACACTGTATATGCTTCCTGTATAAAAAACAGTTCCATTTTGGATCAATTTTGTAAGCAAATAGCGCAATCAGGGTGATAAGCTGTTAACACATCACCCACTGTTTGAATAATTACTTACAAGACAACATCTCTGTCCCCCACTGTTCCCACCAATTCTCAGTAAGGCATGGCATAACTTGAACACCTACTGACTCTATTGCCTCAATTATAACAACCTCACTCAAGCCTTTTAGAGTTGGGGTTTTTTTCCTACTTGTGAGGCCACTCATTCATCCCACCTAACTAACTTTAGCCATTTAACTGAAGCACCCATGTTGAGGATGCAGTCCAAGCTAAGACTATCCTTCTGCAACATTGTTTGTAATGCTACAAGCAGCAAAAAATACTAGAAGAAAGCATATCTTTAAGTCTGTTCCACTGGGTAGTGTACACTTACAGCTCTCACTGAAACTAAATGTCTCAAATAAGCCATGCAAATAATAATGCAGCTGCTTCTTTCTATCTCTTGGAAAAAAAAAAAAAATTACTCTTCTCATTTTGCAGGCCTTGTGATTGAAAGCCATGCTTCAATCTTCTTCCTTGCAGGCAGGGCAGATGTGCAGAATGCTTGGGGGAATGCAGAAGTCTTCCCTTCACACTGTGTTATTCCTGGAGGTAAAGAAATGCTTCTGCCTTAAGATATCCATGCATAGCTCAGCCTCCTCTGTGCTTCTACTTGAGCCTCCTCATATTTCAGACTCCTTGACATTCCTGGACTGTGCTCAGTTTGACTGAGCCCCTTTTTGATCCTCCTTATAGGCCACAGGGAGCACAGTTCATACATCACTATTGTAAATTAATTATGTTAACAGATGAATGGTGGAATCATATCAAAAAGTGTACATGTACCTCTGAAATCACCTAAGCCAAAAGACTCTTTCCTAACACAAATAGGGTCTCTGTTTCTGAGAAAGCCTGAAGCAAAACCCCCAAGTCTGCTGGGGATACACCCTACTGGCTTCCTTACTCATTAAGTCAGTCGAGAAATAGTAGCAGCTCTCTAGCATTGGAAACACCCCATACAGTCACTTTTTTTTACCGTGCAGCTTCTGGTTCTATTGTCAGTGTTTATGCTGTCATTCTGTTGTTTCTGCTTCCTTACTGTTCTCTACCTACACCACTAATCAGCACATGCCAGACCACAGCATTTATTTTAAAACCCTTTCAAACCTTACTCACCTTGTAACAAATAATCCTGCTCTGGTTATTGAACAGCCACACTGTTATTTGTATACTTGTGGCCAGGCAAGGTGACTGGATTATCTCAATCAGCAGATGCTCAGCTGTGCTAAATCTGTGAGGCTGCATCAGCCCAGTCCATTTCTGTGAACCCTGGCATTTGTTATGTGTAACCACCATTTTAAGTAGCTTCTGAAATTTAGTATTTTGGTTTTTCCAGATACAAGGGTTTCCTTAATAAAAATGTACTGTTTCAAATGCACCTTCTTTTCAAGCCAGAGTCCTGTGTAACTTACCTCTGTAACAGCACTGTTTGCTTTTTCTGCATGCCAGGGAAATAAAGTAGAAAGGGTAAGAAAGCTAGTGTAACTAATAAAACAAGTAACATAGCATAGCACAATTTATCTCCTTTGATAGGACAAAGTGTCAGGAGAGATTTAATTCTTGGGGGGTGGTGACCATTTTGCTTTTCATCCTAAGGCTTTTCTTACATTGCAAGAGATTTTTACAAGATGAGAATGAATCTTTTGTTGAACTTTAACTACAGGGCATGAAACTACAAGCTGAGGGAAACAGAGAAATAACATGACAACACTGCCAGTTCTTTTTGCAAGACCTGCGGCATCTCATTGCAAATGAGATGTCAATCCTGTAATTAGCAATTCAGTCAGTATTAATTCTGTGTATGTTACTTCACATCAATCACTGTCATTTCCATGTAGTCAGGATGTTTTATAGAACCTAATTTGTAAACAATATGCAAAAGTTTAACCCACTTTAAATTAAAATTGTCAAACATCTAGCATAACCTTCAGTGAATACAGATAACTGTGTGCAATTGTGTTTTGGCTCCTAAGTAGGAAAAGGGAACGCTTTAGCTATTTGTTTCTATAAATAGACTTTTAAAATCCTAGTAGGTCCTAAGGGAAAAACAAGCATGCATTAAAGGCCATTAGTCCACATCCAAAACCATTGCAGCCAACCTGTAACACTTACTTTCTCGTCAAGAATAACACAAAACTGAAAAAGCAGGGGTACGAAGTTGAAAGTCAAAGGCAAAACTCATTCCAGCAATTCATATTTTATGAAGCAATATCTATTCTTGATTTAAGATGTGTCCAGGGAAGCATAACCCATGGCTTCCCTGGCAAATGGGGGTCGAATTGTTAAAAAAAAATTTAATCCCCTGATTCTCAATTTGTCAATTTCAAATATCAGAACTTGCTTTATTTTCATCTGATAGATTTCAGAAAGCACTCCATAGGAAAATTATATTTCTCATACATTATGAAAACATATAAATTATATTTCTCATGTAATGACTACTACAAACACCCTTTCACCTTAAATTTGATAGATTAAGTAGATTGAGCTCCTGGAACTCTTCCTCTTTAATACCTTTTTTCCTATGCCTTAATTATTCCACTGGCTCTTCTCACTGGTGATCAACAACCTTGCTGAATTGTGAACATTAGTCTTCCACCAGGAGACCTCTGAAAGTGCCAAATAAAACAAAACGACTACTTAATATTCTCAGGATTGCATTAAAACCTTTGCTGCAAATTATGTTCTTTCTCTCCTACCCCATAACTACTTCTCACTCCAAATTAATTGCTCATCCATTGCTTGTGAGCCACTTAGATCCTATGCTTAATATGGGCAGTAGGTTCCTTAGGTATGTTTCTCACTGAGATTCATAAACACTGAAGCACAACAACCATCTGAAAATTTTTCATGTGGCTAAAAGAACGTCGTGAAATGAAATGAATCACAAACTGTGACTCTATCTTCAGTCTGTCTCCTCTGGAGAGCTCAGTCCAGACCACAAACTGCAACTTTTGTGTGAAGCTGCCAAAAATGCAAATTCCAAACTGGCTACCAGCTTTCCTTTCACTTACAATGAAACTTAACCTAAAAAGCATATACCTTGTACAGCTTAGGCATGGTTTGCACAGTTTTCAGGTCAACTACCTGTTTAGCAGTCAAACATTTTAATACTCTGTTACTTATGCAATAGAAAATACCTATGTATAAAAGTTTCCAGAAACAGAGGGGCATCTTTTCATACGCGGTATCATTTTTCAATACCTTATGCCCTCTCCTTACCCCCAGTTTGGGACTCGTAAGCCATCAGGTCAGAAATGCTGCCTAGAAATACTCACACCTCATGGGCTTCAAAGACAGAATGAAGTTGATGCACCTTGCTGGTCCTTTAAAACCCAGGACTTTCATTTTAGTAGGTATATATTTTCTTTTGAAAATCTAGCAGATATGCAAATACTGAAAGCTGTGCTACATCTGCTTAAAGTGTAACAGACATACAGTGTTCATGAACACCATTGCCATTATGGCTAATAGCAAGGTGTTCATACGAAGGAGACTACATACTGCAAGGAGTTCAGGTGTTTAGAAGTTTTCACCACAGGCCTAAACTCTGAATTCTTTGTTCTCTTCGTTAAATGGTTAGTACTGTACAAATGAAATGAACGTAAATCTGAGATTAGGAAACAGATCAAGGCATATGGCACAAAGTTAGAATAAAGATGCACTGAATATGCTCACAAAAACAAAACTAAGATTTGAAGGGAGATGGCTATAGTCAAAGTATCCAGCTCACGCTAAGCCTGATGACTTTCTCTGTTACGTGCATCTGGAACACATACGCGTTTCACATCGACACAAGTGGTTCTGTGGTGTTTCTCCAAAGGGCTGTTCATGGCAGAATGAACAATCTCTTCACTCATGCACATAGCTAATGGATGAAAAAGGATAGGAAGATCCTTCTACCAAAGGATACAAACTATTCACACTGACACCTTAAGTTACATTCTCATACATTCTAGGACGAAAGATACGGAAAATAAAACTTAGTATGAGATGAGTAAAAGGTTTACTTACCTTCCCAACTAAAAGATAGGAACATTTTCATTTTACTTATGTCTTCTGTATTCTGATATACATATATATTTTATACCATTTTTTACTGTTACCTATAAATAACTAATGATTTATCTATGAAACACTCCTATAAGCTTTGGAATCTATTTAAAAATATGGATAAAATAAGGAGATGGACGTACAGAAGAATAAAATTGAAAAGGCTAACAAAGTTTTGATGTTTAGGGGACTTAAGGACAGCATTCATGGGAAGCAACAAGATTTATCAGATTAGTAATTTACTGTGCATATTTTTCCCACTGGAGGTACTACAGCAAAACAAAAGGGCCCCAAGGAAGCCTGAGCCAATGTTGTTCTAGATGCTGGAGTCACTGTTCAAGAAGATACTTAACCATGTGGTTGGCTTGCAGCTTGATTAATCTTATTACTTGCAATGGAACTATTCACATGCTTCAATTAGGCTTCCTGAATGAGACTATGTTTACACAAAGTAAAAGGAAATTAAAAAAAAAAAAAAAAAAAAAAAATCACTGCCTTCCAGAGCATCAGTTGTTCACAAAACTCATTAAACTAGTATTTTGCTGTTACAGCTTCTGCAATTGGCTGGCCTCAAGGAGCAATACAGCAATCTCACCCCCCTGAGCTTAAAGCAACCCATCATCACAACTTTTATTTTTTGCAAAACTTTTTTGATCAATTATGACTGGATTCCTTGCATATACCCTACTTCTTACTTTGCCTTCTTTCACTTAGAGGATGGATCTCCACTGAGAATTAGCCTTCTCACAACTCAGATGCAGTAGGAGACATTTTACAGTGACACAAGACAGCCTTTTCAGGAAAGACAGTATTTATTAACTGCTTAGAATACAGTACCTTAAGTTTCCTAGGTCAGAATGGACAAGCAAAGAGTACACTCATGTCAGTATATGGAAGCATTAATTGTTCTTTTCCTGAAGAACAGCCTGTGATTTCTTCTCTCAGTGTGCTTGCCAATCAACTCAACTCTGCATTTCAGCCTGCTGTTGTAGAGTTTTCTTATGTTCTGCATCCGTTATAAGCAAATATCCAGTCACAGTGCGTCTGTTGTACCTTCATGGTAACATTGCTGATTTTAAGATCGTTCTTGAAAGTTCACTTGGGTTTGCCTTTCTGACCAACAGCTCAAGAGAGAAATCACTACCTTTGGTCCTATTGAGACACAATGCAGCAGTAAATGAGTAAGAGCATCAAGTACATTTTACATATAAAAGAATGGAGGGATTGACTGTTTCCTCTACAGCTGTCATTTCCCCTTCAAGTAATTTCAATTTCTTTGAAAATATTATAGTGAAATTCTGCCCTTCTGAAATTATGGGCACTTTAAAGGAGTCAAGACTTTACACAGATTTGTTCCCTCCACCCCCATATATTGATGTCTGGCCATGCATATGTTACTAAGCCAAACGTCTGGTACACACCTGGGTTTTGCTCTGGTACGCCAGGACCCACCAGCAGAACTGTGATATCCTGCTCTGGATATCATCTCCATGCTTCCACCCCCTCCTTCAAAATTAGAAAAGCAGTTTTTGTTCTTTTGTGGGTTAGAACATATGCTATTCCAGAAGTGACAAAAATACTGTCTCCAAATTGCTCATCTCAGAAAAGAATATTAGAAATCCACTGGGCCAAATTCTTCCTTGAGTTCAGATTAAATTCCATGAGATAGAAATATTGACGTTCTGCTCCAAGTGTAAAGACAGGTTTCCTAGGACTCACCTAGAACATAATAAAGTGGACAATAAGCTATGAAAATGTCCTGGAAATTTGTAGCAACTCCTTTACATCGATGCTGTGATATTAATAATCCAGTCTTGCATATACAGTTGAGCGATGTTCCACACTGCTTTGCAACATTTCTGCTTCAACAACCTCGTCTGCATAAGCTCATGTTGACATTGGAGCTAACAAAAAACTCTTTTAAAGCACGGGTTTGTGATTAGCTTTTGTATCCAGTTGTACACGCAAATACAGTAACAGATGGAAGATTACTAAAGAGTAGAAGAAAATGAATTTTCCATGTCATTATCTTTCAGAGATGAGAAGTACAAAACAACACCTATTCTATTACGTCTGGTACAATAGGCTTCTGTCTTTGGGCTAGATGTGATCTGCTTTTTAAAGGAAAGTGGAAATGTAATTAGAACATACTGTAGAGAGACTGACCTTACACTCATCTGAGTTTTCATTAAAGTAGCTATATAAAGCACTTGATATGTTGCAGGCTGCAGCTGTCAGTTTCAAGAGCTACTTCTGAAAGCCCTGAAGAAGAATTAATTGCAAGGTAACAATTGCAGCACTATGGTTAGCGCAGCTTGCAGTTCCATTGCAAGAATAACCATTTAATTACCAACAGTTAAAAGAGGCTGTTCCTACAGACTCTGGGTCAAATTCTAGGACGTGTTAAGTACCCACAATTCCCATTAATTTCAGAGGACCTTGCCAACATTTATCACCACCCAGGATTTCACACAGTAATTGTAATTGGATTTTTTAAACCAATACTTCTAGAGTTTCAGATATCCAGCCATACCTGTGGTACAGCACCTGATAAGGTCATTTGTCTTTTTTTTTTTTTTTTTAAAAGGTGTATTTGCTTTTTAAAAATGTTTACTTTAAACAGCCTGCAGGTCTTTATTTACAAATACACTATTTTTTTGGACAATAACATCCATATATCTCATCTACTGGTTTTGCCCTTCATTATGCAAGATGACTCAGGAGGATGTCACAAAAAGAACTGAGTACAGAGTAATTGCCAGTTCATCTCCTCTCCCAATTAAATTCATAGCTTTAAGAATCCAGACCTTTTCCTTGATCTGACAGGTAGCAGAACAAAGCACTTGTATTTTAGGCGTTGTCTGTCATGTTTTATCTGAGGAAGACATTTACATACTTCAACAATGCCAAGAACACAGGCTTCCAAACTCATATACAAAATGGTAGCATTCATTAATCACCGATTAACTAGGCAGCAATCCAGAAGAGCAGTTTGCTCTAAGAGCTTGATACCAACTGAAGATCCATCAATAGATTGCTAATATATCCAAGAACATTTTGTAGTTCCACTAAAAATTTCAGCAGCAGAAATGTCAAGAAAAGATTGCAATAATGAATAATTATTTGTTATTACTGCCAATGAGTTAATATACTAATGGATCTCTACTTTATTCCCTAGTTGTAAGCTAACTGATTCTTAATGCGTGTTTTTATGTGGTAACATTACTCAAACTCCAAAACACGACGTTACTCTGAGCAAGAAGGTTCTGATACTTTGCTGAGTAAAAACACTGTAGTGTAGAATAAATGCTACCCATTGTTTTATTGCAACGTTGCAGTTCTGCAAATAGCTGTGTTAAAAGCTGGTGTCTCTCGAATACTGAGTTCCTAAATTAAGATGTATACTGTAACTGAATGCAGAAACATGAAAAAAACATGCAACAAGAATTTATTTGTTCTACTTTCCACACAAAAAGGCTCAAAAGAAATGGAATAATCACCGTTGTCACTGTCAGTCCTTTAGCATTAAGTACAGTAGCCCATAGTGGAGGCAGATGAGCCTGAGAAATACAAGATTGTCCTTATAGGTAGAAGTGATACAAAACTTTTGCCAGATGCACAGTGATATTCACCTCTTGAGCAGGTCTGTGGCTTCATTCTTCACCAAAGCCTCTTTCTTGGACAAACCAAGTCACTGCCATTGAAAAAGGTTTACTATGCTGTCTCTAACACTAACACTGGCACTTTGCTGCCTATTGGTAGCTATGAATACAAAATGTTATCCAGAAGTTTGCCCTCAATCTCTTCGCTGGGTAAAAAACTGGCTGGATAGCTGGGCCCAAAGAGTGGTGGTGAATGGAGTTAAATCCAGTTGGCAACCAGTCACAAGTGGTGTTCCCCAGAGCTCAGTATTGGGGCCAGTTCCATTTATCTTTATTATTATTATGTTTATTATTATTAAGTTCTTTATCAATAAACTGGACAAGGGGATCAAGTGCACCCTCAGCAAGTTTGCTGATGACACCAAGTTGGGAGGGAGTGTTGATCTGCTGGAGGGTAGGAAGGTTCTGCAGAGGGATCTGGACAGGCTGGATCGATGGGCCAAGGCCAATTGTATGAGGTTCAACAAGGCCAAGTGCCGGGTCCTGCACTTGGGTCACAACAACCCCATGCAGCGCTACAGGCTTGGGCAAGAGTGGCTGGAAAGCTGCCCGGCAGAGAAAGACCTGGGGGTGCTGGTCGACAGCCGGCTGAATGTGAGCCAGCAGTGTGCCCAGGTGGCCAAGAAGGCCAAGAGCATCCTGGCTTGTATCAGAAATAGTGTGGCCAGCAGGACTAGGGAAGCGATTGTCCCCCTGTCCTTGGCACGGGTGAGGCTGTACTTCAAATACTGTGTTCAGTTTTGGGCCCCCCACTACAGGAAAGACATTGAGGTGCGGGAGCATGTCCAGAGAAGGGCAACAAAGCTGGTGAGGGGACTGGAGCACAAGTCTTACGAGGAGCGGCTGAGGGAACTGGGGTTGCTTTAGCCTGGAGAAAAGGAGGCTGAGGGGAGACCTTATCACTCTCTACAGCTACCTCAAAGGAGGTTGTAGTGAAGTGAGGGTTGGTTTCTTCCCATGTAACAAGTAATAGGAGAAGAAATGGCCTCAAGTTGCTGCAGGGGAGGTTTAGATTGGATATTAGGAAAAATTTCTTTACTGAGAGGGTTGTCAGGCATTCGAACAGGCTGCCCAGGGAAGTGGTTGAGTCTCCATCCCTGGAGGAATTTAAAAGATGTGTAGATGTGGCACTTAGGGACATGGTTTAGTGGTGCACTTGGCAGTGTGAAGTTAACGGTTGGACTTGATGATCTTGAAGGTCTTTTCCAACCTAAATGATTCTGTGATTGTATGAATCAGAATTGCCTTCAGTGTTATCCTTGAAGTAGTCTTCTTGATAAGTATGCTGCCTCTTTTCATATCCATAAACTAACAGCTGCTTGAAACCTTTATGTGCCAGCATATTTTTCTGTACTATATTCTTCTGCACTGATACTTCATACTCTTCACTTCCATCAACCCAAGTAATAAACTTCAACTACCTGAAATATAAAACAAGCAACATTTGTATCTCTTGGAGCAATTATGATAAGTACTTCCAAGTAGCCACCAATCCAACCAGCATGGCTAGTTTGGCTGAGGTAATATAGGATCTGATTCTGGCTTAGTGATGATCATACAAGAGTTTTATAAATGAAAGAAAGAATGAGTAAGTACAAGGTTGGCTAGCACAGCCAACAGCAGGAATTCTAGTGACTCAGTATTTCACTTGGGTGGTAATTTTCTCCATTACTAAGAGGTGATAGATATTTGCAAATCACTTTGGCTCTGATTATAACCTGGTCTATCTCTTGATGGAAAAAAGCAGAACACTTTTTTTTTTTTTTTTTTTTTTGACGAACACATGGAGTTTGTGCACGACTACAGGAATGGTTAGATATGAACTGCTACTTAACTCTCCCCCAAGAAAAGACCAGTGGTCAGGAAAGGGAAAAGACTAGAGCCTTAACTTCATCTTCCCATTGCACAGACTAGGACAGAAATGTCCTAATTTGCTGATGTTACAGGCCAGGAATGAATGGGTCATGTAGGGAGCCAGGACTGGTTCTTCAGAGAACACGCAGTTTGTCTGGCAGACCTGCTGTATAGCACAGCTCACGCATCACACACCTCCTGGTTTGGTTCAAGCCTCACAGGACAATCCAGCCTATCAAATAGTGAAGAAAAACAACTTTTTCTCCAGTGAGCAGAAAAAATTGTTCTTACTGCCAGCAAAATAAACCAGTAAGTTTTTCAGCCCTGCTGCACCTTCCTAATGAAACCACAGACAGCTCTGCAGGGGCAACTTTGTTCATCTTCAAAGCTTTTTAGAAACATTGAATAATCTTCATATTCCTCCTGTGGGCAGGAAAGTATTAGTATCTGCCAATTAAAATCATTACAGAAATAGAGGCACAGAGAAGCTGTAAGAGCACAGTTCAGAGGTTCAGAGAGAGTTAGACTGCCCACGCATCCTTGAACTAGAGAACGTTTTGCTTCATTTGAAGTTCTGCTGTTTTCCTTTGCTTTGCTAAGAGCCAGCACAACTGGTATAAAGATGGGGTTCTTATTCTTCCTCTCTTCCCAATGCAGTTGATAGTAATAAATAGGTAGGGAAATAAAACAAAAGCCTCTGAGCATTTGGAGCACCAGCTCTGTTTTGCCATCTTTTAAAACACAGATAAATGTTGCTTGGCCGAACACCAAAGAGAAAAACTCAGCTGTGCCTTCTCTAGGAACACAGTGAATCCATTGCAGATCAAGTATATTTTAATAATTCAAAGTGCATCAGTACTGAGGAAATACTTGAGAATCCTTAAATATTACCTGGTTGCAATATTTTGAAAGATAAAAAATGAAGATAACTGTGCACTTCACAGTTCTGAGAATCTATGGTCCATCATGCTAACCTCCTGTTCAGAAAAAGGCAGTTGCTAACACACACACATGTGAAATCTTGCCTGCCAGTCGTAAGGGAAGAAGGGGAACAGGGAGAAGGGCACAATTTTTCACTGTTCTATCTTGAATCACAGTCTTTGCACAGATGGAAAACAAATTGCAAGTGGAAGCCAATTTTGCCTGCCTAAACTACAACTTCTGCCTCACAGCAGGAAGAAAAGAGTAACAGCTGAGATTCACCTTCTTCCGGCATATAGATGCTCAGTCAGAACTTCCATCACAGGCACTCAGCCCTCCAGCAGGAGGTTGTGAAAAGGCACCTGAGGGTGTTGGAGGGCATATCAAACTAATTGTTTATCATAATGCCCTAAACAGATGAAAGTGTGATCACTCTTTCATGGATTTCACTTCTCTTTAAGAAGAAATTGTTGTTCTAGTTGTCTAGACTATAGACAGAATGACTGTTTTCCCACTCATGAAAGTGAGAACCTTCATGATCATGAAGGTTAGGTCCAGGCTTGCTTCCACCTAGCATGATCAGAGATAATAGTAACAATCACTGAAGGGAAACACCAAGAAAAACTCATCCTTAAATCTAATTACAAATTTATTTTCCAAATGCTTTTTTAAAATACCAACAAATAGGTTGAAAACCTATAGTCTGAAGACATTTGAGGATCCATGGACTACTTTTCATGTCTACAAGACATACTACCAAAGGAAACAAGCCTATGCCAATACAAGTTACCTAATTAGGACCCAGACCATCACTGAAAAACATTTGGAGGTATGTACACCAAAAAAGTTTGAAACTATTGTGTTAGGGTAGATTTTATCAAATAATGCTATTAGATATATAAATCACTGTATTTAAAGACATATCAGGTCTTACTATTTTCATGCCAAGTTAGGTTACTTAAATTTTTCTTGCTTGCTGTGTCACCACAATTTCCCCTGCTGTATTTTAACATTCAAATGCATTCAGAATGCATAGCAGATCCAGGTCTTACATACAATTTCATAGATCGCTGAAAAATTAGATGTATGATACTATAATGGAATCAGAGGAACAGCTGGAAGCTCCAACACTTGAACATACAGCTGAGTTGGAAAGGATCTGGAAGATTTCCTAAGTTGAGAAGAATAGTATTTTACCTAATAGTGGGAGGCAGTACCTTCCTAAAGAGCTTTGCAACACATACTAACCAGCACTGACTGCACAGGATACACAGCATCAGTTAGTTAAAACTCTGGCATGAAGTAGATCTCTGCCACCTAAAAGTTGCTTTTGCATGCCCTTATTTTCAGTATTGTTTTCCAGCCTCTACCATCATCATACTATAATGAGAAAAATGGTACATTCCATTCAGTTTTACTGCCAGTGTGCTCTCTACGCTCTCCTTTATCTTCATAACTCAATGCTGGCCCAAAAGAAAGAATGCATATTCAATCTTTCTTCCAAAATTAGAATGGAAGAAGGTGGGCACTGGTGGGGGATGCCTATCACAGGTTTCTTACATTCTTTACCTTCTACATTTTGGGATATGTTTACCTTGAACTCCATGTCAGTCATTCATGGAGCTAGTCCTCCGTGGATTCAAACCGAGGCCACTTATACCAATCAACCCTCCTGGCCAGCTGCTGTGCATGTTCCAAGGACATCCCTACATCCTAATGTATTCTTGCAGAGTCTACCAAATACAGAAATCACATACTGGTAAATGTATTAGAACTACAACCTAAGTCTTTAAGAAAGTATTTCTCACCTTCTTTTGTACAGCTAGATACCCAGTCACCAGCCGGGTAGGACGTAATCCTAAATTTGCTTTCTACTGCACTTGGCTTAGCATTTTGTGATCTGGTCTTAAAATCAGCTAGAAAATACATGTATTTGAAATTGCACAGGCAGAACTGGAACAACTCCATCAAGAATTCTCAAAGCAGGAAGTTTCTTGGGGCATTCTGCCCTGATGCACATCTGTCAGATTCTAAGAAATGGAAAACAAAAAGTGTAAAAGCAAAAGAATTTAGCATAAGCTGTAATCTATATTTTAAAATTGAGTTCACAGTAGCCCATCTTCAGCCTTAATGGAAATGCTTGTATTCACTGTGCAAAGAATTTTACCTCAGATTAGATTTGTGGTATTGCCTAGTTCTTGCAGATAGTAGAGCTACTAAACAGTGACAACACTGCATTTATTTTTATGATTACTATTATAATGATGATATTATTACAGAGATGCAGCATGAAAAGACACAATATTAGACTATTTTCTCAACATTTTTACTCAATTACTACACTAGCTAAGGTCTGTGGTCTTCCTGTCTTAAGTCACAAATTGTAAAATAACATTTTCTTATCTGGTCTCCACATTTTCCTTCTCTGCATGTTTATTTTAAGGTGAAGATACATTCAAGTGTCTACATTATATATGTCATAGCCATTAGAATGAGAAACTTTTAAACAACAGAAGCCAGGATGGTCCAACAATGTGCAAGTCAAAGCTCTAACTTAGACTTAAGTGCTTATCAGCCTTACTATACCTTGAGCATCTAACTAGTCAGAACAATGATCATCTGCCAAGTTTTACGGCAGGATAATGACTAGAAAAAACAGCATTAGTTGGTGATCTTCTACTTTAGTTAACTGGTAAATGGACTGATTAATTATTGTTTATTTTATTGCACTAAGGTCACAACCAAGATGAGCATTGCCCTGTAGAAGATATGTAGTACATTAACACCTCACAGAAGACAGTCCTCACTCTCCCTAATTAGCAAAAACAGGCTCAATGTAGAAAACAGAAGAGACTTACTGAAGCCAAACAGCAGATGAATGATTAAAAAGATCCCAGGACTCCTAAACTAATTCATCGGTGCAGTCCCCGGACTACAAGGTGCTCAAGGTATTTTTCTGTGACAATAAATTACCATCTCCAATCCCAGTACTAACAATCAGTAAAAATAAACAAACAAACAAAATAACCAAACCACCTTCTAGAAATAAAATCTGAAAATGCATTGGGGAAATCTAGCAACGTTTTTTTACAAGCAGCCAAAGTAAATGCTTTATTTAGTTCAGTCTGCAGCAAGATAGTGTTGTCTTTTTCTGCATAGTAGTTTGCACAGCTACAATAACACTTACAAAGTGAAATGTGAATTGCCTATGTACATTTAGGCTAATTTATTGCCGAGAAATGTGTGCTCTGTTTACTATGAATTCCATGCTATCCTTTGGATTGCCAAATGCCTTTCTTCTCAGGGAACTGTTTTGTCTGATACTGTGCTTTTGTTTAGTTAACAGACATGTCCTCATCCTGTTTCTTTTGATAAGAGTGATAGATCACAACGTAATTAATGAATAAATACAGTGAAGTTTGCAGACCTGTCCCAGGATGTCACAACATAGAGATACCAAAAGTTTTACCATGTAATTATTTTGAATCCTAAGAACACATTTCACAGATCCTCTCTTTGAAACTCCCTGAACGGATAAACTGCTACAATTATCTTAAGAGTAAAGATTTTTAAAAAACACTTCGAAATAGATTTCTTTTCCTTCCTTAAAATTGGGAGGATGACTCTGAAACCATCCCAATATACTTAATGGGAAGGGCTTGATTCCTCCAGTCGTTCTCATCTGAATACCTACCAGTGTCCCACAGCTTTGACAACCATGTGTAGAAACAGAAGCATCTGTCAGTCCTTCCTGAAACAGAAGTTTAGTAGCCTGTCATGAGGCACAATGATCTCTTAAATCTCAACATCTAGCCTTGATTATCACACAGCAGTATCAAAGATAACATGGGGAGACAGATACTAGTGTGCACCAGCTGCAATCACAGCAGGTTTTTATGGTGATAAAGCTAGTGAAAAATCCTTATAAGCAAATCCATATATGAGAAGGAAAAAGAAAAACAGAAGATGTGAGAGATGAAGATTAGAGGAAGATTTGTAAGGAAAAAAGGAGAGAAAATGGCAGCTGGAATAAATCTTGGAATGACAAGAGGAAGATAAAAAGCCAAACAGAAAAAAGAAAGAAAGGGGTTATGGTAGATAACTGGAGAAAGAGGCAGAGGCCAACAGAGGTTTAAGGGCTGGTCTGCAGACAGAGTATGTTACAGGAAGGAGGGTTTCTGTTGATAATGACTGTCTGTGTATGGTTACAGGTTTGAAGTGGTAAACTCCCCAATGTTTACCTAGCTCCACTGATTTTTTTTTTTTTTTTTAAAAGGTGGGGGGGGGTGTGTCTCATTCTCTTTGCTGGCTGGAAGTAACCCTACTGGGAAAAAGAACCTTTATACCATCTGCAGCGAAGGTGATGGGAAGTAAAGCTTTTGAGGGTGTACAAGACTTTGCATGTCATTTATCTCACACTATTAGAGCTAAGGAATCTTACTTCCCTCAGAGTGATATCTAACTGTCCCTTTTCCAGAAGCAAGAAGAAATCAGTAGAAGTATTTTCACTAAATGTGAGTTTTTATTGTGCATTTTCACCTATCATTGTCAGAATTCCTTCTTTTAAACAAGCAAGTGGTACAAAAAATAATCCTTATACAGTTTTTTAGGAACAAGAATATTAATTCCCAACATATTTTTAGCCCTGAAGTAGCAGTGCATAGTTGCAACAGCCATGTTGTGCATTTACTAGGTTTTTACGTGTTTCTTTGTGCTATTGGCACCTGCTTGGCCTGCTCCTTCTCTCTTTTCCTTTCTCTCTTCCTCTAATTACCATTTCATCTTTACTTTGACATATCCATTACACAAAATGTCACTCAGAATAACAGAGGACAGACCTCTACTATCTCCTACTAAATATCTAAACAACTAGCTCTGACCATATTTGAAACTTTGAAAAGAACATTAGAACTGAAATTTTCCTCACCATTTCATCTTAGGCATGTTCAATGTAGTCACTTTTCCTCAAAAATATATTAACTCTACAGTAGCTTATTGCGTTTACCGCAGGCTTTTAATTGATTCAATTTGATTTTTCATATTACTTAATTCTAAAGTGCTGTAAGCTACTATCTTCATTAACAGGCTTATTGGACTAAATTCAAAAGCTTATCAGGATAATGTTTAGTAAATGGCTACTTGCTTATGCTGCTTATCCTCCCTTGATCTTGGACTCTGCTACATTAACACCTCTCTTATTAGCCATGGAGTGTTTTAGAGTAGCCAGTAATGGCCATCAAGGGACTTAAATATCACATAAGGTGCATCCACATAACTGACTGAGGTATCCAAAAAGGGAAGGATCACAGTTCATTTTGCTGCAATCTGCCACAATTGCAGGACAAAGTGTCCACGTTGTCATTACTAGCAATGAGTGTAGACTGGATGCTGCATGCCCGAGTGCACACCATGCATGAGAGCTAACTGCTGCAGAACCCCACATCCACATTTCAAGTGGGTACTCCAGGTGGCAACCAGGTACACAATTTCAATCTCAGTTCTACCAGGAATTAAACCACTTTGAGCACACCACTGACACAGCTGAGTGTATATCCCAGTACTGACACAGCACAAAGTTGTACCAAAAAATATCCCTACTTCACCCTGAGTTGCTAATGTAGATGTACGTGTAGACTGCATGCACTCTCACGTGTACACTTAGTCTGTGTAAACCCTTCTAAAAACTATGGAATACATAGAATCATTACATTATTTGTTAGCTCCACATCGAAAACAAAGGTACTAAATGGGATAACTCACAAATTCTCTCTCAAAAATTCTGCAGGAGTGTCTGGTTTCTTCAAAACAGAACACAAACATCTTTCAGTTATGTGAACAAAATGTAAATAAATTATCACAGGTTTGTTGAGGAGGGGAGGTGGGACACTTTTTCCTTCCTTCTGACTAGCTTCTGGACTAACACATATAAACTTGGGATTCAGTAAGGAATTCTGAAAAAGTCTAGTACATTAGGAACATTATCTTGTCTATATGGTACATATCACTGATGTATATTAATCATATTCTTTCAGTCTGTGCTGACTCAGCTGACATTCTGAATCACTTTCAGAACATAAAAAGGATGCATTTTGCGCATATATATGTATGCACACACAAGCACCTATCAGATTTTCTTTACCTTCTACCAGCAACAACAACAAAAAAATTTTTAAAAAATCAGGTTTTGTGTATAGTGTTACAAAAAGTTAATCTACTACTAGTAATTTCTTTAAGTGCCATATATGATTTCCATCTGGCTATGCAAATTCACTGTTGTCTCAAATTATTTCCTCTGCAGTTCACTTTCTTTTCTTTTTAAACCCCAGAACAGTAAGAGGTATCCTTGGTATGTCAAAAGGCTTAAGCTGGGATCTTCAGAAAGATGTTTATATCCAGGACCTGGAATTTCAGTAGAGCTAAGCTGCCCTTGAAGAAACAAAGTAAAAGCAAGCAGATCACCACATAAATTCACTGTCAAGAGTCTGAGTACCTTGCAAGAACATCAGACGGTGAAAGATGGACTGGTTAATATTTAGCCTTTGAAAATCTGACCCTTTGGCCATAACATTGTTTGCTGTAGTGCAGGGCTTTCAAAAGTGTTCTGTATAGGCTACTAACTGTATGTGAGCTACATCAAAAGTTATACACTAAGTATCCAAAGCCTGCCTCAACAGCCTACTGCTTTCTCCTGAGACTGCCCAGTAGCTAAGGCAAAACTGAAAAACAGGATCTCAAAAGAGAGTGGGTAAAGGCTCACACACCTTTTCTTGCTTCTGCTCATCATTCTTCCCAGTCACAACATTGAGGAGCTTATGTTAGAGCACAAAGTGCAGAAACCCTGATGAAATATGTTCTTAGAAAGTTTGCTAGTAAACTGAAAACACACTGGATTTTAATTTGTAACGTGCCCAACAGAACTCTTAAATACACTAGTCTTCTACCTACTACAAACCAAAAATTTCAGACATCACAGTCAATCCACATATCGTTAGCCTCATCCACAGCACAAAGCAGGGCAACAACTGCTTCAAAGTTCATCAAAACACAGACTCATTTTTTCCTCAGTTTAGCTCTAAATGGGTTTTAAAAAATAGCATCCATTTCAAAATGCATGCATTTACCTCCTATGTAAAATTATTCAAAAGTTTTCTGGGTGCCCAGCCTGCAGTACCTGAAAAGGGCCTAGTTTTCAGATCACAGTGTTAATACTGAGATCAATCACATTACTCACAACTTAAAATACCAGTTTTGGAATCCAGTGATGGGAAGCTTATATTCCTTGAGACCATCCCACATCTATAAGCAAAGATGCAAGAATTAGGATCCTTATTATTTCATTGGTGTGATAGCTTACAGAATACCAGATCAGAACTTCTTGAAAAACATCTGTTCTCCCAGTAAGAAGTAGCAGCAAATATGCATTTCTGCCATTGCAGGGAAGACACAAAGGCAACAGATCATGAAAAAAACAGTCTGGAATTGATTTCAAGAAGTCATCTAGACCATCTCCCTGCCTGAAGGCAAGGTCAACTATGCAGAAGCCACTTCTGACACCAGTATTGAACGCTACTGGTTTAAACACTTCAGCTGACCACAGATTGCTCTTATAATTTTAACCATCGACAGCTATCAAGGATATAGGCCTTAATTTTTACCATAAATATTTACCAAACTGCTTCTCAGGTTCAAAATAAACAATTACTGAAAATTAAATCAAATATCTCCACTAAAAATGTCATGCCAGATATATGGGCCAAACTGTGATTTTAGTCAAAATTAACTCCAGTAGAATTATTCTGGATACATGCTGGTTACTGAACATCAGAACATATTCCTGCAGCTTGGGTTATATCTCCATTTAAAAATGCAATGGCATATGCACTAGTATGTCTAGCGTACAGTATGGGTTTCCCAACATGTTCTCATTCTGCGCACTAGTATGTCTAGCGTACAGTATGGGTTTCCCAACATGTTCTCATTCTGCACACTAGCCTGTCAAACAAAAAGCATGGAAAATGCACTTGTACAACCTCTGATCTGTTCTGTAAGCCATAACAGCTGCATCAGAGAAGAGGTGAAAAGTACAGGAGTACTACAGCATATTACTGTTCTATAAGATATATGACATTGTTTAGGTTCTTCGTAACTGGAGTTTGACTTTATCTGTGACTTTTTTTTTTTTTTTTTTTTTCCCCAGGTCAGAAAAAAACCCACCATTTGGTGTCTGCAAAAAGCAAAATAACTCACTCAAAGCACATGGATTTGTCTGGCTCTCAGTTTATAAACTCTTCTGCTTTATAATTTTGTCACTGCACTATTAATGTAATAGTAAATTTAAAATTGTATAATTATAATATTAATTCTGTGAGCACATTTCAAAGTAATATTCACCTCTCTGAAAAGAGATCATTTAGTGACCACAAGTTATGAGTGTCACAGTTCTGAATAACTGAGGTTTTAGTTTAAGCGTAGGGCAAGAAATAACATTTCTGTTTTTCACTTTAGTATGCCTGAACAATAGGTGCTTGAGCAAAGGGCCAGATGCTGCCAGCCTTGGTAGCAGTCTCTTTGCTCTGCGCAGCTGTCTTTCATTGCTGGACTGACAATGTGAATTTACATGAGCAGCCAGTGATTACTAAAACACTTCCATGGAATAGTTTGTGTGCCAGAAGCATACCTGTTACACTAACTTACAAACTAGTGGCCTTCAGTGCTGTTTCAGGACACTGCTGCGTAGACGTACACATATGATACAAGACAAATCTTAGCATGAAAAAACAACTTTTCTGTATTAAAAAGGGACACAAGTAAAAATGTACTAAACATATGTTACACTGTTATGCTGTATTATTATTACTTCTATAGATGCATATTTGAATGAACAATAAAGCTTATAAAGGAAGAAACTGCAAGTCTTTCAATAGAGATTCTCCATGTTGTGATAATGGTTATAAGTAGAGATGCAGACTGCATACCCAGAGAATGCAATAACTAACACATAAGCAAAATTAAGGAATGGAAATTAGTTGACCAAATTTAGATTAAATTCTTGCTGTATGTATCAGAGGAACTCTAAGTTCTCTGTTGGGTATCCCTTCTCCCCAGCAATGATGGCTCAGAAGTGATTCAGGAAGTCCAGCACCTAAGAACTGACAATAACAGCATGCAGTGCCAGTGTAGTCAGCTGCATTTCAAAACATATGGCATATTTTTATGCTGCCATTCTGAATGTTTCATACCTTTGAGCAGGTTTAACTGTTGAGGAACAGCTGGCACCTTTTAAAAGTCAATATCCTTTTAGATTAAATATCCTGGGTAAACCAACAGAATATGGAATCAAAATCTGGCTTCAAACTTGTAATGCTTTGAAATACAATCACCTGAATGGGACCTGCTCCTACACTGTTAAAGTTATACTTCAGATTTGGTGCAAGAAGCGTACCTGAGACTACCTTTCTTGTAATTTTGCAGGTTGCTGAACAACTTCTCTAGGAGAATTTGACCTACAGTGAAACAATATAATGAAAGCAGCTTTTCTTTCCCACCACAGCAGAGAAATAAGGTCATAGATGTTTTTTATTTCTGATCCATCTTGTAACTCATAATGTACTCCAGTAACATGTGAGTCTATGGTTACAATATTGTCAATGGGTCAGCATGAAATCATCTCAGTGGAAAGAGATAATCTGCTGACCTATCATTCTTTTCTTAACATGATTCATGTTCCTGGCATTGCAAACTATTTTTCAGTGAACATATTTCTGCTTCTATGACAACTTTGCCAAAAAAGGTGGTATTCAATTTTTTTTTTTATTAGAATACCTACAAAATTAGGCAAGACTTATTAAAAGAGGCAGTATCTTGTCTATTACTGATTGATAACTGCTGGAAAAAAGCAATGAGATTTTCAGATACATACACTTTCTCAGATCTGCTTCCTCGCTTTCTGTCATTTCATCATGCCACTTACAAAAGCTCTTTCGACTCCTGGCTATCATCAAAAACAAGTTTGATATACAGTGTCATATTTGCCCAGAGCCTGTTGACAAAGCCTGTAAGCAATGCAAAGAAAGTAAAGAAGACAGATGTGCTGACTCCTCCATACATACATTTATGTGGGAAAACTGCATGGAAGACTAATCCTTAGTAAGGCTCTGTGAAGTCTTATTGCTAAGCTGAATGAAGATTTTCCATCTAAAACATTATTAGAGAATTGTCTTTGGGCTTTCAGTGCACGCAGGGCCCTTTTGTCTCACAAAACAGAGTATCATGGTGCCAAACGCTGCACATATGAAAGAGACAGACCCTACACTGAAAAGCTTATAATGCATATGTGTGGAACAGACAAATTGTAAAAGAATCATTGTACCCCTTTCATGGAAGGACATTGAGGCACACAGAGACTAAAAGGTTTGCCCAAAGTCATATAAGAAATTTCTACGCTGGTTGAGCATTTAACCTCAAATATCTTGAGTCCTAAGCTTGTGCTTTAATCACCACACCATTCTGCTGCTATACATTAGCAGGCAAGATCCAGTGGTAAAGTGCTTCAGGACTGGTATTTATTCTTGGCATATTTTGACTTGCTTTTTGCTGTAGAATTTTGAGGGCATAGTAACACAGGTGATACTCTTTTTAGAGTACATTTATGACTCCTAAGGTTAAATTCTTTCATTGCTACACAAACAATATTGTAACTGCATTTACCACTACACAGAAGCGAGTGCTCAGTGCCCTTGCGGTAAATAGTTCATTCACTTTAAGCTACCCACTCCCCTTATCTAGTGTATGTATTTGTGTAATTGTCCATATTTTATCATTTTCTCATTATTTTGCACTCTGAGCATTTTATCTACATGCTTTTATTTTCATGTCTAGAAAAATAGCTAAAATGTTGACTAAAATTATGACCACTTATTACTTGCATCTTCAAAAAAAAAAAAAAACCCCTATCAAAAGGAATCTTGAGGTATGTCCCTATATCCTTGCAGGAGATATTTAAATGTACTTTTCGATCAACTCAGCCAAATGCCTCTTATAATTCACTGATTAAAATAATCACTGTCTCTAATCAATGCAGAAAACTCAAATCGTTCACAGCCTAAAGATTTTATTGTTTAGCGAAACCATCTTTGAGCTATTCCAGGAAATCAGAAGCCTACTGCGTGCTTATGTATAATTTGACTAAAACCAGGTGTCCTGCTGAAGAAATCCATACAGGAAGCTGGCACAGAAAATAAATTCCAACAAAGTAACATCTGGAAAGAAAATTGTGTCTGGAAAAACAGAGGAAGCTTCTAGCAAAGCCAAACACATGCAGGGGGCAGGCCCATTAGTCTCAATACTCATGCAGCAAAAAAAGGATACAGGATAGACAAGATAGTTTTTTATATAACATACCTGGGCCAAAAGCAAATGTGAAAAATTTGAGCCTGTGAAATAATTTACTGATGGTAAAAAGTAACCAGTGAGGTTTAAAAGAAACTGTATTTCATATATGTATTTCTCCTACCTAAAAAAGAGCAACCCAGAGATGTGCATGTTTAGCTGTTACATTAGTCTTTAACCTTCAAATACTCATTTACTTCTTAGTTTCTCATGGTACACTAGAAACTTTGTACACCACATTTATGCCCCACCTGAAGCATGCAGATTGTCCCACTGAAGTCAACAATCACTTAGTAACACATGTATGTCCTATAACCAGTTAGAAGCTGGCACTTCCAGCCAGTCATTATGTTTTCTACATACAAATAATGTTACAAGCCTGGATCTCTCAAAGATGCTTGAGCTGAATGTTATGCATTGCTCAGTGCCAATTACTTTAATAAAGCTTAGAACCTGTTGGTAAGGTTTATGACACTTTCAGAAGAGCAAAGGGTTTGGAAATCATAGTTGCTAGCTTGTATACATCTCAATTATAAATATATTTGAGGAAATTATTTCTATAAAATTTAACAGAAATATTATTTGTCACTGATGCATTTTAATTAACATTACTATTTGCCATCTTGCACAAAACAGAACTAATACAGCAGGATTTCTGTAAAATTAAGTTATCTCTGTTCATTTTGAAACTACGTAACTCATATGTATTAAGTAGATACATTTTACTGTTAAGTATAACAAAAAGTAGTGTTACACTATAGTCTCATAGATAAAGCTGATTATATGGAAAATTCATTCAGCTGAGTTTGCATCACTTGACTTGATTCAGAATTAGAAAGAATTGGCTTTATGTTTAGTTTTCTAACTCAAATGAACAAGAAATGCGCACACACATAATTTTTTGCTAAACCTCTGAGTCAAAGAAGTCTCTAGAGCTTGAGACTGTTGCTGTTCAATACACACAGAACCTCAATGATCTCCATGAATCTTGGAGCAGGCGTAAGGATCTGTGTGAAGAAACAACTGCTGAAATGGGGCTTTACTTCCCCATACTGGCTTTTACTTATCCAGCTATATTTCTACTTGAATTGCCACATTTTTGTATGGGTCCTAATTAACAGTATATGAACTTCTGGAAGCCCTGAAATTTCATATTCATATTCTCTGTCCATGAGTATACTCCTGATATTGTAAGCATGAAAACTGGCAGATACTTGGTGTTTTACACAGGATCTCTCAAGAAACTGCACAAACTTGACGGATGGGACATGCTGTTTTTTTCTCTCCTAACTTAAAGAGGTCTGCCTATGGATATTTTCCTCTTTCATAGATGAAACAACACAGGAAAGATTATGGAGAAATGTACTCTCTCCCCCACTTTAGAAATTGAGACTGGTTATTTTATGAAAAGCATAACTGTTAAGAAATGTTTAAGTAAGCCTCAGAAATGAAGAGATGACAATTAGTATATTAGTATCAATGTTCTGATCCCTCCAAAATTTGGAGGCAACATGCATTATATCATAGCCTTGCCAAAAAAAAAAAAAAAAAAAAAAAAAAAAAAAAAAAAAAAAAAAGAAAAGCAGTATTTTGGAGAATTGAGCCTCTCAAAATTAGCAAAATTAGACTCTTTTATTAGGGACGAAAGATTAGGGAGCATAAGCTCTATAGTGAAGGATATTATGCTACCCATTAAGATGGGATGACATCAATATGTTTACAGGGAAGAAACAAGAGATGACATATTCTCCATACATTATAATGCTTTGTAGAAAACTTGAATGAAGGTAGTGAACGTGCCCAGGATACATCATAAGAATTACTCCAAGTAACTACATTGCAAAAGAATACAGGAATTTTGTTTGTGGAAATGAACTTTAGGGAATAAGGTCCTTCATGATGCACTTAAGGAAAACATGATAAGATTAGTGTTACTGTAGCTGAAGTTACATTTACGAAAAATACCGTAATCTCTGATTAAAACTTTCACAAGCATGCACAGAAAATCCCACAGTAATTAATTATTGATTCAGGATACAAATGCACTGCCCAGAATCTTTAAAGAGAACAGAAAGGCAGCTTTGACTCCTGCCATCTCTCGCAAGAACAATGGAAAGAACAGGCGATGTGAATTTCTGAGGAAGCCAATGTACAGATACAAATTCCAGGTAATACTAAAGAACAGCTCTGAAGATGAAAAACATGGTAACATGAAAAACATAATGAAATTGCTGGAGTATAATCAGTGATACAGTAAGAAGAACCACAGAAGAGACAACTGCAAGAATTTCAAGTAAAAAAATAAGTGGGTACGGTTTAAGACTGACAAAAGAACCGAGTGTGAATATACAGTCAGGTTGGCATGCCCCCTTCAGAACAGAATTAGCCATGATCTGTTGTAGGCATCAAGCTACACAAATACAGTACAAAATAACACACAAAATCCAGAATTTTCATGACTTGTTGGAAAAAATGAAGTGTAACAGAAAGAAAAATAATGTAAAGCATTATATAAGGTACTAATATACGAAGGAAATTACACTGACTGAAAGGAAGACTGGTAGAGAATGAGGGGAAAAATTCAGTTTCAAAAATACATCCCTAGAAAGCTCAATCTAGTACTTTAATGAGTTCTTCAATGCTGAAATTGCTACAGGGCAAGAACAAGTGGCTGGTTTTCAACTAATTATCTACAGGAAATGCAGCTTCAAAGAGATTCTAGAATGATCAGAAATAACAAAAGCATCCATTGTTGACAGTGTTTCCACCAAATTATTAAAATAATAAGGAGAAATAATATGTAGTAATAATGAGTAGTAATAGGTTAAAAAAAAAAAATCACAAATTAATTCTGGCACCATACACTTCAGAAATCAGGCCCAATTAATGTAAAACTACAGAGGCATCCTCTCCTTACAGCAGCTTTTAAAATCCTAACTGAATAAATAGGTATGCAGTAAAGACAGAGGGAATCTCAGTCTGGACTACAGATATTAGTCCAGTGCTGAAAAAAATATTTTAAACTGATGATGATTCAAAGAAGGAAAGGAACATGTGAGAATACACAGTTTTTCAGGCACCCCCCCCCCCAATATGTTGTGAAATAGTCCTTATATCATAGCACAGTATTAAAGGATCATTATTATATATTTAGACAGCACAACTACTTGTTTATAAAAATTGGTGTGTGAGAAAGTAAAAATTTGTCTCATTTAATACCAGTATGAAAATAATGAGGAGAGATTCCCTATCCTTGATACTATTTAACATGACCATGGAAAAAGTAATGCCTTCACTGTGTCATTTTCATAATGGGATGAATTCAAGCAGATTGAGCCAATACTTGCTGATGAACTGCCTTCTTTAGGAGTCTGAAAATACTATGCAGGCTCCAGGAAAGGGGGAAGGTAAGTATGACTTAAGATCAAGAGTGTAGCTGTTGGTATGATGAAGAGATATTAAACAGGTTACTAATCAATCAACAACCAAAAATATCAGCATGTTATTTTAAACACCAAAAAGGAACAATTATTCATAACAGCTTGGAAAGGAAACTAAGGCAAAGGTTCAGACCAAGGCAGCCAATTATTTTTCTTTATATGCAGGACACTTACGAAAATGGAAAGAAATGTAAGGACTTTTATAAATAGGGTGCCAGGGTGTTAAGTTGTAGAGAAGTTCCAAGAGGACATGGCATAAAAATATATGAAGAACTAAGCCTAGAAAATGCATACAATCCTATTGATTTCATAGGCAAGACTTACAATCAGGATAACAGAAGGCCCATGTACTTGGAATCCTATGTGCCTATTGCAAAAGCTGCAAAACCAACCAAACAAACACAGACCGCTCTTGAAAAGTAAGAGCTTGCAAACAGGAATATCTGCTTCCTACATAGGTTTATATTCCTCATGGTTTCAAAGGCAAGCCTAATAGACCAGAACTCATTGGACTACTTACTCAGATTTTGCTTCAGATTGAGTATATAGATAAAGCAATTGCAGAATACCTAAGGATTTGGCACTTTTTCCTTCATTAAACTTAAACTCAATTTATGAGTTCAGCTGAAGATAATTCCTGATATCCTTACATTTTAACTATAAAGTTTAAATGAGGGATTCATTTGACCAATATTTGACACCTAGAATTTAGACATCTAGCCTAAACTGGATGCTCCTGCTTAGGGAGGGAGATCTTCCTCTCTAGTCAATAGACAGAGGAAAAAAAAGACAGTTCTAGAGCAAGTCTAATGCCAGCTTTCTCTGACATTATTGTGGCTAGTTAAATATTCAATAATATAAGGCTACATACAAGTCAAAACTAGCTTCTATGTATAAGCGTGGCTTGCTTATAAAACAATGTGCCTATCCAGTCTTTCTTCCATTAGAACAGTACTTAATATCTTCAGAAGAATTTCTTGGACGCAATCACTTCCTAAGTTGGGTTATTGCACATTGTTATAATACATTGACTCAACACTGAAAAAATCTGTCATTTTAGTGTGTTCCTATTTATCAGACAACAATTTACAGCTCTTTGGTCATCTTAAATAATAATACATTCAATAAAAAAGTATTGTCAGTGGTTCAGGTTTTTTTTTTGTTTGTTTGTTTGTTTTTTTTTAGGAAACCTTTAACTCTGGCATGAATCCAGTATCCTGTGAACTGCAAATTCAGCTGGAAACAGACAGACAGTTTCCCTTCCTGAACACAAGCTGACATTTTTCAGATATATCAAAAGCTAGTGCTAAAAATTTCCACAATTGTTACTTTTTACATTCAAAGTCAGCAACTTGCGTTGGTACTGACGATAAAAGCAACATTTTAAAATGTAAAACTAAAGGATGGTATTCAGCAAAAGATGCCATATGAACCTTGGTTTAGTGGCTGAAGAGATGCTAATTACCTACACTGAACATGTAGTCCTACTGTAGTCATAGACGGTGATATGTCAAGAACAGTGAATCCAATTCATTTATTGCAAAATACGCAGCTATTTCTGTTACTTGTTCTCTTCCTACACTTCCTTCCATCTGTTGGTTTCATTTACCTTCTCTGCCAGTTGTTTAGACTGTATCTGTTGAAGACTGAAAACTCTTCCTTATATGTCTAGTGCATAACTATGCAGGCCCCCGAGACCTGGATGGAGTTCTGAGACATCCAGCTAAAAGAATTAAAATACCAGTTAAAGGGTTAAAGTGGCTTCCCCTTCTTGCAGCCTCTCTTTAGTCTTCAGAGCCAACTGGCATGTGCAATGCTTTACACCTTCTCTCTAGGGCTCTGGCTGCTAGAGGGATAGAGATAGAGAAGATAGAGAACTATCTTCTCTCAGTCCTAAGGGTATTCCTATTAAAGCTTTAATCTTTTTAGAAATTAAAATAACTGGAATCACAAATATCTTGAATAAAGAAGTTCTTAAACTTTGGATCAAACCAGCCAATATGTTCAGCAGATATAGCACATGTAAAAAGCTGTATAACTAGAAAGCCAATAGCATTTGTCAGGAACATTCAATATGATACTTACCACAATGGCCATGGAAATTTAGAAGTCTATAAAACCAAGCCAACATAGACATGGAAAAGAAAATCTATGGTCACCTGGTTTTTTTTAAGTACTCATGAAGATTTTAGATTGGGCAATAGACTGCTTCTATCAGTGCTACTAAATCCAATAGACAAATTTCACTCCATTAGATCCAATAGACTCCACTTCCAGTGTTTCTTGTAATATTAAATTACCAGTGTCCCTTCCTCATCTGAAAGATCTCAGCAGGACTTGACTCATATTATCCATTTCTAAAGTAGGCCAGAGACTATATATTATCTTTGTAAAAACCGGGCTGTTGCTTTACTCCCTGAACACATACATGCTTCTAAATGGAAGCTACTTTCAACTACCTAGAGCTGTGGGTTAACCAAAAAAATGCATTTTATTAAGCCTCCGGTGGAAAAAATTTACTATTCTTTTAAGTCTATTCTTTCTGTTGATCAATAGAGTCTTGACCCTTGGAAATTAACAAAAGGGATAAACAACTGTATAAGCACATATGTCCAGAAGTACCTCTATTTTGTGGGATTAGCTATTGTTTAAAAAAAAAAAAAAAACAAAACCAAATAGATCCAACATCAGGCATAACATAACATAATTTATAGTGTGTGATGATAAAGTGGTTAATTACTGCTCTGAATTGTTTTTTTTCTTTAAAACACAAAGTCACTTTGATGATATAATATATAGTTTAGTAAAATTAAATATCTCTTCAGAACAGTGCCTGTCTTTCATACTAGAACACAATGTGCTACCAATCAAGATAAATAAGACTGTTTTACTGTGAAGAGGAGGAGGAATTTCTTGAGTATTATCTATTGGGTACCCCTTGTGTTAGCTCTGTGATCCACATAAACTGCAGAAACATTTGACACCTCCATCAGTATCTGCTGAAGAATCAAAGGAAACTGAAGAGTAAAATAACACAGACAAGGAGTGAAACGTATACTGCTTTCATCCATCCTGTTCCAGCCTGCTAACATTTCCAATTTTCCTTTAATTCCAGGGTGACTGAAACAAAGATTAAAAATCAAGGACGGAAGAAAATGTAATTTCTGCCATCCAAAAACTTGCAATTTTTGAAACGTTGTTCATCATGGAAACAATTGTTCTGTCCACCTGAAGTTTGTTTTTCATGAACTCTAACTTGTAAAAAAGTTTCCTTTGGAAGCAGCAAAGTATTCAGAGGTGAAAGCATTAGCACAGACTGCTTGGCTTATTTTGAAACAGTTAATGACAACGCCAAAACAAAACATACTGACCTGCTGGGCTCTGAATGTGAAGGGCATTTTATTTCTTTCTCACTGTTTTGTTGTAAGAAAAGGGTATAGAGCTGGGCTGTACTTAGCTCTTGGGAAAACCTGTCCTTTGAACGTTCTCTAGAGTGCAATGCCAATAGACCCACGGACACAACAGGCTGAACTTGTTCCTGACAACGCTGTTGGCTCTTGTTCTGGCTGAATGTGGTTTATAGATTCTATTATGAATTTTGCCCAAGGGAAAATTAATAATAGGTCTCTACTTTGTTATAGCACTGCCATCAAGACAGAATATACAGGTTCACCCTGAATTATGACACCGCAGAAAATAGTTTCACGTTCTGTGAAAATCTACTGAAGTTACCAGACATCTGAACATTCACTCAATTTCATTGTTTCTGTGTGTTGTCAGAACTAGAAGTGCTAACTTTAGAGACATGCTAATTTTTGCAGTGGTATCAATCTGCAAGCTTTCTGAAAGATTTGGGGGGGGGGAAGGAGGGGGTTTACCTCCTTTGATATATGATTATTTGTCAAACACTTCAGCACACCTGCATTTTGTTTCCCCAGGTAATCTCACATACTTGCTTGTTAAGCTCAAACCTGGGAAAAAGCAAATACATTCCAACAAGAAGATTTTATGAAACAAGTATGCAAGCTAAACAGAGGCACATTGTCTCTGAAGCATCGGAAGACCTATCGAATCAATCTTTAATATCAAATACTCTGGCTAGGGAGACATTACCCAGTAAAAATGCTTCCATCTATTTGGGAAGAAAGATATAAGATTATGAGAGATTAAAAGGGACCAAAAAGGGATTTGCTTTTTAATACATAGAACAAGGAGTTCAGAATATTTAGAATATCACATCGATAGGCACTTTTACACAGAAATAAAAGCAAAATGTTCAGTTAAAAACTCAAAGATCATTTAAATAGAATACCTAAAATAAAATATTCACATTTTTCTTTTTTTTTTTAATGGAAATTTCAAAACAGTAGAAGCAACAAAATAGTGTAAAAAGTGGAAAAGAATCCAGTAAAGGGTACAGCCACTTCAGACACATTTCCTTCACTAATCATTGCCCCAGCTATGGAATATACCCCACTAAATGTAATTTTAAGCTGATCTTTATTGGAACACTAAACACAGCCAGCTAAATCCACCCAGCTGTTCACAGTAACATGTTTCGTTTGGAGAACCAGACTTGACAAAAAAATACAAATGGATGTAAGCACTGGAATCCCAAGAGGAGACGATGCACGAAACATGGAAAGACTAAGTGCACTGGGCTTTCTATAGTCTAAACAGGAAAGAAGGAGAGAAGACAAGGCTTCAAATTTATGAAAAGAAATTAACAATTCTCCATGTCCTGCTTAGATAGACAGGAAAGAATGTCTTTCAAATGCAAGAAGAGTGAGGGGTGTCTTTAAAATCAGGCTATATAAAAGACTTAGTAATAGAAAGAATAGGGGAGTACAAGACAATACTGCCCAGCAAGGTTGTGATTCTCCATAGCCACAGGTTTTTACAGAGCAGATCAGATAGATCCCTGTCACAAATTCTGTAAGAATAGCTCATCTTGCGCTCGAGAAAAAGTACAGGCTATATGATTTTTTGATATCTTTTCTAGACATATTTCACCTAAGATCATAAAACACAGGGAAACTCACCATCTTTTACTACCCTTTTGCAGAACTTTCATAAGGCAGGGTCTGACAGATTCTGCCAACATAGGGCCTGAGATGGGATTGGCATTAAGGTTATATTAAACTATCCAATATATTGAATAAATTACTTAACTCTCCACTTCCAGTCCACCAGTAAGCGGCATGATCACTGAAATCCTCCCTTTAAACTCTGAGGCATAGATTAGGCTACAGCATTCTTTGAACATAGGAAATGCAATATGTGCTGTCAAGACAATGCCCCCATGCAGTAAACATTTACTATTTCCTTTTGATTCAGGCAATTGTAAAACAAGAAAACCAGCCAGACCAAAATCCAGTCTCTCCTTAGAACCTTAAAAAATTATAAACACTTCTAGTTACGCTTCATCATGTTAATTTTGAAAAGGGGTTTCTTTACAGAGGGAGCTTAGGAGTTCAGTGTAGCCCCATGTTCTAAGCACTTAAGACAGCACCAAATGTATTAGCTCTGTGCGATGTTCCTTCTCCTGTCTCCACCAATATCACCCTTGCTTAGGGCAAAAAAAGTGTCTAAACTATGACTAATGCTTTCCTCACATATGGTAAGCATCCCACCAAGAGTCTGTCATTAGAATATTAGTTTTCCCAACAGAACAACATTTTACTTGTCAATCCAGTTAGAAGACATTTTTTCTAATCCTACTCATTCTGTTCTTCCTCTCTCATCCTATGCAAACTTTTCTTCAGTACCACAATGTACAGTAGTGGGATTCAAGTTTGTTGTTAGCCTAATCTTTGTAATGACTTTGGAATTTATTTAATCCACCTAGAAATGCATGAACATTTGTGCATAACAAAAAAATCACACATGGAGAACAATATTGTTGCTTCACTGAGAATATAAAAATTTGAACTAGTTTAATTACATCCAGATTTGATTATGGCATGAGTATTGAAATTTTTTATGCAGTCAAATTCAGGATCATTTAATTCAGGTCAAGTGGAATGTATCTACAATGAAGGGGAAATATGAGTCACTGTACTGCAGTACTAGGCAACATAAGCTATTAATGTGGCAGCTAAAGAGCTGAGAATATTTAAGAGACTTAAGATTGGCTCAATGGATGTTCATGTTTGGAATCAGTACTGTTGAATCGAGGACCTTATATGCCCCTCCCCTCTGCCTCCTCTGATATCCTAGATGCAGCTTAGGTTTTTGCAGCCTCCTCACTGTAATTCTATGCATGTATACTTCTGTTCAGGGCTCTATGTCAGAGTAGATATAGTATAATTTCTTCTGCAGTGCAGATTCCAGGGCAAGATTTTAAAATGCAGACCACTATAATCTCTTGGGATCCCAAGAAATTTCATCCCAATTTTTTTTTTTTACATCTATGCTGAAAGTAAAATGTCCACTAATTTCAATGCTAACCACGCTATAAAGACTTCACTGAGGGCTGATCAAAGTCCTGCAGAGACTTTTACAGAAGCCAAATAGTCTGACTCATGTAACGTAATGGCCCCACTGTAGCAAATACAATTACTTAAATGTATAAAGTTGTGTATGTGCGTAATGACTTGCAGGATTGCATATGCTTCTACTAGTACACACAGAATGTAGCAGCTATTATGGCAAGATTGAAAATTTAAGTATGTATGAGTATTTTTCATCTTAAGCCTTTGTCACATACTGCTTAAGAAAATTGTTCAGCATATTTCCTAAAAGTATTGAATAAAACAATGCATGTTTTCATCAATTAATTGATTTAGAGAATTTGAGCATTTATGACTATAAAGAATATTTCTTAAAACAAGTCAATAATGGCTATGATTTCAGATCACTCTGAAGCTAAAACGACAGAGAACTGGAAAGCAGAAATCTGGCCTGAAAACTACTTTTTCAGAAGAAAAGTTCCTTCAAATGTTCAGGAAAAAAAACTGATTTTGACTTCATAAGACTAAAAATTGTTTCCCCACTAAATTCTTATAGTACTCAGCTAAGAATGCCAAATAGCATGTGTAGCTAAATGAAACAGCAAGCTAAAAAACTATCATAAAGCATGTATGTGCAAAACAGAGTTAAATAAAGGCCTAATCTTAGCCAAGAAGTATTATCATTACTTCTGTGCTACTTCATCTATATTAGTGTCATCATTCTCCTTTGGACTGAGACAGAATATTTCAAAATTTTAATTCAAATCATTTATCAAGAAATCCTATTGGAAGTTTAAGTTTACTCCTCCTTATAATAACATTTTCTCCCAAAAAACAGTCTTTTAAGTTCAAAGACTTTTCACCCTTCTAAAGTAGATTGCACAAAGTTTTTTGAAGCAAAAAGCAGCACAGTAAAAATGTTTTCATATCCATGCATGCCATTCCTACATTAGTTTGGCATATGCCTTGTGAACATCTCAGAACAGTGTACAGTTTTTTTCCTCACCTGCAGTCTGAGCGCTATGTTTAATATGAAATTTATCATTCTCTGTCCAATCTACTTCCAGCTAGGATGACAGCCAAGAATGACAGAATGCCAGTGCAAAGCACAACAAAATAAACATAAGATGCAGCTGTACATGCCTAGCCATGGCCTTCTTGCACCTGCAAGGCAGTAATGATGAGATAGCAGTTTTCCAGAGTTTTGTCCTCCTCAGCAACAGAATGTGACTCCAACTGTTAATCATAACTTCTCTCTGTTCTGCTATAAGGATGTCTAAAGTATGGAAGTCTACACAGATGCCAAAGAGAACATTCATCCAGGATGAATGGTATTTTACATCTCTCTAGCAATATAACAATGTTTTGATTTACAGGAAAAATCAGGTCCTAATCCCACTTCACATCGAGGAGTTAAACAAATGTAACATGAATATAATGCACAGGGCTCTAGCTGCATTAAAAGCATTATTTTATCATAAATCCTTGAACACGGTAATGGAAGAAGAGTAAGGGAAGTTTTTCTCCCACTGTCAAATTGACCAGTAAGACTGACAAATTGAAAATAAAATCCTGCTTAACCCCAGCCAGCAACTAAGCACCACACAGTTGTTCACTCACTTCCCGCTCCCCAGTGGGATGGGGGAGAGAACTGGAAAAAAAGTAGAACTCGTGGGTTGAGATAAGAACAGTTTAAGAGAACAGAAAAGAAGAAACTAATAACGATAGTAATAACAATACTAAAATGACAATAATCATAATAAAAGGATTGGAATATAGAAAGCAAGTGATGCACAATGCAATTGCTCACCACCAGCTGACCGATGCCCAGTTAGTTCCCAAGCAGCGATTCCTCCCTGCCCAACTCCCCCCAGTTTATATACTGGGCATGACATCACATGGTATGGAATACCCCTTTGGCCAGTTTGGGTCAGCTGCCCTGGCTGTGTCCCCTCCCAACTTCTTGTGCCCCTCCAGCCTTCTTGCTGGCTGGGCATGAGAAGCTGAAAAATCCTTGACTTAGTCTAAACATTACTTAGCAACAACTGAAAACATCAGTGTGTTACCAACATTCTTTTCATACTGAACCCAAACACTACACCAGCTACTAGAAAGAAAAGTAACTCTATCCCAGCCAAAACCAGGACAATCATCTACCTTCTCTCAGCTGAAAATAAATTACAGTGTAAATGCAGTGCTGGAGTGGCTAATCATGCACGACATTTCTACCAGCTTTTATGCAGAGAACAGAAGATACAGAGACACCTTATCCCCCTGCAGTTTATAAATACACTGTAAAAGATTCAGTGAAAGTGTAATTAAGAGGTTATTTTTGTCTTAATTCTCTGGATGTGCACACAATAGATGATGCTGCAGTTTTGTAAAAACATTAAAAAAATATGTGGATCTACAAAGACAGTTAAGGATTTACTTTATACTGCATCTTGCAAAGCACAAACATCATCCATTACAGTATCTATCTTTCATGCTGTAGGCATTTATAAAGGCAAGAGAAGACATACACTCTGCTTACTGTTTTCAGTCTAAACGTACATAAATAATCTGTCAAATAACCACATGGGTAAGAGAAAAAAAATTTTTTAGGCATAAAGCGCCAGCCTGAGTCTCAGAATATATATGTACATGCACACAGATACATATGTACTACCACAACTGGTTGCACAAACTTTAGAAATTATAATGACAAGTTCTGTCACACAGTAAAACTATTAGGTTAAAATAAATACAGTACATGTTGTTCATTGCTACTTTACCCAATTCGAACCTTCCAGACCCATGACAGAGAACAATGCAGAGAGATTGATATTTAAATAAATTAGAAGAAAAAAGAAAGAAACCACTTTGCTGAAATTGACTGGAATTCTACCAAGAACTGTACAAGTCTTAACAGTTGTTTAAGATTCAGCTTTAGAAGATGACAATGAAGGTTGTATTGGGTATACGTGTCTGCACGAGGGTGACTGTTGAAGGATTCAGTCTGCCTCTTTGGAGAATCAGAAGAGTAAACACAAGTACACACAGTACTTTTTTGCTCTGATATTTTTAAAGCTACCAAATTTTTTTATGCAAGAGACTTGACTCTCCCTCTTCCCACCCCCACCACACACAAAGCTCCAGAGTTACTGTATAGTTTGCACAGCACCAAATCCTGATACTTTTAAGCTAATGGCAAAACTCTCGCTAATATGAACAGGGACAAAATTTGGTCCATTAACAAGCTACAGCTGTAAACAAATAAAATGAGCGTGTCCTCGAAGTTCAAATGCCCCACAACTTGTTATTTTTCATTTCAGTGGGCAGTCATCTGGAGAAACTACACTGGATTGTCTCAGTCTGCTAAGTAAACAAACAAAAATTTTAAAACAGTAATGCCAAAAGAGCCATACGTCCTTCAAGTTTGGAAATTCAGAAGATTCTCTCCTGTAGCCAAGTGCTACTCAGCACCAGCTGAGATCAGAAAATCTTTGACAGCAGGTCACTGATGGTGTATAGCCCAGCCCCAGCCAAAGTTAAAGCAGCTCTCAACTGCTTTTAACCTAGTATCAGTCGGAGCACGGGTTCCAAACATACATTGTCCTTGACCCCCTAGGGAAAGCTAGGATGTCAACTGACAGCTCATCAACAACTTGACAGTAACAGTCTGTGTTCATATTCTAGTACCACAGAAAATGTGAAGTGATAGTGACGTTGCATTTACCCAGAGGTCAGAGTACATATGTACATAGTTATCACGGACTAATTGACATAGTATACATTTATATATTCTGTGAAAGCTAAGGTGCATTCGTGTGCATGTAAGCCTTAAATACTGAGGGAAAAATTTAGAGAAAGTTCTTATCAACCCATTTCCTACCAGTCTCAAAGCCAGAGTATCTGCTCTTTATCCAACTTGGCCCCTATATAGAGATGGCAGCCGCGTAGAGAAGAAGTGACTCACAAGCAAAGGGAAGCTGACTACCTCCAAAGGTAACACAATATAAACAAAACGCTCCAAAGAATCCAGTCCCGCTACAGCAAGACTGAATGAAACAAACTTCAACCCATCCTGTTTTTCTTTGCCTAACCTGTAGATTGCACATTGCTAAAGGGTATTTGCTGTTTAAAACTTCTTAAGAGTTGCTAGGCACAAGAATGAAGAGTTACAGCAGAGTCTGAACCCTTATTTGAAAGGTTTTGTTTTTCTAAGTACTTACTCAGTGCTGACAAATCTATTGGCTGCTTAGAGTGACCTTAGTGGGTCTATTTCTGGATAGTATAAACGTGATTCAGTGCTTTTCTCCAGGAAACAATGAGTCACTAAAGATCCTAAAATGGCATAAAGTAAGGAAATCGGAATACTGAAAGAATTCTTCATTAAAAGCAGCACTGGATCGTATTGTGATCATTAGCTACCTAAATGTCATAACAGTCTATGTAAATTTCTAAAATTTAGAATAGGCAGGTGCCTGTAAAATGATTAAAACCTATAAAGACCAGCAGACTAAATTATCTGATATATCTGTCTTAAAATAATAAGTGTTTTGCATAGATTTCATTGCAGAAACTACTGCAGAAATTTTCTAGAACATCTCTAACATCGTGTTGTGCCAGTATGCAGAGCAGTTTGAGGAAAATAAACAGAATCTTGTTTCACAAAGGTATGTTTTGCCTTATCTTGGTTCTTCAAGGCATATTCTTCATATCTGAGTATGTTCTGTTGTCATATTAGCCATGTAGATGGAAAAGGGAAGTAAATATGGAACGATTCTTACACTTTCTCTTCCAACTCTTCATCCTTTTACAGTACACAAAAAAATCCAGTTCTTGGAATAAATTTGCAAGTATATTATACTGCTTCTTCCAATATTCTTTGGGAAACAACACTTTTTGTTAGACATTTCACACTATACTGAGTTTATAACTATTTATCGTGTGTGCATTCAGAATGTAAACTAATAAAATGTCTATTTTGGTCCATCAAATATCATAGGGTGCTTGCTCTACTGAAGAAATTAAATGCAGTTGAGCTGACTGCCTGATGGTTGATTAGGCTCACATTTTGCAATTTATTGAAACAAATAGAATCAGAAGGAAAGCATAAACAAATTAATTTTACTTCTAAGACCAACAAGTCTATACTGATAAAGTAGTAAAGCTATGGTAATATTAATTGCATAATTAAACTATAGTTGCAAAGTCTGATATTATTTTCAATTATTTGAAGGTATACCAAGCCTGGAATGGAGGCTAATAATTTTGACAAGCTTTGACACCAGTCATTTTCATTAATTGTTCAATAGCAAGCTTTGTTAGGCTTTCTGGGAAGTTGACCACTATGTGTTTCTTTTTTTCTCATTTTAAGGATGTCCTGGAAGAAAAAAAAATAAGAGGGGGAAAAAAAAAAAAAAAAAAAAAAAAAAGAGGGATTTACACTAAATCGAATTTTGCTTTTTGGAGTGAGATAGCTACACTGTTATCACTCTCTCTCTGGCTTTTGTGATGTATTCATCCTGCATCTGAAGTCATTAAACTTCGTCACTAATTTTCAATGAGCTTGGGATAGACCTTATTTCCCGAAGCAACAAACCCTGAAGCTCTTCACAGTCAAGAATGAAATTTGCAAGGATGGGACTGGTTTTTCACAGCAGGAAGCTTTTAAATTTTTTATCAGAGGAGACCCACAAGACAGACTTACTGCATTCAGAACAAGAGAGAAGATACATTTCAACAAACAAAAAAGAAAAATAGGAAACAGAAATTAAATGAAAATGATATGCACATAGAAAAAATGGAGACAAAAAGAGATGAACAAATGAAAGAAGAAGAAAACAAAACTTTAAGTGGCCTGTGAAAAGCAGAGAGAAGAACTATACTACAGGATCAGCGTGTACTTAAGCATTGTTGCTTTGAGTACTCTGAAACAATGCTGACCAATTAATTGACTTTTCACAGAATTACTGAATGGCTGAGGTAGAGAGTGACCTCTGGCTGTCATCTTGTCACCCACTTGCTCAAGCAGGTTCACCTAGAAAAGGTTGCCCAGGACCATGTCCAGACAGCTTTTTAATATCTCCAAAGATAGAGGCTCTACAACCTCTCTGGGAAACCTGTGCCGGTTCTCAGTCACCATTGGCTTTTCAAAAGAAATGTTTCTTTTCAAAATAAAATGGAGGAGAGTCTTCCTTAACGAAGGTATTGTTGAAATTGCTTCACGTGAATGAAAAAGAAAAGTTTCTTTTCAAAAGAAACAATTTTGACAAAAAGACGTTTTGAAACATTGCCACTGTAATCAAATTATTTTGTGTTTATATGAAAATTGATATTATAATTATGTCTTGAATTATTACTTTAAAGTCAGAAATTACATTAAAAAAAGCTTTGACTGGCACTGAATCATAGAACATCCCTCACTGTTGAGGTAATGACTACGAATTTTCAATATTACTTGAAAAAAAGAAAATGGTTAAAATGTTAAATATTAACATTTTTCATGAAAAGGCCACTGGCAAAGGAGAAAAAAAGTTCACAGGAAACATTCCGATCACCTCTACAGCAAGTCAAGGAATCACTCTCTTCACAACTCATGTCCACATTGTTCACTTTCAGCCTGACATGCACCTTTTCTCCAGGAAGTGTACTACTGCCCTGATGTACTACAAAAAGAACTTTTCAAGGGCTGAGAGTTGCCATGTATTCACTGTGGTTTTGTTTCCTTATTTTTTCATGGTCGTAGAGTCACTTCCACCATTTGAGTCCTCCTTAATATCTCATTTCCTTCAACATATTGGAAACAGTCCAATTCAATTGGTTTAGTCTCTTCATAGACAGCCTCCATGAAGAACATCTATGGAGGTTTGGCTTTATCCTACAGCCTCTGGAAATTTTGCAAACTACTAGAAGACTGGGGAGGGGGGGGAGGTTCTTATCCCCGCAGCTATAGAGAGTATTTCAGTTCTTGTTCATATTATCCTTTGGGTTAGCACACTGAATATATTGGCTTACATTAATTAGAATCGAAAACAGTAAGTGACAAACTCGTAATCAGCTCTTAGTATTTATGGAATGCCACAGGATTATAAGCAATTGTTGAAAATTAAGCGTACTTATCACATTGCTATTTCACAGTCTATCCTTTTCAGCTTTGTTGGCTCTTATCACACCTGAGTTCTTCCTAAAGAATATTTGCTGATCTTCACACAAGATGGGTGTGAGAGACATGAATTACAAAATTAGTCAAACTGCCCAATAATCTGTCCAGAACAGGATGGGAGATAAATACCACTTCCTTAATGCAAGCATTGTTGAAACTGCTTCATGCAAAGGACCAAATTAAAGCAAACTCCTAAGAAAGTTCATTTTCAGGCAATTCTGCAAATTATTGCTGATGACTATGTAAGTTTCTCCTGGCTGCAGATTTAGTTAATACCAATGTATATGATAAACTAGGTGTGGTACCACAAGACAACGAAGTTCAAACAAGGCTATGTGGCAAGAAGACATACAGTTCTTTTTCACCTTTCTCATTTATGTACCAATAGCTTTAACTCTAAGGCAATGTTACATTTTTGTTAGATGGTTAGGGTTAGTATGAAATAGTGGGATTCAGAAAATAAATTAATGGATCTCTTACTGAATCCTTTTGACTGAAACGAATGAATACATTTCTTACTGTGATTCGTCCCAAAATTTAGAGAAAAGAGTAGTGTGAAAACCTAGACCTCTCCATATAAAAATCTCTGTAAAAGAAAAGATTAAATCTCTGGCTGATGTTAATAGGCCTGACTGTCACTCTGTTACACCAGTTTTATGCAGATTTCACAAAACTAATAAGCTGACACCACAACACAAATATGTAGATTTAAACTTAAGATTTAAGAAGATATTTCTAAAACACTGAACTCTCTTCTGCTTACAAACTGTCTATGGTCAGCAGCAAACTTGTGAAATAAAACTTCAGTATGGTATTAGAAATAGGTCCTATGTTGATTACTCATGTAATTCATCAGCAAACAGAAAGAAGGCTATACTGATATCATGAAGATAGCTAAGCATATATTTAAGGCTTTAAATCTAACATTTATAATCTGTCCTGCCTTTTTAAAAATACAGTCATATAAGCTCAGGGCCAAATACCACTCATCTGAGATCTTACAAGCAGTCCCTTTTCTCCCCTTAGCTTTGGTTTCCATGTGGTCCCACTTTTCACATAATGTCATGTCCATGCCACTCAGGAACCATTTAATGAGACGGTTGGTTTTATTTGTCAGAAAATACTGGATTGTGCTGCTTTTTAAGAATTTTTTTTTTTTTTCAATTTACTAAAGGTAAAAGTCAGTGAATAACCCATGTGTGGTCATACAGAAAGATACCTATCTGCAGAGTGGGGAGAAAAGCACCTGGTTGGTACAACCAAGGCTGGTTCTAGGGGCGGACAAAGCAGGTTCTGGCCTGGTGCTATGGAGTGATGGGAGCAACACACCACTAAGGGCCCAGGGCCCAAGCCCCCTCCACCACAGCCCTAGCTGAATCTCTCCCCGCTCTTGCCTTTGCCACCAGGGAGGGAAAAGCTACGAGTGAAACAGGAGCTCATCAAGGAGGTGGGATTGAAAGAAAAGACTTCTTCCACCTTCAAAAGTTACCCTCCCACTCCATCCCTCAGCACTAGCATGAATATGTCAGGCCCTATCTTTCCCCTTGTCCCTCTGCTTCCCTCAGGATAGCCAGGAAAAAAAGTATTTTAAAAGTCTTGGGCTACCTTAGAGCAATCCCCCTTGAACTATGGAGTTCAAATCCCCATTGCACCATATTCTGGCTATACCCTCTCACTCATATGTTGAAAATATCAGCCTGATGTAATATAAAAAATATTTAGCACCTTGAAAATATTCACAACATATGAAAAATATTTTTGTTTGCTTTCATTTACCAGTGGTCCTGCATTATCTCACTTATTTCATTGCTTGTTTAATTTAGCACAGCAAAACACATCTTACAGGTTGGAACACACTAGTCATTTCAAACAAACATTCCATTACGTAAGCTAAGGATTGGATTCTCACAAGTAAGTCTTCTATTTAAGATTAAGCATTTGCATGTTTGTTTATTCAAAATTCATGTTCAATTTCAAATGCCTAAATTTGTGAAGGAAAACTTTTTCTCCAACTATGATAAGGAATACCTTCTTCACTGACAAGTAGATAGAAAAAGCTTAATATTTTTGCCACTATTTCTCTGACCTGTGTCTCAAATTCAGAGTAACTGTCAAAAAATTATTTCACCACATGCAAAATCCCACTTAAGTTGCAGTAACCATCTTACTTTACTGTACTGCTTATCTGCTTACCTGCTGTTAAAAGAAAGGTTTTTCTAACCTAATCCTCTCATCTTTGAATCACGACAGAATATGAAGCCTCAAACCAGTCAGTTGAAAACCTGGAATAATTTATAATTGGAAAAGCTTCTCTGCATACATCATTTTCTCCTTAGAGATCAAGGAAAGACAGGCAGAAAACTAGCTTCGCTTCTAACAAATTATGCCCAAACTAACAGAACTCAAATGATCTCTCTATGGAGCACATAGGTAGCTGTGTTGGTTCCCTTACAAACATTTCTGGAGTGAAGTAGACAGAAGATTTTGTAACAAGGAACCTAACATTTCCTAAAACATTGGTGCATGTTTTTGCAAAACCAAAAAATATGGAATAAAGATATCAACAGAAACACTATTTGTTAAAACAAGCTTATATTCAATCGCTGTGTCATTTTCTAAGAATAGGTGTGACAATAACAGACGTTGAAAATGGCAGCAGAAATCAACTGGAGGTGTGATTAGGCAGTTACGAAAGATTTCCCCATAGATTTGGAATTTAAATAAAGGGTTTTCCTTTAAGGAAAAAGCTACCACAACATAGTTATATAAGCAGGTTTATTAAAATTATGTTTAACATTTCCCAAATATCTATCATCCTAGATAAATGTTCTTGATCTGTTAAAATTCACAGAGGCTCCAGAGAAGACTGAGCTCCCAATTTGTTCTAAGCACACAGTGAAAGAAAGTCCTTCTCTAAAGAGATCAATCTCTGTAGGAGAGAGGGCAGGATACGGGTCAGGATCCTCACCCTACCCCACTTACATATATTAAGAAAAACAGATGCACTGTGAAATCAAGTGACTTACAAAACATGACAGCTGTGGTGTCTTGAGACATTGATTCCAGTGCCTAGAGTTTGGGTAAGAAGCCCCTGATATTCCTGTGCCTGAGCCCTCATTCCTCCCCTTGCATTTCAGTTCCCTCCTCTTAGCTGCAGTGATGCAGCTGTTTCTGAAGCCAAACTGTAAATCAGATGATTGAAATGATCCAGACTAAAAATAACTTGGTTTGTGTTTGGAACATGTCTGAAAGGTCTTTATAGGTTTGATGGTACTGGAAGGGGAAGAAAAAGCTTTTACTGGAAATGTGACCTATCTAAATTTTAACTGGACAATTCATAACCAGAATATTTCTGCATTTCACAGTTGTATTACAGTTCCCCTCCAGCCCTAAGGCTTTCTATAAAACAGAGGGAGGATAACTAATTCAATTGACCATCACTTCTCTATTCTGCACAGCCTAATCTGGTCTGACACAGCTACAACGGATGTCCTTAGACAAGTGTTAATCTACTCAATCCCATTTTTAGTATTCTTTCTGATAGCAATATCATTTTCATATCTCTGACTATAAGGGCTACAGTAATGTCACACATTTTAAGCATGAAACATGCTAGAGAGATATCTATATTTTAGGCCAAAAATCAGTTCTGCAGATCTCTTGGGGCAGAACTGATACTACCCAGATGTTTTGGGTGTTGATCAGCAAGAGCAGCAGGTCCCAATGGAATTCTAAAAATGCAAAATGGGAACACAGAAAAACCCAAATCTACAGTATCAGCCGTTATGTCACTGGGAATTTTTACATTCTTCATCCAAAATGCATAAACTCAGAAAAATTATTTAACTGCTAACTTACAGCAAACTTGTTTAACTAAAATTCCAATCTTATAAGCCTCCCTTTCTAACCTAGGGATGATTTCATAGCCTCCTGCTTCACTGGGTTTAAGATTCCCTTGGTTGTAAAGATTTCTCTAAGCTGCTTCCCTTCATGAGCAGTAGATTGCAGTGGAATAATTTCTCTGCAGTATTTTCTTAGTGAAAAGGTCTGCAAATTGCTTTTTCACCCTTCACCCTCCCTTTCAAGATACAAATTCAAAATAAACAAGCCAGACTGTCACTGAATGTATGTACATCTTGTTCCTCAAGTGGCTTTATAATAAGGCAACATAAATAAACTATTAGACTTGCATTAATAATAAAACCTTCATGACAAGCTCACAGAAGCTTTGGGGGGTTTCATAAAAATTCAAATAAAACCCCTCAAAAATTTAAAGAAAGAACACACTTTACTGAACTGGGAAACCTGAGAAGATTGAAAGTATTTCCTCCCTCTTAAACTAAAGGAAGTAGTTAGAACTCTTGTTCTATGGGAATCCCAAAGAACAAAACATTTCACTACGATATTCTTAACATTGTAGTATTTTTACAAATCTGCTTGTGCTATGTATGCTCCATACTTAAAATATTTCATCCTTCCACTATACCATAGGAAAGAGTACAATTTCAGTGGACACCAGGACTCAAACTATTAAAACATTTCATACATTTAAAGAAATTTCTTAAATGACACCTTGAAATGAAGCCCAAAGGTAGAATACATTCCCACAAGAAAAAGTACCTATAACTGTCAGTTGCATTCTGCTGAACTTCCTGACTGCAGCCTAGAGAGTTGATAAAATCTGTTAACGAAATGCCTGTTTTCAAGCTAAACAGCTATGACAACAAAATGCTTGGAGATATTTTCAATATACATGACATCTTTCTTCACAAATAGATCTATTCATACTCAAAAGCAAAAAAACATCTAGTACTGGATGACTTTGCATCAGATATTTTATTTTAAAGAAAATGTAAAATGCAAATTAAGTTTCTACGTTATTATGCATAAGATTTTCTTAATGTAAAAGACATCCCAATTTTATATAGCTCTGAGCATCATCCTAGAAAAAGTGCATTGAAAATTGGCACTCTGTCCTACTGTCCACTAACCTAGCTCTCACTGTGATTTTGGCCAAGTCATTTTCTTTTTTTCTTTCTCAAAGAGTGACTGAACCTTCCTACTTACACAAATGAGATTATAATAAACAAATGTTTACACACAGTCACACAAAGAACTGGTGTGACTTAGTGTAGCATTTGGAAAGCCATTTGTAGTTTTAGACCACCAGCGAATGCTAAGTCCCATTTTTTGTATGTAATATAAAGTAGTGACCTACAGTAATTGAGAAGAGAAATATGTGCGGCCACAGCTGTGAGCACCCACTGTTTCAAAAATATTGTATGCCATAAATAACTGGCACTTTGCATCTTTACGACCTACTTTATTTCACTTGATATTCAGAATGGTTCTTTGTCTCAAAAAGAGCATGTGTATGTAACTTGTAGTTTGCTGAAATATCTTCCAATTGCAACAGCCTGTAAGTGGTCCGAATTTGACAACTTTTACAACATGACAACTTACTAAATTGGAATACCCTAGTCATTTCAAACAAACATTCAATTACATAAACTAAGGATTGGATTCTTACAAGTTTTCTATTTAAAACTCAGCATTTGAATGTTTATTAATCTTAGATTGGAACTTGGAGCTCTGACTGAACACCAAGTTGTCAATCCTTTGATACACAATAAAAAGCTCTTTAGTCTCTTCACTATTTGAACGGCAACAGCAAAACTGAAGATTTTGCTGGGATTATTCCTTCAACTCTTCTTTGAGATTAGAAAGTTATTTCAAAACTTGCTTATAATTTTTTTTCAAAAATCCGTATTCCTCTCTACAAAGCTAACATACATTCCATTAAGAGAATGTTGATTTTGTTTGAAAGTTGATTTCACTTGAAATATCTCTCCCAGTAAAGACTGATCCCTCTCTTGTCAGAGAAATTCTATACTGATAACATTTTATGGGTTTTTTTCATTGTTAATCAGGGAAATTATTGCAACTATATCAGCTGTCTTATAAAAAAAGAAATATCTATAGCTTGTGGGGATACATATCCTTTTTGGCATATCCCAACCTATTCCAGACCCAAAGTACTACAAAGTCATCCCATCCAAGCCCTCTAAAGGACACTGAGGTCTATGCATCCCTTTTTGCAAGCCAGGAAAGCAGGTACTAGAGAGGTACTCAGTGCTAGAGACTACTTTTGTCAATAAACGTTTAGCATTTGTCATAATTCCAGTTGTTCAGATTGAACTCTGCTCCCAGACCAGCATAAACAGGAGTCAAACCCCAATTTAACAGCATTGACAAATTGCAGACCATCAGAAGAAGCTGACTCCTGGCTGCATTCACACTGGGAAATTCAAGTATGCTTGACACACTATCTTGTTGGTACAGAATTAGCCCTAGTTTGTGATACTAAGAGTTTTAATCCATGAGGAGAGTCTCAGCCCATGAAAAGATGACTGTGTTCTGGATGAGTTTAAAAAGATTATCAGGAACACATTTCTTCTAGCTAGATAACCTCTGAAATAAGTAGAGAATTCCAAGATGAAAAGATTACAGTTCTCATTTCATGGAATATCAAAGTAAGGGAGAAATTAACATCCTGCTACTTACTTGCCTGTCACCAAATTCTATTTTGACATATTTCTTGGTTATGAAAATCTTGTAAATAATCCAGATAGTAATCCAAACTCCTGCAACTGCTTTCAAAAGTTTAAGGACTCTGTACCATACTACAAGGAGTTTCTCAAAAGGCTGCTGAATTTTACATTTCAAGCCTTCTGGAATAGAAATGTAATCCTTTACAATATTTAGTATTTTTTTCATTTTGCCCCAAGGTTCTGAAGGGTGTAGCAAATATAGACGTGGAAAGGCCTTTCACACACTTTCCTTCGTTTTGCTAGTGAACTGCCTCATTTAGCTTTCTCTTTTACTGACAAGTCCCAGTAGTCAACCCTATACCCCATTAATAAATTTGCTGCTGTTTCTGCAATATCATTAGATGCCAGTAATTGCCCAATTTATAGCAGTAGGTCCCCTAAAATACTGTGAACCTTACTGGTATCTAATTATTTACCTGAAGCCAAATTGTACTGTTAAACCCATGAAAACATTTTTCCAGTACTAATTTTCACTGTAGGTATTTGCTATGGCCAATAACCAAGCTGCTGATCTTTAGTTCCCCTCCCCACTATCAATTATTTGTACTCTCTAGGACATGAAAGGCTGTGATTTAGAGGCAAGGGGAGCATATTAAATATATGCAGAAAACCTGTTTTTAAAGCCTGTACTCACACCAGTACTCTACATCCAAGCGTTATTTTAATCAGGTGAGAAAAACAGAAGAAGAAGGAGGTTTGTGTGACCAATTAGAACTAACCAACACTATTCAAATATTAAATAAGTAATAGTTAGTATGCACTGAAAAGTTTGCAAACCAGAACTTATTCCTAGATATTGGTAATTATTATTGAAAGACTGCTAGTTTCAAGAAAGTACTGCATTCCTACACAAAGTGCAAAAAAGAAAAATGTTAAATTAGTTAGCTATAGGATAAGATATGAATTATTTATTAAGCTTGATTCATGTGCATAAATCTTCACAGTCAAGCATGCAAATCAGATCAGGTAATTCCACACAATCATATGATTACTAATTTCATATGCAATTACTTCATCGGTGTCTGTAGTTGAAGTATTTAGAAGTACAAATTTGATATATTCTTGTTTACATATTTTACAGACAGCTAATACATTTTTAGAGTCTATGTAGATACTTAATATAGGGTTTTAATACCCAATTTTTATACTTCAGATATTACGATAAGGCCATATGCTCCTAAGAAAAGTTTTCATCTAACTGTAGAAGAGTACTTGCAACTTCTATCTTTCTTTGGTTTGTAAGGCATAAATGGCAGTGTGTTACAAATTAGAGGGATTTTTGTTAATGTCAGATAACATGTTTCAATATTCATTTCAGAGAGGGTGGATAGCAAATGCAGAATAGCCTTTTATTTAAGTCCTAACAATTGCTACCATTAAGACTTAAGTACAATCAAATTGGTGCTGCTATATTTGATAGATTGCTGACAAAATTTTCTTCTGAAATGTTCTTTTAGCTTCCTGTGTGGGTAGAAACTTAAGAAAACTGTATTCAATATTCAGAATTTCTGCCGATCGTTATATTCAACAGTCTGTTCTTATTTGCAGTTTCTATGACTACTGGAGCAGCACTAATTTCTTCAAATTGAAAGGAAATAGAATCTAATTTGTATACTAAACAAGAACATGCACAATTTTCTTTGAAAGCTATTCAAGCAGAAAGAGCATATGTATATATACACACACACACACGTATCTCCATTTTAATGCAAAAACACAGGCATATATATTCATTTTCAAAAATTTAACCAAGCAGAGAAAAGCACAATCAATTTTAACCACATTTCTTTTAATGTAATATTAGGAAATTTTAGCCTGTATTGAAAGAATTCTACTTTTACCTTTTCCAAATGTTCACTACAAGCCATGTGATTAATTTTTTTTTTTTAGTGGGACAAAATAATACACTAAAAAGAAGAGCATAAATACTGTTTCTTTCTCAAAGACTTTCCTATGCACCCTATATGCTTTCAGCTTACAAGGTTTAGGATCTTTTTTTTTCCTGTATCACTTACACCTGTTATTTAATTTGAATTCCCTAATCTAACACAAGGAAGCACTAATATACATGCAGAGGTTGTGAGATTATGACTCATTGTATTGGTTTCAATGGCACTACTCATACATTTGTGTAATGTCTTTTCTAGTAACTCCAGTTACTACATAAATATATTGTCGTCTTAGCCACAAGAAGTCTAATGACACCAGAAAAGCACACTGCCAAAACAAGCAAAATTCATCATACCCACTGAAGGTATTTCTAATTGAAAAAACTAGTTATTTTTTATGCTGTTCCTATATTTTTACTTGGATTTCATCTATCAGCTTTTAAAAATAGATTTAATTTTACTGCATTTTAAGCATGCACCTACTGGTTTTGTATTCAAAAGAATCCCTCAGACAAAGAAAATTTTAGGTACAAAAAATTATCCCTTCGATAAGCCTCATTGCTGTGCAACTGGGCAGCCACACAGCCCCTACCAGACAGGCAGCCAGCACACAAGACAACTTGCAGTACAGGACAGCCTGCACAGCTGCTAGTTAGGAAACTCTGAGTTCTGGATAATGACAGAACCTCCCAGCCAACCAGCTTGACATCCTTGTTTCATGCCAGCTGGCTCACCTGTCCAGGTTCCCTTCAAATACTGATGAATTGACATAAAATACATGCCTGTTAAATCAACATTTTTCAAGGCACTGCTGTTCTGCCAGAAAAATCGTAACTGGGTTTAAAATTAAGTACTGGAAAATAAATTAGGATTTCATTTTCTGATTTAAATCAAAACATTAGTGAATCCATCCTTTTTCCTCTAGTAATTCTCTCATCCCAGTTTTCCTTTGTGTCAAATTACTTCTTTTCTTTGAAAAGCCCTTCAGAGGGAGCAGGAAATATAAAAAACGTATTCTAGGGCACAGTGGAGGAATGTTCTCTAGTTTTCATTTCTTTCAGTGAACACCCTATATTAAACATCATTCTACAATCTTGAGTCTGACCGTGTACTTCCATATATATCTTAAGACACACAAAAAGCTTTCCTGGCTAACAGCGAAAGTCATTTTCTCCTTTGTCAACCCCTAAACTACCAATTTCACGCGTCAGTTGGGCAGCTATGTGGAGACAGCCTTTCTTACCTTTTGGTTGTCCTGAGGAAGAGAAATGAGAAGGCCAGTCATCTCAAGAAAATACAGTCATACTATATTTGGAATCACTGCTTGACAGAATGGAACACTTCAGGTTCAATCAGTTGTTCTGACATTGCTTATAACACAGGTCTGGGCAAACTAAAGGCAAATAAAACATTTTATTTTTAAGAACAGATAACAATCATCACATTAGCTGGGAAACAAAGAAAGGGAAAAATCACACGTTTTACAAGCACTTATAGGTGGGCTTAAGTTAGATCACCAGCCTTCTCTTACCCTGCAAAATTTAGTTAATATGCTAACAGATACTTCACATAATTCCTAGCTGAAGGCTGTAATATACATCCAGTCCTATGCCTTCCACCTACATTAATGGAAAACAGTTCAGACCAAACAGCCTAAATTTTACCTATTTTTGGTAGAATTAAAATAAAATTTCTCTGCCTTCCATTCTTCTCCCTCTCCCATCTCCCCATCATTTAGTATCCAGAAACCTGAGCAGGCTTTATGATTGCAGTCCATCTTTTTCAGTCATGTGCCACCTTCCACTTTGGGGATGGCAAGATAACATTGGTCTGAACTATTTTTTTCCTCTGTCTGCTCTGATGGACAGAAAAGTTGGTGAGTGCATGGGAGAAACCAGTTTTCTCTTTACTTTATGTTCATCCATCAGTCTTATTCCAACTAAGATGGAAAAGCAGTATTTGGTAAGAACTGTCCATATACAGTCTTGCCACTTCTGTAAGTGCTTAGAGAAGAAACTCTCTATAATTGACATTTGTAACCACAGTGTGGTTCACTACAACCTCTATAGACTCTGAAGTATTTTTTTCTGACAAAAACAGAAATAAAGCTTAAGCAACGAAATTTCCCTTTTTTACAGTTTAAGTAGCAATATATTGTCATGCTGCTATCAAGAACAATCAGAATATATAATATCTGCACATGATGACTAAGTTCATATGGCCATTAAAACTTAAATATTAATTTTTTCCCCATATAATTCATACAAGTCAGAGTAAAATTCACACCTTTCAAAATATTTGCTTAAGCTTTTGAGCCTCAATCCAGCAAACACGTTTACAACATAGGAACTGTCCCATTTATTTTAATTATACATGTTAAACATCTTTTCTTGGATTGGAAACTTGGGCTTGTAACTTACTTTTGTCATCAACATCCATTTCACTAGTTATCAAATAGCTCTTGAATCTGGCAATTCTTTAGAGAATGAATCAGATAAAGATAATCACTTGCTCTGGGAAAGAACAAGGCTGCTGGGTTTGCCTGTATCACGTGTAATACATGAACCCAGTTAACATCATTCTGATATTATGTTTCCAAGATACACACATTGTGCTAGCATAGGCTTATCTCTGGCTCAAGGCCTAAATGTAATTATGGCTCCAGGGTAGAAATGGAAGAGTTTTTCTTCAAGCATTGCAACTGTAATGCAGGCTGCCAACTGAAGAGGAAGGTAGGAATCTTGACAGATACGAAATGCAAGAACTTACCAGGCAATAATGGCATATCGTAAGCATGTCATGTGGTTTGTTTGTATAACAGCTAATGGAAGTTTTTACACAACAAAATCCATCCCTCAGGAGTCAAAAAGAATAAAACTGACTCCTGACTAGAATTTGCTGTTTTACTTAGAAATCTAAATAATAAGCTAATGTGAAAAGCACATATGTCATTAATTACAGTTAAAATAACTAAGTACGGAATTTGCTTTTCAGAAGCATCTATTTAAGGTGATGTTATGCTTTAGTCTCAAAAACCTTAAAATTCTCCCCATTTCATCAAAAAACTTAATATTGGAATTTCATAGGCAGGGAAACCTATGATTGTCCAGGAGAGGCAAAGAAACAAAATGAAATGCAAAGAAAGAAACAGTAAATGGAGCTGTAAAATTAACCAGTCAAATGGTTTATGTTAGGATAAACAATTTTGCTCAATAGGGACTCAAAATGGTAGATGACTTTAGTTGACACAAATATTGTTCTAAATATATTTCAAGAGCATTAAGTGTTTCCTGTGAATCTTTGTTTCCACGTGGCAGACCTTCATCTAAATCACAGCATCGTGGGTGAGCACCCTGTGCTCCCTACACCTACTGCTGAACCATATGTATTATATGGTTTTTCCTGCAGTGCAACGCGAGGTGAATACCAGAAACAACTGCACCCCAAGAACTTTACATCCTGCAAATATGCAGGATTCTTCCTTCTCCCACCCATTGACCCACCTCACCGACAGAAACACCAAGAAGGGGATTTAATAGAGCTCTACACCACAGTGCTGACTGTTGTAGATTTTATGAAAATTAGACTCTTTACCACATATGACTTTGTAAGTTAGCCACTATGCCACCACATAGCTTTTACACAGCTACAGATGAGTTCTGAGTCTCAGTGAAAGACAAGGAGATACAAGGTCATTGCCAATGTCACTTTGGAAGATGAGATTTAAACTGTTACTTCAATGCTTTAACATAACATCTGACAATCACAGGTTCATAATGTGTATACACCACTATGAATCTTAAAATTAAGACAGAATTTTATTGTAGACAGTTGACTTAAGACAGCTTATCATCAACATCTTGAAAGGGGTAGAGAACAAAACACGAAGCATCCTCAGAATTCCAGCTTTCTAATCTTAATAGGCTTTTCTTATGAAGAAAGTCTGTTTTAACATATTTACTTTAAAATGTCTTAGCAAAGAAAAATTGGATGAAAACTATTATCTGGAGTGACATCATCAAATCTGGCTCCAAACAAATCCATCCACTTCATCTAGTCCTACTGAAACATTTATTATTGCTCTGAACATGAGAAAAGGAATTCCTGATTAAGGGAACCCCCAGCATAAAGTATTACAGAGAGCAGAAAGATCTTGAAAATCCAAAATATGGATTATAACCCCACACAGTAAGTTCATAAATTGATGGGGCCCACTCCTGCATGAACAGTGTATTTCATCAGTTGAGAGAGGTTGTCATCTACTGTATCTGAATAATTCAGTGTGCAAAACTAACTCATGAATGATGGTGGTGGGATTATGCTGTTTTGAATTATTGCATGGGAGAATCCATTAATTTACCCAACTGCAGTGGAGAATAGTTATTGCTAGTCTATTTAGGAAAAAATCTAATTCAAAATCTAGAAGTCACAAGACTTTACAGCTACTACATCTGACTTAATTTCCTTAATCTCCCAAGTTCCGCATACTGAGTAAACCAAAGCACAAGAAGGTTTCTTATAATTAACTTTTGATATTTCAGCAGCTAGGTTACAATCTGTTACAACCTTTTTATGCCGTTTGGTTTTATGTTATGATTATGCTTGCCGCTTCTACTATTGTCTATATACTGAACTCCGTGTCCTTTATATGTTTTCAGAGACAAATGATTCAGTATTATTGACCTTCATGAGGTACAGAATAGAATGGTCACCAAATCACGCAGAATACTTACTGTTTGAGGCCAACAGGTTCACTCTTTGATGAATTATTCCAGCTCCAATGATGTATCAAAACCAATCTGTTTGCTATTTTTGGTTAAAAAGACACCATCCCTTGGCTATCACAGTTACAGAGTGACTGAAGAGGAGCATGTTTGACGTTTTGATGATAAAGATGAAAACTGCAAGCAGGAAAACAGAAAACAAAACAGAACTTCAGTTAAAATGCTAGGTTTCATTTCCATTTCACACTATGATTATATTACTGGTCCTGAATGTGTCATTTCTGCTTCTTCCCTCCTTTCTTCTTTCTTTTATTTTTTGGGGCCTGATTGCCCCAAGAGCTATTTTTAACAAGACACTTGCTCCAGCTTCTCTTCCCAGGAGTCTGTTTAACAACATTAACAATAACAAGCAAAAAGCAGTGGAGTGTTGTAATCATAATACACACAGGGTGAGACAGAGACAAAGTCTCAATGATAAATCCTTGAACTGAAGGAATCCACAAGTGCCTGCCCAGGTTTCCTTCCTGTGATCATTATACACTAAATATATTAATAAAAATGAATGACCAGTAAATGTCTTTAAGTAACCAAGAAAATTTCAAACCTACCCAGAGACTCTCTTCATTAGGATATGATTGAGGCATCTGTAAGGTTTTGAAGGATTTCTTATTCTAAATCACAAAATATTTCATGAATCAACCTTCTAGCCATAAGAATCAAGATAGGACCAAATTAAATTTCATTAGTCATCTTTTGTCATGAATAAGCATATTTTAAAATGCACTGCTCTTTCTAAATTAAGAATGAGCATGAGTTTTCTTCTTATTTTTGTCCAAAATCCTATGGTTCCTCTATAATAAACGCAACAAGAACTAAGTAATTTGTATTTTCTGTGCTCCCAGAGAATTTCCCTAACGTAGACGACATTTAATTAGCCATAATCAGCTAGGTTTAACATTGAAAGACATTTCTGTTTAGTTAATTTATGTATCGATAGAGTATAGTAAAGTTAGCTGGTTAAACTGTGCAAAGGAATAAGAGATGCTGAATGTCTGTTATTTTAAATGCTTATTATTGCTCAGTGCTGAGCTACCACCCATCTTCTGCAGGCTTTTCTTAGCATACCTATAAACTCAACTTCTGCTGTGATGCAGTTTGGATCCTAGATGATGGCAGGGCAGTGATGTTTCAACTTTGTCAGATAGAATCAGGTGAGAAATAGTTTGATGTTCCAAAGGACCTCTAACATGTAAGATGGTAAAGAATAGACTGACAGTAAAAAACAAGGGAAGTGGTTTTCTTGTAATACTATAGTCAAGAAATTCCAAACTGCCCCCTTAACAAGTTTAGCACTATCTTCGTTCAAGAGAGATGAATAATTTTAGAATAACACCTCATGTCTGGCTCTATTATAGGTGTCAGAATGGCAAACTGCCTCACCCAAAATGGAAACCAGGACCACTCTTAGTGACAAATTAACTGAGGACTTCCAGGGGTTATTTAAAACATATTAGCATTCTCAATAAAAGTGATACTTAAAAATAGAGTAGAACTTCATGGATCTAACAAAGATGTTCAGAACAATTCCTTTTTTTAACTCTTTCTCAGGAATTTCTGAAGTTTACTTGATTATATATTCTCTACTATTAATCATGACATGGACAAAGAATGAAAACATTACTCCCTTTTATCGCCCCAGGACTCATCACTGAATCTCTGATTCAGTAATCTTCCGTGTCTTACTCCCAGATCTCCCAAAATTCCAGTTTCAGTTCAATTTTTAAAAAGGTTGACACTCTCAGTCAGGGGAAAAGAGATTCTAAATAATTCTACCATTTAAGCTTAAAGCATTTAGAGTTTGCCCTACTGCTGCTTTCCATGCTTTATATTCAGCTGCTGACCACTCATAATTAAAATACTCAGGCCTGTTGTGATTAAGTTAAATAGCTTCACTCTCAGACTACTGGCAGTTGCAAAGTATGCAGCAAGATTTTTTTTTTATTTCTAATTGAGCTTCTTAGTATGACTCACAGCTGTAGAATCAGAAAAGGAAACACTTAAAAAGACTGCATTTGTCAGGCTCCCTCTCCCCAAAGCAGCTATGTATCTAGGGATGAAGCTTACATACAGGAAAAGGACCTGGGGGTGCTGGTCGACAGCCGGCTGAATATGAGCCAGCAGTGTGCCCAGGTGGCCAAGGGGGCCAACGGCATCCTGGCCTGTATCAGAAATAGTGTGGCCGGCAGGAGCACGGAAGGGATCGTGCCCCTGTACTCAGCACTGGTGAGGCCACACCTTGAGTACTGTGTTCAGTTTTGGGCCCCTCATGACAAGAATGACATTGAGGTGCTGGAGCGTGTCCAGAGAAGGGCAACAAAGCTGGTGAGGGAGCACAAGTCTTATGAGCAGCGGCTGAGGGAACTGGGGTTGTTTAGTCTGGAGAAAAGGAGGCTGAGGGGAGACCTTATCGCTCTCTGTAACTGCCTGAAAGGAGGTTGTAGTGAGGTGAGAGTTGGTCTTTTTTCCCACGTAACAAGTAATAGGACAAGACAATCATAGAATTGTTTAGGTTGGAAAAGACCTTTAAGATCATCAAGTCCAACCATCAACCTAACACCACCATGCACACTAAACCATGTCCTGAAGGGCCTTGTCTACACGCTTTTTGAACACCTCCAGGATGATGACACCACCACTTCCCTGGGCAGCCTGTTCCAATGTCTGAGAACCCTCTCAGTAAAGAAATTTTTCCTAATATCCAACCTAAACCTCCCCTGCAGCAACTTGAGGCCATTTCCTCTCATCCTATCTCCAGCCACCTGACAGAAGAGACCAGCACCCACCTCACTACAACCCCCCTTCAGGCAGTTACAGAGAGCGATCAGGTCTCCCCTCAGCCTCCTCTTCTCCAGGCTAAACAGCCCCAGGTCCCTCAGCCGCTCCTCATAAGACTTGTGCTCCAGGCCCCTCACCAACTTGGTTGCCCTCCTCTGAACACGCTCCAACACCTCAATGTCTTTCCTGTAGTGAGGGGCCCAAAACTGAACACAGGACTCGAGGTGCGGCCTCACCAGTGCCGAGTACAGGGGAACAATCACTTCCCTGCTCCTGCCGGCCACACTATTTCTGATACAGGCCAGGATGCCATTGGCCTTCTTGGCCACCTGGGCACACTGCTGGCTCACATTCAGCCGGCTGTCGACCAGCACGCCCAGGTCTTTCTCTGCTGGGCAGCTTTCCAGCCACTCTTGCCCAAGCCTGTAGCGCTGCATGGGGTTGTTGTGACCGAAGTGCAGGACCCGGCACTTGGCCTTGTTGAACTTCGTACAGTTGGCCTCAGCCCATCAATCCAGCCTGTCCAGATCCCTCTGTAGAGCCTCCCTACCCTCAAGCAGATCGACCCTCGCTCCCAACTTGGTGTCATCTGCAAACTTACTGAGAGTGCGCTCAACCCCCTTGTCCAGATCACTGATAAAGATATTAAACAGAACTGGCTCCAAAACTGAGCCCTGGGGAACACCACTTGTGACTGGCTGCCAACTGGATTTAACTCCATTCACCACAACCCTCTGGGCTCGTCCATCCAGCCAGTTTTTACCCAGCAAAGAGTACACTTGTCTAAGCCATGAGCTGCCAGCTTCTCAAGGAGTATGCCATGAGAGACAGTGTCAAAGGCCTTACTAAAGTCCAGGTAGACAACATCCACAGCCTTTCCCTCATCCACTAGGTGGGTCACCTGGTCATAGAAGGAGATCAGGTTGGTCAAGCAGGACCTGCCATGTGAGTGCACTCAAGATGAACCACTCCATAATCTTCCCCGGCACCAAGGTCAGGCTGACAGGCCTGTAGTTCCCTGCATCCTCCCTCCGATCCTTCTTGTAAATGGGCATCATATTGGCAAGCAAGAGGAAGTGGCCTCAAGTCGTACCACATGAGGTTTAGATTGGATATCAGGAAAAATTTGTTCACTGAAAGGGTTATCAAGCATTGGAATAAGCTGCCTAGAGAAGTGGTTGAGTCACCATCCCTGGAGGTATTTAAAAGACATGTAGATGTGGCACTTAGGGACATGGTTTAGTGGTGGACTTGGCTGTGTGAGGTTAACAGTTGGACTCAATCTTAAAAGTCTTTTCCAACCTAAATGGTTCTATGTTTCTATATCTGCCCATCTCCTAAATATTTCCTTGAGTTCTCACTGGCAAGCTCAGTTGGAAAATGTCTACAGAGAACAAAAAATGGGTTTTGTCACACAGAAATGTTCAAGTTGTTTATTTTAAGAACCTGCAGTTCAGTAGGTTGTGCTTTTAAAGTCCTTTGCTGATAGTCCATAGAAGTTTATAAGAGCATTCACATTATTTCACTTCTTGCTAATTGCTATACTTCAGTTTTGTACAGAAGTACTTGACATAATGATGCTATTGTTCAGAGTAAGGATTTCCTTTCCAGAAAAAGTTGTATTTACTGAGGGAGAGGCACATTGCCAAAACCTAGATAAAATAAAATATGAATTTCATTGCTGAGATCTACTTTTCTACAATCCAAAATATTATTATATCTGAAATTCTCAAATTATTTCAGGAATAGTGCCAACATCATAAAATACAGGAAACAATAATGAGAAGCCCTCTTGCCTCTGTGGTGGCACCTTAAATTATTGTTGATGAACGAGGCAGGCTTCCAAAATTTCCTTTTCGGAAATCCAAGCCAGTACTCAGATTGAATAAAATCAAGCTTTGCTCAGTGGCAAGCAGTTGCAGTCTGGGGAAAAGAACCTTCAGTTTCCCTTCCCTTTCCCAGGACACTTTTGCTTAATAGCACAAACCCACAGGACCCAGACTGTTAGCTCACAAAGCCATATGCTTTTTAATAATCTGTGGGAACCATATGAGTATTTAACTAAGTGCTATTCTCCTTTAGTCAGCTTCGTAGTCCCAGATTTCTTTAGCTTTTCCTTCATGAATATATTTAAATCTAAGCAGCTTTCCCTTGTCTTTCTTGTCTTTACTTAGCAGTTTACTAGCTTGAAGGACCGACAGCCAAATTTTTTTAACCTAATCTTTTCTTTTAAAAAGAGCCACTGATAAGTACATGTTTAGAAGGTGCTAATTAAATAAACTTGTGTTCATGTCAAACAAATCAGAACAAGAAAGGGCACATCCTACATTTGTTTCTATCTTTGCCACAAGAAAGAGGAGCCAACATTTTAGTGCCTCATTTACCTCTGAAAGATGGCAGTAAAGTTTATTACTGTGACCTTTTGTATGTGCCTTAACTTGAATTACTGGTCATTCCTTGTTCTTCCCGTTTACAGTATCAGTAATCAGCACAAGGGCATGTGAGCCAAAAAAATCCAAAACAGCCGCTCAAAATACAGAATACTAATTTTTTAAAATTTGTATTTACAATTCTTTAAAACTTCATAGCTCTCCACTGGCTTTGTTAGACAGTAGCTTTCTTCTACACCATTTTTGAAGCAAATCATCAGCAGGAACAGTGTCTAAGCTACTTTCCTGTACCATTGCCCTGCAACATCCACATGAGCTGACATTCTGCTCGACAGGAGCACAGGTTTCCAGTGCAGATCAACCACATCAATGGGACAGCAAAGGAGGTACATTTTGCAACATGAGCTAGGAACATAAATAAATAAATTCTATTATTTACCTCAATCTTTATTGTTTCTCTACCATTATGACCTTGGTTCAATCATTAGATAATTAGATAATTACAAGTCCTTGCATTCACTTTGGTTTGTATCTTACTTTCTGGTGTAATTATATTTTCCATTGTTACAATTCATCTCACAAAGATTATATACTGCCTTTGTCCTTCATTTTTCCGCATACTGGAAAACTTTTAACATATTTGGAAACAGATTATTTGCTCAGCCCTACATACCTCTAAAATTATAACTGAAAAAAATCTCAAAACAAAACTAAAGAGAAAAAGCCATGGGTTTGTCTACAAATAAGCATATACTGATCTACTGTGGTATATATACGAAATAAGCAGCTGATGTTCAACTTCTCAGAAGTGCGTCGGGACCAATGATTCACAAGTCAACAGAAGATGGTGAATATTTACAGCTTTTGAAAATCTATAAACTGGTTCAGTTCTGAACACCCAGCTATGGTTTCAGTTATACACCTTTTTATGGATCTGATCACAGAGTAGAAATGGGTCAATTTTAAAGAGCTTAGGGAAAAGCATAAAAAATATCTTAGAACTATCAGGAGTTTTAGTTTGTGAAGAAGAAAAGTGTCACAACCGTATATGGCTAAACTGCTCCCTTGGGTAAAACAGCAAACCCATTTGTAGCATTAGCAAGGTTTAAACACAAATAATGTTTCTTTGAATGATATACTGAGTTACAGCAAGCAGTGGCAAATCACAGTACTTACTCCTCCAGAACTCTCCAGATGTGCACTCAAGGCACCTGCGTTTTCTTTCCTGTGTTAACCTCAGTGTTCAGACAGGCCTATGGGCTATATCCTAAGACGTTAGCAACAGGCAGGTAACCAAGTTGCCACATCAAATTTCAATATTTGCATTTCTCAGCACTGCCAGGGGCAAAATGAAAGGTTCCTGATCAGAGTAATACAGTGAAACCACACCAAGGGAAGACTGAGGGGACATTAACAGGTGTACAAGCAAGAAGGCATAATCTGTCTTGGAAAAGGGCACGTTCCATCAGTATCAACAAAATTGCACGTAACCAGATGACTCCTTTACATTTCCAAAATAATACTGAACACCCTAGCAGGAACAACCATGTAAGTGAATTCCTGCTGTTATGACTGTGAAGGAAATGCATGCTTTCCATGTCATATATAGACTTTGGTACAGAAGCATTTCTTAAACCAATAGAAGGGTGAAGATATATACTGTTTTTAAATGAATCCCAGAAACAAGGAATGGCTGAGAACACAGAAACTAAATTCAGGGCTTTCATAAAAGCTTCTCCATAGCTCTATAGCTCCCTTGTACAAATTTACTGCACATAGGACAGTATTCCAGACCTATTACTTTGTTGTAATCTTCATCCCTTAACAAATAAGGAATAGATTCCAATTCCTGAAAACAGTGAGAAACAGTGCTCCTTTTGACCAACTAGTTGTGGTCAACTACAATTAGCACTGAAAAGATAAAAAAAAGAAAAAAAGAAGAAAAAAGTAATCAAGCTTGTGATTTACTGATTTACATCAGTAAAGTATTTATCATAAAGACTTACTTGCTCCCACAGACTGAATTCAACAATAATTGTATTTGATTCTCATCCAAATCTAGAAGATTTGTCCAGAGGCATGTAAAAGAAGTGTAATTATAACTTTAGAACTAACTATAAACTGTAAGGAGAGGATGGAAAGAGAATTCATGTTACCATGCAATCAAATGGAAATGTTATACCAAGAAAACATATGAGTCTGAAATGATGCAGACAGAAAAGGCACATGTGCTTTTGCATTTTTCTCTGGTAATTGGTTGGGAACTTTCTTCATTTCATTCATGGCAATTCTAAAATTTCTGCTGCCATTACTGCCCACGAGCAGGGAGCTCATGGGTCCAGACCATCAACAGCTCAGAGCAGCAAGTTTCTAGAAAATAATTTCCAATTCTTAATTTGAGTCTGGCTGTTACTTAGTTTGATAAAGAAATCTTTCCACTTATCTTGTTCTTATTTCATCCCCTCCAAGGAGCTAGGCATATGTGAATCTTTCTGGGTATTTTACCTTCTTTAATAAGGAATAAGTCTCTATGGGGAAGGAAACAACATGAATTAGACAGGGACAAGGATAGGAAGGAATCCAAAGCTACTAGAAATTTAAAATTCAGAATAAAAACCTCTCAGTCTGTATAGCTATATATCAAAAGTGCATGTTGTATAATTTGAAAGTCAGCTTATCATTAGATCTGTATTATACAATGAAGCATAAACTTATTTTTGTATAAACCATGGAGTATTGGATCTTTTGCTCACAGATCACCAGAACTGAAAGATGTCTGGTTCAATTATTTCTCTGAGATTTTCTGCAGCTATTTCATAACCCATAAATGTCACTTATCAAAGTGCAATTACATCACCTCTTTGCCAACATCAGCATTTGTCCTTATCAGCATTCCATTTTCTCTCCTGCTCCAATCCTTTCTTCTTTTCCCCCACTTTCTCTCTCTTATTCCTTATTAACCCACAAGACAGCAATAGTGAACACACAATAAGCACTATGATATATTGTCACTTGGATAAATATTTTGCAAAGAGCTTTCCAGCTAAGCAGCTGAAGTGGGTAAGTACCACTTTCAAAAGACATTAGGTTCCCAGGTGTCCATCTCACCCCTTTGCAGGAAATTCCTGCCCCCTCACTAGAGCACAGCAGGGTACATGCATGCAGCCCTGCTCCCCAAGTTCACCGCACAGCATATTAGTACCAACTTAGCATCAACTGAAATGCTAAGCTGTGAATGAGAGTGGCAGAAGCACTGGCGCACAGCTTACTCTTCTGGGGCGGGAACTTCTGTCAAGGTCTGGAATGCAAAAGGGTGACAGCAGAACTCCTAAGTGCTCCCAGTAAATCACCAAAGTCCATTTGTCAAAGTCCCCAAATTGCCTGGTATGTCTCCAAAATACTAGTCTAGGTTTTGGAAGCAGAAGAACCAACAACCATGACACCCAAAGGAAGCTTCTCTTTAGAGCAGTTAGCTCAAATGCTGACACCATGACTGCTACCAGCACAAAAGACAACTTTGAGCTAACTCTGGTACCTTTACAGGACAGTGCACTAAAAAGCCTGAATGCCACTGCCCACTGAGACTTCAGTTTCTCACTGCCCACCTGAAAAACACAGCAAGTTCCCAAAATCACTGTGTGTTTTTGGAAGAAGAAAATAGCCCTAGTGTAGTAGGAAACACAACCTTAAACAGTCAACATTTCTTAATGGTGAAGGGTCCTAATGGACACTGTGGAGACAGAGGGAAGGGAGAATGGAGGGGAACAGATCTCTAAGACTTGTGACCCTCTTTTTCCTGTCTCTCCACCAGTTTTAGACTGCCCTCCTCACTGCCCTCTCCTCACACACCCTTTAGGACAGGCAACATTGACTACACGACTTGAGAAACATGAAGAAACCACATGCCTGCAGGCTGGAAGATGTAATGTGAAAGGGGAGAAAACTTTCATTTCTATAAGAGAGGGAAAGATACCAAGAATTTCAGGAGACAGGCTCAAAAAAAAAAAAAAAAGATATTTCAAACAACAGGAATCTGCTTAGATTTCAGTATAGGCAGTTCCTTTATATTTCTCAAAAATATGCTGAGCTAAACAATCTTTTAAGGATTTTTAGATTTTGTCACAGATACAGTAGGTATAGACAAACTACACTATTAAGACTTTTTATTCTGCAATAAAATCTGAGTATTTAATAAGAATTAGAACATATTCTATAGCTGATTGACTATATAAAAATCTTTTCAGTGTTGCTGTAGTGCACCTCTAATGCAGAGATACTTCTTAAAATATTCAAAAGCAACATTAAACCGTCAATAACAAAAGCTTTTATAATAGACTCAGTTCCAAGAGTTTACAAAATAGACATAAGCTACTCATACTTGAATGTACTCAAATGCCCAGAAAAAGAAGCAGAAAAGATGGAGAACACTAACTGGATATTGGAGATGCTGATGCTCTGTCAGTACAGGAAAAGCCGTTTTCAAGACAGGTGAAAAGCAAGAGGACACTCAGACCAGCTGCTCTACATTTACAATCTGTAATTAATCTCACTCATATACACCTAAATACTTATGGATACTTATTTTTCCTCCACAATACTAGCCAGTTTTATTGGAGACAGGTCATCTTCAGAATACCTAAACAACAAATGCAGCTTAAAAAAAAAAAAAAAAATCTCTGATCTTATGCTGCACTTACTTATAACATGTCAGATCTGACTTTATACCTCAATAAAGCCACAGAAAAGTGTTAACACTTTACTTTCCTGAAAACCTGTTAATCAAACATCTAGCTTTCATTAGCACAAAGCTAGCATTTGCTAGCATTTTAGAAAAGATAAGCTACTTTAAAAGATTTGATTCAGCAAAGTACTCAAACGTGAAATCCCAACTATCAGTTAGGTACCACGGTACCACGATTGGTACCACAGCAAACTATACAAACAAATACACATTTCTTTCCATCAGTTCCTAAATATAACTAAAAGCAGAAGATGCACATCTAAATGCCTAAAAGCCCCTTTGAAATACTGAAAACAGTAATATGACCCCTTTTGCAGCACTTTTTACATGTAGTCAGGTGAAAACATTTTGACAGATTTTTTTGTTTAGAACGTTATTCAGTTTTAAAATAGCTTGGTTTTGAAGTACAGCAGATGCTCCAATCTTAATAGGGTATCACTGTACACGTTTAGCCTTCTTCTCTATAGTCTCAATGTCCGTTCCTAAAAGGAGAGGTTTACAGGAAAATTATTAAAATCATTTGATTTCAGTCTTGTGGATAAAAAAATTTATTTGGTAAGACAGCATTACCAGAATGGCCTTGAAATGCATTTACTTAAAAGAATATTTTTCCCAATACATACATCCATGTGCATGTTTTCCACCCTCTTCTTTCATAGATAGAATTTATTCATGGGCAAACACGGGAAACAAACTGGCTTCTTAAGCCTTGTGTCAAGGAATACCAAGGACATAAGAAACAGAAAACTGCTCTGTCATGATCCTCCTCTCCTGTAAATAATCAAAGAATGAAGATTCTGAGGTCTTCTGTTCTGGTGTGCTTCCATGGCTTTGTACTCACTGCAAGGATTTTAATTAAAGAGAAACCAATAACAACTCACCCTTTGTCTACATTATCATTAACCTGCTTTCTTTACAAATTAAAGGCACTGAAGCAGAATTTTATTTTTTTAATGATGCTATTAATTTCATTCTCTTGGATCTTTTACCTTTCTTGCACAGACTACTTGCTTGCATTACTTTTAGTCTCATCTCTCCCGAGAGGTGATCCATTAGGTGAGTTATTTTTAATAATGCTGCTGTTGTCAAATGTTTGGGTATGAAATTTCTTCTAAAGCTTCTGCAGCACTCACAATCCCTACCACAAGAGAAAAAGTTGGCATATCTAGATTTGGAATGGTGTTCAAAAGGATGTTATCAACTTAAAATTCATACTGAGCCACATCCAGGAAGTATGAGTTTCTCTCTTAAAGCATACAAAAAACAGAAGTATCAAGGCTGAAAAAGAATGATCACAGAAGAAATCACAGGAAGAGTACCAGTGAGGAGGGACCATGCAAGATTAAATGACGAGTTGAATAGAGATGAGCTGAGAACAGATGATAAGAAAATGGAACATAATGCAGCAGGATTGTGGAAAATATTGAAGGCAGTTAAAAAAAAAACAGGAAGAAATTGGAATGTGGAAACACAAGACAATGCTAAAAAATGTTTCCTCACATTGCTGATTGCTTTTAAGTAGTGATTTTTTGGTTGACTGACACTCTGTAAGCAGGACTGAGTTAGGGGCATTCCTCACTTGTCCTTCAGAAGTCATGTATACTATAAAGGGAAATTATTCCATTAGATTCTGTTACCTTCACTACACCCTATCAGATCTCAGTTCTCTGAATCCCCTTCCCTTTCCCTCTTTCTTGTAGTTCCCAGACCTATGTTAGAGTGCCCCACAATAAGAAAATGCTCTGGCAAGTCACAGCATGGCAATTTAGACAAATATGCCTGATACCAAGCAGTACCATTTCACTTCTGTGATGGTCATGCAGAGACACACACTAAACAAGTGCTAACAGGTCACTCAAGATGGATCTCACATAAGAAAAGCTACAAAGCCTGCAAGCAAATGTTTGTTTGTCCTGCTGTAGGTATTTTTTAAGTTTTCTGTTGTCTATTAAATATCACATGGAACAGATCAAAATACAGAGTAAGGGTATTTGAATCAAAATAAATGGAAGAAAGATGCATATCTGTGTCCGTGGTCTGGGACTAGACGCATATACATTGACACACCTGAGGAATAAAGCTCTATACATTAATCTAGAAGAGCAAAGCTTGTCCTATGGAGTGTCTCAATACCGTGTCATATTGATTAGTACTGCTACCACAGTGTTGAAAAGCTAAGGGATTTTCTTCCTAATTTGTCCCAAAGAACATTACTGTGCATATTTGATCAAAGCTATTTCAAAACTCAGTCTCAGTTTCTTCCACTTCTGGTTCTTAGAAGAAAACATGTAAACTTACAGCATTCAAAGTCCTAAAGTAATTCAGCTGCAAGATGAAAAACATGAAAGAAATAGATATATTATTTGAATGAAGGAACTTTTCAAATAGTTACGATTCATTTTAAGACTACACTTTTGGTCACATAGGCATAACCTGAAATTAACACCTTCCAGAAATTCCAGGATATTGGGTGCATTTACAGGATCAAGTAGTAAGGTATAAAGAAGGAGGGGTGGGGGTTTGATGTGCTGCACTCCATTATAGTTCCAGGACCACATGTCCAAACTGTATCTTTACCCACAATGAAGTTCATGCCACTTGCCAATCCTAGGTGCACACTGTGCATGCACAGAGAGCTCGCTGCTGGAGTGCCTTCATTCACCCCACAGGCAGAGTAGTCTGAATGGCACCCCAATACATGACTTCAGACTTGGTTCCAGCAGGAAGGAAAACATGATGCGCTCCAGTGCATACAGCAAGTTTTGTACAGGCACAATGTGAATTCGAACCCCAAAGAACCCCTCTACCTCATGTTACTCACTCCTAGTGACCTGCAGTTCTTATCCCAGCTCTCATCATCATAGACAATGCCATCAAAGACAGAGGCTGTGCCATTTTGACAGCAGACTCAGCACAACTTCCAGTCTGATTTCTGTGAGGAGAGGTGGCACCTGTCAATCTGAGTGACAAGCCATCCAAAATTTTAAGCATTGCACTGACACCAACCCCTTCTATAAGGTTTAACAAATAACTGCTTCAGCTTTCTCCTGGTAAAAAGGGAGGAATTATGGGCCAGTAGGAAGTACATGCCAGAGTAATTACGTTACTTGATAGATCTTAAGAAAACAGGAACTCTCTTCTGAGCAGTTTTATAATACTTCACACATTCAGAAGTCTCTCTGTATGCCGGAAGACCCAGGGGCATCACTTCTTGTAGTGGCAAACACATATGTACAGCAACCATGAAGGAGTGAAAACAAGATAAACTGTAGGGTTAGGTTAGAAGTTGTAACAAATTAGGACCCAAAGACAGACAAGCCAGTGAGAGTTAGAAGCTTCTGAGGGTCATGTGAGTCTCAAAGTTGAGTGAAGTACTGTCAAGTCTAAGCCCTGCTGTCACATATTCTGAAGATTTCCTAGGAAAAGTATTTGCCTGGTTTCTTGAGTCTCTACTTTGCAGTGCATATTACAAGATATTAAATGCATATTCAACTTAGACCAGCTACCTTCTTTGTTTTCCTTCTGGAACTATTAAGGATGTGCTGGTAGCTACAAAGTGTTGCTTAAAAGACTTAAAGTAAATTCCTCATCAAATATTAAGCTTCATAGAATCATGGAATGGTTTGGGTTGGAAGGGACCTTAAAGGTCATCTAGTTCCAATCCCTCTGCCATGGGCAGGGACACCTTCCACTAGACCAGGTTGCTCAACGCCCCATCCAACCTGGCCTCAAACACTTCCAGGGATGGGGCATCCACAGCTTCTCTGGGCAACCTGTCCTAGTGCCCCACCACCCTCACAGTCAAGAACTTCCTTACATCTGATCTAAATCTACCCTCTTTCAGTTTAAAGCCATTACCCCTTGTCCTATCACTACATGCCCTTGTAAAAAGTCCCTCTCCAGCTTTCCACTAGCCCTCCTTTAGGTACTAGAAGGCTGCAGTAAGGTCTCCCTGGAGGCTTCTCTTCTCCAGGGTGAACAACCCCAACTCTCTCAGCATGTCTTCATAGCAGAGGTGCTCCAGCCCTCTGAGCATCTTCGTGGCCCTCCTCTGGACTCACTCCAACAGGTTCATGTCTTTCTTATGTTGGGTGCCCCAGAGCTGAACATAGTACTGCAGGTGGGGTATTATGAGAGCAGAGTAGAGGGGGAGAATCACCTCCCTCAGCCTGCTGGTCATGCTTCTTTCGATGCAGCCCAAGATATGGTTGGCTTTCTGGGCTGCAAACACACACTGCAGGGTCATCTTGAGCTTCTCGTCAACCTACGCTCCCAAGTCCTTCTCCTCAGGGCTGCTCCCAATCCATTCTCCACCCAGCCTGTATTTGTGCTTGGCATTGCCCCGACCCACATGCAGGACCTTGCACTTTGCCTTTTTGAACTTCATTCATCTTCTTCCTGTGGTCCTTAAGCAAAAGAGGGTTCTGGAATAATCTTTTGGGAGGCATAATAAAGACCATGCAAACAATAACAGAGTTGATAAATCATTTATAAAAAAAGTAAAGGGAGAACATTCCCAAACGTCAATGCAAGAAACATTTCCACTAACATGAAGTATAATAAATCACTATCTTAAAACAGACAATCAGATAACTGCCATACCCAGGCATGCACTACAGTGGGAAGATATGAATTACAGCTGGCAGAAAGCAAGCAATCCAGTGGTTGTTCAGCCAGTTTCCTTAAGAGACAAATTTCTCAGTGAGAAAATAGGAGTCCACCTACCTAATATGATACAACTCAATGGATGAATTCAAGCTTCTTGAGAAACAGCTGTGTGCTTGTCTTCTTTCATCAAATGAGTAGACTAATGCTCTTCTACTAATACTGTGCACCCATAGCAATCAAGAGACATAGGTTGTTATTTTTACTTTTGGAATTTCCTTTATCAATAAAGCATGTTTTCCACAGAGAGTAAACAGAGTAATGACACTTCGTAGAAAACTCACTTCTTACAAAGCTCAGGTCTTGCAGTCTCAGATGGTATGCTTTAGCACACTCGCACCAATTTCAGTCTTGCCAGTTCACTCCTATAAATGATCCAGGCCACCATGTTACGAGGTCATGTTACCTCCAGATAATAGAACTGTCCTTTAAAAAGTTTTGGCTGCTTTCAAATACAAAAGGAAGCTTTGGGGGTTAAAAAGCTACTGCAGAAATTGATGTGTGGTTATCATCTTTGAAACTTCTTATGCTCAGTGGATATTCAGGAGTTAATTATTTGCAGCCTCAGCATCAACTCCTGTCACAACTATTAAAAGACTTCATATTAACAATATTGGCAATATGTAGTAACAGCTACCTGATTTCTACGGGCAGTGAATGGAACCCTTCCTGCCTTTACGTATGTGCTAAATGGTGATTTTTATGGAACATAAATTCTTTGTTGGGTACATTTCAGTTTGCTTGCTTAAGAATCATTAAAATTCACTGAACTTTACACAATTAATCATGATATTGTATAATTATTTGCCCTTCATCTTACCCACTGTCAGCCATTCTGATTCTGCACACATTAAACGTTCAAACAAATTGCAAGTGTATACATAAACTTAAAGCAATTAAAGGGATTTTGTTCAATCTCCAATACTTCATGAGTAAAACAAGGTAACTTACCTAGGAAAACCACAGGAATCAGATGACAATCTAGAATTAGGATTAGTACTTTGCTAATGTGTTCAACTTCTGAGGTTGTTAATAACAAGCCAGATCCAAAGTCTGCTCAAACCAACAAAGAGGATGTCTTCTTCCTTCAGAAGCATTTTGGATCTGGCTCTATATTCTCTGTGAAGAAAGAACAAGCCTATTTCTGACTTTAGAAAAGAAAACACTATCTCTAAGCAGAACAAAATAGAAAGTCCTCTACATTTATCAGTGAGAATTAACTTGATAGAAAGACATTAAGGATTTTATTAACAAAGCAATAAACCAAAACAACCGTGATAGCAAGATGCAACCAGTAGTAGGGCTAGAAATCCTTCTACAATTTTTTCCTGTAACATGCATATTTGCACTGTACAAGCGTAAAGTCTGTAGACCATTTGAATTATTCAAAATTGACTGAGCCTTCTTTCTGAAGGAACCTCCCAGGAATCTAATACAGAATCAGGGACAAGATCACACAAACAGACTTGACCTCTTTCCTGCTTACAATTCATAACTTAGCTACAGTGTCAAACAGCAAACCAGACTTAAATAATATTCTTCTTATGAGGATTAAAAAAAATGAGTAAGTATAATTAGTAAAACTATAATTACCAGTGCAATGTTCCCATTACAGCAATAAAGAGAGATTGCCTGTAGAACAAACTCTAGTTCCCTTCCTTCCAGGATAACCAACCACTGAAAGAAATGAGAAAAACATGAATAATTCAGGATTTTACTTGCTTTATGTAAAAAAGGGCCCGGCATGTAAGTTTCAGATGAATACCACATTCACTGAAAAAATCAACTCATTTACTTTCAGAATAGTAAATGGAGAAAATAATTTCCTTTTAGACTACTGCACCGTATGCCTATTTTGCACCCTGTCTGAACATGCAGTGAGGGATTAACTGCATAAGCATCTCAGCCCCTTACCCCGAAGGTGTGAACAGCACTGTTAAGAGACTTCTTCATCTCTGACTTTGCTTTTTTGTTAAGTAGGCACACTTGCATAGACAAGATTGTCAAAAATTAGACAGCAGAACATATTAAACAATAAACGAGGATAAATAGATCACATTTGAATACCACTTTTTGTAACTCCAGTGAGAAGAAATTAATAGAGTGACAAGGTCTCTGATGCTTTTGTCCCTGAATCTAATTAAGTCATTTACTCACTTTCAAACAGCTACCAAAAAGTAAAATGGAAGAGCATCCCACATGATGCACAATTACCATAGTTTTAAATTTGTCCTGAAATAGATTTTTACAGCATACACCAAGGAAAGCAGCAGAGAACTTGCTACCACATCCTGGTGTCTTTTTACAGCAATCACCAAACCAGACCAAGTGTGAGAATGATCTACTCCCTATCTCTGATAGCAGGTCTGGCCCGGTACATCAGAGGCAAGTAGAGAGACCTGCCCAGTCAGGATGCAGTATTTTTGCTGATGAATTCTTCAGTTCACATCTCTGCAGGATTTTGCATTAGAAACAGGCATCCTGTGATGTGCCTTAACTATGAAACCACTATGCAAAAGGTGGATGTAACTGTCAATATGAGAGGCTGCAGAACATTAAGTGCCATCAGTGCAGTCCCAAGGAGTCAGCCCTGATCTGACCACAGAAAGCCATTCAGGTTGTCTTTAGGATTAAGGCCACATCATTCTCTCACTCACAATGGAGATTTGTCTTCTCCATGTCCACAACTCAGGGTGATTCCAGCAATGCCCAATAGCCCTGACTTCAGTCCCTAAAAACAGTTGTGCTTCCAAATGGATGAGTCTTGTCACTTCTGTTAATTCTAAGTGTATTCAAGAGTATGATCTTGTTTGCAAACAGTGCAAATCAGTCTTAGAAACTCTGAAACCTAACTTTTCTCAGCATCCTACCATTGGTGATACAACCTTGTATCTGTGGCTGTAGCATTGGGATGCACGCAGGTTCCAAGATAACGTACATTTTAGCAACACAAGAAGTGAGAGGCATTAGTTCAGTCATATTCTTTCTTCCTTTGGTTGCAGTCACTGCAGTTTAATTTTTCTTTACAACATTTAAAAATATCTGGATATTTGGGCAAAACTTGAGTTTTCACAATCACGATTTTAATTTGTTTTGCAAATATCTGTGCTCCCATGAACATAACGAGTCATTAAACATCTGAAATAGTTTTCTCAACTACAGGATTGCTTGATATAAAGGTTATCGTCTGCATCTTGAGACAAAAATCATATACAAACTTAATTCACGGGGTAGTGTCTGAGAATATATCCCATCAATGTGTTTTAACACAGGTCTCCAGCTGAAAAGGAACAAAACCTAAAATATATTCATGGGCTTCCTTATTCAGAACTGTCATTCTACTCTGGAATGTAAATCCACAGGTAGTATCTCAAAGTATTTCGCTGGTTACAACTTGACCACAATGACCGTTATGACAAATGGCTAAGTCAGGTGAACGGCAAGTCGTAACAGCAATCAACAGCACTTTTAAAGTTTTTATTTGTTGTTTAAAACAAAACAGAAGAAAAACTGTCTTTTGGCTGAGCATAAGGGCACCTCAAAGAAGCTCAAAGAATACTTTAATAAATCAAGATTAAGGGCTCACATCCCCTTAATCTCCCCCCATGCAGAAGTGTTGCAGGTAGGAAGGAATGACAGAGGATTCCAGCACGTGTGTATCAAGTGGCAGCTTCTTCAGGCAGGAAAAGGCAGGCAGTACACAACCCATTTCACAGTCAGTATTTTAGCTGCATCAGACCGCTTAGAAATTCTACCATACAGATAACAAAAAAATGGTAGCTGCCTAGGAGAGCTTCCTGTTGTAAACTGTCTGCAGCTGACCCATTGTGTATCATTTGCTACTCACTGTCAAATGTTAATAGCCTCTGTCACTTGAGCTATGGATAAAATAGGGCAACTGAAAATTATAGGCACATTAACAGAGAGAAAGAGTTCTAGATGCCCTAAAATACAGAAAAGGACCACTGGGGGAGGTGGGGGGGGGGGGGGGGGGAGATATAAAAATTCCATTATCTTGTTTCTGTCACTTTTCCTTATACATGCTTAAAAGAATAAAAAGTCATATAGAGGCACACATGCTGGATATTTTTTCCTATAAACACATCAGGCAGACTCCAGAGCATAAACGGACTGTTACTCCATTTTACCCATTGAGCTAAACAAAAAGGCCAGCTGCTTATGGATTTGACTCACTAAACTCAAAAAGCTGCAGTGAGTCATATGTTCCGTATACTCACTGCGGGGTTGTCATAGTAATGATTTCTCCCTGTCGTTTTTCACTTTACCACATGACTCCATGGGAGGGACTGTGCTTAGCTCAGCACAGGTAAGTATGTGTGTGTGTGTGTGTGTGTGTGTGTGTGCATATATATATATATATATAGTGTATATAGTGTATATATATAGTAGGCAAGGGAATGGCACTGCAACTTCTTCTTTTCCCCTCACTCCATTAGCAAGCATCCCTCCATTCAAATAGCAGCCTGTTAGAATAGCATTAGTTCCTAAAAGAAGCAAGGTAGTTACTACAGTTACTATGGGCACATCAGCTGGCCCAAAGCAAAAGAGAAAACCCAATTTACAGGGCCACAACCAATTCATACACCCCCAAGGAACGTAAAATACCTAATTTACACTCAGTATGTTCTTATATACTCCAAAGTATAAGTGACTTGCTACTTGCCTTTAGGCATAAGTTCATGATTCTCCTCAGTCTTCTGTAGGAGGCATATCAACTTCACAAACTGCTGAGGATGGTGGTAGCTGGTATAGTTGCACCTTCACTGTGGTTCAGGGCCTTGCATTAGTTCACTTGTTAACTGAAAGGAAAACAGTGATAGAGGGTCAAGATATTTTCTAGCAGCATGTTTTTATTTACCCTGTACAGAAAGACTTAGAAGCAGCACATGGACAATTCCTTTCAGAAGCTGCAGCTACAGTGCTAGCCCTTTCAGCAGTTTAATATGCTGGCGTTGTCAGACTTTTGTCTTAGCCCCTAACTTGTTCCATTGTGGAATTGCCCAGACCAAAGTTACTCATCTTAAAGTATATACCCTGGGCATAACTGTTCTTCAGAAAAAAGGAACTTCAGGTAGGTTTGCCTGGAGCCAGTTTTTGACGGAAGGAAAACACTTAACCAATGCAAATTCTCTCAGTTGTCAGCAGCATACAATTATTCTATGGGTTCACACATGTTAAGCTGCCTGGGTTTAACACTAAAGTAAGTTCCACAGTGAGGGCTTGCTGCTCACAATTTTTTTTTTTTTTTTTTTTTTAGACTGAGCATTTACTATAGAAGTCACAAAAAAGTCTAATCTGTCCATTTAAAATAAATAAATAAATAAAGCATTAAATTTTCTCTCACTAACTCTGCTTGCTTTTAACCGAAACAGTTGTGAAACTCTTGTGTCAGAAAAGAAAAGATCAGGGCAAAGTTAGAGAAACATAAGGAAAATGGGCTTAGTTACTGAAAGACAGAATCATACATTTCAGGAAAAGAAAAGGCCTTCAGGAAAAGAAGGGGCCTTCTGGGTCATATAGCTTATACCCCTAGACAACAGAATGGTTGCTGCATGGTCTCTAATGTGTTTTCATTGATTTTTTTTTTTTTTTTTTTTTTTAATACTCCAGAGAGACAGCATCTCATCAAGCCACCCATGATAAATTCCTCTTTGTCTGCTTAATTTACTGTAGAGCTGGATACCATTTCTTAGTGTCTGCAAACCTTCCTTTCATTTGCTATGTTATCTTTAAAATAATTTAAATACAGTTCCTTTCTTTTCTGACTGTAAAGTATGTTCTGACTTCAGTACTACAGTGGAAGCCACACCAAGTAGTTTCCACGTTTCTCACGTGAGAGTATTTGTGATGTGGAGTTCATGAACTGTGCTGCAGTTTTATACAATAAACGGTATTTTGCCACATTCTTTTCAGAAGGACGAGCAATCACAGACTTACTTATTCAAGCATATTACTGAACAAATTCACCCCAAAGTTACTTACTTAATTTTACATAACCATTTTTGAAATATTAGTTTGGAGTTTTGCTGTCATCCTCATTAAAAAATGTTTCCCTAAATACCAAATGTTGCAGACAAGCAAGATTTAAGAGTCTAAAGGCAGTATTCAAAGCCAGACATTTTCAGATTTGGCTGTTCTGAAAGATTTAGAAGCTGCACACTGGCAGTTTACTTCACAAGTTATCACTGGTTCATAAACTGAAAACTACAGTTTCATAGTCACATACAGTCAGCAATTAATCCAGTATAATGATGACAACTATTACTAATAATGATACAAGAAGTGGCAAAAATAGAAAAGGTGTCATTAGCAGATTAAACTAATCTGTTCAGGCAGTAGAACACAGCTCAAAGTTTCTACCCTTCAGCAATGATGTTTGAAATTTAGAGACTCAGTGTAACTTTTAGATGTCTACATATTTAATTATTGTTGCATAAAGACAATAAATCAGGTTTTACAATGCATCAGAATTTAAAATCAACTGTTATTAATAAATAAAAAAGCACAGGAATTGGTAATATGCAGAAGGTCTACAATAAAAAGTAAAGAAAAAGCATAAGAACAGCAAATAACACTGAATTATTCAAACTCACAGTCAGACTATGAGTTGGTCATATTAGACTAAGCTTTCCTAACTTATACAATAAAAAACTTTGCCTCTAGCTATTAAATCAGGAGATACTATCTCCAGGCTTTTGAGAAGTTTCCTGCCATTCTAGTAGCATAGTTCTTAAATAGAGTTACAAGAATCTTCCAAGATTACTGATGTTTTGTGGATCCAGATCTCAAATATTATACACCATAATACAGACAGCAAATATAGACAGATTTTATTTGAAGTCTTCAGGAATAGAAAGAACAACACACACATATAGTTTACCACTTTGGTGCTTGAAAAAATACATCAGTTGCCTCTAAGAAAATTTGCTTAGAAAAGATTAAAGTATCAAGCTGCTTCTTAAGCCAGACTTGAGAGAGGAGATGGAGCATCTGCCGCTCTTTGCACAGCTGCAGTCATTTTGCAGCACACCTAAACACTTGGTGCTCCCAATGAAAAGAATGAAGTGTCCTAAACCACTTCATGAGATGTAACCACCCTCAAAGTGGATACACTACCACTGAACAAGGTAATTTGAACACCAGATTAAAGCACAAACAGGGACAAATCATCAGTTCCACTTCTAAGACTGGGAAATTCAAGTGAGAGGGAAAATGACTCAACACCAGCATGGACTTTCTGTTTGTTCCAAGATATGCTTCCAGTAGATAGCAGTGTCTGAAGCAAGCAGTTTAAATTACAGCTATATATTTTTGCTTATGAAGGGCTTCATTCTTTTGGCCACATGTTTCAAGCATTACTGTAAACTTAGTACCTGAAAAAACACACCATACTGCATACACAGTCTTAGAAACATTCTGATCCAATTAGAGGGGAAAAAAAAAAAACCCAAAAACTTGTAGGTGTGCATTTATTGTATTTCAGCACGCAAGTCACATTGATTTCTTTAATTGCCTGTTTGCATGAGCAACTTTCACCCAGTTTTGAAAACATAACCTACTTTTGTTTTGCAGGGTTCACGGAATATTACAGTTAGTTTGTTTGTAGCCCCCAGTGCAAAGTGTTCCTTCTCTTTTGACTGAAATTAATGCATGGAACCATTACTTTTTCTTTGCTTCCTACATTATTCAAATATCATAATTGAAACCCTACAAAACCTGGCATGCTATTAGACTCAGACACAATAAATGATGACCCAAAATGTTTTTGAGACATAATCCCCTGAAGGTAAGTATTCCACATAAAGTCCCATAGTCCAGATTTCAGAATTAATTACTTTTGTCATTTGTGACAGGCATTATGAATCTGACTTGATTATATTAGGAATGTCTGTAAACAGAGTAACAGCTCAAAGGGAATGCATCTTTTTGATAAAATTTTCCATGCATCTTTGATGCTGAAACACAAGGTCTGGTTGGGGAACTAAGCTAAATGTACATAGAGAATTAATTATATAATACTGTCTCCCCTGGTTAATATGTTTAAAAGACCAGCTTGTAACAGACTGTCATGAGAAAAGTGACCTGTCTGATTAACAACAGTAGTACAACCAATACTGGTATCTTAATAAGCATATGGCCACCAGTCCTAGAGGAACTCAGGAACAGCACTGACAGTATTTATCAGCTTCAAGGTTGGCAAAACAGCACAGTTTCTCTTTGAGGAAAGATCCAAGACTCCAAAACTCCTTCTACTACAACACAAGCACAGTAATCACTCTGAGGTACAGAAAATGAAGATTTATTCATACCAGTATATTTAGAAGTCCCTCCATAGTGAAAGCATATGATGGGCTAAGATTGTTTAAATAAACATTTACAACAATTTCAGAAATTTGCCATTGTCTCAGACGGTGCCATCAGCACATAATATTTTGTCTTGGACAAACATTTCAGGATTTGACTTCTTAGAGCAAGCAGAGATTTTTTTTAAAACTCAGTAACTTAAGTGCAGTAACTTAACTTGAAATTATTTACCAATCCACTTGGCAAATATTTATTTTAGTAAGTATTTTAATTAGGTCCCATTTTAATTTATTTAGCAACTAACTCAGCTAACTGATTTTGGGAGTTAGCCCAACCCTTTCCAAGCATTGTGCTGGAACTTTATGGTAAATTATAAACACTCAATGCTCAAACAGAAGTTTGTGGAAACTGCATTAACATTTACAAGCATATTAGTCAAATAAAGATCACAAACTCTGAGACAAAACATTAGATGCCCTAGATGGATCCAAACTGATGAAGCATCAAGGTTCATAAAAGTTCAGTGCTATCTGTATAAGATAAAGATCAGGTGTGTAAGATCCAACAGGCAAAACACCAGAAATGACAGAACAAATTCAGATTAATGTCCTTACCAGAGATACTCAATACACAGCCCAACTGCGCAAGCCATGGTTATGTTCCGCTATCCACAAAGGTGTCACTGCTAGGTTTTAGAGGTCCAGAACATATAGGAAACAGTCTGAACTTTAAATTGATCATTGCCTTAAACTGGTCAGACTTAAGTGATACCAGAGAGTGCACCAGCCAACTGCCAGTCCTCTTGCAGAATATAAACGAGACTCAAGACAAATTGGTTCACTATAGTGCTAGCTTAATTTATATTAAATTTCTTCTGTTGTATGATATCTTTCCCTCATTTCCTACTTAAGTGGGAAATACACAATCTTGAATAATGGCTACTAGTCAACCTAAATTTATTTCGGCTTCATTAAAACAAAATCCAAAGGTATTTCGAAGAAATTAATGAAACAGTCAAATAATTTACTTTCTCTTTTTTTTGACATTAATGTAAAATAAAACTACTTGGACCTTTTGAGGTCATGACCGAGACCTCAGTTTCTGTGAGAATGTTATTGATTCTGTAATGCAAATGGAGTACAGTCTCCTGGGTATAACATAGATATAAGATAACATAGGGAACTTCAGAACAACATAAAAGCTTTATGGAATTTTTATATTAAATCCCAATAGCATTGGCCAGTGGCACCTGGTTATCATCAAGTTTCTCCTATCTTCTGCAAAAATGATTAGACTGTTCCTATATGTCAAAAAGTTCCTAGTAGATTGCTTATTTGTATGAAACAATGTATTATTGATCGAAGTCAATGAATGTTGCCAAAATATCTCTTCCAAGTGATGCAAAACAATTGTATTAAGTTACCATCGGAAGAGAACCTGAACATATTTTCTTAAAGTGCAGAATCTTATCAGTTTCTGCAATTCATAACAGGCATTAAGGTCTTGTCTCTTTTGAAAGTTAAAAAAGTTACAGTTTTGATTAATTTTGTTTTAATTAGTATTAACTTCAGGGAACCATCTACTGGATACTGAGGGAATATCAGAACTAATTTTTTTGAAGCTTTTAATTTCAGTATGTAAAAAACACGCTAATTTTTTTCTTTAGATAGTTCATTCCTAAGAAGAACATACAGAACATTTTCAAGCCTGTTTTATACTGCTCTGGAACATTTCAAGGATTTCCTAAAGCATTTTAAAATCCTTTCTATAAGAAAGGTCAGGATTTTTCCATGGAAAATAAACAAAAAAACCCTACTCTGCATGTAAGATCTTTTTGAAGGGAATATGTAATGATGTAGTTTCAGCATATACACAGAAATAAATCAGTCTAGAATCTACCCCGAAACTCCCACAGGGTGCTTCCATGCTGGCCCTATTTACATGATTTGATGTGTAAAGACCCAATACATCTTTGGAGAGGATTTGGTCTTTTTGCTCACAAAAGATGAAATGGTACAGCACTACAAACAGATATATACATGCAAACCTCTTAAACCCTTCACATGGCTATGAAGAACTTAAAAAAAAAAAGTGAGACCGAGCACGCAAATGAAGATGGGAGTAAAAGATATTAACAGAGTCCCTGCCTTCTTTTTCAGTCACTGGGGATGAAAAAAAATCAATGCTTATTCATCTGGTTTCCTTCTCATTGCAAAAAATATAAAACTATTCATCTCAGGAATATATTTTTTATGAAGTAGGAAGCATAGCAGTCTAAGAAACTGCAGAGAAGCACACTGATTCTGTAAATTATAATGAGCCTGCCTTTGATGAACCTGAAAACACCCTAATGAAGTGTGTATCTCTCAAACCAGAAACCTTTTCCAACATTTTCTTCTCCAAAGGTGAGCTATTAATCCCTGGCTGCTATCAAGAAAGACTCTCTCTGATTTGTTACTGTTTGCTTTTTCAACAAGTATTTTACAACAAGCTATCTGAGACAGCCCTTTGAGCAGGCTTACTCATCAAGATTTTCAGGTACCAAAGATCAAACTTCTAGACCCTGAGCTTAAGCTCTCTCAACAGCAGAAGTTATTTATATTGGCTGTGCCTCAGTGACAAGAAATACACATGTAAAACAGGACACAAAAAATTTATAACATACATATAAATATACTTCAGTGTTGGCTGTTTGCCCTAGTAGCTTTAATAACCACCAAATTTGTCTTCAGAACATGAAAGAACCACCCTTTCATGCAAATTATAATTCATATTATATGATCTTTCATTCATTCCACTTGTATCCATTCCTAACGTATAACAAAGAACTATCCATGGGGTAAATGGCCAGTTAAAGTACAGGCTAGTCTTCCAAGGCTATTGCTGCTGTTTCATTAGTACAATGTACTTCATGTTTTGCAATACTTTTCTATTGAAATTAAATTAGGACAGCCTTATTTACTTGTCTGCAAAATACGAATGCAACACCATCATTCTGATTACATAGTCTTTTCAATGCTCAATACATATTTATGAAATATGGTGAGTACAGTCTTAAACCACCGTTAGCAAATGCAGCAATCAGATTTTAGGAAGGTTCTGAATAGGGTGAATCTAGGTTGTCATTTATACTTATTAAATATAAATAATAATACTTTCATTACAGGTCAAGCAAACCTCCCCACTGAATAACTGAATATTGCTGCAGATCAAAATATTTGCTTACCTCTAGGACCTATTGGGACCATTGCCTGAAAAGATTCAAAATTCCACATTCTTACAGTCCTACCATGGATACTAATAATTTGGAATGTTAGTGATCACTACAGATATGGTTGCTCAAGCCTCTGTAGTGTCACTATGTCTTAAGGCTACATATATCCCCAAAATTGTTATGTGAATAGCACTAGAGAACAAATCATAAAGTGTTTCAGGAATCTGGGGGGGGGGGGCAGGAATGATGTTTGTGGTTTGGGGGGGGGGTGGTTTGGGGGGGGGGGGGGGGGGAGGGAAGTTGCATTTAGTCTGACAGCCAGATTAGCCTGTGGCAATTCCTGTCTGTAGTACATCACAGCGTATTGCAATAGATTTCCTATCGTCTTGCCAGCTTCTCACCTTTCTGATCATTGGTTTTTAGTTTCCAGACAAAATGAAAAAAAAAAAAAAAAAAAAGAGCTTAAAGGATTTTTTTTTTTTTGGTCACTCTGTCATTATGCTTTAATTGACTTTATTGCTCAGTACATCACTTGAAAATCCATTTAAAATTTCTATTAATCTTCATACCACTTTAAAAACCCTGAAGATTTCTAACTAATTAAGAATTATCTTTGCATCTCTAGACCAGTATCAGTCCCCTTTGTTACTCCTATACTCCATTTCCAATTTGGCAAATGTTATTGATCAAAGATGGAACTATCTATACCAACTTTATATAACAAGCATGGAAGGGCTTTAAAAAAAAATTACTTTCTTCTAATGTATTTATTTAAATTAGTTCCTTTGCCTCTCTATTCCACTGATTCTTGCATCTTCATACAGCTAATTTTATACTAATGAACTTGCCCCGTAAGATCAGCTGCTGCCCTTACACTGTTGTTTTTTCCAGCCTCACAATAGGTTTAGTGCAGTGGATGTCTTTTCTCCACCTGTGCGTAGGGACTTGCAAATACTTTATTATGAGAGCTGTTTCAATGTCTAAACTATTTTTGGAATATATGACACATTAAAGTAAGCCAAAGCCTGAACATCATTAAGAGAATTAATCAAAGAAGAAGAGAATGACTTCTCAGGAATGATGAAAAGCTTTTCTCATTTAAGAGCATAGATCGTGCATCATTAAGGCATCTGGTCAGATACAGAGCAGTGCATATGCAAAAGGCTTCACTGTAGACAACACTTTAATGACACTGTCAATATGGAGGTGGGAGGAAATTTAGTAAAGCACAGGGGCTGAGAGAAACTTGATTCAGATTAACAATTAAGGAAGGCCAGTCTCAGAGCCTAGCTTTTTTAACATAACAGCCTAGTATTTTCTCTGAACGCATTGCTTGTCATATTATACTAGCATCACTAAACTCACTAGCACAGCACAATGGATTCACCACACTAGCTCCCCTTCAGCAGACGTGTTGTTTCAAATAGTAATTTATTTTTCTGGATTAAAGACAGGCTTTTCAGGAAACAGCACATAGAAGTCTACAGATTTTCAATTTTGAAAGCTAACAGTTTCTAATAAATCAGTATGAACTTGTTATAGACTGTTAGATTTTATTTCCATCCAAGACAAGTTCAGCCATTAGAAACAAGCATTATTTGTTAGAGAAAATAGCCTTCTTGACAAAATTTCCTTTTGTCACATATGAAATTTCCTTTTTTAAGTAGATAAAAGCTTTTGGAATAAATCACCAATGGGGAAACTATGGCTTTTGAAGAGTATTGAGGATTTAAAAAAAAATAATCTGTAACTTGCAGTTATAAAAACATACAATTATTTTTAACAAGTGACAAGTAGATTATTTTTGTGCTACTGTCAATGACGGGATTACAGTTTCTTTTATTAGGTAACAACGTGCAGAGGTACCAAAGACTATAGCCTATAAATAAAACTCAAGCTTTGTCTTTGGAGAACAAAGGCTATTACCAGATCACTGAAAAATGCTTTAGTCACTAACTAAAAGCTTTTTATTCACCTGTCAGGCAATACACAAAAGGCTAACCTGATCTCAAATTTCACCATAAAGGAACAGCTACCTCCCCTTAGTATTCAAACAAGCGAAATCACAGAACAGCTGAAGTGTTGCAAAAGGTCTGGTTGCAATTCAAAGACTTTGTGAGTACTAAAGCAATATTCCAAGGTGGTACTAAGAAGCTGTTCCATGAGTTCTCCTTCAAATGAAACAGGAAAAGCACTCCCACTTTCAAAATCCACTCATTTCAATTAGCAGTAACACACATTTTTTACTTTTTTCAGTGCTCTATGTTATGTCTCACAAAGGTGCAGATTATAGAAATATAGTATGTGTTAACTGCTGTAGGGCATATATGTCATCAGTTAATAATGATCTTTGGTGTACCGTTTAGAAAGAATCCATATACTTTAGATTACAAATCAAACCCCATCTCTACCTGTGGTATCTGATCAAACTTCATTGACACTGGACAGCTTACTCACCCTTCATTTAAATAGCTGTCAAAAGCATGTCACTACCCCAAAATGTAGAACTCCTCAGGTATTTGGATGTTATTCAAGGGACTTTCCTGCTGTTCCTGAGCGCAAGAGAGAAATTTTGACTCTGGCTAAATAGCATTATGTGTCAGGGGTATGAATCTATTTAGCTTAATTCCTCCTGCTTCAATTGCATTTTTGCTGCACAAGTTAAAATATCAAGAACTAGCACGTAATTCAAATGAAATCAATCCAGCAAGAATTAACCCTTTCTAGAAAAATGAGCCAGGTCTCTCTTGGCTAGTCATGCAGACTATTTGTATCTGAAATCACCGTGTTGAGAAACTTACTCTGAACAAGCCAGTAGAAAGATGTACACATTAGCTGTACAGGATTTAAGCTAGCTTTCACTTTTCAAACTTACTAAATTAATATTCACACAATGTTATTGTTACTCATATATGTGTTAGTCACAGAAAATCATGTATTAAGCTTGTTGGCAGAACACATGATTTTGAGACGCCAACAGTAACATTGTACCTGTGTAACATGCTATTCTAAGTTTGGTTTGCCAATAATACCATCATTAAGAAGCACAACAAACTTTATAGACCTTAGATTTCATCTTTTTCATAGCTACTTCAAGCAATTTCTAAGGACCTCTCATTAAGATTACAAAAAATTCTTCTTCCTGCATATTCCTTGCTCCATATATTATACTTTTTTTTTTTAAAAATTGTGTTCTCAGTGATCAATGGCCAGACAAAGATATGAAAGAGCCTGTTATGCTTCTAGCAGACAATTTAGTGAGTGTTTTGGGGCAGCAAGCTCCTGGTCTCTCCACCTACCCTCTGAAGATTAGATGCTACTATAGTGATGAGAAAGCTACTATTCATCATCAGAAATCTACAGGCCCAGTTGGAGAGAAAAAGCGCATTTTTGGTTCCACTTTGAACCAGTTAAAAAGGATAAAATAGCTGTAAGCAGCTGAAAAGTGACAGACAGGTAGCATGTAAGGTATCACCATGCAGGCATCAGGACAACACTAAGTGCAGCTAGGAGTCTGGGTGACTTGTAAGATGAGAGTGCTTTGAAAGTGGGCACTTCTGCTCAAGACTTAATTCTTGGCTATGTTTTAAAGTTCTTTTCGTTCCACATAAAATGGAGTGCTAGAAGTTTGGCTTTGCATGCAAATCTAGTTTCCCAGAAAATCGGAACTGAAGAGCTGAACTTAAGTTTTTAAGTGAGCTAGAGTGGTTCACACAGCAAGTTAAGGCATTTTTGAAGTTCAAGAGAAGGCTGAACTCCCTGTTTGGACACAGTCTAAACCTAACAGCTTTACAGGACCACCATTACAGATAGAGCTATTATGACTAAAGACCACTAATGATCTACATTCAAGAACTGTTCTTTCTTTGGAAGTTTTTTTTCTGAGAATTTTGCAGAAACAATTAATTAAGCAAAATTAGAGACCACGTGGTGGCAAATAATTATCAATTGTTAGATGAAAGTTATCATCTTTAGTTTTTCAGATTTACCCCTTAAATATTAAACATAAACTGCTCAGAAAAACTTAACATTTTTTTCTGTTCCTACTGGCTAGATCCAACCGCATGTTATGTTTGACAACTTGCAGATGGTACTCACACCCATCACTTTTATCCTTTGCTAAAAATCACTCTGTGCTAACGGCCAGCATTGGAATCTCAGTCATAAAATGCAAAAAGAAAAAAACATCCCTGTATGTTTACATTTTAGGGATGGAATTAAAAAAAGCAGTGCTACGAATTCACAGCTGGACTGAGTGGTGCCAGATACAATGAAAGAAAAGCTCACTAAATGTTTTCCCCACATTTTTGGTTTAAGTTTTTCCTAGTTAAGGTGTAGGTTTGTTTTTTTCTTTTTCCCAGTTATTCCTCCATTAAAAACTGACATTTTTGTCTTTTCAGGAGAGAGGTCTTTTCACATTACATTTACCTCCATAGCTCTTCTCACCCTGTTTAGTCGTCTTTAAAAAGAAGAAAAAAACAACCCTGTTTTGACACTCAACTTGAACTCTCATAGCATCTTTTCTACCTTTGTCTTATAGCAAAAATAGTATTTCAATAGTTTGTTTCATGCTCAGGCTGCTTTCCTTTATTTTAGTGATTCTGTTGCTCAAGTTTAACCAGACTTGTACTTCTTTCAACATGACATATTGTCATAACTTTAATTTGATGGTGTCAATTAATAGAAGTGTTTATATAACCATTTACAATCCTGTGGCAGATCAGTGTGTCAGGTCTCTGAAGACATTTTTTTCCTTAGCCATTATCTGCTTACCTTAAATTACACTCGAATTTAGAAAGTTTTCAAATAACCAGTAAGAATTGCCTACTTAAGTCCCTACCCTCTTGTTTTATTAAGATACGTCATGCTCAAGGGAAAGGTTTTGTTATTGAGTAATAGTAGGAAAGAAAGTCTTAAAAAAAATTTATGTGTACATGGCTAAACTTCATTACTCCAAGTTCTTAAGCTAGAGAGCATAAAATATTCTTTTGCTCCTGCAATTCTGTAGAGGTATGAAAAAAAAGGTTTCTCTCAGAAGAAATACTTCACTAAGGTTGGTTTCAACCCAATACAGAAATAGTGAAAGTGGAATTATATTTGAATGCATTAAGAAGCATAATACAGCTGACCACAGAATCACAGAACAAATGAGGTTGGAAGGGACCTCTGGAGGTCACCTGCAGCCTCACAGTAGAAAAGTTTTTCCTTATGTTCCGACAGACCCTCCCGTGTTTAAGTTTTTGCCATCACCTCTTGTGCTGTCACTGGGCACGGACGAAAAGAGTCTATCCACACATCAGCTGTGCATACTTAAAAATGTGTGACAAACATTAAGTTCTTTACAGAAATTGAGCAGTAACAGTGTCAGTGCTTCAGCCTACAGATTATTTATGACATCTTCAACATATGTGAAAACATGCTCCTCCATGTCACTTTCAACTGAAGCTAAGCTACAATATTTTAAGTTTGAAAACAAAGGTAGAGAAGATTTTTAAAACTGCATTTCTAGGATCATTTTCATCTTCTTTACAAAAATCCTCAATATTTCTACAGACTCTGTAGCATTCTTTAAATATAGTCTATGTTCATGAAAGTCAGAAATCTAAAGATACCAATCACAGAAGTCAGTAGACAAAATAGCCCACCAATGCTTAGAGACTATAGCCATAAACCCTCAGTCTCATCTGTTGGATCCAGCTTCAAATTAGGATTTGAACATATTTTTTTTCAGAAAAAAAAGGTTGAGTCCCCATCAACTGCACCCAGAAGTCTACTGAACACTGGGTTAGTATATATACTCCCATTTATCTAATTGTTTACAATTATTTGCACACCATTAACTTGATAGAGCTTAAGTAAATCAGTGCTAAAGCACTGATCTTATTCCTTTATAGCCGAGAGTTGAATTTCTCATGACCTATTCAGAGCAACTCAAAGCATGGCCAGAGGGGTGGTCACCACACCAGGGAGCAATGTTCAGTTGGCAAACCATCACACTGCAACATGAACTTTTGAAACAACAAACAAAAAATGACACTAGAAAAGCTTATTTGTCAGCTCTTTAATGCTCACCTGGTGTGAGTTTGCCATGGTTTCAAGCCACTTCTGAAAAACTATTAGGAGCAATACTGGTGTTGGCCGCTCTATTACTTGTTTGTGTTTTCGGTTTTAGTAAAGAAAGATCAGTGTTCCCCCAGCTTGTATTTCCACTGATTTCCTTCAATGTGTGACCTTTATCCTTTCACTAGGAGGACACAGACAGTAGCAGAAATGTTCAAAATCAGGTACTTGAATTATTTCCTTTCTCTGCTCCCTCAAGCACTGTGCTCGCCAAATTGAATCGCCTAAAATTACAATTTTAACTTTGTTGATTAAGCCAAACAGCTTAAATCGTCTCAACATCAGTCATACATATGAAGAGGTACATAGCAGGGGTACAAGTCAGCAGGCATAATCTGAAGCAAGAGAGACTCTGGATGTATGAAAATTAAAAACTCTCCCCATGACAGCAGTCAAGCACCGGAACAGGTTGCCTGAGGTACAGTCTAGATCCTTGGAGGTTTTTAAACCTGTCTGGATAAAAACTTGAACAACCTGGTCTGACTATATCTGACCAGCAGCATGTTGGACTAGAGACCTCCTGATGTCCCTTCAAACCTGAACCACTCTATGACCCTATGATCTACTGCAGAGTGTTTCACCCACTTGCAAGTCCAATTGTGTTTCTTGAGTGTGATGGTATAGTCAAGCCTAGCCTTCACTTAAGGTTTTTAAGTCAAGTGGGTGGGTGTTGTTGGGGGGTGGGAGGTGACTGTTTGTTGAGGGGGGGTGTTTGGTGTTGGGGGGGTTGTTTGTTTCTGTTTGGGTTTTGGGGGGTTTTGAGAGGGTTTTTTGGTTGTAGTTTTGGTTTGGGTTTTCGTCTTTTTTTTAACCATAGTATCCAAGCACATCACAAGCCTGAAATACCCTCACTACATCTCTGACACACAGAAATGGAGAATGGGAAAGCAGTAATACACAGTACTGTATTTTTCAAGTATTCTGATAACCTAAAATACAAATAAGAAACTTGAGTATCTCCTAAACACCTAGAACCCTAGCTCACCAAAAGCAAATCTGGACATGAGTGACTTAATAGGTTCATACATGCTGTTTGTGCTGGAAAAGAGGGAGAAGTTGAAACTTAGAGTAACTACTTGATGAACCAAATCCAGAGCAGCCTCAGCTAGCATTGTTCATCACAGTGAACATAGTGGCATAACACAGCAAAACTGGGACACACAGCTGTGTCACTTGTATCCATATTTATAGCTTTCCGGTATTCTCCATAGAAATTTGTAACCACTATTCTGATTCCCAGATAAAATGACTTGTCCAGAAAGCAATAGGTGCCTTGATACAATATACTCAATTTTTTTTTTGTTCCTGTGGCATCTGGCATATAGTCCCATCAGCTGCAAAATCATCATACAGAGTATTTTACTTGATGGATGAGCCCTTCACATGGAAATGGTGTAATTATAGAGTTTCATGTATTCCTTTACCCTTTCCTCTCCCATGTGTAAACAGGGCCTAGTTTGTTCTTCATTAGTAAGAGTCTTGATGTGAAAACTTAAAATTGCTTACATAAAAAATATTTAGGAGTAAGAAAAATTTAACCTAGAACTTCAGAATGTATTACAAATACTCTATTTTCCACCAAAGCTTTTCCCCAATTAAAGAGGAGGAAAATACTTATATACATAACAGATATAAATATTTTTAAAATTGCTTAGGTAGCTAAAACAAAAAGTAACATAGAAATGGTTCTAGCAAGGACACTATGAAGCATTACTATTACAGTATAACAAAAGTTACATAGCATCTAGCACAGAATAGCTATAGATTAGGCAAATGGCTTCCGCTTTAGTCTACAACCCTGTATTTCAGATGTAATTTTGATTTGTAGTTTATAACAAGTCAGAATTTGGTTTAACAAAGTAAAAGCCACACAAAAAAATCTGGGGGACTCAACCTTTCTGCTGGCAATTGAGAACTGGAGTTTCTCACTTCTGCACTTCAAATGGAGGGCAGTTAGGCTGATTTTCCAACAACCCATTTGAAATACATGAGGTGTCAACATATTTGTATGAGTTTGTGTAGAGTGGATAAAAAAATTGAGAGCCAAATGTAGCACCATCAATAGAAGTGATATCTGCATTACAAAATACTACCATCGCTTGAACAACAGGTATGTCTTAGCAATATCATCACTAAAAGTAATGAAAGATATGCTCCCTGCTTTTTCTTTCTCCCTACAACAGATTCTTGCACTTTGTTTTGTACACTTAATGTGCACTCAGTTTCACTGTCCTACCTCCATAACCAATCGTTTAATTTCTTCTTCAAATGTAAATATCTCAGACTATCAAGAGAAAGAAAAAAAAAAATTCAGTCGTCAAAGTAAACTTTAAGCAGACAAGAGATATAGGTACCTATTGTACCGCCTAATAATGCTTTTAATTGACTTATTTTAGTGTAGATGTTGCTCCTTCAGTTTCCCCTGGTTAGTATCCAGGTCAGAATGCAATAGCCCAAATTCTGAATTTTTCACTTTCTAATTTCTCTTTACTAATTAAATATCTTTTTTTTAAAGCTAAACTTTTTCTGAATATATTCAGGATCTGACTGAGTATAGAGACCTGGGGAGGAAAAAAAAAAAAAAAAAATCTCTGAAGCAGTAGCAGCTCAAATGTGTCTCTTACAATGAAGCAGACAAGCAGGCTAATCAACCAACTAGTAGTAGATGGATTACTGCTTAATAAAAAAAATACAAGATTTTATTCCTTTACATATGGTCTATCTTCTTACCACAGTAGACCGTTATTCATCAGGCTTAAAGCAGCTATCAGAATTACGATTCTTAAGACTATAACTATGCATTGCACTGCATCCTGTAAATTCTTATTAATATCTAACTTCATTATCCTTGGGAGAAACTATTTTTACAAATTCCAGGAAGTATGGCCTCCTAACTGACTACAGCAGCCTATTTATCTAGATATATAATCCAGATTTTAGACTTCAGATTTTTCATTGAGTTAAAAGCAGCTTGCAATACTCTAGCCATCTTCTAGCTCCACAAATTTTTTCAATACAGGATTAGAAACCTGCCAGGCAGCAGGGAATAGATTCCAAACAGACAGAAGTCTTTCATGGTCTACGATTACATAATTCACTGAGTTACAGTGGTTTCATGCCTCCCTCTTCTGACAATATCTTCTCTTAGAAATAGGATGTCAGACTTGTTGGTTAACTAGCCTTTGTTCTCATGACAAACTACATACCTAATTTTTTACTTTTACATCGCTGAGCTAAACAATAGCATGCTTTACAGAAATCTACCTTTAAACTTGGTTTTGATATGATTATCATTACACTTATGTAGACTTCCCTCTGTTTATCCTCTAGTTCCTGCTAGTGGAATCTCTCATTTATACAGTGAAATCCATAGCTTTCAAGATTATATTTGCTTTGTACAATAAGGCATCAAACCTGTGCACTATGGGCCAGTTCCAGTCTCTTGGAACACTGAATCTTGTGTTCCGCCTCTTTTCGGCTTTTTTTCCTTGAGGCTGCCCCTCCATCTCTCACCAACCACAGGACAGCAAGTTCACCCATCCAAAGTGCAGGCATCCCATACACTGTCTGCAGCCCTGAAGAGGTCATAAAGAACAACTGCATTTTAGTTGTGGGACACCTTCAAGTTACACAACAGGGAAGAGAATAGGAAATCCGGTCCATAAGTGGCTCCATGAGATGCTATATGGCCTGTTCCAGATCCAACATTAGTTTGTACTACAGATAAACTCACATCTCACCACTTAATCAACAACCAAGTCTTAAAGAAAAAAAAAATTATTCCCCTCTTCCCAATCAGCTTACCCTTCACTTTAGATGCTCCGATTCAAAACAGTTGTCCCTTTGTACTTTACCTATTTGTGTATCCACAGATATAAATTTTTCCAGGTTGGCTAATATTATATGACCTACATTGGGAAATAATTCCCTGAATTAAAAATGTATAAATTAATCTCTTGCAAGGACGAGCCGTCAGTACTTTTTTCCATCCAAAACCTTGTGCTGCAGTTTAAACTCCAGTAACTAAAGCTGTGAGTATGAAAAATGCAATAATAGTTACCTAGAGGGACTAGGACCGAAATGTCCGAGCTGGTTTTAATCAATGTATTTATTAAACTTCAGCGCATAGTATCACCTTCTCCTTTGGGGGGGGGGGGGGGGGGGACACAACAGATCTCATTACTTTGTCAATGCTATTTACATGAGTTTTACTTTACAAGGAAACTATGAATGCTTGCTCTTTCTGTGCTTGAAGCCTACTCAAATTCAGCAAACTATGCAGCTGTGAAATTTACTATACAATTTTTATCATAATTATTAGCCTAAAAAGAAATCATGCAGTGTTTTTGGCTATTCTCACAGCATTAGTAACCATCACTAGACATAACTAACTCTGCAAGATTCAATACAATATGAGAGCAAAATATTACTCTACTGAACAATTATTTCCTCTCATTTTGGATCAGGTATGTAGGCTACAGATTACATCGTTATTTTAAAAATAAGAGACTACTTATGTTTAAGTTAAATTGAAAAAAGAAAATCATAATTTGCTTAACCTTGGAAGGCTTATGGAATTCAGACAAATGAGACCATCAAAGCTTGGACCTCTCTGTGAGTGACTGTTTTTGGCAAAAGAGATAGCCATGCTGATCACAAAGAAACTAACAGACTAGTAAAAGCTTTAATAAAGATTACAGGGTAAAATTAGCAAGACAAGAAGCTTAATGATAATGTACATTTCCCCCACTCCCATCCCATGTTTAATACACAGATCCAATCATTACAGTAAATTGTGCAAGAGCATGACAACTATTTCCAGTTCAAAAGACAGCAGAAGGTATTGTTTCTCAGGCACACCTTCTGATAATGTAACAAATGCTGAGTTTCTATTATTTTGAGTCACAACTGCCATAAACAATTGTCTTTAAAACAATATGCTACTTTGTGTGAGTATAACAACACTTGTTCACTGGTGGAACTATAAAATTTGTTGTGCTGCACATACACCATATTATTGATGATGATAGATAAGGATCCTGGACAGGGATTAGAAACTTACAGCTCAGTTACAGTACTGCACACAGGATAGTAAGAAGGCTTTTTACATGTAGGAATGAACTGCTCCATTAACACAAAACAATCCTTTCAGTGAGGGTGGGGACGGGGGAAGAAAAATCACTGCTGTTGTCTTTCATGGTCCTCCTCAGGTTGATCCGAAGTGGGCTGATGTAGTCCCCTTCCCCCTCCTAATAACTAAATCACTTTTGTAACAAAATCAACTTGTCACTTGCTGACTTTATATTTGTTTCTAATTAATTCCCACATATAGGTACTTTCTGTCAAAAATGATCTGGATTCAAACATCAAGTATTTGGTACATTAATCTACAGAAAGACATTCTGATTTTTGTCACTACTAATGCTTATCAGCTACATTCCTGCAACTGAGCTGTCTAACATTGTGCTTTTGTCCTATAGATTTGCATTACAGTGTCTTTTCATTTCCACTGTCGTCTAATGCTTCTATTTATGCAAATATACAAATATCTTCTCATCCCTTAAACCCATCATCAAGCTACCTAGTTTATGTAACCAAATAATCCCATCACTTCTAAGGCTCACCCATTCTACATTTGCTCTACCCACTCGCTATCTGTATTTACTGTGTTCTGTTTTACAGTAGCAGCAGCCATCCCACAGCCAGCTCTGCACTACTTTCCTCTTTCTCAGTGTGCTGATATCCACTGACTGCAGTAGATCAGAAGCACAGATCTCAAATTCTTTCTGTATGGATTGTTTACAGAACCAAGGATGTTGATTTAAAAGATTTGAGACACAAAAATTTGTACAACCACATTGAGCTCTGAAGTCTGAGCTCTGCCTGGACAATCAGGACAGTAACTAAAGTAAGTGATAAAACTCAAGCAGGTTTCTTAACTAACCCCCCCCCCCACCCTCCACCCCAACCCCAAAAGCACAAACCATTTGAAAAATTGTTTAACCATATAAAGACACGAGAACTAGCTGACAGTTACATTAGATATACATCACTTATTCAAGGCCCTAATGTTGTCAGAATTGTTCACAATGAGTGGTTCATTGCTTCACAAATTTTCCCCTACAATTTCAATCAGTTGCTTAATGATCAAGTTAAATGGTGTGCAATAAATATGAACTATAGTAGGTAAAATCTGTAGGTATAACTGTTCTAGGATAACAATAGAGGTACTTTTTGCCTTCAAATAATTTTAAGAAATTTTCCTAATGCTTATGTGCTCTGTAATCAAATTATGTGACTCTCAGAGGGAATGACTTGCTAGTACATAAATTTAATAAAATTGTGCCCCCTTCTGACATACCTACCATACAAACAGGCTACTGATTAGCCCATTAAAGCCTTATATCGGCACTGCTTTTCAAGCATGCAGTCCAGACCAGCTCAAAACACTTGATGTGCTCCCACAGCTCAAACTGACCTCAAATACAGGGATAAATTCTTCATCTCAGGATTGGTCACTGTGTCAGTACACCATTTCATAAAATGTTACCCCAAATTGTTCCTTTTTGTATAAAGGCAACTTGGACTGAGTATTTTTTTTCCTGATAGCCAAAGTACCTTCAGAAGTGAGTTATTTTGTCTCACTTCATCCTCACAAAATATTCAGTGTAAAGTAAAACCATGTTAATTAAAAAAATAAATATAGCAGCTTCAGTCTTCATCTAGTTCCTATGATCTTTTCCCAGTCTTGCTTCTATCTATATAGCCCTGACTATATTTTGTAACAGCCCTGAGGCTATTCTATGTTTTATCCTGACAATTATTATCCTTAAGAAAAAACAGCACAGTGAACAGACCTATGGTCACCATGGAGTCCACTTTTTTTTTTTGTAATTCTGTCTAAGTCCCATGTTCCGTAATAGCTTTCCATTTGAAAACATGACAGATAACCACAATTGTTAAGAACCAATTTTAGCACAGTTGGTAAGCATCTCCAGTTTAACAGAAAGGTGTTCAGCATTTGTGCAACACTTTTTCTATCAGAAGATCTCCAGTAACGATGGGTGTTTATCTTTAACCCTTATGTGTCGCTAATGTTCCCATCAACTTTAATGGTCCATATTCTATACTGAGCCACAGTGATGTAAAAAAAAAAAAAAAAAAAAAAGCAACTTTACTCAGATCAGTTTCTGAAAGCGCTAATTTAGTGACAGATTTGAAGCAGAATATAGAACCCATTTCTGATATTTGATAAGTAAGGAAATAAGAGATTAGGAATATTTTCAAAAGGTATAAAAAAAGATACCAAAGGTCTTCCATAGAACACTATTTATTTCTAAATAATTTAATGCTGTATTTCTAAAGGCATTTCCATCATAACTAATAGTAATGCAGATTTCCATTTCTCATTACAGTCAGTCATATTGCAAATAGCATCATTATTGGCTCAGTAGAACTTGGACTGAGGAAATAATTCATTTCACAGATGTTACTCAGAATTCATGACCAAGCTGTCCCAAATCCCAATCCTGGACTGGAAATAAAGATCTCTCTAGCTCATAACAAGCCCTTGTATCAGCCCCGCATCATTCATAAGGAAAACATGAGACTGTCTTTGATATTTTATTTTGGCATTTTCTCATAAAGATTTACACTGTAACAAAGAGCTAGTATTCAAAAATATCATCATTTGGTAAATGTATTCATGAAGAATAATGGATTAGTTCCTGAAACACCCCAGCTAGGTCAGTGGTAGATTTAACATAAATCTCAATAGAACCTATTTTCATCTAAAACACCATACATATTTCAGTGCATTCAGTAATTATAAAGCAATATTCAAGCCCTCTGTTCCTCATGATAAACTGCACTGTTTATATTTACTGTTTACCTGACCAAAACCTTTACAAAAGAGGTCTTCAATTAGTTGCTGAACAAGAAAGCAGTGTTGAATAACCATGTTAATATTTGGCCAGCTCAAGGTTTGTCCAAATATTCCTGTCAGGAAGAAATTTTTTTCTGGAAGGTCACAGAAACCTGTCTTAAAGCGGAACATCAAATAAAACTTAACAGAAAATTCTACATTAAGCTATGGGTTTGCAAAATTAACCCCCACTCCTTCCGTTCTATATATAAACAGAAGGATTTTATGTGGTGTCTTCTTTAATGAAACATACTAAAGAAACTTCATTAATTTCTTCAATTTTAACTTCTTTCATTTATTTTAATTTGAATTTCTTTAATTACTTTCTTTACAGAAACAAATTAATGAGTCTTCCATCTATTCAGTATCACAGCATGGGTTCATAAAGAAACAGGACAGAGTTCAGAAAGATAAATTACAATGTCTGAGCCTTCAAAAAATAGCGTCAAAGACAATATCCCATAGAGGTATCTAATTCTATTAAGTTCAGAGGGTTTTGCCTAGCTCATCTTTTGCCTGAATAATGTCTGATAGTATGGTTCTCATACAAAGAAAAGAACAGTTAGACTAAGGAAAAAAAAAAATCTTGAAAGAGTCCATAATGCAGGAAAAATATCTGGATCTGCTGAGTCAAAGAACAGCAAGAATTTTTATCCTTGAGAAAAAACAGGACAGAGAACAGACCCATGGTCACCCTGGAGTCCAATTTTTGTCAGTGGCCCAGAAGATTAAATTCCTCTTTTGAAGACATTTAATTGTATTTTCAGATATGCAGGGGAACTTTGATAATATAATAAAGGAGATATTAAATTTTGTTTATTTAGAAAATAATAGGTTCCAAAACTCTATGACCCAAGGCAAAGATACAAAACTAAAGTGATTGATTTAATGAAGAATGGTATATAGCATTATATTATTTAGAACACAAAAGTTATTAAAACTCATTTCAAGACTTTATATTGACTACAGAGACTACACAAGTTCTCCCTCTTGCATGTTTTAACTTTAGCAATTAAGAAAATAGCTATTTGATTCAAAAAATACATGGCCTCTTCACGTCCTACCTGTGTCAGCAGAAGCTACAGATGTCTGAATCATGAACTAATTCTGATTAGAAGTTTAAAATACGCTTATTGATGTCTGAATTTTGTACAGTGTATATAAATTTACCCTCCCAGCAAGAGCCATAATATGTGCAGTGATTTATGAAACAGGGATTTTGCACATTAATTATATTAAGACATCCTTTTTTTATCTTCAATGATACACAAACAGATATCATTAGCACATAACACAAAGTATATTTCTATATCATATAACAACAAAGGCCAATAATTTTATATACTCTCAGTCCTTGGCACTAACATTAACTATTGTTTTTTCTGAGTGAACTATGAACATTTTAATATGTTTCATTTGATCTGACAAAAGATACTACCTTGCCAACAAAACAAATTTCCCCTCAGAAACCTTACTGCCTTTTATACCATAGGCTATCACAGCTATAAACAAGGTAACATATTACAGCAAGATGCACATTTGCCAGTCTGACACCTCTCTTCTCTGTTCATTCATTCCAGCTGTTCTCTGCACCGTCATCAGCATCAAGCACCTGCGGTGTGAAGAGCAGGGTGTGACATGTTGGGGTGTGAGAGTCAGAAGGCTGACTCTCCAAGAGAAAGGGTGTAAGATGAAGACGACACACATCAGAAAAAGAAAGTGGATTTTTTTTAGTCAAATGTAAGGTGGAACATCCACAGTAATTTTTTTTCCCAAAGCAACTGTGCTTTCTATTAGTCCAGAAACACCCTGTGCTGGGTGTTGGCTATGTAAGTTCTATCAACCTTGAAGGCAACTGTTGTTCCATGGCAGTGGGAGGTGCCAAAAAACCAAAACAAAACAAAACAGCAAGGCAATGCAATCCATTCATTGTAAAGCTTCCAATACATATCACCACAAAACCATGGCATATTCACAAAACTGTTCTATTTTGGATATTTGGAAAGCAGATAAAAACTGAAAAAGTTGATTTCATGGAATCTTGGAGAAAATGCACTGAGCCACAACTGCATTCACATTCACCTAGCAAAAGAAACAATGAAAATTCTGGATAGAAACTCTGAAAATAAGGCTAAATTAAAAGCCAGGAGCATAACAGGAAGTCCAGATCAAACAGGTGCCAAATTATGCTTGCTTTTAATTCTACTGCCCATTGCATGTGCATTTTGTGAAGTGTTATTTATCTACTGATTGCATTCTTGGTTTAGATTAACTTAATTTTATTGATGCTGAATTCAGCCAGCTAACCTTTACTATTTATTTTTAATAGGCTTGATGCAATACATTTTTATTGCTGAGATAAGTATTGATTAAAGCCTCTGCCTCCACTCGTTCTGATTGCCTCATGTAATTAGGAAGTCTAATAAGAGCATGAAGTACAAACAACATTTTATATTTGCATGTAGACCTGTAAATGACCTTTACAAATTGAATATACTTCTAAATACACCTGCCCTTGAGGTAAAGGACAGCAAATAAACAGGAAGCCACTAGACATCTCAAGGCATAAAAAAAGGAAGATTCTATAAAGTGCTGTGAAGTAGCATGGTATCTTCAAGGTTAGGACAGAATAGAAAGGATTCCCATGAATCAAGTCTAACTTGCCCTGCCTAATGCAGAAAGCTAAGTTTATACCATTTAAAAGGATATATTCCTGATATTTTAAACCATGATTTAAAGGTTTTTAAGCAATTCCAAAAACTCCAATCCTACCCAAAGCCGTAAGATGCGGGTGGGTACTCACAAAGCTATGCTAAAGTAGTCAAGGGTTTATGTAAGTGCAGAAACACAACCTCAGAAAGACAAGAGCACAGTCAAGAGCCCAGGGCTTTCAAACAGGCGGAGAAGATTTGCCATAACTGACCAGACCATTTATTCATGTGAGCCAACATCCTGTCAGTAGCAACTGCCAACACTTGTTGACTCAGCTGGGAGTAAAAAGAAGAGGAATGTCCGATGAAATTTTTTTCCGTATCTTCTGAAAACTAAGGATCAGATTTGTCACAGATACAATCTCATTTGCTAGATAGATAATCTCCCAAGCAATATTATAACAATGTTTAATGAATGACATTTGGCTTTTATTGAATGGCTGATTAGACTAATTAAAAGTGCAAAGAAGAAAACTTTGAAATACATTCTGTGAATGGATGCAGAATATGTTTTCAGATAAAGCATTTTTATTGCCAAAAAATTGTTTAATTAATTTTATAAAGTCTGAGAAATCAGGTTTGGAAAGCACCAAGCAGGCCCATTTTCCTTCTTTCGCCTAGGGCAGGATGCATTACTCATTTACTGTACTGTACTATGTTTTCCAGCCCTGTCTCATTTTAAACACAACTTCAAAGATATGAAGCATCCCACACTTCCCTTGGGAAACTACTCCAAAATAGTACAGAGGTTTATTTCTGACTTTTAATATAATCTCTCCTCCTCAGCTTCATCCCATTACACTCACTCTGTCACCTTCTAACAGACTTCAAAAATAAGCAGCCACTGATTTTCTGAAATCTTGTTTAAGTTTTGGACACTGTCATCCATATTCTGAGAAAAACATGTTATGCCATCCCAAGCCTATCCTGACTTATTTCTAAAATGCTACCCCCAAAGCCACACAGCCAGACTTTCCTCTCTCAAGGAACTTCAGTGAAAAAGGAAATTAACAGCTTTCTTCTATAGCTATGGCTGGGAAGGGCTATAGAAATATGATCACAGTCAAGACATTTTTCCATAGCTCTTCATCAATCCTAAGCAAATTCACCTACTAGACACCTCTGCTGATCCATAACAGTGGAGGGAAAGTTAGTGTCTATTTCTCACATCAGAATGGAGTGAGTATCCTGCTGTAAAAGTAAAGTTGGTTTTCCAAAGGAAATCTGATATATCACATATTCTATAACACAGATTCATTGACAATGGTATCCAATCATAATAAGAAAATAATTATTTCAATGAAACAAAGGTGAAACAGGTTATGAGGAGATCTGCCGCATACCAACAGCTGAGGTTTCCAGCTCCCTGACTGCACAGTTGCTGCATATTGTACTGCATGTTATATAGCAGAAATTCTGCTTTTTACATCTGATGGACAAGACAATGGTATTGCTCTCTCCAGATTGCAAGTACAAGTGAATTCAGGAGATAAAAGAAGAGTTACAATGACCTTTGACGCAGAGGATTTATAAGAACTTATTCCACCACATAACTTATCCAAAATGCCATCTTTAAAGCAGCACGCAGGCTCTAGGATACCTTTTTTCCCACTGTGCACACGCTGATGGAAAACAGAAATGAAAAGCTCTTTAATATGTAACTGTTCTATAAGCTCCTGATGTGCCACAGAGAGAACCTACATGCTTCTGCTCTATTTGTTTGATAACTGCATGCCTTAAAGGGGATTTGAAGGCACTTTAGTGCACCAAGAGTTGCCCAGAAAAGCTACAGTAAAATGCAGCATTTATTTATAAAAACTACAAAACCATCAGATAAATTAACAACAGTTAGTAAGGACTAAACAGCCTGTATGTAACCTGGTCCAACGTAAAATTCATTGTATTGCTGCCCATGGAGCAACTAGGAAGGAGATTATGAGCTGAAATTACCTTCTTCCTCCTCAGGGAAAAAACAGTCTATCACACTTCTTCACCACGTGTGTGGTGTTTGACCTGCTCCCATAACTATGGTGTGAAGCACACAGGCAGCCAGCTGCCATCCAGGTTCTGCCCATTCTCTGCCCTCTCCATTCCTTTCCTGGCTACTTGAGGAGGCATCAGAGATCACAGGATAGAAAAACCTGACAAAAGTGCAATTATTCCAAAACACAAAGGATTTTTTATTTCCAAGTAGTGCACATGTGATGCACAATTTCCTATCTGCCTCAACAGGTTTTTATAGCTCTGCAATTGTATAGTTTTGGGTAGTAGTACAGAAGGATTCCAAGCTTGTAAATCTCTATTAGTGCCACAACCACTCTTAATATTCCAGACTTGTGCATACAGACATATTTCTCCTGCTACCTTGAAACTAATTGTAAACAAACTCATATTAGAACACACAATGTAACTCACCTACAATCTCTTTTGGGAAAAATTCTTAGCAGCTGCTTGTACCATTAAATTGACTACATCCTATACATGCATTTTCTCCACAAAAAGTATTTGATTCAAAAAACATTAAAAAACCCTCAAGCTACCAAGCCTTTTAGCTAGAGAGAGCTTAAAGTCCTATTATTCTATTAATAGTCCTGAATAAACAAGGCAGATGATACATTCATGTATCTGGTACATATCTAGCTATTTTTTCATTATGTCTCTTTTTCTGCTCCTTCTTCCCTTCAGCTTGGTGAGCTTTTAATTTTAGCCATTTTCCATATTATTTTCACTGTAATGATTACAAGTAGCAAGTAAATGAATGACAGACACAATGAAACTCAACCCAACCTGCAACAGTAACGCCTACGCTGTAATTAAGGTGAAGCTTGGCAGCTAGTGGGGGAAAAATTTACATAGTCAGGGGACCTATGTGCATTACAATCAGTGAAACCAATCCCACCAGGCAAGAAGGAGGACTAAAAAGAAGAGGAAGGTACTACCTCTGGTTTTGCCTATTGTTTTCTCAGTAAGACAGGATCATATTCCTTATATTATAGCCCAAATCTCCACATGCGCATGGGGAGTGCTGGTGGCATTCTTAGTGCTTGTAACACCCTTACCAAAAGCAAGGAAGGGCTCTTACTTTTTCTAGGGTCTTCAGAAAAGAACATCAAGCCAAGAACATTCAACTTTGAATTAAACTTTCAAATTGACTATTCAATTTCCAAATGAGGAGCAGGCAGGTATGTTATATCAATCACAACACGTCTTGTACTCTCTAATCAGAATATAATGCATGGTTTTACCTACTGTAAGCAAAGACATTACCAATAGCGTTCAGTTACAACAGTCCTTTTAAAAGTCAACTGAAACAAATTCTTTAAGGTGTAATGGGAATGAGAACATTACAGGAATAAAATAGTCCCCCATTCACTTCTGAGTTTACAAAAGTTGTCTACATAAGGATTCTGAAAATACAGCTGCACCATCTCTTATCAAGTCTCTTGATTTCAAGAATTTCAAACATTAATTTAATTTACTTCACTACTTCATTCATTCTGAAAGAGTATCAGACACATCCTTGCAATAGCAGAGCATCTAACATCAATTTCAAATCAAATACTTTCTGAACATATTTTTAGTTGCAGTGCTGTTACACCTACAATGGTCTAGCAGAAAGCAAAATGTATATTTTCATATTTGTTGTATAAATAGAAGCAAATGCTAAAGCTAAAAGTGTGCAGATTGCTAAAACCTCTATAACTTTACTTTTTTCAACATTCATGCCACTAAAGCTTTTCTAGTAATGCAGTAGCATTGCATACAAATACACTGAAGTGATTAGCATAGGTACAATCAACTGACTTTGCAATGGAGTTCAACATTATTTTCTTTTAGTTCTTTTTGTATGAATCTGAAAGATTATGCTTTAGTTGCCCTCAAACTGGATAAAGCTGGAAGAATAGTATCCTCTGCTTCAGCACTTGTTTCACTTGCACTGTGTTTGATACTCTCTGCACCTTGCACGGGTCATTTGTGCTATCACAGCATCTCTATTTTCTCACTTTCCTCTCTATAGCCATTCTTTTATTCCCATCTTCATTCCCTTCAGTACATTCTCTTCTGTGCCTCCTGTTGCCCCTGTGACTCTGCACAGAAGTACTGACTCTTGATGACTGCTCTCACTGCATGGCAAGTTGGGTGGTTTTTTTTTTTTTTTTCTTTAATTCCCTGCAGTCCAAGCTCTGAGTATCCAGTTTACCCAACAATTTCTGTTTGGTTAAGTCTAAGAATTGTCTTCTGCATCTCCGTGCTCTGCTTGATGTCTAGTTCTTGCAGTCAGACATGCTTCTTCTCTACATGCTCTTTGCACTTGGGGGACTCTGATGTAGCTTCCTCCAATGCTTTCTTACTTTTTCATGATTTCTTCCTGCAATCTGTGCCTTATATATATATAAGTGTTCTGGTTTCTGCCTCTACCCTCTCCACTGAAGAGTGAATGCCATACCAGATGAGCTACAACCCACCCATTTTAACAGTACTACCTATCTCTGCTACTAATCTCTGTGGCTGACTACTTCCAGATCAACACCAAAGACAGGAATACTGAATTGAAAGATCTCTGGCTATCATACCCAAGGAGGCAAAATATAATACTTTACTCTAAAAGAGATCAAGCTCCATCCTAAAAGTAGTTAGGGTTTCTTGGCACTATTGTTCTTATTATAAAAGTGTTCCAGATCTTCACATCTCTGAATTTCAAAAATTTTAATCACATCACATCTACTTAATTCACTCCAAATAAAACAGTATTTTCTATTATTATAAAAAAAAAAAAAAGAAATTCTAGCCGGTTTGAAGTTGCTTAAGTTGCTGTCCCCATAGACACACAAAAAAAGACTACAGAGATAATTTAATTAAATTTAATCATAGGAAAATTAACTAACAAAATAGGCAACTTGAGCCATTCTTCTACCGTATCATGCTGTAACATTAGAAAAATCAATGTCCTCATTTGACCTAGCTGGAGTAACAACCCAGCTGAGTTGAGGGAATGAGACCCTTACACAAACAAACTGAATCTGAATATAAACTCCACCAAAAATTAGGAGGATGACAAAGTGAGTTTCTTAATTTGGCAGATCTCAAGTATGGACCTAAATGGTCAACTATTTGCAAAGGACGCCTTTCTGTTATGGCCCTTATGTAACTTCTATGGCCATGCAAATAAATAACAGCTTTCATATATATGGTCTTTTGAATACCCATAAACTGAAAGCATTGATGCCCTCTCTGAGTCGTGAAAAGGAGGTATGTAACCTTTAAGTAGAGTCCTCGTATTAACTAGCATTTTTAAGTTTCCTTGGAAACTAGAAGACACGCCTACAGGAACAGAATGTAACTACTTGGTTTTGGTGGCCTTTACTGTTTAGTTTTACCACACTGCATGTTGGAGTGAAAATATAATAGGCTACAACAGAAAAATATATGAATGGAAATCTGTCACATACAAATGGGAGCAAAGGGAATCTAGCTTTGAGCTATACATGCATAAAGGTCCCAAGGGTACATATGCAAGAAAAAAATGCAGCAGCTAGTAGCTGACATAATGACATTTTTCTGAGACAGGATAGAAATTCCATAAAATAAGAGAATAAAGAGAAAAATAACAAAGCAGCACACTATGAATCCTTTGCACAGGGCAGAAGAATATCAGACAGAACTTGCATAAAGGGTGTAGGGTTTGATCTCACCTTTCCTAATGGAATTAATTTCCAATTAATATCTCTTTACCACAATGAAACTAGTGTGATAAGATCTACAAAAAGGTTTTCTCTGTCTGAAGCATGGCTTTTTAAATTTTGTCAGCACTACCACTGAGATCAGAATAAGCTCAAAAGGAATGACTGTAAATTTTCAGAATCATTATGGAGTCAGAGGAAGGACTGGTACCAGATTTGGGGTTAAATGATGGCCCACTAAACAGGAAGCCAGAATTTCACTTAAAAAAAGAAAAGATAAAAATAAAAAAAAAAGCAGAGGAAGTCTGACAGAGGAATCTGACAAAACTAAGAATTGTGAAACTTTCGAATGAATCCGTTGTCTGACTCTTCCATTGCTTTTATCCTTCAATATTATTTTTTTTTCTCCAAAAGAACAGCACAGAGCCTACCAGTTGTAGTAACTTCCTCTGATACACAAGATTATGATCCAATTGGGGATTGTTTCAAGGGTTACAGCTGTGCACATGAGGTTTCCAGATTAACAAAGGCAAACAAAATAATTCCGTTACCTAAAGGTACTAAACAGAGGTAGGGAGTTAACTACATCAGTTGTGGTTTTTAAGTGTGTGGTAGCACTAAGAAGGAGTGAAAGGAGATGAAAAAGGGTACTGTTTTTAAAAAAAAAAAAAAAAAAAAATCAAGCAAAAGATGACCTACCAACCTTTTTTCCCAGGAAAGACTTTATATGCAGCACCTTCAAAAACACACATGAAAGTGATCAAATTACATGGCTGCCTGTAATGACTAAGAAAGGTATTTAACATGTCATAAGGTCCCTTATAATTTAGAGTTCCTCTCTACATGGTAACTTTGATACTAGTTTCTAATACAGAAGCACTTCCTTCACATAACATTCTTAAACTGGGCTGTTTCGGGAAGGATTGGGAATAGAGAAATGGAAGCTATGTTTCCAAATATCCGAGATGTTTTGGTTCTCTATGTCTACCACCCAGGGGACAATCCTGAGAAAAAGTTACCACCTGTTAAGCATTTTTACTTAATCTTGTCACTCCCACTGGCTTTTCATTGCATTTTCATGCCTCCTTGTTTCAAGTATGCCTGCATGCAGAAATATGAATATGCTCAGAAACACAAATATGCTCAGGAGTACTTTGAAAGATCAAGCTCTAAGTGAATATGCTATTTGAAAGCTTGCCTATACCTATCCTTGACATATTCTGTGAATTCTTTGAGGCATGATTATGGGCTGTGATATATTTATCTGAAATACACTGGTACAGACACTTAGTACTGATAAAATAATACTGACAAAGTAAAGTCATACCATGTAATGAAAACAGTATTGAAGAGGGAAATTGTAAAATAATCAGAGACAAGCATATACTGCCTGCAAAGACTGAGGAATGTCTCAAAGGTAAAAAGCTTTACTGACATGGAGAAAAAAAAGACTTAATGCAATTTTACAATCTCCAATGGTTTCAATTCAAAATTTAGAGCATAAGTTGGAAGATCAACCAAGTAAGTCTTTTATGGGAAAGTCTTCTCTGGCAAAACACCTCCTGGAGGCTAACAGGCACTTAAGGACTGCCAGCAATCTGTCTACAGGTTTTGTCAAATCAATGGGTGTGGACTGAGAAACCTAGAGACAAGTCTGTTCCAGTGTTTTTGCAGCCTTTGATGTGAAATTCATAGCCAGGCTGAAGGCCCAGAAAGACTCAGTTATCAACCATCTAGAATTCACACACTCAACTTGGAACTGTCTATGTTCCCCAGGGATTGGGTTGATTTACCTTAAGTGTATGCAGAGATAGTCATGGCAAAGGAGTATTAAAGATAAGAATACATCCCAAGTAGAATTAGACACACATCAAAAACACTGCAGAATTTCAAAGTGAAGAACTGCATGCTGAAGCATTGAGTCAGGCTTTGTGCACTTTGGGGCACTCTGACAGAATTACAGAATAACTCGGGGCAGGGACCTCGGGAGGTCTCATAGCCCAGCCTCCAGCTCACAGCAAGGTCAGCTGTAAGATCAGACTAGGTTGTTCAGGACTTTACCCAGTCAGCCCTTGAGAAACTCTAATGATGAAAACCACACTGCCTCTGTGGGCAGGGTGCTCCAACGGTTAGCTCTCCTTGTGGTGAACCTTATGAGCAGTCAGACCTGCTCTTATGTCTATTTATGCCCATTCAGTCATGTCCTCCCAGCCTCCATCTTAAGTATATGGTTTTAAAGAATTCACCTCTGTCCAAAGTTTACCTTTGCATCTTAACATACAATACTTCACACAGTGTACAAAACTGTATACTGAAACATATGCCTTGAGCACAGAATAATTTCCCCCTTAATATCTAATACTGATCCTAGGTCTTGTGGCTCAGCTGGTAGACGATCTGAACTGCTGCCAGAGGGTTCCAGTCTAGTTGCTGCTTATGTCACCTATTTTCCCAAGAAACAACTGGATGCTAATGCCAAGAGATGAGCTAGCATCACATACAAAATGCTTCAATGGCAAGTTAAATCACTTAGTAACTTTCAGGATAATAGAAGCAAGAGCAGAAGGACATATTTTTCATTCAAAAATTGCTTCATGGAGAAGTGATTATCTAATTTTTTTAATGTCCCTATACACATGGATAGTGCCTTTTCCCCCTTATCCTGTTTCTTTATGTATAACGTTGTGATATATTACCATCCTTTCTGAATTCTGACACAGATGACACTGATGCAAATTATGCATCTCAATAAGATTGCACTGCTGAAACTGAGATAACTGATACACAAATGTGGGGGTTTTTTCCCACAACTAATTAAAATTCCAGGGTTTAAGTAACTGTTATCATGTCCAGAGACAAAGATAAATGGATGAATACATAGAAAGCTCTATATAACACATGCACGGAATAACTTTAGAAGACAAGAGAGGGCAGAATTAATAGTTGTTCTCAAATAGCTAACATTCCTAAAATGCCAGCAGTGCTTTGCTTCTGCACCCAGCACATCGTTTTACTTATGCATCTGTAGCCTGTAAAAGAAAAGCTAATTTTAAAATCTACTCAAGGAGAAATTTTTAGATTTATTCAGAAGAGGTTTTAGAATACTAAACAGGCCTATACATGGAGATTCGATGTGAAGGAAATTTTCTGTTCTTTTACCAGTCCTCAGTATTAATGTATTTAACTTGAAACACATACATACATTATAAGTCAGTGTAATTATATGATTATAGACATCTCATGCCCATGGACTCTTTGTGCACAAATAGTTCTAGTTTATAAATAAAGAGAAGAATATGAGTAGGAATCTGACAGCTGGGACTTCAGAGAGAAGCATTTGTAAACTAGCATGTGATTTTCAAAAAGTTTTAAGCTAGGTTCAAATAAAGCAGCTATAAGTTCAGATGCTGAGCCAAGTTTTATCCAATGTCTCTTTGTCTAAAAAACCCAAACAGTTACCATAAAAGCATGATAAATGTTAGTTAACATCTTCCTTTGTGGAAGAGGAGCTGCACAGAAATAAAGGGAAAGAACTTCACTTTCAAAAACACCCATCAGTTAAGCAAACTTCTTAAAATATTCAGGACTGGATTCCTATCTGCTTCTGTGGAGTTCAAATAAATTCAGAAATTACACCCTTTCATAAATGTTTTTGTATCTTTCTTTTCCTTTCAGCAGCAGGATGCTAGTGGAGACTATATATTGTTTTAGTTTAAAAGCCAAAGCACAATTAAAACAAACACATTTTCTTTCAACATCTGAATTTCTGAATTGTCAACGTGTAAAATGAAGGTATTTTGCTTGTAGAATTCCCATAAGTAATTTTTTGTTGTTGTTGTTAAGAAACCATTCTCTTGCATCATATTACAAAGGGTCAAGATTGAAACCGCCAGTGCAATATTTACTTGTGCACAAGTTCCTTTAGGAGGGAAAAAACAAAATAAAAATGAAACTCAAACAAGATTAGTTTTCAATGAAGTAGCTGAAGACAGAGTAAGTAAATTAGTTTGGGGATTTACCTGTCACTAGTGGAGAGTGTTCTTACAGAAATCAAATCAGAACACTGAAACATTAGGAGAGCAGACACGTTCCCCTTCAATTTGCTGTTTTATCAATCAAAGTTTTCAAGTTGTTTTTCTATACTAGTTTAAACTTAAGGAATAAGATGGCAACCACTGTAATAAACACTGTGGAACACAAGGTGTAATAGGGAAATTTTATTCCCTGCTAATGGCAACATCCTGAGAAACATGGTCTAGAAGCAAATCTGTTCTTTGATTAATATTATAGCCCATTGTACAGTCTGCCACAGACCCTAGTGTTGTCTTTCTCAGTGTTGACAGTCACAAAGAGATGGCTTACTACTATATCAGAGAGTTTAAAAAGGGGGTACAGGATCATATTGATCTTGCAAGACAGAAATAAGAGACGTATCTTCCCATCATGATATTTAGGTTCAAAATTATTTAGGAAATACCAGCAATTCCCAGTATATGTTTAAAAAAAAAAGGAGGAAATTAAATTACATGAATTTATGGGTTAAGATAACTTTTTTTTTTAGATGAGGATAATAAACACATGCAACTTCACTTACTTGCTTATCAACAGAATTAAAAAAAAAATTACTTGGGCCCAGCCACACATCAATGTGTGAAAGCATTTGTGATGAATGACATTGTATCACACTTTCAATTGCACTCCTAGTATACAGTCCAAGAGAGAAATCCACTTATTCTTTCCTTTACATGTTGCATACATAAGAAGAAAGTATAGCAAGATTAAAAATCCAATAAAAGATGAAGTAGTGTCTTAAAAGGAGGAATTCAAATCTGTTTATTATTTTGGAATAGGCTCTATGCAAACATTTTCATCCTTCAGGGCAGTTCCTGTCAATTATTTGTTCAAGTAGTTGGATTCTACTGAGTACACACTAGTAGGCAGTAGATCTAATGTTACAGCACACAAAGGAGTAATGCTATTTACTATTTACACATATCTGAACAAACATCTTCTGAAACTCTTACACCACGGAGTATATAATTTTTCATAGATACTGATGCACTGAGATTTCTAGAAAATGGACAATTTAAGATAAAATCTGTACCAAGACAGAGGAATTAATACTCCCATTTTTGTACTTTCCAACCTTTAGGATAAAAAAAGTCCAGAGCTGTAGCAGGTGGCAGCCATCCCAGAAAGAGACACAGGGGCAGACACATCATCCCATCTCCTCTTTCAGAATCAGCCAGCATCGGTCTGAGGAAGAACAGCTGTTAAATGGACTTATTGGTTATTTTTCGCTCTGCTCCCTTGACTCTGCTACCTGAATCGCCAAGCCACCTTTTCTGTCAGTCACAGTAGATGACCCTCTGCCCTCACTCCACTATTATCTGTCAGTAACAATACTACATCACACAGCTCTATATTATTCAGCTGTATTTTATTAGGTCATAACACCTACAATATATTTACTGTTGTATTTTGGATTTCTCCCATATGCAACTGATGGGACTAGGATGTTCCCTTTCACACAGACTAGTTTCACCATGTACCTTGGACTGCTAAAATCATTCAGCTGGGGGGGGAGGGCAGTTTGCACTATATCAGTGCAAAGCTCTGCTACAAACCACCACCACACAAATGTTTGCAACTCTCAGCAACAACACCTTTCAAGAAATATGCTCCTAGTTAATAAGAGCATCCGAATCAAGATTTTCATGTGGCATACAGCTTTACTGCTAATGCTTCATAGGGCAGCAATCCAAAACTCCAGTGTCAATGACTTTCCAAGACTAACGATGCATTATTACAAAGATGAAAAAATTGAAGTCCCAATATTAGTTCATATATCCCAAAGCACACAGGCATCCAAAACACCCATCAGGGATGTTATACAATATAGTCTGAATTTTGGAGGAGTAGGCAAATACATTTTTCAGTAGCCAGGGATGGAAGATGAAGACTTATCCTGGTTTTGGCTGGGATAGAGTTAATTTTCTTTCTAGTAGCTGGTATAGTGTTATGGTTTGGGTTCAGTATGAGAAGAAAGTCGATAACAAACTGATGTTTTCAGTTGTTGCCAAGTAGTGTTTAGACTAAGTCAAGGATTTTTCAGCTTCTTATGCCCAGCCAGCAAGAAGGCTGGAGGGGCACAAGAAGTTGGGAGGGGACACAGCCAGGACAGCTGACCCAAACTGGCCAAAGGGGTATTCCATACCATGTGATGTCATGCCCACCATGTCAACTGGGGAAATCGCTGCTCGGGAACTAACTGGGCATCAGTTGGCAAGTGGTGAGGAATTGCATTGTGCATCACATGTTTTGTATATTCCAATCCTTTGATTATTATTGTCATTTTATTATTGTTACTATTATTAGTTTCTTCCTTTCTGTTCTATTAAACTGTTCTTATCTCATCCCACAAGTTTCACAGGGTTTTTTTTTTTGGTTTTTTTCCTAATTCTCTCCCCCATCTCACTGGGTGGGGGGGAAGTGAATTAGCTGCTGCGTGGTGCTTAATTGCTGGCTGGGGTTAAACCATGACAAGACTGCACTGAATAATCATGTATCTTTGTGGCACAGATGGTAACATATCTTAATATCTGTCAGGTAGTTAGCTTAAAAACTAATCCAGAAGTCATTCACGGTTAAACAAGCCTAGATCTCAACACAGTAAGACTTTTCCCACCACATCTAGCTAATTAGTGTTGCAACGGCTGCAGCACTTTGCTCTTATGATGCCTTCAGTTTACGCTAAAAAAAGCAAACAAGGTCAAAAGCACAATATCTAACCATCACTACAAAATTAAAATGTAAGCTGAACACAAGGGAGAACACAGGGAGCCAAAACAGAGTCAGGCTTCAATTAGGTGAATATCTCAACAGCACAAAGTAAGGTGACTCCAAGCCTCTTTGCATCACCCTCCCAGCAAACTGGCTGACTTATGTCTCCCTCTTCACAGCATAAACACATTCTTCCCAATATGCCTCTGAAAATTCAAGTTCCTGAACAACTAGCTTTAAAAGTACTGCCTGTCTATACAATGCAACTTTGATAATGCAAAACATGCTTTCTAAAATTATTAGAGAAGTATAAAGTGAATCAAGTATATTTTCCTCTCTGCCAGGTAGTAATAAGACATTAACAGTATTTAGCTTGAAGCCAGGCTTAATCCATGTAAAACGTTTTGCTTCACTTATCTTTTTTGCAAGTATGTACTACTGTAAGCATCTTGTAAGGAAGCATCTTGCAAGGAAGAGTATCTTCAATAAAAGCTGGCATTTTGGAATAAAAGCCCAGTCCATTATATACACATACATTCCATTAAAAGGCACAGTTCAAATACTTTCTTTCCTCTGTATGTACAGTTTAGCTGCATTAAAAGTTGTCTTAGTGTCAAAGCTATATCAAAGCCTAACCAGAATCACAATCTGACACTTGTTCTGTGCCAGAAAACATTCCAGACTCACATGCAGAAAAGTATAACTACATGTTGTTGCTAGAATGGCCCCAATAATCTGTACCAGTAAAGTAACCTCAGAACTGGAGTGATTATTTGCATTCATACTCCACAGAGCCAAATTGTAACTTTCTGTCTCCAGATCCTTTACATCCTACTTTCAGGAAAAGGGAAATCACAGATCTATCCTCTACCTGAAAAGCCATGAACTGATCACTAAAAGCAGTTATTTGTAAGGTCTTTACAAGAACAATCTCTCTCTTTTACTGGAGCACAGCAATGACAATGACTCTTAAAAGTCCCATGGCAAACAAGTTTGGGCATGGAAGCTGCTACTTTTAGAACAGCAGAAGAAAAGATGAAGGAAACCATCTGAATGCCAAACTTTCTGCTAGAAAACTACTGGCTCTGTGAGAAACTCTTTCCTCTCTCTATTTTACTTTTCAGTATTACCAGAGACATACCTTGATAGGCTAACACAAAGAGTGTCAACGCTGACACTGCATTTTCTACATTCCCTACACTAACTCAGTACGGGAAAGACCAAGCGTGTTCCGAAGGCTCTGCAAAATTTCATCCTCCTCCAGAACAGAAGTAGTCCAGAGAAGGTGCTGTATGAGCATTTTGCAGAAAACAAAGAACAGAAGTGGAAAGACTCGAAAACCAAGGCATGACCTGTTTGCATAACATCACTTCCCTGGAACCGTGCATCAGGGAATAAATAGAAAGGCTCAGTGGATCCTCAACATAACAACATTTAGTTTTGATTACAAAAGGGAAAAAGGCACACTCTCAGTGATGCAGCAGCTCCACAGAAGACACCACTCAGCAGCTGACACAAGTGGGAAATGGTTCTGTATGAACCACTTATGTTAGGGGTGAGAACACAGGGGTAGGGACTAAGCTGTACTGTTGGTCCATTATTCAAGCAGATCCCAGCATGTAAGAAAAGACCCTAAGAGTCTCACTTGACATTCCCCAGTACTATTACGGATAACTATCCCAGCAGTCTGTTGATGATGCAGCAGCTAGATCAGTCCATCAGAGAGAGCTGGAAGCTCTGCCTGCACCACAGAATTTTTTAGCAATTAGGATGTACTTGAAATAATAGGACTATGGCATGCGAGGTCACAGAAGCACAATCCACATCACTTTTCCTGGTAGCCTACAATAACTCTGAAAGAGAGTGAATCTGAGGACAGGGTGTCCAGACTGCTTCCAGGAGTACAAAGGAACATTAGAAGTAAGCCACCTGCACGAAACCTCCTAAGGCCAAGACAATGCAGCTGTTTATGGAATTTGTCCCCAAGAAAACCAACATGAAGGCTTTAAGTAAGGAATGTAAATACAGACCTGTTGTACAGACTTTCCTCCATGATCCAATGCCTTCAAGGTACAAAACAGCAGTGAGCATAGGAACAACCTAGGCACAGGCATTACCTCTTCAGTTCTAAAGGAGATCATTGAGAAGGTTAGCATCTTTCATGCTCTGTTATCTTTCTTCTTCTATAAGAATACTATAACAGGCATAAAGATGATTCCAAGTGGAATCCTAAATCCCCAAATTCTTTCTAAAACAGGAACTCTTGAAAAGCAGCCAGCTGATAGAACTGCAGTCTTTAAGGGCAAGAAGCATTTTCGCAGTCCGAGAGCTTGCATGCAGAATTATAGCCAAGTCAATGTTTACACACAGGTTATAAAAATCAGACTAAAGCGTGGCAATAGGCTAGCCACCACAGTGAGAAGAATTGCACAGGAACACACTCATAAGCTGTTTGCCAAACTAATTTCCAGATAATCACCATATTCTCAACTCTTTCCCCAACCCCCGAAAGCTTACAGAATGCCAGCTTTCTCTGTGCTGTTATATGAACTGGTCCATTGATTTTGTATTTGATTTCTACAATCCCCTGCTAAAAAACTCTTTCAATAATAAATCCAGTTTCATGACAGACTTGAAGTTATCTGAAATTGACTGCAAAACACAAGCAAACTTTCATTGCCCTGAAAAAAGAGGTATGATTATCTCAATTATTCCTCTTGCATTAGTGTTAAACTGATGGAAGGCCTGAACTAGCTTAGAGTAATTTAAGAAATATAGCATAAGGTTCCGTTCTTTAGGAAGATTCTCCTCATCCACAAGTGCACTGAATTTTGTATTTTTTCTGTCACAATTTGATAACACACAGTCAGGTACCCTGTACACTCTGGCATGCAGTCATCCAATACATCAACTGCAGAACTATGACCTGATCTTTCTTGCATTTAGCATATGATTGGAATTTTTGCAGCATCATGAGAGATTTGGGTGCCCTCCTGTATATCTCTCAGATTTTATTTTGAAAATTACTTACTGTGTTCAAATGTATGTATAAGCCTAGTAGCCTGAGAGAAAGGGAGAAGTGTCTTCCTAGGAATACCCTTACAAATAAAAATCCAGTTCTCACTGCTGCTCATCAGTGCCCAGCAGGGTTGCACATGACATCTCACGCTGTGGCAGCTGCTTTGCACTTCAAGCAGCCTTGAGCTCTGCGTCTGCAAGATTCTGTTTATTGTAAGGGATGTTAACGTTATGTCCTTAATATGACTCTTTAGCAATTATAAGAGAGGCATCTATATGTCTTTGAAAATCTCCCTCAAAGGTATTATATACAGGTACTTAATTGTTCCTATTGCAAAATGTAGATCATTATTACAACTTGAGAACCCATCTAAATTAAAATGTCCTTAATAATCCTCACTGGAAGCACAATTACAAGCATTTTAAAACCCTTTCATGGGTATTGAAAATGCTGTGCTTTTTTTGGCAGATTTTTTCCAGTAAAGTACCCAAACTGTCCAATCTTCTACAGATGTGCCATCCAAGAGCAGCCTCCTCCCAGGCTCTGAATTTTTCCTCTGAAGTCTGCTTGATCTCTCCTACTCCATCACAATCACAAACTGGTATCTATATCTAAGCATTTTACCCAGTGAATATTCAGTGTAAAATACATAAACAAGTTTTGAAGAAAGGACTAGAAACCAGGCCTGCTCTCTTCCAGGTAAGTGCTTTCAACATTGGGATATGGGTTCAAGCATCCTTCCCTCTCTAGCCCATGCAATCCTGCCCTTTTTTCTGCACAGAGACACAGCTTTAACAGCATCAGTGATTCTTACTTCACCTCACCTCTGAATACCATCCCACCCAACAAGGGCACACTACCTGGTAAAGAGACTTTTCTGGAAGCTTGAGAAACATATCTGAAACTCGTCAAGGCTTGAGGTAAAAAAAGCTATTGAATCAGGTTTCACATACATAAGACCGTGGCAAGTGTGAAGACATGGGTTTTTCTGTACTCTTTCAGGACCAATAAAATAGACATCTTCCAGTCCTTTCTACCCTTGTTCCAGCATCCATCGATTCTACTTCTGTCTCCTGACACCAAACTATTTCATCTTGAAATCTGCTATGGACTAAATATGCAACTTTTATATTTTTTTCACAATTTTTGCCTAACCAACTCCAATTCCTGAATTTTAGCCCCAGCATGAAATCATTCACCAACTCCACCAGGACCTTTCCCCCTCAACTAACCTCAAAATATCCTCCCAGGAAAACAGGGAAAGCATACCATAACACACTGGCGAGAAAAGCAAACAGGACATAATGTGCATTACAGGAGACAAAATAAGATGCCAAAGACTTCTGTGGGCATAGATAGCCTATCTTCTGCTCTGAATAATTAAACACAAATGTGATGCTCTCCTCATGCCTGATCCAGATCGTATTTGTGGTTAAGTGATCTAGCAGTGCACAAATCCATTATTAATGGCTGTGAAACTATTTGTGGCTTATTTTATGTATCTAGCCTTAGAAGTTGAGTAAGAGCCCATTAAAAAACAAAGGAAATACTCTATTGACTACAGTAAATTCTGAGAGAAAAAAGAAATCACATGAGAACAAAAATCTTTGAATATACTGGAAAGTTCATGTTTAAAGCTGATTATTCAGCTTGAAATGAAGAATGTTTTAAAATGAAAATACATATCAATGCAACCAACTCTAATTGGCTCTTTTGCCCAAAACCAATTCTAATTCCTAATAATTGCAACATATCCAGGAAGTATTTTATACCCTCCTGTCATTAAAAAAAACAGAGAATGATAGTCACAGAACTCTGTTCTGACTTTTACACTCAGTTACGACATACATTTGCCTAAAATGAACTTAAGTAGAAGAGTCTTCTGATGAAAAAGGTACTAAAATTAATACTATAAAAATATGATTCCAATATCCAGCTTTGCCACCAAGTTCCCCCATGACACTCTTCTCTCCATCTGTGCAAAAAGAATCTTTTTCTTTCAACTGTTCTGTCTAGTTAGACTTCATGTTCTTTCAGATACAGTCTAACCAATTAGTCCAGATGTATAGTGCCACACACAGCAGGATCCTGGCTCTTAGAGGACTTGTTGAGTGCTACCAAAATACATTACAAGTCATGTATTCTATATGTATCTAGGAAATAAACTTCTAGAGCTCCCCCTAATAATTAAAAATTAATTAAGAAATATATACCAATAGGCTTGCATTCGGCTTGCTGATACGAATGGCAAGCTAAGCCGTTTAAAGTAAATAGACTTTCTAAGAAGGTTCCTTCTACATCATGTTTTTTGACACAGGAAAGGTAGTAAAACATAATAAAACGATGCAAAATTGTATGTTCTATTCTAAAATGAACTTCTAACGGTTTTACTGTCTAAGCAGAAGGCCATATACTATCACCAACAAGTAGGGGCCTCAGAGCATTTAAATTTTCTAAATAATAATACATGATGTATTTTCCCACATGTCCCACAACACACATAACACAAAATAACTGTTTAGAAGCTCACTCAACCGAGAACAGTAATCTAGTCTATAGAAGAATTGCATCTGAAGATGTCCATTCCTACAGGTTGCAAAGCCACCTCTCTGCTATTTAAGTAAGACCTTGGCAATATTCCCAAGACAGAAACTGTGACATTCCAGATGACAAACCCCACTATTTTTCCCCAAAACAACTGCCCTGAATCAAAATAATAAATTCATCTCTTATTTTACATGTCAACTCATATCAAAATCATTCTAGGAATCAGGAAAAACAATGGAGCTATTTGAAAGATAAGGAACAATCAGAAACATTTCCGAAGAGTTCTCAGAAATTGTTATTTTCCATCAACGCAAGGAGATCTGGGAGTCACTGTTTACCCCCATACCTGGGAGTCTGTGACACTAGAAGGAACTAGGAGCAGTGTTTCCCAGAACCTGCCAAAGCCAGGTAAAGGGAGTTGTCATGTTAACGAAGCAGTGTTAATCTATTAGTTACTATTTGTTGCCCACTCCATCATTCCTTTCAAGGAATCTTTAAGCAATTCTTTTGTCTATTAGGAAAAAATTAACTTCCAGAGACAGTGTGGCTGCTTTCCAGCTTCTTTGCAGTTTAGTACTTTTCCTCTTTTACCAGCTTCCTAAATTGTCTTTGGTAAAATCTGATCAGAATCAAACTTACACGAAGGAAATGCAACAGTAGTTGGAGAGATTACAGTAGTAAGAGATCTGCCTGAAAGCATCAAGAAAAGATTTGATGCTAATCAACATGCAATCCTGCAGTCAGACAGTGCTGACAAACATGGTGGAAATGTAGTTTTGTAACCAAATTTCCCCAAGCACTGGGTAACGAGTCAATTTGGTGGGAGTCAAGTTTATTTTCTCAGCAGTTTCTTGATATTATTTACTTCTACAAGGAAAAACAGGCTGCAGTTACCACAACCAGCAGTGTGTCCAGGTGGCCAACAGCATCCTGGCCTGTATCAGAAATGGTGTGGCCAGCAGGACTAGGGAAGGGATCATCCCCCTGTACTCAGCACTAGTGAGGCCACTTCTCAAATACTGTGTTCAGTTTTGGGCTCCCCACTACAAGAAGGACATTGAGGTGCTGGAGCGTGTCCAGAGAAGGGCAACAAAGCTGGTGAAGGGTCTAGAGCACAAGTCTTATGAGGAACACCTGAAGGAACTGGGGCTGTTTAGCCTGGAGAAAAGGAGGCTGAGGGGAGACCTTTTTGCTCTCCACAACTACCTGAAAGGAGGTTGTAGCGAGGTGGGTACTGGTCTCTTCTATCAAGTAACAAGTGATAGGGCAAGAGGAAATGGCCTCAAGTTGCACAAGGGGAGGTTTAGATTGGATATTTGGAAAAACTTCTTCACTGAAAGGGTTGTCAGGCATTGGAACAGGCTGCCCAGGGAAGTGGTTGAGTCACCATCCCTGGAGGTATTTAAAAGACATGTAGATGTGGTGCTTAGGGACATGGTTTAGTGATGGACTTGGCAGTGGGGGGTTTACAGCTGGACTCAGTGATGCTAAGGGTCTTTTCCAAACTAAATGAGTCTATGGTTCTATGATACATACTGGCATCACAAGAAACAGCAGTCTGCATAATAAAGGTCTGGATAAGTAATCATTAATATAAGTGTTGGATAATGATTGTAAGAAACACAAATACATAAATTTATGTTTTTACTATGCCTTGCGAGATGTGAAAGGATGAAGGTCTTCCTTTTTAGAAGCATTAATTAGGTACATTGTCCATTATTCTCCCCCAAACTTTCTTATTCGTGCGTTACTTTTTGTGGGATAAAACCAAACTAAGCTTACAATAATCTGTGTCTATTCAAATTGATAGTTACTTTTATAATGTCTCCCAACACTATAGTCAACCAGTTCCCAAACTGCAATGTATAAGCTGCTTCCAAATTACATGAAATGTTTTAGCAGACTAATATTACATCCTCCACGTACTGTTAGGAGTAGCTCCTAGCACTTCCATGATAGGCTGGGCCCAAGCAAAAAAAAAAAAAAAAAAAAAAAAAATATTGTAAAAGTCAGCTAATTTAAAGAGGACTCATCCTCTTTAAAGGGATCCTTGATCCCTTTGAAGTTACTGGAAAAGGTACTGACTACCACTATTACAATTATTTTAAATACTCATTTTTTACTCTTCTGAATATTAATGTATCTTTATTCTACCCAGATCATCTTATCGGTAATATAACTGATCCTTCTCTTGCCTACTGTTCTAAAGACCTCTTGATCTTCATGAATACCCAACAGAATTGTTATGTTAGCCTGTGAAACCTTTGGAACACTGATGCTATCTTTCAACAAGTACCACTATCTCTGTAGAAATACTAGCATGACTTTTGAAACAATAAGAAGCCCATGAGCCTCAAAATCTTAAAGCTTTTCCTTAAAATAAACAAACTGCAGTGATGAAGTACTAGACTAGCATTCAGCCCATTTTAGCCAGCTATGGAACATTTATTCCCATTAAAGAGTCAGATTCTGTATTTACTGCTTTCAATTAGAGGTCACTGCCGATACTGACATTAAGAAAAGGCACATAAATTATAATTTTTTCAAATGTGGGCTGTTCAGGTTTGGTAATGTAAACCCTATGTATTCTCAAAAGAACTGATTTTCAAAGGTGCACAGAAATCCTACAAAATTTTTCTTAGGAGAAGCAAGAATAGAAATGTGAAGCAGTATTACATAAATATTCATGCTGATTTTCCCATAAAATGTCCAGCAGGTTCAAAAGAATGGACTGATATATCTAGTCCAAGCAAGTTCCAGTAGAACAGATCAAATTCGATGTTCGCAGAGTTTCAGTGCTCAGTGGCATGCCATGACAGTTTTATTTCACTTCTCCATGTTGTTGGGCAAACAGAAAGCCTTTTGTAGACTCTTGCATGATCAAAAAATATGCTCTTTCCCAGAGAAGCCCTGCCACCTGGAAAAAGGCATGGCAGAAGCACAGAGTTTGTCCTATATACCTATTAGGGCTGTAGGCAAAGGACTAGGCCACTGACCAGGCCCTGGCATGAGCTTAAGCCAACTGCAGAGGACATGGAAAGCCACTGAACACAGCATGTGAAAATGCCAAAGGTGAGCAGCTGACAAGAGTTACAGATAGCACCATGAAGAATGACTGGGCTTCACAGGTGATAATGGGGAAGTTACATGAAAAACAGATTAATTCCATCAATAACTGAAGGACAGTGCTGGGGACTTTCTGGAGAGCAGAGTTGTGCTAGGCCAGCAGCATTTAGGTAACCAGATCAGTAACAGCACAAAAGGCTGAGATTATCTAGGTAATGGTATCAGAAATGCCAAATCCGGGCATAGGTGCAGCAAGACTGGGGTGAAGAAAGGGAGGTATGTGGGCAGCAAAAAGGAGGGCCAGAAAATAGGAAAAGGGATAAAATATGAAAATCATGCTGCCTTGGGGTGCTTGCTGGGAAGCATTGTCTTCAACTATCTCAGACTAAATCAAGCCAATAAAACAAAACCTGTTGTTCTGGCCATGCCACACAGCCCAAAACCAACTCCCATGGTTAGGAGACACAGGAAGAAAGGAGTACTTTCCCTGGCAAGCAAGGGAACACCCCAATAGACAGATCAAGCATATAGTATTGCTGTGACAGTGCCCATTCCAGGAATGGTGCTACCCACTACCTCATAACAGTATCACTTTTTCAAGAGACTACTGGGTGTCTTGTGAGTCCTGACACTCTCAGTTAACTAAACATTATTGTGGCAATTATACCAATGCTGCTGAATCCAACAACAAAACAGAAACTAGCTAAAATATGCTGCTTTTATCCAGTGCCTGAGTTATCAGATGAACAGAGATCTTAGAAATCTTATTACCCAAAATAAAACTGGAGCAAAAACACTGGGGACAGCAAAATGCATTTACCAAACATATTTAGAACTCAAAGCTCCCTTCAGAACAACTGATGTTGGGGTTTTGGTTTTGTTTTTTTTTTTAACCAGTACATGGCTGAAACGCAAGCTAAGATTTGCAAGCATATACCCATATGAAAAAAACCCACAAGTCTTTATGCCATAAAGTTCAAATTTTATTATAAATGTGATCTAGAGTTTAGAATTTCCCGCACTGCAACTAGAGGAGAGTTACACCATCGCTTGCTGTCAAGAGCATGCCATTTATATAAAGACCCTGTTAGCCAAAACACTTGTAACCAGGATGAGGACTACTCCAGATCCTTACAGCATGATTTGCAAAGCAGTATAAAGCTGCATTTGAGATATTCAGAACTAATTTGGATTAAAGATTAACATTTTGCCTCAATGGAGAAAGCACACAACTAATTCAATATGTTATATTCATCACAGCACTGAGTTTAACTACTGGCTCAATTTAGAGTTCTACCATCCAGTTATACCTGACATATGGTTGTTGGCTGTATATAAATAGCAATTTTAACACTCTCTGACTTGGATTTTTAGTAAGAACATCTTTTGCTTCTCACTCTCAGACAGGAAGAGCTGCCAGTGGCCGTCTGTGCATATTCATAGTTATTTCACATTTTCCTCTACATTTCTGAGCATCCTGTTTTATGGAGCTCGTATAAATACAGGGGTGAGCATCTGCATCATGGACTGTGTAACTGCAGAACATTTAGATACTAATAGGGAAAATATTGTTCAAATTGAAAGATACAATTCTCATACTTTGCTCAGAAAGGATCACTTTCAATAATGCGGACTGCTATTGGCCAATAGCCTCTTTTCAAACCATATGCAAAGCAGCAATATAAGCGATAAGACATCTGTAATGCAGGTGCATAGGGTTAACTGAAGAAGAGTTTGGTTTGGTGTTTTTTTTTTAAATAAAGGAGAATACAAATCACTGAGTATGCCAGGAGCTTGAGAGCACCCAACTATTTTAGGCTACCTAAGCAATGACATGCAAACAGGCTCTGACACAGGCCCAATCTTTAAAGGACCACCAGAACAAAGGACACAAAAGGCAGCTGTTTCTCCTCTAATCAGTACACACAGCTACCAAGGCAATCATAGCCTCCACCAAGAATCCTCTAGTCATAACTCACTGATCAGTTGGACTTGAGCTGAACAGGAAGACGTAAAAAGATTGAATTATGCTTTAGCTTCAAGGCTGGCAGCCCAACCATCTTGGGGGGCAGGGGGGTGGGGAAGGAGGAAATCTGGGAAAACCTGGAAAGGAGGAGACTATAGTTAAAGCAAACTCCTACATTAATGGAGAAATATACAGAGCAACTCATCAAAAAGCTGGATACTGAAAAAGTGATTCTCTCTAACTTCATTTAAGAATGGTACCTAGCTTCAGAGCTTCTTCAGTCATTTTTCCTATCACACATGGCTGTCTATCTTTATTCTCTAAATGAATCAATATATAAAAACACAGACCAAATTAATAAAGTCAACATAATAATATTCATATTTCATGTTTGATGGGACAAGACTGTTTTCAGACAGTGCTTAGTTGAACTGCAATGGCCATTTTATTGGAAGCCTGCCAACTGCCTTTCCAGTTACAAAAGAAGGCAAGTTTGTCACATCCCCTTTCACTGTACTTCTTTTCCAAGCCACACAAAAACACATAAACAGTCTAACGAGACACCCTGCAGGCTTAGTCCTTTCAGATGCTGCAGAATCAGCTACATCTACTTAAATGCAGTTTTTAAAATAGCACTGAAATAGAAAAAACACTAAGGTATACCATCTCCACTGTGTTTGAGGAGCAGGAGTATTCTAAACACACTAAAACCCAGACATTTATGCCCCAGCATCAGGCACTGGAAACAATCTTCTCACATAGCAAGAAACTATCAGGATTTCTCCCAGGGTGTACTGCAGGGTTATGAACCACCAATCTGGAAATACTGCATACAGACTTCTTGACATGAACAGTGCTGCAGCCCCACTCAGCCTTTTCTTAAATGCTTTGTGCAACAACTGCTGCTAAAAAAAAAAACAAAAAAAAAAAAACCAGAACAAAATCCAAGACCAAATCTGTTTTCTCATCCTTGATCTCCAACCCCCTAGACATTTTTCTTAGGTCCAGTAAATGCAAACAAACCCAGAGATTTCAAGATCCCTTTTGCATGTTGGAAATGTTGCAGATACACAATAATTCCCAGTTTAGTCATCAAGAAGTGCCCTTAGGCAAACTTCACAGAGCTTCAGTGTTATTTTTAACAAGCAGCATACTACTGAAACAGGAAACTGCTACGTACTAGTTGCCAGGAGTATGTTATTAAGGAAAAAAGGAGTTAAGTCCTTGAAATGTAATGAGAAGGATTATTGCAACATGAAGCCACCCTCTTGAAACAGATTATATCTGGAAAAAGAATTCAAGTCCCATTAGAAACCAATGCAAGCAAGTTTCAAAGAGATTGCAAAGTAATTTCCTTTCAAATTACTTAGTTAATTCAAATGTATTAAACCATTAAATTAACAGAACACATTTTTTAAGTTACAGAACTTCCTTTAAAGTAACTTTGAAATCAAATCTCACTGGATTCAAGTATGGTCTAAAGGTTATTTAGTTTTAATTACCATATTAAAACCCCCAAACTTTTATCTTAAAAATATACACTTGAATGTGGTAGGGCCCATTCTCCCATTCCATACTATTTCCTTCATTTCTTGGTCACACCAAGACCACCTGAATGAATGAAAAATGAGTTACTACACGCTAACAATACAGGCTTCGGTCTCCAGTAAAGCCACTGGGAAGAAAACAGGACTAGAGACATTGTGAAGAACTTTGACAGCAGAGCAAAAAATGACAATCAAATTAATGTGTATAAAAGTATCAGAAAACAACTGAATTTGGGGTTCATTCTTTCAAATATACCTAGTAACTTAGATGATACCAACTACTACTCTTTTTCAAAAAAGTATTTCAGGTGGAAATATGCGGAAACAGATCATTCTAGGATTTATGTTCACATACACATCCATTAAAGTAGCATGAAGGCCTACCATGTAAATCACTATAAGAGTTTATTAACTTTTTTTTCTACCTATGCACACTACAAACCACTGAGAAACAGGGATGTTCTAATAACTCTTTGCAATTGTACAACAAAGGATCTCTTATAAAGGTAAATTAAGTAAGTGATCTGAGCAGTGTTATTCCTGTCAGTGGCACCATTAGGAACAGCATTGAAGTTCATGAATCTCACAAGTTTAAGGAAGGTTTTCACAATTGCCTGGTTGTGCTCTTACTCTTTCAACCTGATTAAACTCCACTGGCTTGGAAGCTAGTTAGCTCAGTGCAGAGTTCTACACTTGCCTGTAACCCCTTCTGAGATCATTTGGGATAAAGGAGGTCATTCCTGTCACAAGCAGTTTCTGGAGCACCTGCAATTTCCGAGTCACTATGGCCCAAGCAGTTCTTCAGTTTCTAAATACAGCTTTAGTGATCTCTGAAAAAGTAAGAATATGACCCAAGCTAGCTGTTCTAGCTACCTGTGTTAACACTAATTGATTTAGGACATTCTATACTGGAACCAGAACTACCTGAAACAGACCAAAGATTATAGTTTAGTCTTGTTCTGATTCAACAAGAATTTCAAAGCCCAGAACTAAAATAGGAAATAGGCTTAGAATGTCTTATTACTCTCATTTGAGTTAATAGCCTAGTTATGATTCACTTTCTTTCCTGTTTGCTGGACTTGATCTGCAGCTTGAGCAGCATCACAGTTGTTTAATTAACATAGTGGCAAGGAATACGCAAATACTGTTAAATCTTAACTAGAAAAATGAGCTTGTAATGCTATTGTCAGCAGGCAAGCTTGGCTAACGTCCCTTGGTTCAACGCACTAGGAAAATTTAAGTTGACTCAATTGTGCTTCTTACAGCATTAGCAGTAATCCAGACATGCATCACTGGGTGCAAGAATATCCACAACATCTTCATGACAGCAAGCTTCTCTTGAAGATCATTGCAAACCTTTTAGGTTATCGAACACACTCCTATTCATGCAAAAACCAATGCAACTTCAACAAGATTTTTACAGAGTTTGATTATTATTTTTAACAATTCCAGTTTTACATGTTCATTAGAGCAAGTGTGAGCTTTGCCTAGTGAATGGAGGCCATTTCTCACTTTTTCTAGAGGCAGGCTATTATACATCCTCCTCCCTATACATAGGCAGTCTTACACGTCCTATTAGGTTCTGTCCATTTTGCAAATATCCTGTTGCAGCAAGCCAGCTTCATAATCCAAGTAAATTGATCACTGGGGGAAAAGCCAACACTAAAGCCAGTGAGATAACCCATGCAATGACACTGGATTTACCTCTCAGTATGACAAATGATACTCTATAACCAGAGTTACAGATTAGGACCACAGCACTTTAGAAACTTTGAAGTGTTCCTGCTGCCCATCAGTAGAAGTTAGATAATATATCCTGCATTATTTCCCCACACACACTATGAAATAGATTCATGTGTAAAGTCTGATACAACATTTGACTGATAAAACCAGATTTTACTACATGCATTTTCTTTTGAGCGGGATAGGTTGGTATTAGAAATGTTTAGGAAATTGTCAACAAGAAAAAATTTCAGCAGAAAATGTTATGTTCGGGGCAGGGGACATGACACAGAAAAAACCCACAAATTTTTCCACACTTTTAATACAGCATCTGTCAAAAAAAGACTTCCTTGTGTATAAGGAGAAATTCTGGTCATGCATATATGGGACGACAAAGGTTGCGGCTTCTCCTCTCCACCAGTTAAAAATTTCTCCTTACCTCTCTGCATCAACCTTTGACCCACACTCACTCCTGTCTCCACTGTCTTGATGTAATTGTGTGGGAAGTTGCTTTACAAACTAGACAATTTAAATACTTGAGTTGAAGGTGTAAAAAGAAAAGCTCAGTGGTTAAATCATCTCCCCAGAATGTAAGAGAAAAGCTGAACAGGATTTACGTTCAAACATTCTCCTCCACTGTGCATCAGATATCAAGGAGTGATTGATTGTTTGTTTTTCTTCCAGGGAATCTCCAGTTTCATAGTTTTTTGTTAAAAACTGGAGATAAACTCATGGGGGGGAAAGGGAAGGAGTGGGGAACAATAACTGTCTGAGAAACAGTATACAAATAGGGAAATAAATATTCTTTAAAAGGTCACAAGACAGGAATGTAGGTTTTCACCTGTGCCTAACTAGCAAAAAATAAATGATAGATCATATGTAGGTTGCTTTGATAACTGATACATCCTTCTACCATGAAGACACTATGGGTGGTATAAACATTTTGACTCATTCGCCTAGGAACAGTGTCAATCTCTTTTTGTGCACTGAGTCAGCTAGAAAAAGAAAATTCCTACAGTTTTTATGTAAACAAAAAAATAGAGTCAAACAAATCAAGACTCTCATTCCCTGGAATTCTATGAAGGTAACATTGTAAGAACATTGACAGGAGAGCTACAAAAAAAGAGTTCAATCTCTTTTTAAGCTGTAAAAAAAGTGACTAGAAATGTCAAAAGTTGATAGCTTTCCCAAAAGGGATTCTAAAACTTCTGAATTTATGTCAGTTGGTATTTCTGCATTTTGAAAAGACCAAACACAGAAAGGTCTGAAGTTACACCCTAATTCCGCAACACTGCTTTGATGATCGCTGTTTAATGAGGAAAGCTACAGAGAAAAGTTCAGATGTACTTGCTGCAGAACATATAATGCAAAGTAACAACATAGATGACATAATAAAGTCACAATAAAAGCGCTAACTGTTCCTTATGAAGAAAACATTAGAAATGCAACAGACAGAAAATTAAGCGAACTGATTTTACAAAGCTTGATTCAGTAGCAGTCCTTCAGCCGTTTTCTTACTACACTATTCATTTAATTCCACACTCACTGGAGGCCTAAGGGGAAAAAAAAATCCTATCTTAGGAAAAACAATAATGTTAGTATAGTAGGGTCTTTTTTTTTTTTTTTTTTTGTTCTGTAGTTCACTTTAAAACAGAGAAGCTGTTTCTTCTTCTCTTCTTTACACTGCCAATTTCACCATGGCATGAAGCAATTAGTAGGCTGTCAATTTTTTTCATGATGACAACTTCCAAAAGAAAACCTTCAAGACTCCCAATAATATGCTGAACATACCTTAAAAGGTGAAATAATGAAGCAAAAATTTAAAAATAAGTCAGTACTATATTTAGGGCATTTCCAAGACAGAAATCATAAGCCAAAATCGTAGCTGTAACTCACAAACAAGTAATGGTTAAAAAAACCAAACCACCACCCCCCAAACCCCTGTTGCTATTGAAACATCAAATAAAAGAGACTGGTTCTAAATGAATGCATGCAAAGGCAATAAAAAAGAGTACAAATGTAAACTATAAATGCAAGAACAAATAAAAAGATGGCACCTATGATCGGTAACAAGCCTGATATGCCAGGACAGCCAAAGGAGAATCCAGGTAAGTTGAAACAGTGACAGACTGTTTCTAAGATACTTAATATGGAATGGACTCTGACCAATGTACTTCATACACCACAACACAGGAGGAAAACACATAATGGTGCTGCAGATGCCGTTTTTAATGCAAAATGTCCTGTCCTTCCAACTCTTCAGGAACCCCCAAGCAGAACAAGGAGTCTCATTCATTCTTTTTTCTTTACTTTTGCCACCTTTCCCTCCTTTAAGTGTCTAAGGGCTCACATTGTTTAGAAGTAACATATACCTGGACTCTTATCTGTATTTATAATTGCAGATAGTTCCAATGAAACCAGAAATAAATTGATTTCTATTGCTATATTTCCTGTTTCAGTTCTAGAAAATGTAAAATTGATTCCTGTGAATTGTACTAGATTTGCCAAAGGTGGAGGAAGAATTCTCCTTTTCTTCATACAGTTAACACCTGCTAGATAGCAGCAATTTAATTTAACCCATGTACCTTAATCCCAGTCCAAGGAGACCATTTCTAAATTGACACCTATATCCAGTTTAATTTTGAGAGTTTAATCTGTGAAGTCATTAAAAGTGCTAGTCAGAACAGGATTACAGGTGCCTGCAAATAAATTCAGTGTCTAAATACCCTAAATATGGTGTCAAACACACATACTTCTTGAGCCCTGCTATTTCATATTTCCTAGAGCCCCCATTGACAGTACCATGAACATAGCTTAACTATTAACCTCTTCCTACCTATAATTCAGGAAATTATCTGATACTTCAGTTACCACTGCATCAGCCTTCTTTCTTTATATGATGTAGAAAGCACAGGCAACACTGTGCTGCATTTCCTCATATGAATATTTTCTTCTGAGATAAACTAAATAATTTCTCATAGACTGGTACATTTCATTCTTGAAATGATTCCCACAGTGAACTGGGACAGCAACAAACTCCTGCACTAGCAGAGAGATTCACTGTGCTACTGATCCATGTGTTTGGATCGCTACCTGTGGGAGGAAAATTTACACGTTGCCAGTGTGTAAAAAAATCTAAATGCCACTCCAGTATTTTTTTATGAATTGTTGTGTGATTCAAGGAAAAAAAAAAAAAAAATATATATATATATATATATATGTTTCCATTGCTGTTCAGGGACATTCTTGCCACTAATTTCCAGAGTAAGAGATAAGACATAGTTCTTTATGTATAGTGTTTTCCCTTCCTTAAAGCATCTATTTGTGAACCTTTTTAAGCCTGTATTTAAGCCCTCTTTCCCTTCCAGGCTTTTGTTTATCTGGTTATTTCAGATGAAGCAACTACTCTTCAGAAGCTCTACCAGATAAATATTACTAAGTATCTATTTTTTCCAATAGCTAGACACAGTCCACTGTTGCTACTACTACATCCGAATTCACTCTCAAAATTACTGCAAGACATATTCCCAAATGTAAGAAAACAGAGTGCAACTTCTTCCAGTTTAAAACAGTAACAAATCAGTTACAGTCTAAACAAAATACTAAATACTCTATTACTAAAGCATAATCGAACTTAACAAATGAGTAGTATTTAATGGAACAACTGATCTACATGATCGCATTGGAAAGCATCACTGTATCTCCAGCTAAGCTCCAGGCCCACATGATTCCATCAGCTCCTTAGGCTTCCCTCAGGCAAGGTTCAGACAATATTCACACATTAAGGGATGCTATTCAGCACAGAAGCAAATACCAAGCACAATCTGTGATATTATCCTCAAGTCACACCATTTTTCTTTATCATCAGTTGTGCACAGTTTTGTCTTCAATATTAGAAATGCAAAGAAATAAATCTACAATAATTTTTTTAAAGTCTTAATAAGCATATAAATGAATGTAGCAAGTACTGTGAATACAACAGAAATAGCCCCTCAAAAGTTTCCCTTTATAAAAACTGATACAAAAACTGTTCTGTATAGCTATAATATGCCATTCAGTTCACGTGTCTCTATTTTGCCAGAGGGAAGGTGAGAAAAAGAGGGAAGATCATGCTTACAAAATTCTGCCTTTCAACAGGAAAATCATGACTGATATTATGAGATAATCACACAATCAAACCCATTAACAATTTGCATTTCAACGCCTAATGCAAACATATGTTTGGGATAAGATGGAATAACCACACTTCCTGAAAATTAAGCAATTATGGATGGATGCAGAGAGAAGGGGTATAGGTTTACTACTATACTTATTAAATGTCTGATAAAAAAACTGAGGGGTGTAATTTTCCCAGTTGCACATAAAGGCCTAAATATGCAGTGTCTCTTCTCATCAGTAAATGCCTGTTTGATCAGACTGTATGTCAGCTTCTCATTTTTAGTGAATGACCCAAATGCACATTTTGAGCACAACTCTGAAGGCTTAAGCTGCTCAGAATATATTTCAAGATAAATTTTTTTTTTTTGCATTTCAAAATACAAGCAGGAGTTAAAGAGTTAAACTTATTTTATAAATAATCTGTAGTTAGTTCAGAGGCTGTGTCCAGAATTCAAACCAGTACAAGACTCAACTACTGGTAGCCACTGTTTTGCTCAAAGTTCCTCCAAGAAAAAAAAGACAGCAGAGTTAGAATTGGGAGGTCACTCATCCTGTAACTTCTACCTTTACAAAATGAATGCAGAAGACTATGCTTTTTACAAAGGATAATATAACGGTGCTTTGAAAGCTAACGGATTCAAGAAGGGAAATGAAAATGGTTTAAGCTGCTTTGTACTGTCTTTTACCTCTTAACTGGACAACTCCTTTTTAGCAGGAGACCAGGCATGAAAACACTGCTGCAACATTTGCCAATAGCCCCCCCAAAATTAATCAGACCTTAGGGTATGAGGTGTATTTGTAGAACCTGAATACTCAAATACTATCACCAAATACATTAATCATTATCATTGCCAACATTTTCAATAGAAATATCAAAGAAAACTGAATATAAATATTAAAAGTATATTCTTCCAAACAGGAACAAAAAGTCTGTGTAGGAGTAACATTAAACCAAAGTACCATGGTAGCAAATTACTTCACTTGGCATGAACAAAAAGATGCTAGATTCCTCAACTGCATTTAGTAGAGCAGATACTGCAACAAATAACCCAAGTTGCCGCTCTCTGGGTAGGATGTTTCTCGGTGTTCATGCAGATGTTCTAGAAGCACAGGTTGCACATCCCATTTGCTCTTTAATTATCCTTTCATTTGTTCCCCACTCCAGAGGCTGTACGTGGGGTCAGGTGACCATGCGAAAACTGTCATCCATCTCTTTAGCAGACACTGACAAGAAATCAGCCTTGTCAGTGCCTAAAAGACCAAGGCAAGGAAAGCAGCCAGGGGCCATGTATAAGCTGCAATAATTTAGGCCTGCTTATGTTTGTACAATAACTCACAGATGAGACTGGAATACAAACACACTGATTTGGCATTTACGGGGGACACATGGAGTAAATGTTACTGACAACTGAAAAACTTTGCAAGTTAAAACAGATTGGCATACTTAATCTCTGTATTGTTTCTAGCTGTTCAAACTTGCAGCAGCTGTTTAAACTAGCTCTGTGGGAGCAAAAGCCATCATAGTACTGAACTTCCAAACTCAGCCTTGATGCTTCACTTTCAGCCCACGTAAATGTTTACTGTAATATGCAGTCACAGGGAAAGGAGAGCAGGTTCCTGCATCCATATAAATTTTGTCCCCTCTGCTCTGACTTTGAATCAAAGTAATGTGACATTTAAGTATCAAAGACATGAACTTCACAAATCACCTTAAAGGAATGTTAATTTCAAAGCTCATTTGTGGCCAATATATGCTGACATTGTTAGTGTCAAGCCAAACAGCCAAACATCTGAGTTGTGTCGCTGAAATGTAATTATAGAGGGACAGCTGTGTGCTGTTCTGTGTGACCCTGAGGAGTAGTGCAAAATAAAATGCCACAGAACCAGAAGCATTCTGTGACAACTTAATGGAACACAGGCAAACAAAACCTATGCATGATATATTTTAAATTGCTGCTTCTAATGGAGCATTACAGAACATCAATTAATGAGCAGTTTAGCTCATTGGCATAACCTAAAATGTCTTTCAGGAGTATATTTACTAGGGTCAAATCTCTCTCATATACTGAACATATCAAATGGGCAGCAAGTGATGGAAAGGAATGCAATTTTGTCCACTCCACGCCAGCCACTCGTAGCTTTTCTACAGTCCCGAGACACATCTCCCACATATCACTTCACACTAGAGAAAGGAATGGCTTCATTTGTACATGCTCCTAATGAAACAGATAAACACATACTCATGTACGCAGAGGCTCTGCTGAAGATTAGGAGATGCAAACACTGTACTGGCATCCTCTCAGTCCCACAGGATCCCACTACTATCCACAGAGATCCTATTGTTCCAAGGACAGTAAGAAGTAGAAATAGGATTGGCATGTTGGAACATCCTTTAGCCTAGGGAAGGACACGCCTTCCGGGTCCACAGAATAATGCTCCCTGCAATCACTGGAAGCCACTCTGTAAGCTATGAACTGGGAAGTCCAATGTCAAGGATTAGCGAATAGCAATACTGTATGGCAGGCTGCAACATTGTTCCCCTAGACAGGAGAAAAAAAAAAAAAAAAAAAAAAAGAAAGCTATCCTTGGATATCCAGTTAACACCTGGACTTCTTACCTCAACTGGGGGGGGCAGGGAAGTAATACTTTAACTTCAGTGGATTTCGATTTTTCTTCTGAAAGGTGTGTCAGACAAGTAACATTTTTTTCTCATTACACATTATTTTATCCACTGCTAAAAATAGAGATGGACAAACACTAATGAATACAGCATATAATCTATCTTTTGAGGCTAAAAGCACATAGAATTCATGAGAACAGAAATGAGTTTTATAAAGCATTAAGAAAAAAAAGAAGTTTTCTGTTGATATCCACATCTGCACACCTAAATGATGGCGGTTTAGCAGACTTCTTTTTAGCAGAATCTTTTTATTCACTAGCTCTATTTAAAACAAACAAACAATTTTAAGCAAAGAGACTAAATAAGGAAAAGTTAAATACCGAATGAAAAAGAAAATTCATTGTGGAGTATCAGGTCTACCAAGCACAGGGGAATTGCTTGCAACAGACTCATATTAATACATTCTCTTAACACCTGAGAATCTTATCCAAGTGCTTCTCTACACTATTAAGGTTCACAAATTCATCCCCATTCAGAAATACACTAGAATCACACAAATAAAAACTAACTCCACAAATCATCATTAATATTTCAAGCACTTTTTTTTCCTTAAAAAAAAAATTCTTAAAGCCATGAAGTTAAATAAACCTCTTTAAAACTTCAACTTAAAAAAAAAAAAAAAAACAAAAACCACACCACAAATCAGGTGTCAGGATTATGTAGACAATGCCTTAGTATTAAGTTACCACAGATTTAAGCTAAGAGTGACATCCAGTGGAAAGACAGTCTATATCCTCTCCTTCTTCATGCTATCGTGGAGACAGCTTTAGCTCTGATAAAACCTATCATAATAGTTTATGTTATGAATATTCAGAAAGCTATGTCTGTCTTGTATTATACAACTCACTGGGAAGACACAGATGTGCAAGAATGACAAATAGCACTGGATTTCCATGGAGTTGAAAGTTGTGCTGCACTTTGATTCATTTGGCCTAAGAGACAAAATTCTTATCATTGTTTCACCGCAACAAATTATCTACCTTAAAGTTAACTGTTAAACCATGGAGTGAATGAAGATTTTGCACAAAAAAGTAACATGCTTCTGATAATACATTTGCGCAGGTATTTATTTTCATAGATGACTAATTAAGTTCTCTTTGGTAATACTCTATCCAACTTCCTAATGGCGATTAATTTTAAAAGGAAAGAGAGATGGTATAAACATGGAAGCTACTATGTTTTGATCTAATGGAGTTGAACTGTAAAAAAGCTAGGCGAAGGTTGACGAGATGAAATTTTTTTGTACGAGATGGAAGTGAATCCCTTGTATGTGAACAAGACTGTTTCCCCGATTCATCTCTTTGGATATACATATACTCTGCTTGAGCAAAGGAAAAAAAAAACAACCAAGGAGATACTCTCTACAGAATCCCAGCTACATTTCTCTGCACTTCTGAGCTGTGGGAGATGTGAATACTTAAGCAAAGGGAGATGTACTCCATATCACCAGCATCCTTTTCCCTACTTTTTTTTCCTATACACATAGGAAGGCAGAACAGGCATCCATGATGCTACTCTCCCTTTCCTCTCTGGAGTTCTCAATGGTTCCAACACACTCGTTCTCATTCCATTATTGTCTGACCAGACTGGGAAGAAAGCTTCCCACTACTCTGGCTCCATTTTCACTATCTCTGCCTCCTACCTTGCTTGATTTTAGATTCAACATGGCTTCAGAGAAAGGGTTGGGGGTAAAAAGTGCTTTTGCTTTCCACTGTATCCCTTCAGCTACTGGCTCGTACCACAGCAGGTCTCATCTCTGCAAACTCATATTTAAATCAGTCAAAATCTCTTTGTTAAACAGACAGCATCTACTGCAAAAGTCTGGTAGGCATGGGAGAGTCTCCCTGCCCCTGTCAAATAAGGTACTCAGTTGTTAACAGACACTGATTAAAGACAAAGTAGACAACCACGTGGTGATTGTAAGAAGCTTCTTGCAAGATTTCTGTGCTCCTGAAAGAATTCCCAAGTATCTTCTAATTGCAGTTGCAAGGTAAATCCATACTCAATATAATTAGACACTGTTTCATAGCTAGCCAAATTCAAATCCACAAGCAGGAGCTTTTACTCTATCACCTGCTCACTACCACTGTCCTACATACAATACTGCCTCTCCAAGAAAAATGACAGTATTTAGCTCCTAAGTTTAACATAACTACCTATAAGGTATGGCAGAAAGATTCTTCCTTTGGCGTAGTCATCTTTACAATATTCAAAGGCACTACCTTTTTTTTTTTTTGGTTACATCAAGTAATTTTCCCAATACATTCCCTGGCTTCCAAATCAAATAAGCATTAATAAAGAGAAGTTAACATTTATATTTCTACCATTCTGCAATAGATTTCATGTATCAAAAGATACTGAAGTAATTACAATGTGGAGGATTATTCCAAATTCTTAGACAAAAAAGGCAAGACATCAAAGCAAGAACAAGTATCCACCTTATTTTAAGAAAGGCACCTTTTCAGTGCTTAGCTTTCCATGCACAAAATCTAACAAGGGCTTAGGGTACTGACAAGCTCTTTATTCAGTCAAATTCTTTTTTTATAACAATAACTATGCATAGTATCAGGTACTGTAGCATAAGTGTGCGGGGGGATTCATCATTCAGAATAAATCACCCTTATACAATATTCCTTCCATAAGTAAATAGTAAAATTATTTTCCTTCAAACTTATAGTAGGAGCTCACTAAGGTGGTAAAGGAAACCTAACCAAATGATCAATGGCACTATCCAAAAGCAGAATTTCAGTCCACAAAACCAGCTCCTACAGACATAAAGGACTAACCTCTCAAAGATGCAACAGATGAGATGCACATCTGCATACACAGACTCTCACATCTAATCAGTAAGTGCACTTCATACAATATTATAAATTACTAAATGGGCAACTAGCTGTGGGAATAAGAGTCATAACTAAGCAATATTGCATAATAGAGTGCATTTTAAAAAACACAAGAAATCAAATAGAACACTGAAATACCTACCTGTAATAACTAGAAAGCATGTAGATCTTCTAATTATTGCATTGGAGAAGATGGAGCTGGTTAAACCAGGAACATGACTGGAAATGTGAAACATCAGAAAGATCTTTCTTCAGGACAGAAATAGTGGCTATAATAATGGAGAATGATTATAAGTCTTATGAGGACATTTTGGATGGAAAACATGGAAGGTAACTTAAATAAAAATAGAAAGGCATGCCTCAATGCACTGAGTATGCTATAATTATGACTGGAATTTTTCTTAGTAAAGACACAAAAAAAAAAAAAAAAAAGAGTTCTTGATTACTGAATCCATTGAAAGAAAATTGTCACTTTTTCCCCCCCATCCATTTATACCTCAGTCCTGCAGCTGGAGCTGCACGCAGAGGCATTTATTCTTTTTGTACTACACCTTTATTTTAGTGGGAGATTTCATTTCAGTGGAAAATACATCAACCTTAAAATCTAGCACATTTATGCAAAAGCTCAAGAAATATTCTAAGAACAGAAGCATAAGTCTGCTTTTTTGATACAATTTGTCAAAAGCCTACTGTTGTTTCACTGTAATTAAAAGCCACCTGGAAAGCAAAAAAATAGCCCTGCTTCTCAAAAACAGAAACAGTTACAGAAAAGTAACAAGAGATTATGAACCTAGCACTGAAAATATTGAGGAGATGTTAAATTGCAGTCACTATGAATAGCCCCAGTCATTTTTGTATGACTCCTTAAGTAGATACAACATAGCAAGTACAGTTTAAGAATCACAAAAACGTATTAAAAACAGAGAACAGTTCTTTCATTGGTTTAAAGCAACATAGTTCCATTTAAATCAATAAAGCTGTGAATGCTGCCTCAGTCAAAATGAGAATCTGACATATTTAGACAGAAAGGCAATTGATTACAAAACTGCTGTTTATACATGTTATCTTACCACACTGGGAAAAATTACACAAACAGGGTACTGATGCCACCTCAGTAGTCAGAGTCACATCAGATTAAACAGGCTTCAAGCTACAAACAATGATAACCAGTTCTTGAACCCAGGACACTGAAGCAACAGCCATTCCTATGAAGACAACATTGTAAATGAAACAGAGGAACAGAGCAACAGAGCAATAAGACATTAGGAACAGACTTGCATAGGCAGCATAGAGCAAGGGACTAGAGTCTCCTAAGTAAACAGAATAAGAAGAGATCAGAAAGGCTAAGGGTAGAAAAGGATGTTTCTGGTCTTCAAGTCTCTCTTAACAACAGAAGAATAAAAAGGTTCCCTCTGGTCCAAATTCTGCTATGAACAAAGGGAGGAAAGATCACTGTGTCTGCACCAAACTTCCATAAGGCTAGGCTAAGCTTTTATATACCCAGTGGTTTGTCCGTAAAAGCTGGCAAAATATTGGAAGAGTAACTATATGGGACAGAGGGCAGCAAGTTAAAAGTAAACAAAGAGTTGCGTAACCAGATTTAAAGAATTTGATAGTAAAAGACAAAGAGAATTTAATTTCACACTGCAAAGTATGCCACCTAGGGACAAACCAAAAGAAGGAACTATATATTAAATAACACAGCTGTACTGCAAAGTTGGTAAAAAGAACAAATGAGGCTCCCTGAAGGCAATTCCATGAAGTTACCAGCTCACACTGACAATATGAGAAGGAAAAATGTGTACAAAGATCCATTGCCCACACAGAAAAACAGTCACAAAATATGATGCAACTCTCAAGGCAGGTTTATGTTATTGCTAAAACAAATTCTGGGTATGATCTGTCCATCCTTACTCAAGCTTCTGAAGCTTTGAGGGACAAGCAGTCATTAAGTTCAGAGCTCTAGGTTTCCACAGTACCTCATGCAGCATGACACACAAATCTGAACAGGGACCCTATAACTACTTACCACAAAAACAGGAGGAAGGAGAACTTTTAAAGTATCCATCTTTTCTCACAATTATTTTCTCTGTGTCAGGAATGTGGCCTGAAACACTGTGAATAGCACTATGCAGAAAGTCATTGTGTTTTACTTGTCAAAACAGCTTCAGAGGGAGTGCAAATCACACTTACTCTTTTACAGCAAGAATTCCACTGGAACTATAATTAAATACAGAAGCAGCAAGATAAATCTGCCACTGGTACCAGGAAAAGCTCAAAAACCATCACAAAAATAACAACAAAACATAAAAGAGGACACGAGCCTTTTAACAATGGAACAGTCTTTAAACAGAGTGGGAAATATGTTCAATTTGCTATAAATTATAGCTCTGATAGAATACTGCACATTAAGTAACAACATTGAGTGGCTGCTATAACAGGCATAAATTCTCCAGAAGAGCCCAGTACTACAACACTTGCCAATCAAAGTGAGTGTCTCTGAGGCACTCTGGAAAACACTGTAACAGGAATAGTCACTACAGATTGCTTGTGCTGAAACAAAACCAAGTTAATTCAAATAACAGTAATAGCCTTGATCTGCTGTGTTTGCCTTACAGTTAACAGTCCAGGTTAATGCATTCTGTGAAGATCATAAGGGCATCGAGAAGTTTTGGCATGTTGGGGTGGTTTTTTGGTTAGCTGGGTTTTGTTTTATTTTGTTGGGGGGAGGGGGTGGTTATATGTGTATTGCAGGAGCATCTAGAAGGATCACTAGAGCTTATAGCTCCATTAGACTAGCAGAGCAAAACATTCAAAAAGAAATAGTTCCATGCAAAGTTGATTTAAATGGGGAGGAGGTAACTCCTGTGAAAAATGTCATAAAAGCAGTTCCAAAAAAATAGTCACAATTTGTCTTCAAAAGATTTCAGACCTTCATTTAAGAGTTACAAGTTTCATTTTTGGCCTAAACACGAGAGACCAGACTTATTCTGCAAAACATTAATTATGCTTTAAAAAAAAAAAAAGTATTTTCAAGTTCTATGCTTCATCACTACTCAGAAGGTTCGTAATCTCATTTAAAACAACATGTAACTAGATAATGGAACAAACACTAAGGAGGCACACAGAAATTGATAGCATAACTATTGAAAGTACCAATTAAGGTGGTACTTAATCATCTTTTGAGGCATCTGTATTTTAATATTTGCCTTGTTGCAACCTAGGTTTCCCTTAACCTGCCAGTTTACAGTCTCTCAAGGACTGGTTATTTCTAACCTGAAACCCAATTCCTAAATCCTTTAACTCAAGCTAACCAAGTACACATACTAATAATTGCAGATTTGTACAACAGGATAAAACACATTAGCGAAACAGAGGTTGAACATCAGATCTAGATCCAAAACTTTATTTGGACCTGAAGATTAGAGAGAAAGCAACTAAAAGTCTAAGTGTTAGTTACTCTTTCCTTACAAGCTTTTGAGAAACCTATGTGGTAAGGAATCAAAATACTCTGTATTGTATTTGACCATTGAAATGAGGGGGGAAGTACTACCCATCTATTTGATCTCAGTGGCCAAGATGTCAATTAACAGCTATTAACAGGATTCCCTCTTTCACAGGTACAGCAATTTCCTTTCCCTAGAATTAAAAATTTATAAGTCTGTCTTCCCCTTCCAATTAACTTGCCAGCTCATCTCATCCTCCACTTAAAAACATTAAAGACCACAAGTTGGCAATAATTGGAATAAAAGCATACAACACAGTCAGTGACCAAGGCCTGCCAGAGACAACACTGAGCCAGACACCCGGTTCTCAAAGATAAAACTGGTGTGCCTCTGTGGACTATGGCAATGATGAGGCATCATCAAGAGGAAGCACTGGCCTTTGCTCACACCCATCATGGCAGCACAATGAAACTAATTAAATAAGAGTAAAATATTTGGGACAGAACTTGTTGCTTCAATGATTTTATGACAAGCGATAAGACTGAAAATCCAAATTGTTAGTTAAATTTGGTCCAAGTGTAGAATGTTTTTTATCTCACAAGAAGGACTTCCAGCAATCTCTTTGGACTGAAACTCTTAGAAATTCTAACAGAATACATCACTATGCTATTCTGTGAACTCACCAATGAAAATTTTTTATTTTACATTCATACATAACTCTAGAGTACAAAGCAGTAACATTAAAGAATTTAAGTGCTTTATAAGCAAAATTTGGAGACAAATGCGACAAATATTTCAGTACAGGATTAAACCCATCTTTAAAAAAGGAAGGCGAGATGAACATACTATCAGTATATAACAGTTTAGTTTCTATCACCTTTTTTACCACATTCAGTACCTAAACCACTTCATAACGTTTGCTTAATAACATGATCTTGTTACTCAAATTACCATCAAATTGCATTCCTGAATTAAAGCATTGGTTTATTATTTTTATTATCCCCATGCATGAAAAAGTAACTACTGAAATGTGATACATGGACTGAGTCTCCAGACACCCTGAAATGGCTGTCCCTCTGACCTTGTACTCTCCCAGTCACTTGACTGCCATGATAATCTGAAGGTTTATACAATTAAAACATCAGTACCACTGCCTTCCTGCTAATTATTTTATTTAAAAAAATCAAGTTGAGGAAATCTGCCACTGTTTGGGATGCTTTTACTCTGCAGACATGCAGAACACATACTACTCTGTAGGATTGACAGTGAGAAATAGGGAGCTTAAGACATTATCTTTCAGTCTGGCATGGAATGCTGGAATTTGGTAACTACTGTTTGAATAAGGACTTCATCTTTCAAGTAATTTTTTTTTTTTTTCCCCATTTCATCACTCAGGAAATAATTTGGTCTTCTGTGATATAACCACAATGGAAATGGTAAAAGTGACAGAAACATAACTTTTCTGCAGAGCTAAGGCGGGAGGGGAAAGAACAGGCCATCAGAAAGAAAGCCTACTTTGGGAAATTAGTATTTGCTTTTCTGGAAGGTTCTTTCACCAGACATCAAGTCATTTTATTTATTTCTGTTGCTTAGTCTGAAAGTTTCTTCCATGGCAATTTCCCCTTTCAGATGCATTTAAAAAAAAAAAAATCCAATAGTCAACAGAAAGTAAACTATTTGCTTGATAATGACCTTTTAAATGCCCAGATAAACCTTAATGGCTTTCAAATGGAATTTTAATGAGTTATTCTGAGTATAATGAATTACTTGCTATTTATATGCATAGACATGGACAAAGTATTTTTGATTAAATGAAATTTTAGCATAAGATGTTGTTTCAAGCTGCATTCTTTGCACAAAGATATACAAGAGAGACATACATATGTACATATTCACACACACTTGTCTGGCTTCATAAGCCTGTCTAATGGCATGGTTTGAAACAGGGGTTCCATACTCAAGTCCATGCTCTGCCTGACTCCAGGTAATGCAAGGTAAACTGCTCTGAACCAAGAAGAACAGAGATTTAAATCTCACATTTCATGCTAGTGCCCTATGCATGATATGCATATTGGTGATAGACTCATGCGTACTTCCCAAAATCAAAAAGCTGAAATTCTGACTTTGACTACCCAATTTCAGGAAAAAGGTCAAAACATTTCATACTATTCTGGCATGAAAGAGAACAACAGCTTGAAACATCAGGAGTTCCTGAAAAAATAGAAAAATAGGTGTATGAAGTGTAGATTTTGACAAGTGTCTTCTTACTACGAAAAAATCCATTTTATCTTCTTGAGGAAGGAGGTAAGCAAGCCACACTTACCAAAGTCCTAATTCACTTAACCTCTCAGTCAATTGACAAGGTGAAGACATGGGTTTTCTGCTTTGCTTTTGATGTGGTTTTGTTTTTTTAAAGGGGTTAGTCAAGCAATGCTTCTTTTACAACTCTTAATTCCAATCTCTGCAACTCCTAGGGTATAAAGATTGAGGCAAGAGAATACTACTAACAACATTTACAAAGGATAAGAGGAGAAAGAGAAGAGACAGCATTAAAAGTTGTCTTACAAGCCTGGGAAGAGCTGAATAACAGTGGATGTTTTGAAAAATTGGCTTCCTTCACAGGTCCATAAAAACAACTCTGATGACACATGCTATAGCATAGCATAAACTTGGACAGAAGTACTAGAACACTTGAGCTTGAGCTTGAACATTTATATATCTTTCAGACTGAACTGTCAAAAGAACTTCATCCATCTCCATTTCAGGTGCTCTAAAACTACATTTCAAAATGTTTTAAATAAGATTGCACGAAACTGCCTTTCACTGAGAGCATGCCACCTAACTATCACGGAACTTCAGGATATAATACCAAAAAATTACAGATAATCATTGAGTTCTACTCTCTCGGTCTTAATTTGGATTAATTCACTCATTTTTATTGTGCCTTTCACATTAAAAAAAAAATGTATCATGTTGTATGACATCAGCCATCTGAGATGTTCACATACAAACACTAAAAGATCTGAAATTTACTTAAAATATATGAGAAAGTTACTTTTTTTCCCATTTGCTTCCTATGTGATATAATAAAGGTTCTTGCACACTGCAATAAACTGAAAGAAGTTTTTAAGCCACATTTAGGAACGTCAGTAAATAGCTAAGTTACTTCTTTAACAGGAGCATCCATAACATCGACTCAACAAACTAAAGGGGAAAAAAAAAAACTTATCTTACAGGATTTCAGAAAATAAATATCAAATTTGGGAATCTAGGGCTAAACATCATGTTCTCTGGCAAAACAGGCAGCTGCTTCAATTAAAAGAACATTCTGTTTTGCCTTTCTGGCAGACGTCACCTTCCTTGTATTTTCTAACAACGAAGAAACCAGAAATGGCAGTCAGCCACAGTCATTCATACCCTTACCTCTTCAAAGCTCTTTGTTGAAATAATTTACAAAAATATTTCAGGGGCAAGGGGGGAGGAGAAATTTAACTGTATTTTAGATAAAAAGTAACATATCTTGAGTCAGATATACTACCATGATGTCTAACAGGTATTTCACACTCCACTAAAACCATAGGCCAAGTTCCCTGATAATCAGATGATCGCTTTTATGGGCTAGTCTCTTCTTCATTGTAAAGCCTCTTGCCACAACAGAATATCCTAAAAACAAGAGAAAATCATGCCCTCAAGACCAAGTGGGAAAATGAGGACACCAAAATACAGATGTCATGAGTTAGTACACTGGACAGCAGAATTCAAATATTGCAAATCATGATAAAAATAAGATACCACCCCCCAGACACTATCAGATTCTTTTTTTTTTGGTCATTGTATGAAAACTTAGCTCTGCACAGAAACTTTTCAAACAGAATTCAGAGTTCAATTCAGTGGAAATTAAAGATCTGCTCATCTCAACAATAATTAAACTGAAAATCTTTAGAGGAAAAATGTTATTAAAGCCCTTGCTAAAGTGACCAAAGACATTTCAGCAATTTCAGTATTACTGCAAGCTTTACCTCATTGCTGCACTACTCTGAACTTTTTGTTAAAGGAATTCAAATTCTTTCCACTTTTCTGGATTTTTTTTTTCAATATTCATATGAACAGTTTCAAAATCCCACTAATAGTTTCACTTGTTATCATTAGAAAATATTCTAATGGAAATCTGACTTTTATGCACGTTACACAAGGGTTTTGGATACAAAGATGAATGGTTTGTTCATATGACTAGCAATCTAGTCATTCCTTTGTTTTCTCATATTTATAAAATACGCTCCTGGCTACACTAACTTTTTTTAATTTCCCACTGAAACATATGCAAATGTCACAAACAGAGCTCCAGTTTAAGTAGTTCTATTAAAATTCATGCATTGACGGAAATAACAAAAGAACTCTACACAAATTTTTGCAAGCTTTGTAAATCTAATTCATACAGTTCTCTAGAATAAGAGGGTTAAAAAAAAGAAATTTCTTATACCTTTAGGTAGCTAACAAAAAAGCAAAGCAAGTTTAAGAGTCAACTTAAATAGGTTCTTTATAATAAAAGTCAGCAGAACTCCTCCAAGTAGCAGTATTTGCTACCACATTGCTCTGCCATACTTCTCAGACTTCAAAGATAACTTTACCCTCAGAAGTTCACTGGACAAATGTGCGTACAGAAATTTTTTTCTTCTTTCAAGTAATTAAAAGGCTGTAAAACATTCTTTCCTTTTCCTGACAAGTTCATGATCTACGTTTCTCACACAGCAGACAAGCTGAAGAGAACTGAAGCTAACAGAAGACTTGAAATATAAATCACCATCATTAAGGGGTTTTGCCACACAAATATAGAAATTAAAGTCACAGGGAGTTTGGCAAAGAGTAATGCATTTAAGCACATCATAACCCTCTTGGGGGTGATGTGTGACACACAATATCACATGCCTAAACAATAAAACATGAGCTCTTCACTGAGCAAGTACACACTTATTGCCACCTTGATAAACTGCAATCACTTCGTATTTTCTATGACAAAAGGAAGCAGAAAATTTGTGTGGCATAAACTGAAAATATGTTCATGTGCATTATGTGCTTACAAGCAGAAAAAGAAGAAAGTTATCTGACCCATGGGAGTAGAACCAAACTGCTTTATTTCACCCTCATCACCTTTCACCTTCTCATTTTACCCCCTTACTTGGATTTCTCAGTATTATGCATTTCCTTTCTTTCCTCAAAAGGAGGATCAGAGATAACATTGGTCCATTACTTCGTGAGGTTGGTCACCTCACAAATAGGGACGTAGACAAAGCAGAGACATTTAATGCCATTTTTGCCTCTGCCTGTAACACCGATGATGGGCCCTGGGACCCCTGGAGCCTTGTGTTGGAAGACCATGACTGGGGGAATGATAAACTCCCAGCTGATTCTGAACTCATTCAAGACTTGCTGCTCCAGCTGGATGCACACATCTATGGGGCCCAATGGGATTCATCCCAGGGTACTGAAAGAGCTGGCTGATGTTTTGCAGGACCTATCTCCATTATTTTTCAACAGTCTTGGGAGTCCAGAGAGGTCCCAGTCGACTGGAAGCTGGCAAATGTTGTTCCAACTTTCAAGAAGGGTAAGAAGGAAGACCCTGGTAATTACAGGCCTGTCAGTTTCACTCCAGGGCCTGGTAAAATTCTGGAGAAAGTTATTCTGGGAGTTAGTGAAAAACACTTGAGAGACAATGCAGTCATTGATCATAGCCAGCACAGGTTCACAAGGGGAAATTCCTGCTTAACCAACTTAATTTCCTTTTATGACAAGATCACCCGTCTAGTCAACCAAGGGAAGCCAGTAGGGTTTTTAGGATTTTAGCAAAGGTTTTGATACTGTCTCTTACCATCTCTTTCTGGACAAAACATCAAGCATACAGCTAGAGGAGTCCATTATACATTGGGTGAGCAACTGGCTGACAGGTTGGGCTCAAAGTGTTATAGTAAATAACTGGGGTTACATCAGGCTGGCAGCCAGTGGGGTTCCCCAGGGCTCAATTTTAGGGCCAGTGCTCTTTAATGTTTTTATAAATGATCTGGATGCAGGAATCAAATGTACATTAAGTAAGTTAGCCAATGATACTAAACTATGAGGAGCTGTGGACTCCCTCAAGGGTAGAGAGGCCTTACCAAGAGATCTGGATAGACCAGAAAGTTCTTTACTGTGAGGGTGGTGAGACACTGGAACAGGTTGCCCAGAGAAGTTGTGGATGCCCCATCCCTGGAAGTGTTCAAGACCAGGCTGGATAGGGCTTTGAGCAACCTGATCTAGTTGAAGATGTCCCTGCCCATGGCAGGGGGGTTGGAACTAGATGATCTTTAAGGTCCCTTCCAACCCAAACCATTCTATGATAGAAAGCTGGCCAATCACCAACTGCATGAAATTTAAGAAGAGCAAGTGCTGGATTCTGCACCTAGGATGGGGTAATCCTGGTTATACAGACAAATTGGGGGACAAAAGGCTGGAGAGCAGCCCTGCAGAAAGAGACCTGGGGATCTGGGTTGATGGCAGGTTGAATACGAGTCAACAGTGTGCTCTGGCAGCCAAAAGGGCCAACCATGTCCTGAGGCATCCCACTCTGCACTGCACTGGTGCAGCCCCACCTCGAGTACTATGTGCAGTTTTAGGCACCTCAATATAAGGACGTAAGACTATTAGAGTATATCCAGAGGAAGGTGACCAAGATGGTGAAAGGCCTTGAGGGCGACTTACAAGGAACAGTGGAGGTCACTTGGTTTGTTCAGTTTGGAGAAGGCCAAGGGGTGACCTGATCACAATCTACAACTTCAAGGGGGGGCAGCAGAAGGGGAGGTGCTGATCTCCTTTCTCTGGTGACCAGCAATAGGACATAAGGAAATGGAAAGAAGCTGTGTCAGGGGAAATTCAGATTGGACATTAGGAAAAGGTTCTTCACCGAGAGGGTGGTTGTTCACTGGAAAAGGCTCCCCAGGGAAGTGGCCACAGCACCAAGCCTGTCAGAGTTCAAGAAGCATCTGGACAATGCTCTTAGTCCTGTGATTCAGTTTTAGGTAGCCCTGCAAGGAGCAGGGAGTTGGACTTGACAATCCTTATGGGTGCCTTCCAACTTGAGATATTCTATGATTGCTCCTCAAATTCTTTGACTCTTCCTATGTCTATTTTTTGGAAGAAGCACACCTGACTAGTTTAGAATATGAAAAGTCCCATTCTCCCCCTTAAAGCTTCTCCTGAAAGATACTCACAGAAATTGCAAGCTATAGAAAGAAGGTGGAAATACAGCAATTAAATTTCTCAGAACAACAAACAACAAAACAGATGCCTTAGGATGTTACCAGTAAACTGACTTTACACATTACTGTTCTCAATAGCTATATGCATGCACCAAATGATCAACTACATAGTATGGTCTCAAAAAAATAATTAGTGATAGGAAAGTAGAAAGCCACAGGTACTTCCATAGAAACTCCTTAATCTTAAAGTGTGAGCAACAAAACATTGTGACATACCAAGATTCATGAGTTATCAGAAAAAATAAATGCAGCATGATTCTTATGCTTACAAAACACCATTTGCCTATGTCATACAGTAAAGTCTTTCTAAGCATTTAATAATGCAATTCCAAAATGGAATTTTCACAAAAGAATATTTACTGTCCTGGATGAAAGTGGGATAAATGTCAATTTGTTTGAAGTAAAACAAAACTATGACATCTGCAGTCTAAATAGGGCTAAGCTTCTTTCACTATATATCAGTAGTACTGTATTTAAATAGCTCAATTAATGGTAAGTCGAATATCACAAACTAAATGGATAGGACAAATAAAATTCTGGAGTCAAAACAAAGTTACACTATTGGCCATGCTTGGGATCTTGCTAGTCAGATTCCAGTATCTCACAGCTGGAATGTATCCCATGTTTGATAAACAAGCTTTGAGAACATGCAAAATTAAAAGATATGAAGTAACCTGCTCCTGATTCAAGGTTTCTTCCTAATTGTCAAAGTGCATAGTCACTCACAAGTTATCATACTCTAATACTCTTAACCTCAACTACAATTTTACCTACTGTAGACAATTTTGGTTTTATAAAATATAATCCTTTGAGTAGATTTGTCCCCCATTACATTAAACAAACAAAAAATTGCTTTCTACAATCCTAATACAAGGAAAGCATATTTTAAAACAAGCTTCATGTGAGTACAGCTAGTGAGCAGAGAAGGACACAGCTAGCCTAAATGGAACCTAGGTTCTCACTTACACAGAACCTGTATTTTCATTATAAGTGATATATCGCGACATCCTTAGTCTTCAGCAGGGCTGATTATGAGGCTGCAACACTCAATATATTTTTTTATTTGGAAGCAGAGCTGTTCTTTAGACAACCATGTCTTTGCCATCATGCCAGAGAATACAGTAGTATGTGTCCTGATATTAATAACAATACAAATAGCTGACTAGGTCTTCTAGTTTCATTTTCAGTAAAGGGACAGAAAAATCCAAGCTTCTTCTATTTGCAATTCTTCCAAACAGAGAATATAGTATAACCTGAAATCAAAAAGCTGGATACTTCATACACTGAGAAAAAGTTGTAATTCTTCTGTACTAACATTTGCAGAGCTGTTAATGCTGCTACTTACCACAGAATTCCCATACAGCTAATAGCAGTACAGAGTGCTATTAATACCACTTCCAATTTCATGCTTAATTTATGAAATCTTTATTTAAATCTCCTTGCCATCAGAGGGTTAGAAATTCAATATTAATTAGGCTATTTTTTTAATTTCAATTTAAATTAAGCATATCTTTGGTAAGTGGATCAGAGGACTCTATGGGTTTTGGGGAAGATTGGGGGGGGTGGTTTGTTTGTTTGTTTGTTTGTTTGTTTAAAACACTCATTACTATCGTCTCACAATTTCAACAGATCAGTCTGTGAAGAAGGGCATCTGAAAATTATGACACGGCAAAGATAAAAGCAATTCAACAGTAGCTGCAGAATATTCCACGCTAAGTACAAATAATTAAAGCGCAAGTAGAATAAAGTGATAAATACAATAAAAAGCTTACATACAGATGCTGTAATAGGTATATTTTGGTGCTTGGTCTCAAATCAGAGCCCATGACCTTAAGAGAAGTTGCTACATGCCCTACACAGGGCTCAAGAAGGGATAGAACAAACTTAAGTCAGCAGAAGAGTAGCATTGCCAACAGCTAGTACAGACAAAACTTTTTTTATAGACAACAGTACGTCTCTAAATATCTTTTTCAGGTTTGATGGAAAGCATTTTCATTCACTAGAGATCCATAGCCTAGATCTCCCTCGCCTAAGAAAGGTACAGATTCCTTCAAGAGCTGACTGGCACCTATTCTACTCCTGTAAAACATGACTTGAGGAAGAGAAGTTCATTGTTCATAGAAGAGCCTAGCAGTCACCTATGAACTAAAAAGCTTGGCTTTGATTTTCTCCTTTGAATGAGGGAGCTCAAATTCACGTCTTCCATTTTCCCAGAAAAGGTCTTAACAAGCAACCTAGAAACTATTCTACAATATTCAGCTGAAGCTGCACTACTGTAAGGAAAATAATTCAAGACTTCTTGGGCCAGGTAGAAGGATCACATGAGAGAGTGCAACTCAGCGTCTCATTAATGATTCTTACATTTGATATTAGTAATAGAAACTTTACTGGAAGCCAGAACAAAACCTCAAAATATTTCTCTTCTCAGACAGATGCTCTATTGAGTGGAATACAAAAATATCACACATTTTCTTTATGGTATAAATATAATTACATGCCTGGAAGCCTGCTCACCACATACTTACACAAAAGAATAACAATTCCATTAGTTTCTAATGCTCAACTGGTCAAAATTGACGAAGTTTTAGTCGTACTAGGGAACTTTCAATTACAAAAGCAAAACAAAAAAGCTCCATGCGCCACCAGAAAGCACTTGCAAGCATTTTCAGAACTGCAATTTAAATATGTGAATTTGACAAAAATGATGCCTTTAAATACCTAATCTTTGGGGACCAAGAGTAAGATTCAGGATTTTACTCTAAGACACTGAACACGTATAAACAGAAGACAGGCACGGAAAGACAAAAAGAGCACAAAGTCCAGAATGTTTCAATATGCTACAGTTTTCAACCATTAATTTTCTAACAGGGGTTTGGTGTTTCAAGGGATTAAGGATCAAATAAGTTCTATAATGTTTAGCAGGAGCAGAGACAGGTCAGTCAAGAAACATGTAAATTACATTTCTGCCCTCTGTAGTCTCATTTTCAATGCTACAAGGAAACAGGCATGGCATTTTTCCACATGTCTACCCATTAAACACAATCATCCTCCAATGTAAACTTACCAGGGAGAAAGGTGGCACCAAACTGACATCCTCAAGTGCTAAAATGTCTCATTTCTAATTCCCTACTGCAGCTCCAGGCTTGAAATCATTCCACAATATTTGTTATCATCTGCTAGATAATGGTATTCTTTCTCTACCATAATGATGAAAAGTATTTTGAGGATAACTTTTTGGAACATAGAAAATAACCCCACATCTGAATTGTAGCAACAGCTCTACAAGGAGTAGAGACTGAATTATTCTCTCTACCCGTCACAGTTGGCAGCTCCAACACATTATAACCTCCCTTGTGGAATACCTACCCGATTGCAAAGCAGAGAATTTTATGCCCTGTAAAAAAAGCAGTGTAAGATCATTGTTTGACATCAAACCAGACACGTACCTCCTAGAAAGGCAATGCAACAGGTAGTTAATTTAAAAATCTTCCCCAATTAAGTGTTCTTACCTCAGGTGATTAGGTAACTGCCTGAGTAGTAAAGATGTCCAAGAGAGTAATCAAACAATTGGACTAACAAAGAGACAAATACTATCATCGTTTAATGGAAAGTTAATTTAAAACCAGCAGTTATTTCAGCAAAATCTGTGAAGAAATGGTGTGTTGATATTATTAAATTAAAGGAAAATATTTGGCATTAAACATGCCCAAATTGTTCACGTTGCTTGTCACAATAACATTCTTGATAAGCAACCAAATAAATCTGAGTCAAGCTCAGTCTACTGCCTCTGAGGAACTAGAGGCTCATTACCAATATCATTATCTAAAACTAATTAGTAGTTGGTGATTGTAGCCTGCTGGCGCTAGGAAGCTGATTAACATTCCTCAGAAACAAATGGGGCTGGGTTGGGGGAGGAGAGGGATATTTCCCTTTTGCTTCAGCCTCAAATAGCAGAAAGGGAATTAAATAATTAACTATTTATACCTGTGCACATTGCAGCTTAGTTTCTTTCACTAATCTATAAAACACAGTGATACTGGATGTGCTTGAGGCATTTTCATTGCTTCACATAAACTGAGTTCTGAATTTTTTGCCTGGTTGGATGACAGAAGTAGAAATCTTAAAGTGCAATTAAATATTTTATTACCATTGTTTAATTAAATAAATACTGGATTAACTTGTCAAAGCAGATTTCACTGGCATGTTAGAACAGCATTTTCATTTTTCTTCATGAATGTAATCTGTGCCTAAATACTGTGATGATTAGTATAATTACTTTAAATAGTACTGGGTGCATTTAGGGGAGAGGGATGGACCAATTACTGAGTATTCCATGGAAAACAGTTCCTTTCATTTCCCTAATAATATTCTATGTAACTGTTTTCCTCCTTTTTTTTAACTGAAGAATGGGTTCATTTTAAAAGTCCTAAACTGAAGTTAAGGTCAAACTTAAGTTCCATACCAGAAGAAAGCCCTGCAGTGTGACATAGGTCTCAGTGTCTTGTTTAGTGGACACAGTAAGAGTCAGATTTGCAAGTAAGCTTTCAAAAATTTAGATATCTGTGTTGGAAAATTTTCCTTTTGCTACTATCCAGCCACCTTGTAACATGTGTTATTAAATAGTTTATGCCCAATGTAAATCCCTACCATAGTAAAAGATCAGATGAGCAGGAAGAGGTGAAGTTTTACTCGTATCTCTGTTGGTTTCTATATGTTGAAACATACATACCTGTGCACATATATTAATATACACAGATACACATGGATAAAGCATGGAGACAAAACAGATCTATCGACTCTGCTGCAAACAAAGCAGCCGGTGGGGGTTTTTTTAATCCTTTTTTTGGTTAATATTCTGAAGCTCTAGATTTAATCACTGTGACACAGCTGGGAGGAGTCAATGTTCAACGGCACACTGCATCAAGCGCATTACTGACCTCCAGTGGATGCAGGTATTCAGCACTATCACCGAAATTCTTAAGGCTGCTGAGATTCTTCTTTAGTTTAAATATTTTCCTTTATTTGGAATAGGAAGATGTGAGATTATCCCTCCACTTTTATGAACCGACAGAAAACTACCATTCATGAAGTCCTAAGTCACAGAAATATGCTACATTAGTATTATAAAGTACACTTGTTTTTGACAAAAAAATTAAGCAAAAAATAACATGGTACAAATTAAAGGACAAGTAGTATGCTGTATCTAAATTTAAAGTCTGTATTTGTGCCATACCTAAAATACAAGTACTAGAAATTTAGTTCAAAGTCATTTATTCATAACAAGATTAATTACAACTCTCACATAATGTGTGCAACACTCAAATTGTGCCTTGGTGCAAAAATACACAACTAGCACAAAATATTTGTACAAGGTAGTAAGCAGTACCAATAACACTAAACTGGACTATGTTCATTACAGTAGGACAAAATGAAAATGCTTAAGTTTCTTAAGCTTTGGATTTTAAAGCAGGTATTTATAAGGCTGTACATATAATGCTCAGACTTAGAAGAAATGTTCACAACTCATATACAGCAACTGAAAAAAATGACATAGATCCTTCTGATTCGAGTAATAGTCTGTAACAAGATTGATACCTTTTATATAAATACATGTTTGAATGTTACAGAATTTTACCATTGAAATTGGACTGTATGCATTCAATGATTCTAACCTAGGTTAGGAGGACATCATGTGGCAGAATAACACATGAACAGACTCTGTAACTTTCCCCCACAAAAAAACCTCCATCTACAGCTGCTACCCCTTGCAGCCAAAAATATTAAATACTGTTGACGGACTCCATGAATGTAGAAGCAATGTCCAATATTTGATATTAGGATAAGAGAGAGGATTATTGAGATGATCCACAATTCTGTTACAAAGGTGTGGATGAACGACTGGACTTAGAGGAGGTTTCCTCAGTTACTAAGCCCCAAGGAGCCATTTTAAAATTTTAGAAGTACACAGTCCCATTTACAGCATTAAATTTTACCCTTCTATGCACTTCGATCAAACTGTCTTTGCCAGAACCCTACCAAAAGCAGTAATTTGTGCATCTGTGACCTGAAAGCATCAATAAGCAACTCCAAGGAATACATGAAAGAGCCCCATCCTACCTCATGAGTAAAATCTCCTCTGAACAACTCCATGATTACTAGCGCATAAATCCAAAAAATAGAGTGCTAGACAGGTATTTCTGGAACTATGTGGTTTATGTTGCATTTCTCTGAAAAATCCATATTATTTCCCCTGTCAGAGGCCGGTCATAAATCCTTAGAATACCAGGTAAAAATGGAATCTACTTAACCTTAATTTTAAAAATTAAAAATAAAGCAATTCGCTTTAGTTATAATACTACTCATAAATTATGGAATCAATGCAGATTGTTAGGGTATCAGTCCAGGAAATCAGATAGAACTGAGAACAATTTAATAGCATGGCTACGGATGGACAAACCTCTGCATTTTTAGAATTTCATTTCAGATAATCACTGAAGAAAATGGAAGTTCTGAATCAGAAAAAAAAGCTGGAAAACAGAAATTCTAAAGATATTTTTCTCTTTCCTGTTTCTAGCCAGAAGACATAGGTTCAGGTCATGCTACTTCCTTTCACAAAATCATAGAATCATTCTTGAAGCATTTTTTTTTCACTGAATTAGAAAAGCTATCATAGACACATTAACACTACTTTTCAATGCATTCTAAAATTAAATCCTCCCTATGGATGAGAAGAATTCCATAATGCTGACTTTAAACACACAATCGAGATGTCCTGAAATATTCCTGTTTACAAGGCTTTTGTAATCAGTCTCAGCCTGTAATACTCAGAAAAGCCAAGCATTTCTTCCCCTGCTATAGTGTCATTTAGCAACCCTGGATCTTCCACCCTATTCCTACATTCTTTACGGAATACATATTGACAAAATAATAGTTTGTGCATTCCCATAACTCACCTCAGTGAGCAATCTTAGACATATCTTAAACAAAGCTTTAAACAAACCTCCCCAGAAGAGTTTTGACAGCCCAAGAAACTGCACAATCAAGTCTGCAAGCTGGGTAACTACCTTTCAAGCACAGGCTGACTAGCCATGAAGGCTGGACAAAGAAATGGGGTTTCTCACCAGTGGGGTCCCAGAACAGCATTCTAGCAGGAATAACTGGAAAGAAACAAACAGCTACACACCATATTTTCATGTGTATATCCTGCATTTTATCAACTGAAAAAAAGCTTACTTAGCAGTAGTGCTGTTAGAGGAGGGGAAGCTTATGAAGAGAGGACTTCTCTGCTAGCAGTGAGCAAAGCTGAGGCCTTTGAAGTTCATGAATAGCATTTTTAAAACAATGTAAGATACCCCAGTACAGGTGAGGTGGGTGAAGAAGTAGTTTCAAGACTGAGATTGGGGTTTTTTAACAGGTTTGATGAGATGTGATGACTGCTGCAGCAGAGAGGTGGATTCTATGATCCAAAGAGTCACTTCCAGTCTCACATTCCTATTCTGCAGGTAGAGATCAGGAAAGTATTGGGAAAGTAACAGCAGCAACTTACACCCAGATCATAGTTGTTCACTGCCTTGGTCAGAATCAAACTTAAATACAAAATAAAAGAAACCTGCTTTTCAGGTTACCCTGCCAGAGAAAAGAGGAAAACTGCATGGTAAAAATCACACCATATAAAAAGGGTCATAGGGTCACCAAGTCTCCTAGTGGCTACATTAAGTAAAACTCATAACTGACTCAAAGAAAAAAAAAACCAACCAAATTTGTCCTTACCTACTCTCATCAACCTGCTGTTGAGTAGTCAAGAGTATAAAGTTGTTCTTCTGTCATACTCACTTAATCTCTTCTACTTTATCTGCTTTTGCTTTTTCCTAGGCAAATACATCCATAGACACAATATAAAAAAAGGAAAAAAAATCAGTATCAATGTAAGCACATTGGTGTTGCAGAGGAGGCTCTATTTGAGCAACAGATCCCTCCAGATCTATTCAAGAGAAGGCACAGAAGGATTACAGAGAATGTACCACTAGAGTGTTATTTTATCTTGGTGAATGCGGGAAGGGAAAAAGAGGTGTATTTACAAATTAACATACTCTTTTTAGAATCCTGAAGGAACACTTCCCAAGGTCTATTGTATTGGCTTTGTGTGGCAAGGTTTTGGTGGCGGAGGGTGTTACAGGGGTGGCTTCTGTAAGAAGTTGCTGGAAGCTTCCCACGTCCGACAGAGCCAATACCAGCCAGCTCTAAGACGGACTCGCTGCTGGCCAAGGCCGAGCCCATCAGTGATAGTGGTAGCGCCTCTGGGATAACATTTTTAAGAAGGAAAAAAGTTGCTGGGATGGAAAACGGCAGCCGGAGAGAGGAGTGAGAACATGTAAGAGAAACAACCCTGCAGGCACCAAGGTCAGTGAAGAAGGAGGGGGAGGAGATGCTCCAGGCGCCGGAGCAGAGATTCCCCTGCAGCCTGTGGGGAAGACCATGGTGAGGCAGGCTGTCCCCCTGCAGCCCAGGGAGGTCCACGGTGGAGCAGATCTTCACCTGCAGCCCGGGGAGGACCCCACACCGGAGCAGGTGGGTGCCCGAAGGAGGCTGTGACCCCGTGGGAAGCCCGCGCTGGAGCAGGCTCCTGGCAGGACCTGTGGATCTGTGGAGAGGAGCCCACGGAGCAGGTTTTCTAGCAGGACTTGTGACCCCGTGGGGGACCCACGCTGGAGCAGTGTGCTCCTGAAGGACTGCGCGCCGTGGAAAGGACCCACGCTGGAGCAGTTCATGAAGAACTGCAGCCCGTAGGAAGGACCCACATTGTAGAAGCTTGTGGAGGACTGTCTCCCGTGGGAGGGACCCCACGCTGGAGCAGGGGAAGAGTGTGAGGAGTCCTGCCCCTGAGGAGGATGAAGCGGCAGAAAATAACGTGTGATGAACTGACTGTAACCCCCATTCCCCGTCCCCCTGCGCCACTGGGGGGGATTGGTAGAGAATCCGGGAGTGAAGTTGTACCCGGGCAGAAGGGAGGGGTGGAGGGAAGGTGTTCTGAGATTTGGTTTTATTTCTCATTACCCTGCTCTGGTTGATTTGTAATAAATTGATTTAATTTTCCCCAAGCTGAGTCTGTTTTGCCCGTGACGGTAATTGGTGAGTGATCTCTCCTGTCCTTATCTCGACCCACAAGCTCTTTGTTATATTTTCTCTGCCCTGTCCAGCTGAGGAGGGGGAGTGATAGAATGGCTTTGGTGGGCACCTGGCGTCCAGCCAGGGTCAACCCACCACATCTGTCTACCAAATAATCCCTGTGAGGGACAAAGAAATCTCTGCATGCCAGCAAGGGAGCTTACACAATGGGATTTCAGTCTCACCTGCTCTCATCAATCCTGTCTGGTAAAGCCAGTAGGATAAAATGCAAAAAGAAGAAATGCAAATTTCTTCAGCCACAGTGCTCAGACAGCAAGGAAAAGGCTTCTATCAGCCAGAATCCAAAATAACCCAAGGTCAGATTTCCTGGAACTCAGCTGCAGAGGGCATGCACTTCAGCATACAACCCTCTGCCATTCTCGTATCTCCTGATTCTCTCCAGGCCACTGATTTACATCTCCCACCTGCTGGGTAATCATACGCTATCTATCAGTAAGATTTGTTCTCACTGTCACATGGATTGCTGTTTTTAATCTCTGGATTGTTGAAGTCCAAAATCTCAGGTGACTACCCTCCGATACAGTTCCAACTGTAATCTGCAGTTTCTAGTTGCCTGAGACAGGAGTGTACAGTCTTGCTTGGCAGGTGTTTTGAAAGGATTTTCTATCTCATCTTGTTGCCTTTCAGCAGTCAGATGAAAAATTTCTTGAGCATCTGGGTTGACATGTATTTGGGGTTTTACACTTAGTCAAAAAAATATTTATCCAACAGATGGAAACATGATAAACTAGTCTCTAAAGTAAGCATGCCTTTTGAAAATCTCATGCCTGAGTCAACATCCATAGCTGGCAGTAGACTGTTAAGATTTCAAGACTGTTAAGATTTCAAGTGTCATTGCGCACAACTGAGAAAATGTCAGAATCAATCCTCCTTCTTCTTTATATAAAAAAATGTGTTTATAACCTAAGAAACATATGGGTAATCTGAGTAATTGAGAAAAATCTAGTACCTTAGAGGAGCTATTTATACACAGGATGAGTCAAAATTACATTTGCTTTATGTACTGTAATAAATTAATCCAATCTTTGCAAAAATCCTCAATAAGGCCTGATCTACAATTAAAAGTTTTTGCCATCCTAGACAGGTTGGCTAAAAGGATAACAAAAAAAATCACAACCCTACTCAGTACTTTTATGCAGCAATGAGCTCCATAAAGACATAACTGTATTTGAGAAAAGAAAATTGGTTTTGAGTTTATTTTATTAAGCTGTAGAGGCAAATGAATTATCTGTTTAAGCTGTTCTTAAGCAAGTGGGGATTGCCAATATAAGCACAGAAAACTACAGTAGGAAACAAACTGAACACTGGACCTAAACTAAACAACAAATTTAACGTTGATCATCTTTGATATTTAGTTCCAGATATGAACTACGCAGACAGAATTTTTATCTAACTACTAAGAGGTGGTACAGCTGTGTTTGTATCAGCAGGCGCAAATTCTACCTCAATTTCCTTTACTACCATCACATATTGTGGCCTCAGAGTCACAGAGAACTGGAAAACCTTCTGGGCATGTAGACATATAAACTCTTTCCTAACAAAAAATTAGTCACCATAACATTTTGATTGTAGGACTTAATCACAAGCCACAGGAAAAAAAAGATGTGACATTTCATCCTGAAGAGCCTTTTGTCAACAGTTATTCATGGAGGTAAAGTTCAGGAAAAATTGCTTTCTACTTGCTCAGTGATAACATTTATGAATATCATAAATTAGATCATAAGAGTGTCTTTAAACCTTTTGTTCTACTTCACTGGAGTTTACAGATTATCTGTACATAATATATTAACCAAATCATTAAGTATAACCTGTATATATTACCAGAACATACCTGACTTTATTCTTCACACTTTTTTTTTTAATTTAAATATGTACTGCTGCCTTCTGGAATAGAAATTAATGAAAATTATCTTCTTAAGACTTCATAAACATGACCATGCACTTGGAAATCAATTATTTCTGTAACACCTAATTTTTGGTAAAATAACTTCCACTCTTGTGCAGGACCTTCAACTTGACAGATGTCAAATATCACCTTGAAGAAAAAAAAAAAAGCAGCACAAAATATGTTGTCTTTTACTACTGAGAAAAAAACCAAAGTATTTTCTACATGAGTTCTTCAGTCATCAGAATATATTCTTTTGAGATTATAGGCTATGATCATTCTGTTAAGGTTAGGACAAAAAATTTCAGAGGTGAGTGAAATTAGGATTTTAAAGTGTACTAGGCTTATACGAAAAAGTTGATTTCCAAAAATATCGAGTCAGTTTCCTTAAGAACTCAAAATCCTCAACTTTAGTGATCTTGACTGTTTAGTACTTCTGAAAACTACAAGGACATTTGTCTTAGACACACACACACACCCCTCCCCCGATTAGTAATTACTTCCAAAAGTGTTTTTTTTACTTGTCCAAATACAGACAGTAGAACAATTAGCAAATGTTTCTGGTTTGCAACAACTTTACTTTGCCTTTACTTGTATACATCTGTCACATCTGTCGTAAGACTTCACTTATCCAGGTTATAGCTAATGATGTGCTTTTGAGTAGTGTATACATCTCCACATGAACTAAGCATATTGTATCACGTGTATCTAAATGCACTTGAGTGTATCTGAGAGTCATCTATTCAATTACATTCACACAAATTTCAATAAACAGAAATCTTTTGGGTCCAAATCTTTTTTTCTGGATCTCACTTATTGATACTGCCTACTTTTCAGATCAAACAATTAAGCCCAGGTAACTTAAATTCTGAGGCAATTCCTATTTTTTAAATGCTTTAGTTTGCAGACTTAGTAAGTTTTCTTTTTCTTAACATATAAATATACCTTTTGTGATGATTTCTGCTTTTACTTGTAATTGTCCAATTACAATTGGAATATACTTCCAATTGTATTTGAAGTTAAATAAGTTTCACAGAACTAAATAAACAGATCACAGCCCTCTGGAACTAGTGAAGTTATACTCAAGCACAAAGAATTTTTCCCCAGGAAAGTCTCTCTAAGTTCTACAGGGCTGCGCAGTGGATAATTTTTGTAAAGGTGAGTACTTGTTGGGTCAGACCTCAGGACATAATGTTATACTTTCTTCTTCGCTGCTTTCTCAAAAAAGGTGCTTTTAACCTGCGTATTACACTTACTCATTGCCATAAATTGTCTCATTGCACAGAAATTTTTCTTCTTCTCCTCCACCTGTATGCAAAATTTTAAAGTAACCTGATTTCATCATCAGACACACTGAGGAGCTCTCAGAGGTGTCACACATACTTCAGCAGAACTAATTCACCATCTTTACAGTGCTGCTGATAGATGTTTCAGCCTTAAATGTGTATTGAGAGCCACCATTTCTCAAAAGGCTTCAGAAGAAACATACTTTTAAGCTTCATTTCAATCAATAATAATGAACAAAGATGACATGGGCAAAAAATGTAGTGTAGTTATTTGTTCTCATAGGTATCAATTCAGCTGGCAGTAAAATTCCTGACCCTCTCTGTTGCAGTTATCCTATGAAAGGTGGGAGGAGGGAAATGCCATTTTTGTATTTTACAGTGACCTTTTTTTTTTAACCATAGTTACTTAGCTGCTGAATACATATGAACAGGCAGAAAGATCCAGAGAATCAGACTGGGAGTTGAAGAGAATACAAAGGCCTGCAGGGAATTAATTAATTCCTACATATGCCATAGCCTTTTTTCAAAAAACAAGCCTGAGGAACCAAGTAGCACTTAATAATCAAGCAATGGTTAGAATTACTCAGGCCCTACATATGATTAAAAAGTAGATGTTCACAGTAAGATATCAAAGCTCAAATGCTCAGGGGTCAGAAACTTTTCAAATGTGTTGCACTAGACTATACTCTTCTTTCCCAAATGAGAGGCTGAGGATGGTGACAGAAACCTAGCAGAATTTAAAAACCTTTCCAACTCAAACAAATGAAACGCTGCTTACCAGATCATCTTAAAACCAGCAGTATGATGAAGGGACTTCCCAAGTCAGGGATTTCTGCTGAGTTCTGAAGAAGATATCAGTTCTCTTGGCCAACTCCCTCAATATGTTATGGCTCCTAACCCCACGATAGCTCTGCTGCTGGCCTTTCATAATCTGCAATCATGGGTTGCCAAAACCTGCTTTAGACTGTACTCTGGCAAAACTCCCACTGACCAGCAGACATGCTGATGTAGTGCTGAAGGAAGTACCACATGTGGACCACCAATATATAGTGGTTCAGAAAAGGGGAGAGAAAGTTTGAGTTTAAAGAATGCTCATTTTACACATATTTTTTAAAATACAATTTTTTTAGTTATGGATTGATTTCCTTTACATAAAGCCAATAATACTCATGTTTAAAGCTACAAAAATGCTGCAGCTATAGTGCTAAGGTTTGTAAAAACTTTGGTAAGAAATTTCTATATGGCTCACTACCTCTGCTCACTTGATCAATTACTTACTTTTAGCAACGTCTGTGTAAAAAATGAAATGGCCTCTGTCTTTTTGTTTTTACCTATGTTGTATGTACTACATTACCAGTTTCCATTGAGAACCATGCCAAACATAAGTACAATAAAGCATTGTGCGTTCAGTTATTTAAACAGAGTTTGAACACTTAAGATGTAGGGTTTGATTCCATTGTGCTTTAGTATTCCATTATTAGGCTACCTCATGAAAATGAATGTATTCACTGCTCAGAGCAAGTCCTGCTTCGTCTGAGTAAGAGCACAGAATCAGCCTCCTCATATCATCTTTCCTTATGGGCTTCTGTGCTAGAGCTCCTGTAGACAACCGCAGTCTCAGAAGACAAGCCTTGGCAAGAAATCCATAATTCTACTATTTTCACAAATGTTTGAATTACATAACCTTCCTCTGTTCCATCATTATTACAGAACTATCATATTTCTCTGTATTCACGGCTGTAGTATTTTACAGTAACAACTCAGAAGAATAAAGGTAGCAATAGTCTCACTGTATTGTCTGCAACTAATGCTATAGAATTAAGTCGTGTACTGGATTTCATGCAAGGTCCTAATTTACCAGTTTTCAGATTGTGGAGAATAAAAAATTTTAGATCAGGGAAAGTTCTTTTAGTTGTAGCTTTATAAAAAGATAAATAGTGAAGGCTTTCAAACAGTAAAATCATATACAGAAGATACATTTCTGTCCATGTACACTCCATTTTAATTTTGAAACAGAATGTCATCACTTACCAGGTTAGTCCTTTGTTACTAACTTAACAAGTAGCTTCCACTGTGGACACCCTTATATTCTATCATGTTTCCCTCTCTCTCATCCTAGCACAGAGAATATATACTGGCATCATTTTTTTCAGCATCAGTGAATATAGAGATAATTTATTTTCATAGGGGAGAAGGTACTAATTCCCTACAGTCTGGCTGAATATTAGCTTTTCAAACCATCCAATCAATGGATGCATCTACATGAGTCTGTAAGTTCAGACCAGGAGTACCCTTTTGAAGTTAATCTCCTGTTCATTCCCTCTTACCTTTGTTTCACACAGCACAGATCAGAGAGTACAACTAGATATCCCCCAAATGAAACAAAGCTGAAAGATGCACTCTGCAGAGCATCTAATGTGCTCCAACTATTAATGGACTTTCAGTTCACAGGAGCAAACCGGAGCTAGTTCAAAGCAGATTCCCTCCTTTCCCCCCACTCACATATAATGTGGATGTCAGGTTCTCACCACCAGCTATAGATTGGATCTTACTGCACAACACTAGTTGCTAATGTAGACACGGGCAATATTAGCTCAGCGCGGTGGGGAGGCTGGAGCCAAATTTTGCACAGCAGGATATATTTCCTTCTTCCATCTCAGCTTTCCTCTTAATAAAATTTCCTTTGATGAAATTATTTTAAAAATAGATCTTTTTGTTTGCATAGGAGGAATGGGTGCAAGTTAGATTCACGTACGTCAGGAGCGTTCAAGATGGAAACTCCAAGTTCTAGCAATCACAACCTGGTATGTTACAGGCATGTACGTGCATGTTATCTGCATGTACAAAGAGGAATATACTGAATGTGTGGTTTACATAGTTCTTTTTATCATGTTTAGAATCTGCTATCATGCTTATACTGTGACTCCAACACATTTTACCTGAAGTTTAAAAACCTATGTACTCATTTCAGAATATTTTGTGGCAAACAGCTTCATGTCTCCATTGAAGCACCATAAAAAAATGCAGGTTTAGAAATCACAGCTACATCAGTGAGAAAGAACTAAGAAATCTGATAGATTAATAAAATGCACTTATTTAGTCTGGATATGAACTTACGATTGAAATGAGGTTTGCCGCTTTTAAAGCAATGTATGCTATCTCCACATGTTCTGTGTCCACTGCTACACAGTCCGCCTTCTTTGTGCACTCAGAAAACAGATATGTGATGACCACAAACTGTCACGTGGGCTAACCTGAGCAATAGTGTGCTATCACTGCCACCAGTACACGCCAAGTCCCCACTTGGCCCCATCAGCCTGTGTTTCCCTCCGCTCAACAAAAGTAACAATGTCTGTCACAGTACAAACACCTGTGTCTATGCTACTTCCAGGAGGGCAAGACTCAGAGGGCTTCAGCATCTCCCTTCCAATCGCCCACATACTTGGCACAGCTGACAGCACCACTAAAACACTAAGTATAGTGCAGACCTACAGCTTTTCTCCATCTCCTCAACTGTACTTGCCAGATTGCCTCAGTTACTAAATATGGTAAGTGAGATTGGGAAACGCAAATAATAGCAGTGCTATGACAGCAAAGCAGAGAAAAGGGTTTAAACCCTACCTCCACCTGAAGCCCCATTCCATGGGATCACCCACAGCATGCAATCATTCCTATTTTTAAATGCTATATTTTCTAACATGAGTCAGTTACCAATCTATTTCTGATCTGAACAGGAAGGACAGCGGAACAACTTTAATCACAGCTGAACCAAAATTAGAACAAAAAATGGATCAGTTCAGTTCCTTTATTTATACTAACCAACTGTAGGTGTACCTATATGAGCCAGTCAGAATAAAGAAAGAGTATCCATAAGCTCCTTCTGTAGATACTGAGGATCAGAAGCTGGTTTAAAGTGTAATTCAAAACACAGAACTGGGTATTGGAAGAGGCCTGTTCTGTCCAAAGTTTTTACTTAGAAAACTGGCTAAGTAATTCAGCCAGCTAAATTAAGTAATCATCTAAGGGGTGGTGACAGTAGCATGCCTAAGCAATGCCTGTAAGATTCACCTCCCCGTCACCTTGGTTTCATTATGGTGTTTGTGTGGATCCAAGCACATTGAGGCCCTGACAGAGATGGGAGCTTCCAAACACCAGTATAGAACAGGGCAGCAAGTTGAACGTGAGTCAGCAATGCACTTCTGCAGTGATGAAGGCAAACCACATACCCGACTGCATTAGCACAAGCATAGCTAGCATATTGGGGGAAGCTATTATTCCCCTTTGCTCAGCACTTGTGAGGCCACATCCAGAATACCCTTTACTGGAATACTGTGTCCAGGTTTGGCACTCGGTATAGGAGAGAGAAAGACAAACTGGAAGGAGTCCAGAGGCAGCCTCCACCAATGGCTAGGGGACTGCAGCACATTACATGAGCTGAGACTAAGAGAACTGGCTTTGTTTAGCAAGTAAAAAAAAAAAAGGCTGCGAGGAACCTCAATGCGGTTTTCTACCACCTAGAGAACAGTTACAGAGAAGACAAAAGCAGACTTTTTCCGAGGTGCGCAGGGAAAGAACAAAAGGCAATTCTGACTGTGCACAAGGAAAAAAATCTTCATCATGAGAGTGGCTAAGCACTGCGGCAAGGCCCTGGAGAGGCTGCGCAAACTCCGCCTGTGGAGATTTTCAAAACTAAACAGGACAAGGCCCTGAGCATCTGCGATTAACCATGCCTTGAGCAGGACTGTGAACTAGATGACCTCCACACATCCTTTCTGACCTTAATTCTACAATTCTAAAACTGAGACTCACACATCACACGTAGGAATATACATGTTAAAAGCATGTCATGAACTGGTTAAAAATCAATATAAAATAGCTTAAAAAAAAAGGTCATGCCAATGTGTGACATCAGAAGCCTTTTTCTCCATGGCAGAACAGTAATATTCTAGCTATAAAAATGACACTGAAGAAAAGAAGAATAAATCCTTAGTAATAAGACTATGATGTTATTGAGGACATATTATTAGTAGATCAACAAAATAAGCTGGATGGCACTGGAAATGCAATCAAGCACCAAGATGGCAGATATGAACTCATTAAAATATTAAATGTATAAGCTTTGTTAAAACTGCAGAAAGACTGCTGTCTGTACAATCTGCTGAAACCCTGCTGTTGGTTTTTTAAACTAACTCATCTGTCTCATAATTCCTTTGGAAAACTTGCAAACAGAGAATTACAATAATCAAAATCTTACAGAGACATTAATAAAAATATGGAGGTATCCTGATGTAAAAAGATATAAATTGTAGTGGTTAATATATAAATATGTCTTCTTTTAATAGCCCAAAATACAAAAGTAATTTTCAGAACCAAGGCTGCCCTTAAAGCTAGTTGCACGTGAAGGAAATACATGTAAAAAGGGGGAGGGAAAAATCTGTGTCTTTTTCCAAGCTGTTTTGACTACTAACAACTCAGTTTCAAGATAAATTCAGTATGCATAATATATGCAGCATGTTTACATTTGGCATTTACAGCTGCACTTAGGTAATTTTATAGATAGATACATGTATAGATAAGCATAGGGTCAGTCATTGATACAGCAAACTGCTTAACACAAAGATGGAGATTTCTTGTTTAGTTGCCTAGCAATAAGATCTGACTCCTGGAAGCTAACAAATACTGATTACAGAATGGAACAAAATTATTTAATGTATCTAATGTATCATACAGAAAGGAACATAAGGCTATTGAAGAAAGGGAAATGCTAGGCCAGAAAAAATCAATCCAGTGAAATCTATTCCAGGAATATGTGATACGAAGAAACTACAATATCTAAATTAAAGAAAGCTTCAGTCTGCTCACTCTGTCAATATTTTTTATCGTTCTTCTTCTTTTAGCAGAAAGTCTAATTCCATCTTGGCTAATGGATCTGGCTTTTGAATTGCTGTGTTTAACTTTGTCCAGCCCTCTCAATGGTGTTTGGAAGCTGGAGAGAGAGAGAGAAAGATTTTTAAAAATTGAACTGCATGAACATGATGGCATTTCTCTTCTTGGAAAACACAGCATGATACTAATGGGAAGTTTGATGACATTTACTACACTGGTGGAGAGGCAATAAGTCCACACGTGTGTTTTGTTTGTTATGAAGAGCTTTAAAATTGCACTGAGGCCTTTTAACACATTTATAAGGTCTCTTGTCTCAGTTCTTTCAATATTACAATTTTTTTCTCTCAGTACTTCGGAGGCAGAACAGGAAGGTCACAAGCCAAGGATAGGTAGTATACTACAAGTCCAGCACAGATTGGAAGTACGTACTTTTTGGAGCAGTACTGACATTGATCTTTTTCCCTTATAATCTAAATTTAAATAGTCTACATTAAAACTGGGAAAACAGAGGCCACTGGATTGCATTCCAGCATTATAAGCAATGTGGACTTGTAATGCACTATTCATGCATTATTTAAACTTGAAAGAAGACATGTGAGTCCTCTTCCTGCCATTTCCAGCCTTTCTTTAAAATATTCTTTAACAAAGCCTTTAAAACAGTACTTCCCAAGATCTGCTCCTGTTGGAGCTGTCACTTAACAGTATTCCGCCTGCTTGGGACAGAAACAGTCATAAAATTTCTCTCGTATCCTGTTACACCAGCATAAACCTAGAGTAACTCCACAGACTTCCTGTGTGACGCACTTACCTGGGGTTTGTCTACACAAGGAAGTAAACATAAAGGCAAACCAGCCTCAATTCAGACCACCGTACCAATTCTGAACTAACTCCCAGTATAAACATTCTTACCACACAGAAAGCAAAGGCAGCTTTTCCCACTTTGAATATGGATTAAACTACTTTGAACAAAGACAGTCATAGTAAAATCCAAAGGTATAATCACATTCCACAATGCAGTGCTTTACAAAAATAAATTAAAGTTTCAGTATCAGAAGCAGCATATCGTCCATCTAGTCATATATATCCTGCTTCTGAAATGTTCTCTGATTTAATTTAGGGGTAGTTTTAGATACTGTACACAGCTTTGCCTTTTGGCATGAAAATACCCTTTCACTGTCCATAACGTACATTTGTACAGAATATCCCATAACTTCGTACTTAAACAGCACTAATTTTTCCATTAAGACAATGCCTTTATTTCTCAATCTTCCTTCCCCAGTTGCAGAGACTGCTACACAGACTAATTACCTACATCTTCATTTGGTCTTGCACTGTGGCCCCTATGTCCTTGTTACAGCAGTGTGAAACATGCTTAAACGGGACATACATTATATTTACTACATGAAAGGTCTTAATAACACAGGAATTTACAGTACTGATTTTTCTATGTTGTTCAGACACTACAGTGATAGAAACTACACAAATATCTAGAAAAGCAAAAGCAGACAAAAATGAAGGACACACAAGTGAAGATTTTGACATATGAATCATGGTAAGTAATTCAACCAGTATTAATCTACTGACATGCAAATTGATTTGTTGTTTCATTACAGTACTTTCTGTATAATAGTAATTTACAGATTTCTAATAATTGAATCACCTATGCTCCTACCACCTATATGCTAAAAAGGCTGAGGCACACATCCCTTAGAAGACACTTGCTGTTTACAGAGATCCGTCAACAAAGAATAGATCGTCTGGGATGAAAAGCATTGTTCCTAGGTCTTTCTACACACATCCGCAATTTTGAGACTGTAGAAAAACATGCAGTCAACCCCCTCTACCTTTAAGATCATCGAGTCCAACTGTCAACCCAACACCACCATGCCCACTAAACCATGTCCTGAAGTGCCTTGTCTACACATTTTTTGAACACCTCTAGGGATGGTGACTCCACCACTTCCCTGGGCAGCCTGTTCCAATACCTGACAACCTTTTCAGTAAAATTTTTTCCTAATATCCAATCTAAACTTCCCCTGGTGCAACTTGAGGCCATTTCTTCTTGTCCTATCACTTGTTACTTGGGAGAAGAGACTGACACATACCTCGCTACAACCTCCTTTCAGGCAGTTGTAGTGAGCGATAAGGTCTCCCCTCAGCCTCCTTTTCTCCAGGCTAAACAACCCCAGTTCCGTCAGCTGCTCCTCATAAGACTTGTGCTCTAGACCCTTCACCAGCTTCGTTGTCCTTCTCTGGACACGCTCCAGCACCTCAATGTCTTTCCTGTAGTGAGAGGCCCAAAACTGAACGCAGTACTCGAGGTGCAGCCTCACCAGTGCCGAGTACAGGGGAACAAAATAGCCTGAGCTATTAATTTCAGTCACATGCACCTGTAATTTGAGCTCTGCTCTTCACTCCATTTTTTAATTTTGATCTCTTTTGATGAGTCACAAGAAATGTAACATAATAAGTTTGAACTCTTAATTCATTGTGAAAGTAGTACACTGTCTCCCCACTTTCATATTTCCATGTCACTAGTGGCTTAAACATTATTCAAAGATGTGCTGCCAATTACATCGCAAAGATCATGTCTAATTTGTAAGATGAATTGAAAGGAACTGGTATTTATGAACATATCTACTTAACAATACTCACCCCCTGCAAACAAATCTATGTTGCCAATGTACAAGACAATATATCTTACTTGGTGTATTGTGACAGTAACAGATTATTCTGCATTTCACATTTTCCAAGGCTTCACGCTGCACAAGAAACCAAAATACTTCCTGTTCCCAACCAAGATCCAGTAATCCTGGTTCCTTATGGTTACTCCATTGTGGAGAATGTGAAAAGGAGATGCTCTGGTGAGTATTTATACATGCCCTGTATGAAGTGTGACTACTCTTTTCTATCTTTTTATCTAAATTATGCACCAGTGAATAGCCAAGAAACTGTCTTAGCAATTCAATTTGATAATAAAACATATGTTACGCATATATGCAGCCCAAAACATTTTTTAGTCTGGCCTAATAGCAAAGGTTAGCAAGCTAAATGCACCATAAATTCTACTCACAATATCATAAGCAAGGTAGTAATGCCACTCATTCTTCAATTAGATGTCAGTATGGTATACGCTGCTTATTCTCTTCCTTTTTTACCACCCAAACTACAAACCTTGCTTTCACTGTCTATTTTAAAATTTCTTTCAAAAATTAGTAATTATAAGGCCTGCATAAATCCTGCAACTGCATAACAAAAAAGACATTTTGGTGCAAGCATATTTTGTATACTTGTACCTACAGATTTGGAGATTTAAACTCCCTGTCTAAGTAACCATACTTAAAACTGAGATAAAGCAAGTTGTGTACTCTCTCTCTGTAAGTAGGAAATACCCATCCCACTTTGTGTGTTTGTTGTCCTCTTAGCCAGGTACACCTCAGGCATATCCTGCCTGTGAGGCAAGATGTTGTCCCTCAAGAGCACCCCTTTGAATTCCCCCTCTTAAAAAACAGTCAGTGAAAGCAAGAACCAGTATTATAGTAGTCTGACCATATTTTTTTAATTCCAGATAATTACAGTTGTTATCTGTAATAGGTTATAACACCATACAGAGGAAATAGCATCATATGAGGCTAGATCATCAACTGACATCAAAAGAAGGCCAACAGTGTTCCCAGTTCTTTTTTTTTCCAGGCAGCCCTAGTTGCGTTAGTAGTGATTTCCCTCAAGAGCTCAGTGACAGCAATTCTGAGAGGGGACAGCAGAAGTGACAATTTTGCATCTTGTAAAAGAACAAACAGTTTGAAGCATCAGTGACAACCCTTTTAAGATCAGCTCTAGCAAGACTGAGGAGTGAGCCTTCTGACATCAGTTTTGTTTGTTTACTTTCTGGTAAAGTTTGTAGCTGCAAAAGCTTCTTTTGAATCCTGAGGTTCACTGATTCTGAGACTTTGCTGGCCTAGAGTATAAATACTGAAGCAGGGTTTTTTTCTCTTTTTCTTGATAGCTGGCTAAACCCCAAGGAAAACAATGAATGCTTCTTAGTAATATTTACAGGGATTGGAAAAAAAAAAAATTAAATTTCATCAGATATAATAAATAGATAATATTCTTGATATGAATACATATCTGAAAACATAAATACCATAGTGATGTTCTGCATTTTTTCAAAGAAGCCTGAAGACTTTTTTTAGATTCTTTCTCCCTAAAACATGTAAATCAATGAAATAGCAGTTTGAATAAAGGAGCAATAATTGACTGATCAAATTTTGCCATACCAACTAGGATGTGTTTTCTGTTGAAATATCCTTGATCGTGATAACTTTTAACTTGTGAAAACCATCTGTCCTGCAAAGATCTGTGGAAAGAGACCACTATCAGAATGGAGGAAGTCACTAATGAGTTTAATGTAGCAGCAACACAAATATCAGATCTTCAAACACTGTATGTTACTCAGGACTTCTGCAGATCTGGTCAGTCACTGGACCTGAACATGAATTACCATTTCTTTAAAAGACTTTTTTTGTTTTTATTTCCATTGAGAAGTGACAACAATCTCCAGCAAGTATAGAGTTAAATTTCCTGTTCCACTTTCACACAGGTGCTCAAGGTAGGGTAAAGAGGCCGCATTGAACTAGATAAGATTACACTCAGACATTTAGAGGGTTTATGCAACTTTGATAAGAGGAGAGAAAAGACTTCAGAAGTCCAAAACATAGCTGCTAGAAGGTAGAGTACATGCCCAGTTGGGTTGGGGTTTTTTTGCCTGTATTCTATCTGATGTTTCTGTAGCAGTTACAATACAATTAGGGCAGGATGAAGCTTGTTACAGATAAAATCTGTCTTCTGTAACTTGGCTTCTACTGCTTTGCAACTTTTGCTAACACAGTAAAGAAATAACAGTTAGAGGGGAGCACTCTGCACCCAAAGCTCACCTCCAGTCAATTCAAATGGAGTATAACTGGTTTTGGCATCTCTATTTGCCTTGCCTCCTCATGTTGTACTGCTGCTAACAATTCACGGAGTGCAAAGCAATCGTCAGTCCCTTTAAGTGTAGTCTTCTTAAAGAAAGTATCTTTTCTGCGAGTGACTCTCTTGGCAATGAATTATCTGTAGATAACAGTTGTGTGTTAGACAGGAAGAGTATAGTGTTGGTTGATTACAGGTAGGAGGATAGATAATCTCCTACCCATAATATAACCTAGCTTTGTACCAGTTCTTCCTCAATTTAGTCGCTTGATGTGACAACACCTGTTGCCTACCAAACTTCATTATCCATTCCCTAGAAAATAATGCTTACATTGAAGAAATTAATGGTATCCATGGTCGTTGCTAGGAAAATACAGAGGTTAAGGACGCAACCCAAATCTGTTGTTAAAGAAACAAATGTGCATTATATTTTTGCTGTTAATTGAAGGGTACAAATATGAAAATAGAGAAGCTGTATCTTTTATTTATGAGGAAAATGTAAGCCAGGAAAAGACAAAAAAGACAGAACAAAAATGAAGTTTGTGCTAAATAAAGAACAAATTACCTTTTTCCCATTTTTAGTACACCCAAACACCATGGTCTATGTCACTAATATTTGTGCAGGAGAAATGTACCATTTGTTTTCCCTTTTGCAAATGTTAATGCTACCAAATAAGCATATTTTTTTTCTGTACATATTCTACCTGAAATCAATCCCTTATTGGTTCTGACTGCCATGAAAAGTGAAACTGGGAAACACAACTTAGAGTACTGAAAAAGGAAGAGAGTTTTATAAAGACTCACAGAATATAGCTATTATTTCACTCCACTTTAAAGGCAGACAGCTTTAGTCCTTATTTACCTATGTGAGGCAAACTGCTTTACTGAAGTCCTTGGACTTTTCTCTGTGGCTTCTATGTAGATATACACAGGAAAAGTAATCTTAGTTATCTTTTTAAATTACCAGTTACACTGTGCTATATTTCTAATCAGACATTCTTATTGCTCAAAATTAATTTGGTTTAACTGTTTGTTTAATTTACTTAGAAAGTGCTTTAATAATTAAAGACATATTTAAACATTAAAGACACCTGACTGAAAGTATCCAAGTTCTAATTTCAATTAATCCATAAAGTCTGTGCGTTTGGACTCATCTTCCAGAGTGTTCTCTAGCTGACACATCCTCAGCCTTGTACTTTTTCTATTTGTCACAGTGCTATCATGATTCTATACCTGTTTGGCTAAAAGACATAATGTGAGGATATTTACAGTGTGGTGGATGGAAGCAAGATGAATGGGAGCTGGCTAAGAATGTATTTATTACTTAAGAAAACCAGGACCAAGGAAGAGAAGGACAAGTGTAAGGAACATCAGAAAGCTTTTACCAAGCTAACTGAGGATGTAGAGACCCTTTGGCAGGAATAGTTTTGACATCATTTGTATATGTTTTGGCTTCTCTAGGTACTTTAGCCCCTTAGAGGAGTAAGAAGCTGAGCTCTTACTGAAGTGTTCTGCTGTAGCTTCTAATCTGCAAAGTTGGACAAAGCAAACTGTCTCCTTTAATCAGAACAAGCTTTAAACTTAAATAAATTACTGACTCCTACTTTTCTTAAGCTTTTCCACCAATGTTGTTTAGGAAACAACAGTCATTAACCTGTTATTTTCTAATGGAGCTAGATGAAAATCAGAGTTAGTATATTGGAAGCAAGCACCCTATAGCTCTGCTCTCAGCTAATTCTCTGACAGCTGCTGCATTCTATAAATGAGTCAATAAAGTATACAATATGGATAAGATGCTGAGTCAAATTCATCCCTGATAAAACTAACATTAAGTTAGTAGTTACAGGGCTATGTCCTTCTGTGTTTGTTTAGGGCCTAAACAGAGTTCCACTTGCTAAAAATACAGTACTAAGAGTCTATAGAAGGAGTAAAGGCTTTTGATTAGCTCAAGAGTGTTTTTTCTGTCACTCTCTTAAATACTTCAATCCCAGCAGGCTCAGCTCTCACAGTATCTGAACAATGCTGAAACCAGAAATTATCTAGGAACTTCATCTCTAGAAAATTTTGTAATTCAACTCAATATCATCTCAATCTAGGGATCCAGCTATTTACATCTGAAACAAACATGTGTCTGTGCACAGATGTGTTTAACTTTGATTCACTGTGTGTGGGACTTCTGTTTCGGACACACAGCATGTAAATGCTAAGCCTGAAAGTCTTGCAAAATTAAAATCATTTCAGTAAACCATTTATATTAACCAGAATAGCTACCTAGTATGAAATTATGCTTACTCATATTTTTTCTCTTAAAAAACCAACAACAACAAACAAAAGAAAACAAAACAAAACAGGAACAAACCCACTTCCTTTTTACCAAGGAAATCCAGGAAAAAACACCCCAGTTGGAGATTCGTCTGATTACAGGTATTTTACAAATAAGCATACATACAGCTTACCTCCCCCACACCACACCCCCATTCACCTTACAACCCTTCACAAGATTGCTCACCAACCATAATATAGCAATTCCCACAGCTGCATGCGAGGCTATTGCCAGGTGGCAAGGCCATACTAGCTCAGAACTTGCAAAAGAACTAAGTTTTCATAATCTTTTCTTTTAAAACCTTCCATTTTTACTCAAAAGTGCACAGGACAGAATCCAGACAAATGGGATCATGTTATTCAAATACATCTCTGAAGTCCTTTTTATGTTTTGTTAATGATGATTCATTTCCTAAGTTCACTAAGCTTGTGAAGCTGGCTAATGGGAAATAATTCTATGGTGCTGAAATGGCTTGCATTGCCCCAGATAATTAAATATTTTCTATCTGCAGAACACATTTAACATTTTCATTGAATCATAGAATAGCTTGGGTTGGAAGAGACCTTTAAAGGTCAACTAGTCCAACCCCCCTGCAATAAGCAGGGACATCTTCAACTAGATCAGGTTGCTCAAAGCCCCATCCAACCTGACCTCGAATGTTTTCAGGGGTGGGGCATCTACCACCTCTCTGGGCAACCTGTTCTAGTGTTTCACCACCCTCATCATGAAACATTTCTTCTTTATATCTAGTCTGAATCTACCCTCTTTTAGTTTAAAACCATTACCCCCTGTCCTATCGCTACAGGCCCTACTGAAAAGTCTGTTCCCATCTTTCTTAGAAGCCGCCTTTAAGCATTGAAAGGCCGCAATAACGTCTCCCCAGAGCCTTCTCTTCTCCAGGCTAAAAAACTCAACTCCCTCAGCCTTTCCTCATAGAAAAGGTATTCCATCCCTCTGATCATTTTTGTGGCCCTACTATGGACCTGCTTAAGTTTTACTGTATGACATAAAATCATGCCACATGAGGCCAGAAATACCTACTGGTTAATAAAAGCTAGATTAAGTGTCAGATCTAGCTTGCTTTTAGTATCTGAGAGTCTTCAGATGTTTGGCCTGATTTAGGTCACATTCTGATAGTGGTTTCGGTTCTCTTCCCCCATCTCTCTTCCCAAAGTAGGTATAAGCAACAATTTGGGTACGAATGGGAAAAAGCCTCCTTTATGCATTTCCTTTAGAAACCAAACTGATTTCACCACAATAGGAGAAATTACATAATTTCAATGAGTAGCTATATTTGCTTTAAATGGATTAAGGACTAAAGAATGTCAATATAAAAATACTCTACAGAAATGCAAAACAATTTTAACACACTCTAAGTACACTGGATTTAATAAAGGAAACCATAGGTCAAACAATGGAAATGCTGTTCATCGTAATCAAATTCTTTGATGTTCTTGAACCTATTTTAAAATATAGGTTTGTAATAACATGCTCATATGTACGAGTAATCATCTTTTTATATTAGGGGAAGATTTTGAACTTTTCAGACAGTTAACAAGGTAAAACACAAGGACTTCACTGACTTCCAAAAGGTTAACCCGTATTTATAACTATTTGCCTGATTTCCCTGTATTTTTGCTTCCTCTTGATGACTGAAAATGCTAAGTAGCTTTTCCTTACCCTTTTTCTAGCTCAAATGGATCTTTGATCCCTCAATAACAGAAAATCTAGCCCTTACAGTAACAGAGTATTAATGCTATCCTTTGTCATTAATAGCAATTATATTAGTAGCAACCATTGATAACTATTATATGTGAATATTACCTTAAATTGTAAGAAGACACACTACATTTCTGACCATGGAAAAGTAAGGCAAACAGCAGAGTAGCTCACTACATCCAACAAAAGCCCATTTGTACAAGCAACTAAAAGTATATATGTGTTCTGTGGTATATTCCTAGTGTTTCCTACACACACAAACCATGACATAGCATTTTCTGCAATGAAAAAGATAATACAAAATCATTTTGATAACACCAAGTGCAGCATTTTAATAATAGTAAGTAATTTCCTATCCATGCTTCTGAATTCATCAATAATATATTTTTATAAAGATAAGAGTAATGCAATGCAGCTATAGGACACTCTGATGCTCTTCCAACTCAGTCAACCGTAATTTGTGTTCAGCTCCAGTAGGTGTTTATGAATATGATAAGTATTTCATACAGAAGATGACTGCCACAAAGCCACTTAAGCAGGCAGATTACAATGGAATCAAGCCAATACATTTTAAAACTGATACAAGGATTATTACTCCTTAAACACCGTACAATTAAACCACAGAACTCACTAAGACATGATATTGGAGAGGCCTAAAAGGTGTCTAAAATTAGACATTAACACAGAAAATTGAAATACTAATAACTATAAAAATTACAAATTATAGCCATGCTTTAAGGTAATTCAAATATGAACTGGCAGTGGTTAGGAGAAAGAAAAGCTCTTTTCTCGGCAAATAATGAAAAAGATAAATTTTAAAGCTTTCTTACTTTATTGTAAAGCTGCTGCTAACCAATGTCAGAAACAGAACATTGCAGTACAGCACACTCACTCTGCTGATGCTAAAGAACATGAACAAATTTGTCATTTTAAAAGATTAGAGAATGCAAAAATTTTGCAGCTTACATGTTTCATTGAACTAGACCTGCTGAGAAGACAGACACTGTTGGGTTTGTTTTTTGGTTGTTTTTTTTTTCTAAACCATTCTGGGAATACATATGCAATCTTCCTCTTTGAAAGTTATGATTATGCATTAGTACAATTATATCTGCTAAAAATATTCACTGTTCTAAATAGGACTCTGAAAGCAAAGCAAGCTGTACTGTTACAGGCACTGCCTCACTTTCCTTAGTTGCCTGTATAAACATTCACTGATGAAATATCAGTATATTGGACATTTGAGTATTCTAAGCAGTTTCCACTGGCTAACTATAAAGTCACACCCCAAATATCTTTCCAAATTTCTGACAAAGAACCACCATAACAGTCCCGTGCAATTGTAACTGCCAGACTAATTGTTATACTTAAAAAATCTCACAAGGCTTCACGGTCTCAAATAGACACTAAAGATATATGTTTGGTTTGGTTTTTTTTAATATACCTGATAAAGTATAAAGGACTGGTTCTCAGCAGCAGGAAATCCAGGTGCTGAGTTAAGGTATAGGGAACAGCATTTCAGAAGACAACTGGACGAAAACAAAATCATTTGTTTTATTAGATGGAAGACTCACTGAAATCTACTGCAAAGGATGTTCCAAAGAAAGGGAAAAGAGAAGTGACCTCCCAGGTGGTTAGAAGTCCACCACTGTTTAGAAGTGTTGGAATGCTCTTGCCTCAGTGAGTATTGTTAAATCAGTCTCACTAAAAGTCATCTCTACAGATATTCTGAAGTTTAATGCCAATATATACTCTGCAAATTAAAATCCTGTGGAGAGCAACCACAAAGACTTCTGCAACACTTTCACATCATCCATGCTATATTGCACAAATTAGGCACATAACCAATATATTAGTGCATTTTTCCAAAAGACAATGTAAACTTCCTGTAATAGTGCATCTGCACAGTATAAATGGGTTTGCCATTAAGAGCGTTCTGCTTCAGTAGAAGTGCCAAGAAAATTGTTTAAATGAAAAATATAGGTGTCTTTTTCAGTTTGGGTTTGGTTTTTGTTGGTTTTTTTCTCCCCCAGGCCTTTTTCCTACAGTACAGCTCTCCTTGAGACAGACTTCTACCACAGGAAAAACTACATGAGTACATTTGGTTAAATGTTCGTGACAGCTGCTTTATTCGTGGGGTGGGTCAGGAACTATATATACACGGCTTTGGAGAAAAATGAGGCTCACTTGAAAAGGCAGACTGAAAAACAGTTTGGAAAGTAAGGTGCAGGAGGTGATTATGTTGGAGAAATTAGCATGGAGTAAACTAGGGTGTAAATTTTCAGTGAATTACTTTGCAGTAGTTCTCTACATGGATGCTTTGGTTCATATTATATGCATGTCTGTACTACATTAATGGGGCAGCCTGCATAAAACCCAACCTAGCTGGATCCACAACCAGCACAGTGATGAGATCCAGTATTTACTGGAGATGGTACAGTGCCACACTGCTACAGCCACCCTGTCATCAGCACTCTGGAATCTCCACCCAGCAGGGCTCAGCTTTGTAATCACTGCAATGCAACCTGCTACACAGGATAAGTCACGGTGATTCCAGCTTGGCAATAGTAAGGAAAAACTCCCAGTTCTGCAAAGCTCTTTTCCCACATTTTGTGGGTTGTTTTAGTAGACAACAGCAGCCAGTCCAGGTTCTGAGCTATGCCGTATGTGCAGCAAGAGGCATTCCTCTTCCTCTCACCCAGATGCTGCATCTGTGGTAGCAACTCCTTTTTCAGTGCCACACAGTCTGCAACACGGTAGGTTCCTCGTAACACTTTACAGACAACCCTCCTCCTCCAAATAACCAGTGGCAGTGCACTCAGGCTGGAATTATGCATAGATTCTGCAAGTTCAGACTTGCAGAAACAAATCCAGAACTACCACTATGTCAATTGTAAAACAGCTTATTTGAATTAAAGCATCACTGGTGTTCAGGGCAAGTGGAAGACAGAAAGGGGGAAAATACAAAGTGGGGGTGGAATTTGGACAAGGCACTAAGGTGACTGATAGTTGCAAGGTGATACTGAAACTGATAGCTATTAAATTCCATTTGCTGATTTTTTTAATTTTTTTTTTTTTTTTTTTTTTTTTTTTTGTGAAGGGGACAAATTGAAAAAAAATTATTTAGGTATATTTGTTACCAAATAATCATTTCAACAATTGGGCTGCTACATTCCCAGACATGAATAATGGTGCCTTGCACATTAGTTTATGGAATTTAAGAAGTAGGTGAGATGTATAAAATAGAAGGCATTTCACAACCTTTTTTGTCCTCTGTACTACATTTCATTGCCTTCATCAATTGTGCTAGTGCAGCTGGTGTATGAGGCTGACAAAGCGTGGCACAGATGTGAAGGAAAGCTATCAGCAGCCAAGTGCAGAAACTTCTTAGATTCCCACCTGCCAAAGTCAATGTGAGCTATGGAATGGCATATATCCTGCTGGTCTTAATATAATGCAGGACCAAGTCCTAAAAAACAAATCACAGTTTTAAGAAAACAGTGATCATTTGCTGCTATTCTCTTACCGACCAAATGTTGAGTTTTTTTCTGTTGTTATGGTAATAAGTATTTTATAGTATGCTTTAAAATAAACAAAAAAGGTGATGCTTTAGTCTGTCAATATGTACCTACCATGTTTTGCAGGTTTTCCATTCTTTTCTCCTCTCCCCCCTGCTTTCCCCCAAAAGAAAAATTCTCCTTAATTTTCACTTATGGGGTCTCTGCCCTGAACAGTGTTGGACTGCTTATGCTGGAAACACTGCATGAGAATATCTGCCATGCAGTGCAAAACAAAATCCTTGCTTTCACTTCCATTTTTAAGATTTGCAAGTATTTTTATTACTTTTTATTCTGAGAACGTTTACTTCAACAATATTAACTGGTTTTAATATTGGTTTAAATCTTGTTGACTTTGCTGTTGCCTCTGTGCACATTGACCCCTTCTTTCAAACTGGATTCCACAGATTACAATGGAGTTCTGTACAGTTCTGTTCTTACAGATTCACATTCCAGGTCCAAGCTCTTGCAGTAATACGACTATTGTTAAATGCAGGAAAGTGTCATTATAAAAAAATTCTGGCGTGTCAAGTACCTGTCACAGTTACGTTCACCCTTATGTGACACATATGTGCTCAAAACTTACTTTCAGGTAGTTTATTCAAGATTTTCCGTAACACAATCTGGTAAGTAAACTGTCCTTAATGCTTACAGGTATGAGATGGGGAAACTTATCTTGAACAAACTTCATCCCACATAAGATGCGATGCAAGAACTCCTGTATGACAGCACCCTTTAGGCCTTGTATAACCCTTGGGACATTGTGGCACACTGTGTTGAAAACATTAGGAATGAGGTTGGCTCTGGGAAACTGGAAGTTCTGCAATATCATTTGTTTGGACTTGCTGTCTATATGGTTCAAGAGTTGTTACATGTATCACTTTCTCCCAGTCACCTGAATTATGAGTCATACAAACTGAAAGCAGAAGGCGTAAGTGTGAACAAAGCCGATGTGCCTGTTTGTGGAGTTTGTTGTCAGGTTTACTTAGCTCTTGTTTTCTGTCCTGCCCCATCTAGGGCAAATAAGTTTGAATCTTTGGCAAGTCCAGGTAGCTGCTACTTCAGCGACAATCTGGGACTGAGACCTGACAGTTAAAGGATAAAACCTTACACTGGTAAGTCTCTGGAAGTCTCCCATGACTCAAACTTCCACCTACAGCTAAAAGCCTGGCCATCTTTGTTTTGTTTAACTGAGCAGTAGCAAGAAAACCGCACCAGCTGAGTGCTTAGCATGATAAATACACAAAAACGTCTCTCAAGAATCCTCCTTGTCCATGGGTTGCCTGCAGGACGCCCTGCCACGCACAGGCCAGTTAATAGCTAAAAGCACATGCAGAGATAGAAATAGTTTCCAAACCCAGAAAGCAAACCTGAAATTGGATCCGTACAGACAGGCTCTTGGAGCTCAAATGGCAAGTCTCCTCCTTCGGATCTGACTGCAAGCTCATGACTGCAGTCTATAATCAGCTAATTTTTTACCTCAACCAAATCTGAAACGTGGTCTGACTGAAGGGAAACCTAGCCTTAAATAAATCTATTAAATAATAAAAAAACCCAAACCCCAAACAAAAAAAAACTTACGAGAATACATATATATTAAACTACCCTTCTATGAACGTGACAGAATCAACTGTAACTCACACTCTAGGCCTCTAGAACTGGGGCTCTGTGGTGGTTGAAGCACAGAAGCAAACAGCGAAGGAGAGAGACAGCCAAGCTGCCGCCATTAACCAAGTACGCCATTTGCGCTAATTTCCTTTTCCTCCTAGGCCCTACCGCTAGCCATGTGGCGTAACGGCTTTGGCGAATACGGATGCTGCACTGCGGCGATGGCACAGTTCAACCAAACTTCCTCCCTCCCCCGCCCACTTCGACGTTAAGGCCACCTCCTTTCTCGGTGGTGATTGGCAAGACGGGCGGAGCCCTTCGCGGCGATTGGCGGTTGCTGGAGGGAGGTGGGGTAGGTTGCGTGAAGGGTAATAAAGTTAGTGGGGCTGTCTCGGTGAGCTTTAGACGCGGCGGCGAGTCGGCTCTCTATGGAGGTGGCGGAGGGAAGTGTTGGGCCGTTGCTGCGCCTGCTGTGGTGACTCGGAGACTCGCCCTGTCTCGCGCGCTCCCCCCTTCCCCTCCCCAGCCCCGGTCCCCGGCTCCCTTCCCCTCCCCCCCCTTCTCTTGCCTTTTCCCCTGCCCTTGGTAGCCGCCGGGACCCGGGGAAGCTGACAAGGCCTTAGGGAAGGTGAGAAATGCGGGAGTGGCGGGAGAGTCATCTGGGGCTGGGGGGGAGCGGGTACTGCTGCAGCCATCGCTTAAAATGGCGGCTCCCCGAAGTGGCCGCCATTTTCTGGTCGGCTGCTTCTCTCTTTCTTCCGCACAAAATGGCGGCTCGGGTCGACGGCCTCTCTCGCTGTTTGCTTTCGGATCCCGCGCGTGCTAAGCGAAGAGGTAGAGGAGCTCGGCAGCCCCCGCTAGGCGCGGAAGGGAAGCGGAGCAGAAGCGTTTGAGGCTAGAGCCGCTTATCTGCAGCGAGGGATATGGCGTCGGGTAGCGCCGGTTCGTAGCTTTGCCTTTCGGGAGATTAGATCGGCTGGAGGATCCTTGTCTCTAGCTGCGGTCTCTGGGGGCCCCGGGTGCCCAAGAGGTTTGTCCTTGGAGGGGGAGTAGCTTCAGTACGCGTAGCGGACTGCGGTGTCGGGATATTCTGGGATTCTGGGATCCGCATTGCTGGGGCGGGGGGGGGGGGGGGGGTTGTTTGTTCTCAGGAGTCGGTGGCGAGAGGATTTTTTTTTTTTTTTTTTTTTTTTTTCCCCGCTCATTTACTCTTGTCTGTTTGTCGTGGAAGGGAGAGTGGACTACTGAGGAGCCGTGTCTGTCGGCAGCAGCCTCGCCTCGCCCATGTTTCCTGTTCAGGCTTGGGCGGCGAGTAAAGCGAAGGCGGGGGCGGTGATGCCGGGGGGATACCGACTGCTTCCCCCCTCCTCCCCTTTCCGGGCGGACCGGGGCGGGTGCCGCGAGTGGAGGGCGCCGTTTTCCGCCGGCGGCGAAGGAGCGGAGCCGGCTCACCTCCCTCGCAGAGAACAAAGAGCCGGCCGGGCTCCTGGCGGCGCCTGAGCCTGGAAACGGGCGGCACCCGCTGGGGGAAGGGGAGGCGGCTCGGTGCGCCCGGAGCCGCCATCTCCATGCGGCAGGGTAGCGTCTGCCTCCTGTGGGGGGCGCCGCTCCTGCTCCCGCAGCCCTTTTGTTCGGCGGCAGCCATGTTGGGAGCCGTTCCTCGTGCCCGCGCTGGCTCCTCCGCCTCGGCGAGCGGCCGGTGGTGGGGTGCGGAGGGCTGCTGGGGCGCGGTGCTAACGGCCGCCGCCTTAGTGGGGAGAGGTGCGTTCTGTTGGGCGTTTCTCGGGCTGGCTTTCCGAGGAGATGACTGTGCGCTTAGTATTATAAGGTCTCGGAGCAGATCTGTGATGGAGCCTCAGAATGCCTGTGGGTCTTTTTTCGTGCTCCCCTGGCGTTTGTATCCCCGTGATTTGCGTTCTGCCTCGTGAGCAGTGCAGTGAAATTCTGCTTTCTGCTGCTGTCTTGCAAGCTAAAATTTGAGGTGGGCAGAGGCGATATTGTTTTCATTATTTAGCAGCTTAATTGGCCGTTTGGACTTCGATGTAGAATACATCCCTTTTACTGTATTAAGTGCATTTTGTGATCTGGTACTTCTCACTTTGAAACTTGACTACTTTGTCTTGCCATAATTGTAGTTTGTAAAGCATACCAATAAAGGATTCATTTAATTATGCTATATTATCAGAAAAAGACATCTTTTGTGTGCTTTTTCCTTGTCTGCAAGTGCTTTGGGGGCGGGGGGGTTGACAGGGTAAATTTGAGGCTCTTACTTCCTCAGTCTGGGATTCACTTACCTCCTCCCTCACCCCTGTTGGAAAACACGGCAATAATCATGTAATTGGCCTTTCTATGAGTATCCCAAGTATTGCATAAGTAAGAGTTTCTTACCTTCTATGAAGTTTTGTGTTTGAGGGTTCCCCTTCTCTAACAAAAGTTTGTACATTTATTTTAAGTTAGATACTATGGCTGCTAGTAAAACAACTATAATATGAATGCTTGATTTGTCTTTCTAGGTTTTGTTTTTCCCCACCCCGTCAATTTAATTTTATTCTTTTGAAGATTCTTCGTTGTCAAGCCGCCAAAGTGGAGAGTGCGATTGCAGAAGGGGGTGCTTCTCGTTTCAGGTACTAGTGCTTTTTTATGTTTGTTTGATGAACACTTGGCAGTGGAAACTGTTCTTTGAGGAGAATTTAAATTTGTCTTATGTTTATACCAAAACTGATGTGTAATTGAAAGCATTGGGATTTGGAACTTAAACGAGATTACATGCTTGTTTTTAACAGTGCTTCTTCAGGCGGAGGAGGTGGTAGGGGTGCACCTCAGCACTATCCCAAGACTGCCAGCAACAGGTATGTCATCTTGCTATTCAATTTGGCATGATATTAAAGGCAGCGAATGCTTGATGGTGAATACTGAGTTGAAAGTAGACTATCCTTAAAGTTGTACAAGGAATACTTACTGAGTTCATGACATGTTTATGTTCTCCAGTCTGTGGCAAGGTAGCATATAATTTGTTGAAAGTGGGTGTTGTGAGTAATACGAGGTGCACAGACTTTTTCATGCATTTCACTTAAAGTTCAGAGGGTTTTCTTGCGTGTCTTTTTTTTAATTCTTATTACTGTTGAGTGAATACTTTAGTGTGCATCAGATGTTGCAGTGTTGGTACGGGTGAGTGCCTGCTCTTAACAAAGCTAGTAACAGAATTAGCCTAAGTAAGGTAATACTGAATGGTTAAAAGGTCAGTTCCTGAAATTGTTTGTTTAACAAGCATATTCTTAAAATTTTTACAGCGAGTTCCTGGGGAAAACCCCAGGGCAAAACGCTCAGAAATGGATTCCTTCACGAAGCACTAGACGAGATGACGACTCCGCAAACGACAAAGAACGACATGATGCAATCTTCAGGAAAGTAAGAGGGTAAGTTCTTTGTAAGATTTTTTTTTTTCCCTCACTGTTTTCTTCAGCAATATGTATCTAATAAATGGGTTGGAGGAAAGGAAGATACGTGGGTCTGGAGTTGCAGGGGGGAGCCAGGGTAGGGATATCTTTGGGAGGGAAGGAGGCAGAAACTGATAGGCCATCAGCAGCAAATACCTCAGAAATAATTCTCATGAGAGAATTAGTCTTTTCAATAATACTTTTTACGTAAAGATCTACCAGAAGAATAGTTGAATGGAAAATGTAATTCTCAGTTTTTGTTTAATAGGCTTTAGACCCAAGTTTACCTTTACTACTTAAATTACTTGTAGCATGTTTACAATATTTGTAATCTGGATTTTTATTTTGGTTGTTTCTCTTTAGCATACTAAATAAGCTTACTCCTGAAAAGTTTGACAAGCTATGCCTTGAGCTCCTCAATGTGGGTGTAGAATCTAAGCTCATCCTAAAAGGGGTCATACTGCTGGTAAGATGGCTGCATTTCTTTTAACTACAGTTTCCTTGCATGTTGAAAATAGAGGTTGTCTGTTTTTGATGGGATACAGAAGTAACACGGCTAATGTGGTGTTTGATAATCCAAACATACAGAAATATCATTCCAGCTTTTTGTGTAAAAAGGATATACTGAGGAGGAAGTAGACCTAATGCTTTAACTTTCTGTTTTAGAAGTCTCAAGAATTACTAAAGGTGATTGGGGATTTTTTTTTTTAATAGTCTAAGATGCTAGTTAGCAATCTTTACTTTCCTGGCCCCTCTCTTCCTTTTCCTGTTGTCCTGACAAACAAGCCTAATGGTCTTGGAAACGCTACCACAGGTGACCTCTTCGTATACTGGTTTCACTATCATGTCACTTTGTTTAATCTGTGATTAGATTGGCAATACTAACTTTGGTGTTCTGATGATAAACTTCAAATTTGTCCTGTCTGTTGGCTAAGGATTATAGAAGCTCTTTGGTAGCATAGAGTAGCTTTTTTCCTTTGCTTCAGCAGTAACACTAGTGTTAAAACAAAATCCATTATTTCTGTATGTTTGAAATAGCAAAAAATAGGTGTTCTAGATCATATAGAGTGGTAATATTCCATTGTGCGTCTTGCAACTCACTTTACTAATAACTTTCGCATCCCACTACATGCTACCTTACTCAAAATAAATTTATTTAGATCGTAGACAAAGCCCTTGAAGAGCCCAAGTATAGCTCACTGTATGCTCAACTATGTCTGCGACTGGCAGAAGATGCACCCAACTTTGATGGCCCATCAGCAGAGAGTCATCCAGGACAGAAGCAAAGCACAGTGAGTATATCCTTCAATCTGGAATGATAAATTTCCCTAGCACATGTAGTTGCACTGACTACTGTAATTATTTTCTTTGTTCTCTCTTCTTAGACATTCAGACGCCTCCTAATATCTAAACTTCAAGATGAATTTGAAAACCGAACCAGAAATGTTGATAGTAAGCTTTAAAACCACTTTAATAGAGATTTTATTTACTTTCTATTTCCACAGCCATGTTAAACAGGCTTTTTTGTTTTCTAGTCTATGATAAGCATGATGGTCCCCTCCTCCCCGAGGAGGAGGAACAGAGAGCCATTGCCAAGATCAAGATGCTGGGGAACATCAAATTCATTGGAGAACTTGGCAAGCTTGATCTTATTCATGAATCTATCCTTCATAAGTGCATCAAAACAGTGAGTATTCAGATTGGTTGGGGGCTAAGAGCAAAATAAGACTTCTAAACTAAAAAATGTAAATGTTCATGTAGCTTTGGGAATTGTGGAGCATAAAATACCACAAAAATGTTTCCTGTCAATTATCTACCCCCCACTGTTTGAAATAAACAGTCTTGGTGTGATTAAAAAGTAAAATTGGTGTTTTTCAAATCCATGGGAATTGTCTCCAAGTGAAGGTGTAGTTTGGCCTAGACAGAAGTACCGCAGGTACTTCCAAGTACATACACTTACAAGTAGTAAGTACTTCAACTAGCAATTCTTAAACTAATTTTCAAGTCCATTTGTCTTCAGAACAAGACAAAAATGTTTCTGCATGTGTCTGTGTACAAAGTTGTCTCTTACTGTAAATTGTCATTTATAATATGTTGAAATAGCAAATTCACCTTTAATATTTCAGCTTTTGGAAAAGAAGAAGAGAGTCCAACTCAAAGATATGGGGGAGGATTTGGAGTGCCTCTGTCAGATAATGAGGACAGTGGGACCTAGATTAGACCATGCAAAAGCCAAGGTATGTGCATATCCACTGCAGTCACTAAACTAGTTAAACTATGGCTAAGACTTTAACTGCTTGAACCTTCTGTATTCAATGTTCTAGTCATAAGTACAAAACTGAGGTCTGACTTGTGGAGAGCAAGAGTACAAACAATTGCTCCTGCATCAAATCTCTTGATAGCAAAAAGAGCCAGTCTTTGAAACGGGTTTCAATGTCTTCCCAGAATGCAGTTAGGGTCATTAGGAAGTCATGGAAGTGAGAATGTTGTTTCTCTAAATGCTGGCTCGAAAGCATGTGGTGAGGAACTCTAATCTGAACACAACTAGGTGATCTGACATGTATTTTGGACCCTGACTTGTGAGTTGTGAATGTAAACTTGAAATGGTGTCATAGTAATGAGAATTTTGACAGGTTTTCATCTTTGATTAAGATGAGATGTCTTGATGTGTTAGCTTTCCTTAAGCTCTACTGCTGTCAAGGAGATTGAGATGGCAGGAGGGGGCATTCTGTTCTTTTATTTGATCTTGGATGTCTTGAATATGATCACCTTTCCTGAAAATATTTGACATTGGTAGAGTTAGCCCTCACTTGTAACGTTGCTTCTGTTCCCCCAGTCCTTAATGGATCAGTACTTTGCCCGTATGCGCTCCTTGATGTCAAGTAAGGAATTGCCAGCAAGGATTCGTTTCCTGCTGCAGGTATGATAAAATGATGATAAAATGGCTTACTGCTTTCTTTTTCTTGCAAAGTTGTCTTGAACCCTTTGCTGATAATTCATTATGTTCTAAGGATACTGTGGAGTTGAGAGAACACAACTGGGTTCCTCGCAAAGCTTTTCTTGACAATGGACCAAAGACTATCAATCAAATCCGTCAAGATGCAGTAAAAGTAAGTGTTGCGTGTGAAGACTTGTACTTGGCTTTTGCTTAAGTGTTAATGCTTATGCTGCTTACTACGTGTCACAAAACTTATGCTGTGCACTAATGAATAGTTCTCACAGCAGAGTGTGACAGTAAGGGATTAAGGGTTAAAACCAGATGGACTTTTATAGTTCAGGGCTAAAAACTCGACTATCAGAGGTTGTTATTCCCAACTGACCAAAACTACAATTCCTCTTTCAAAGGATCTGGGAGTTTTTATTCCTGCTCCTATGTCTCAAGGGATGAGAAGTGACTTCTTTCTGGAGGGACCCTTTATGCCACCCAGGATGAAACTTGACAGGGACCCACTTGGAGGGCTTGCTGATATGTTTGGACAAATGCCAGGTACACTGAAACTGCAAGGCTGATGGGATGACTGCGGTTGTACTGTATTGAAGAACTGAAATTGTCTTTCGTCTCCTTAATACAGGTAGCGGAATTGGTACTGGTCCAGGGGTTATTCAGGATAGATTTTCACCCACTATGGGACGCCATCGTTCAAACCAACTTTTCAATGGCCATGGGGGTCACCTCATGCCTTCTGCTCAATCCCAGTTTGGAGAACTAGGCAAATCTTTTCTGAAGAGTCAGGTAAGGAAGATGCTGTTCACAGGGTGACCTCAGCTTGTTTAGAAGCTCTTCTACAGATGCGTATGTTATGGATTATAGTCTGCTTATGTTGAAAGACTTCCTCAGATTTGATTCTGATAAGAACTGATGCTCAGCTGATGCAAAAATTCTAAACCATTTTTTAAATTGTGCAAGAGATGCAAGGAATACACTTTTTACTGCAAGAAAAGGTGCATGTGGCTTTGGTGGGTCAGAATGGTGTGTTTTATTTAAAAGATAGCCCTGTTTTTAGGGATAGATGCTACTCTCCCACCACCCCTGCTCCTTCTTTCTCCCTTCCTGGCAAATAGAATCTTTGTTCCTCTGGTCCCTCTGGTACTACTTACCATATGATGTACGCCACTCCATCATCTGCACTTCTTTCTCTATATCTCCCTTTCTGAAATAGGGGCAAAGCCAGCTCTACCATAACCAGAATCAGGGACTCTTATCCCAGCAACAAGGACAGTCGAAGGATATGCCACCTCGGTTTTCTAAGAAAGGACAGCTTAATGCAGATGAGGTACATTACATGCCTACATTACTTAAAGCCTATTCTAAATATTGCCCAATGATTATAGCAAGACGCGTTATTATGAGGACTAATGCTGGAACTCTTTCTCCTTCTCCTCCTCCTTCTTTGTCCCTTCCTCTTTCACCTTACCCCTCACTTTCCTTAGGGTATCCAGCGTCCTATGAGCAAGACTGAGATATGAGGGCAATTTCTTGGGGTGTCCCTTCCTTGCCCCGCACCTCCCCAAGAACACTACTCTGACATCAGTTCCCATGCATCATATTGATAACAATACATTTAATTAAAAATTCAGAAAATCCTGAACTTTAGAAACCCTGAAGTGCTGGACCAGGCCAAATCTATTTTTTTAGATTTTTTTTTTCTTTTTTTTAGAACTGGCGAATAGACAAAATATCAAAAGCAAAGTGAACTGCCTTGTTATTTTGAGTGTTAACCAGACTTGTATCTTGATTTCTGAGCAATTGGTAGACTTCTATCTTGGCTGTAAAATACATCAGCAAACTCACTAAGTATCTTCTTGGGTCTCTAACATACTGCATCTAAAAGGAGCGATTCCAGATCTTGATACCGATGGAACTAAATACCAGTAACTTGCAGCAGGTTGTGATTCATCAAGTTGTGCTTTTGGGGGAATTTCAGTACACGTGTGGCTTAATCTGTATTTGAGTGTTAACACTGTAGAAATGGAAAAGTCATGCTTCAGTGGGATCAGTTGGTGTGAGTCCATGGCTATGTATTCTTGGTCAGAATACTTGAAACAGTTCGAGTTTTTTCTGACTTATCTGCTTACAGATTAGCCTGAGACCTGCTCAGTCTTTTCTAATGAATAAAAACCAAGTGCCAAAGCTTCAGCCCCAGATAACTATGATTCCTCCCAGTGCTCAACCACCACGCACTCAGACACCACCTTTGGGACAGGTAAATATGAAAACTACTGTATATCGTTGGCTATACTTAAGTTCTTCATGCATGGAAAGCTCAGACAAGTTTCTAGTATGGGAAGGGAGAGAGAAGTCTCATGGCACAGAGCAGGAGATAAAAAAAGAATGTATGAAAACCTAATTTGACTTCAATCTGCCGTTGTACATATTTAGTGTTCTTAAACTTGATGTAAATGTAGGTAGATGTACTGCAAAGAAACAAATTCTGGTATCTTTTTCAGCCTCCTCAACTTGGTCTTAAAACAAATCCACCGCTTATACAAGAAAAGCCTGCAAAGACCACCAAGAAACCACCTCCTTCTAAAGAAGAGCTACTTAAACAAACTGTAAGTTAAGTATGTAGTAGTAGTGCTTCTTGAAGCCTCGATTATGCTCTTCAAAAATGAATGTTTAACTATACTTTTTTTCCTCTAGGAAGCTGTTGTGACTGAGTATCTGAACAATGGAAATGCTAATGATGCTGTCAATACTGTGAGAGAAATGAGAGCTCCAAAACACTTCATTCCTGAGATGTTGAGCAAAGTAATCATTCAATCCCTAGATAGATCAGATGAAGACAAGGAGAAAGCAAGTACTTTGATCAGCTTGCTTAAGCAGGAGGGAATAGCCACAAGTGACAACTTCATGCAGGTACTGCAATCCAATAGGCTCACAGTTCTTTTTGGCTGTTGATGGTGGTAGCTTGTGTAAAGGCAGTGTGCAAATTTTTCAAATGCTGTTGATCTGAGAAGGTAAAAATAATGTATGAACCTGTAACAGGCATAAGAAGTGATGAAAGGAAGAAATGTAGGTACAGGATTCATGAACTAGAAAGGGGGAACCTCCTGGCAACTGATTAAATGCAAAAAAGTAACATGATGCTCCTATGTAGTAAGAGTATTACTGTGCACAGGAACAAAATTACTTCAGAATTTCAACTTGTGTGTTCACTGTTCCTTAGGCATTCCTGAATGTATTGGACCAGTGCCCGAAACTGGAGGTGGACATCCCATTGGTGAAATCCTACTTAGCACAGTTTGCAGCCCGTGCCATTATTTCAGAACTGGTGAGCATTTCCGAACTGGCTCAACCACTGGAAAGCGGCACCCATTTCCCTCTCTTCCTGCTTTGCCTTCAACAGTTAGCTAAGTTACAAGATCGTGAATGGCTAACAGAATTGTTCCAACAAAGCAAAGTGAATATGCAGAAAATGCTACCAGGTAAGAGTTACCAAATAGCTCCTATGTCACCTCATATTAGTGTATGCAAAATGTTTTTTTCCTCTAGTTTTTTTCACCAAAGTATAATAACATACAAGGTTATTTTGATACAATCAACTGTCATGATTCTTAAGAATGGTGTTTCTTAAGAGGTGGTTAGACCCATGAACCATTGATGATAGCTTTTGGTTAGCACCAGCACTCAAGTGTGTCTTTCTTATTTACTTGTCAGAAATTGACCAGAACAAGGACCGCATGCTGGAGATCTTAGAAGGGAAGGGGCTTAGCTTCTTGTTCCCACTTCTGAAACTGGAGAAGGAACTGCTAAAGCAAATAAAATCGGATCCATCCCCTCAAGCCATCTATAAGTGGATTAAAGATAACATTTCACCCAAACTTCATGTAGATAAGGGATTTGTGAATATATTGATGACCAGGTGAGATGCTATCCTGATGTAGTTTAGGCACATGTTTTGTTAAGCTACCAGTAAGTCATTAACTCTGTAAAGGCTGACATGTTCTCTGTGCAGAAAAAGATAGAGTACATGGGGAGATAAATTGTTCTGAGCGAACATCCCCTGTGTTTAAACACACATTGTATTTGAGAAGAAAAGCAAGTGTCCAGGCTTGCATGAGTGTACAGTGTTGCCTTTCCTTGGGAAGAAGTCTAGACCTGTGTATTGTTTTTCTAAAATGTTTCAGAGCCATAACAGAAGCAAAACTGATCTTTGTGGTGCATGGTCAACCACAATATTAATTCACTGTGCGTGCACCTAACTGTTGATAAAAGCAGGAGGGTATTTTTAGCAGTAGCTAGCAAACTGAACTCAGGAGTACTTATCTTAACTGTTTAGACCATGAAATCCAGCTGTTGTATCTTGGTTTACAGAACTTAGCTTTTTTTTTTTTTGTCCAGTTTCTTGCAGTATATTTCTAGTGAAGTAAACCCACCTAGTGACGAATCAGATTCTTCATCTGCTCCATCTAAAGAGCAGCTAGAGCAGGAAAAACAACTGCTTCTTTCCTTCAAGCCAGTAATGCAGAAGTTCCTCCATGACCATGTTGATCTGCAAGTGAGTGCTTTATATGCACTCCAGGTGCACTGCTACAACAATAACTTTCCAAAAGGTATGTGCATCAAGACCTTAGCCAAAACTTAACTTGTGTCTACTTGCTTGTTTCTGTATGTGGCTTTCAGGCTTGTCACTATGTTTCTTAGAGTCAAGCTGTTCAGAAGTTTATAAAGCTGAAGAAGCTTAAGTTTACTTTTTTTGTAGGCATGTTACTGCGCTTCTTTGTTCATTTCTATGACATGGAGATCATTGAAGAAGAAGCCTTTTTGGCATGGAAAGAAGATATTACTCAAGAGTTTCCAGGGAAAGGCAAAGCTTTATTCCAGGTAAATTTGCTAACAATAGACACTTGTCTTCTGTGATTTCTGCTGCACTGGAGTGTTGGAGAACACTTTCAGACTGTGTTGAAGACTTGTTAATATCTAGAAGCTTCATGGAGTATTTCACTAGGAAGAAGTGAGGCAGGATGAACTGATCTTTTCTTTACTAGGGACCTACATTTAGCGCAAAGTGTGGCTGAAAGATTTTTAAAATGAGTGTGGGGGGGAAGCAGCATTCTGTGGAAGTACATAGCGGGGAAATAATTCCTGCTCCCTTAAACCACTTTTATGTAACTGCAGGTAAACCAGTGGCTAACCTGGCTGGAAACTGCTGAAGAAGAAGAATCTGAAGAAGAAGCTGACTAAAGAACCAGCCAAAGCCTTAAATTGTGCAAACATACTGTTGCTATGATGTAACTGCATTTGACCTAACCACTGCGAAAATTCATTCCGCTGTAATGTTTCACAATATTTAAAGCAGAAGTATGTCAATAGGATATCCTCTGCAAAAGGTTTTTGTAGTATGTCTTAATAGTCTACAATAAAAATATTTTAGAGTATCTTTAATGTTTAGATAACAGTGTATTAGCAGCATGCAATAATTACATCATAAGTTCTCGAGCAGAAGCAGTCTGTTGCAAGGGTCTTCTTTGCTGCCAGTTATCATAGGCTGTTTTTAAGTTAGAAAACTGAATAGCAACACTGAATACTGTAGAAATGCACTTTGCTCAGTGTAATACTTGAGTTGTTGCAATATTTGATTATCCATTTGGTTGTTACAGAGAATCCTTAACTGTAATCGATGGTTGTTGCCGTAATAGTATATTGCCTGTATTTCTACCTCTAGTAATGGGCTTTATGTGCTAGGTTTTAATATCCTTGAGCCTGGGCAAGTGCACAAGTCTTTTAAAAAGAAACAGTTTACTTGCACAAAAACTGATCAGCTGAAGAGATGGTTTAATGCCCTTTGGAAGAGGTTTTTGTGGGTGTGAAACATGACATGGTGAGAAATTTGAATTGGTCCCTCTATTATAGTACTGAAATTAAGTCTACTTAATTTATCAAGACATGTTCATGCCCTGATTTTATATACTTGTATCTATCAATAAACATTGTGATACTTGACTTGTTTCTGAATGTCTCCCAGTAGAAGAGCTTTGACAACTAGTTTACTTATGGAAGGAAACCTCAGTGGGAGTTGACTTAGACTGGGACCACCTTAAAATTCTTTTCATAATTGTCTTAACAAGCAAATGAATTCTAAATAAGGTCACAGATAAGATTAGACACTACATACTTGCTGTGACAGGAGGAAAATTAAGAAATTCTGAGGAAATGGTAGGTGTTTGCCTTGTGGTCCAATACGTGCTTTAGCCTTGAGTATGTGCTTTTTAACTTCCTAATGCTTCGAACTTGCCCCAGGGTCACATGCATGCATTTTAATTAAGCAGCACTGGTTATTAGCTGCTTGTTTCTCAAATCAAATTGGCAAAAAAACCCAAACACAAAAGAGTTTAATGATGTTGCATTGTACAGGCTTGAAATGTCATCTATTAAATACTCAAAATTCTTAACTTCCTAGAACCTTGTCCCTAGTGGAATTTTTTTTCCTTGCTGACAGTTGGAAGGTGATGTATTCGTAATGGCAAAACAGTAGTGTCTCCTTGAGTAAAACTTGTTTTTGCCAGTGATGGAATTGCTTTAGACTGCATACTGTCTTCTGCATTATGGGAAATGAAGAAGTGGAGCATGAGAAAACTAGAGATGATGAAAGGGTTTGCTTTGAGGAGAGGGATAGTTTGCATTTATGCACTTTGAAGTGCTATGACTGGGGCAGTGGGTCTGGTTCTCCTGTTCTTGCTGGCAATCTGTTGTGAAAGGCAGGCTTCCTAACCTACAGTTACAAGTAGTGGTCTCTTGTATACTTCTAAGTTAGATTCACTTCAGTGGGTTTCTTCACATGCCTTTGTAACTTGCTGTACAATGTGTAGCTCAGTAAATCAAGGTGCTGTGAGTCTGTAAACAAACGACATTCACAAAGGGTATTTTAACTTCTTGAATTGCTAATAATTTCATGACACTGAAACAACCATCTCTGCATTTCAGAAATGTGTATTTAGCAGTAAATGGGAGAGCACGGTATTTCTGTGGACTAGTTCAATTAAGAGAGAAAGGAAAGCACTAATTACAGTTAGGTGGCTTGAGGTTGGGAGCTGGCTGCTTTTGATGTAGCTGCAATGTCTGTGTAACAATGGTGAGCAGTGACATCATGGGGCCTCCAGAAAAGTTCTTAATGGTATATTGTTCCTCCCAGTCATGATGCAGAGTTATCTTCAATTTATGAAAGTATTTCCTAGCTGTAGAGTAATATAGTTGATGTTAGATCTGCAGGCACTGCGGGCTTTACCCTTCACTTCCTGTCCATTCTTGGGTGGACAAAGATGCTTCTCAAGTGGATGTCCTTTATACTCACTAAGGTTCTGCAGTTCAATATCTTTGATTGGGGTAGAACAACATAAGTATAGTTTCAAGGTTCATTTACTCTTAATTCCAAATTCTGTTTCAGAATTGCAGTTTTACTTTGAATGTAGTAAGATGCAGTGTAGTGAAATTCAGCATTGTTTCAATAACGGGGTTGAACTTTGCTGTTGCAGCTGATGAGTTTAGTGGTGCATGCCACCAGAATACTACTTTTTGTGTACTTCAGTTATAGGTCACCGGATAAACAATGCACTTCATTTCCATATGCTGCAAAGCTGAAGACAGGGAGGAACCACAATTCATGAAAGAGCTACTGGTTAGGACTGTTCTAACTAAACTTCCTGCAGAGGTGAGGTAAAAAGGCAATAGTAGAAGGAGGTGCAAGTAAAATGATTCCTAGTCAAAACTTTAGGAGAATAGAAGCAGAACCTGCAACTAACCTTTTCTGAGGTTTTGGAGAGGGTTAAGCTGGCAGCTGTAGATGGTTTGAAGAGCATAATTAAGCCTTGTATGCTTGCCCAGTCTAAATGCAATTACTGTGATCTTATGTACTTGTGCATGGAGGCTTTGCTACTTGGCTTGTTTGTAACTAGGCACTGAGTAAGGAGCTCTTAGAGAAAACTCCTGTAGGATAGAAGAATGACCAAAAATGTGGACTAGAACCTATGCAGTAGAAAATACTACTGAACTGTAGAATTATTCTCCATTATGAGTCACTTGCAAAATTTACGTGCAGTTAGTGTGAACAGATCTGGTTTGAAACATATAAAAATGGCTTTTAGAACTGCAGTGTCTACATCAAAATGGCATTTCCACAGATAGGAAAGGGAGCATCTTAACCTGATCTTCAGCTACAGTTTTTAGTGCTCTATTGCAGTGCTTGTGACTTAAGTCAATCTGGAAAAGGGGTGGGTGTTCAGTTGGTCTGACTCTTGTGTGGCTTCTAACTATGAGTTGCGTTGTACTTCAAATGTAAATAGAGCGTACTCAAATAGTAAAGTCACAGTCAAAATTAAACCAATATAACTGATGAATGATAATGGATTTTATTAGTATTAATTTGTTAGGTATAACATAACTATGCTTACAGGAGGATGGGGAAAAAAATGCATATTAAAATATGTTTCATACCAGTTATGAAGTTTATCTTCTGAAATGTTGAACTAGGTTGTGGTTACCATTCAGCAAACTTCACTTCCGTGTGTCAAAGTTGCCTGGTGTACTTGGCAGTGAAGTGTTGGAAACCATGTCCATTTAAATGAGTCAGTCCGTATCAGATTTAAAGGTTCCTGCAAGAGAAGTTACAGGCTGGTTATTGAAAGTGACCAGCGATCATGAATTCTCACCTTTTTCCAAGAAATTCTAAGTGTCATAGTTGGACTGCTGTTTATTGTCACTGTTTATACCAGTAGAAGACTAGATCTCTTTCTCAAGCTGCAGTTGTCCCTGGTGCTTAGTTACATTAAATTTGGATATATCAGGAAAGTGTTCTGATAAAGGTTTCCAGAAGTCAAAACATCTTTGTAACTCTGCACAGGCATTATTTTTTTTTCTCAGGGAAAATTGCAGGAAGAAGCCTTATGGGGGGTGGGGGGAGGACGTTGGGTACAGAACAACATTTTTGTGAGTGTGAATTTGCTGACCTGCTTTTTTAGCAGATGGAAGGTTCCACCTGAATGCGGTTTGGATTTCAAGGGTTTTTTTTCCAGAGCAGTGAATAAATCCAAATGATTAGATAATTCCAGCACAGTCTTGAAGAATAGTTACTGAAAATTTTTAGAATGCATCTGAAATGTGAATTGTCATAGTTTATGTTGCAATCCAGGCTAGCAGCTGCAGTGACTGACAAAAAGTGGGTTTATTGCCAGTTCATGCTTATTCTCAAATCCTTTACCAGATAGCTGGTGCAGTAAAGTGAAGGGGAGAGCTTACTTACTCTTGCATGTACCTGGAGAAACCTACACTTATGAACTGTTGCTTACTGCCGTGCTTCCTTAAATGCTGCTCAGCTAAGGCTTTAACAGTGGCAAACAAGTATATTGGCGTGCTCTCGTCTTGTGTGCAGAGGGTTTAGAGTATGTGGCAGCAGCAATGTCACAAGTATTCCCCTAACCTAGAATAAATCACGAGGATGTTGATACTTTGAAAATTGATGAATAACAACAGTGCAACTCCTGCAATTCCCTGTGTAATGCCCCCCATTCCACCTCACTCCCTTTAGGGTGGGGAACTAATGCAGGGCTGTTAACAGAGAGTTCCCTGCAACTGATGCCTTGTCTGGCCAGTGTTAACAGCTGAAGGGCTGGGCAGGACACAGTACTGTGCTGAACTAGGGAAGCAAGGGTGATAATGGGGTGTGTTTGGGAGAGAATAAAGCAGCAGTAAATGCTTTGCACCCTCCTGGAAGGAGGGGGCAGGCTATAGAGGAAAAGAAGGGTGGTGATATATGCCATGTTATGTTGAAATAATACAGAATTGCTGAGGCCTGAGTGTACGCTGTGGTTAAAACAGGGTCTGGGCTCAAGTATTTTTTTTAATATTCTCACCATGTGAGACCAATATGTTAAGCAACTCTTCAAAATTAAGTAATTAGTTGCATTGAATACAAACCAGCTTTGAAGCTAGTGACTTCATACAATTATGATTTGAACGAATATGGAAAATGGTAATTGGAATGTGAGACTAGTGGCAGAATGTGTCAGGATGTCACATAGAGTACTCTATGATCAAATGCACTTTGGTGAAGCTGCTTTTTCCTCTCACCTCATAAAAGTTGCTGTATCTTCCAACTTTATCATTGCTGCTTTTTATCTTGAATTATGTTGGCCAGAGACCAGAAGTATTCAGCAGTTGTCTTGCCTGTACAGGCAGATAAGGTCTCAGTTTAGGGGGGCAAAGTCTGCTTATAGGCATATCTATAAATTGGTATAGTTACTCATATGTTGTATCTTCAAAACAGAAATAGCTGTATGCAGCTGAGATTTAAGCTGCTTGCTGTAACAGGAAAGGAAAAAAAAAGAATTGTACAGCACATCTATAGTTGAAGATATTAGGGTTTAACAGGATTAGTAATTTAAAAGAGACTGTATATCAATATGGCTTTGAGATACCTGCAGAGTTCTTATGCATCTGCTTCCAGAACAACCAAGACAAGACCTCCAACCAAAGCTTGCTATTGCTTCAAAAATAGCTGTGTGAAAACTTTTGCTCTCTACTAAGATACAAACCAGTTATAGTATTTCCCTGGATCCACTCTTATCCAGGTAGTGCAGACTAAGCTTCACTTCTAAATGACCGAGAAGTCTCTGGAACAAAATCAGGCCTTTACCTCTGAGGGTCAGGGACTGAATAAGATTCTTGGGTAGAAAGAGGTCCTTGAATGGTGTGGCTTTTAATGTGGTGATGTTGAAGTGATACAGGCTCATCTGGATTCATTTTTATGGAGCCCACATCCATTCCTCTAACAGATTCCATACAGCTGGTAGTTGGAGCCTAGTGAAATGTTATTTTTAATGAGTTTACTAAGCAGCCATGACAACAGAGTTAACTTGGCATAAATACATGGCTGGAGTGAGGAAAGCAACCATCTGAGTGGGGTTTTTATTTTCAAATGTTTTGAAGTTAATAGCAATGTGAATCTTACAGCTAGTTTTTGTTTATGTTAGCAGAGAGAGTGCCTGAAGGCTCTCTGATTTGTGAAGTATTCCCAGAATTTTATTATCTAAGAAGCTATGCAAAACACTTAAGATTGTGAAAGGCAAAGGGATCTTTAACTGGTTTGATAAAGTATGTGGAGGATGAAGAGTTTATAGAATTTGTTCTGTTATAAAATAGATGTTTTTCTTTTTAGTAGGATGAAGTGAAATTTTGAGAAATGAAGGGTAAGTTAGCTAGAACGTTAATTAAAATTGAAATACGGGTGAAAGTTTGATTTGTATTTCTAAGGTGATTTTGCTTAACCCTTTAAGGAATGATTGCATATTCTTTCAGACTTCATAGACAATTGAAGATTTAATCACTTTAGAATACTGAGTGACTGGCCTTTTTCAGAGAAGAATCTTGCAGATTTTAATTAAATATTCAGAATAATACTAAATTACACCAAAGTTAGAGTTCATGGTGCTAGAGCCTTGCTTCGTTACTGCTGTTAGCCAGGGCAAGTATTATCATTGCATCAGTTCTGGGACCCAAGGTATGATCAGATACTTGAAGAGATATTTAATTGGAATTGGTCTCTTAACATTTTTCCTATACATTAGTCAAACTATAAAGCCAAAGTCTAGTACACTTTTGTGTTGGGAATTTACATTCTAAAGAAAGGGATGTGGCAGATTCCTGTGATGCTATACTGCCATTATGATTCAGTGATAAGGTGACATCATACAAAGAAGTCTGGAAAATCAGTTCATAGCTGCTCCTTTAGAAAACAGTTGCTCTCCCCAGCAGAGTAATGCACAAAGTGCCAAGCATGCGCATTGGGCCATCTCTGCATTCCTTCTGAGCCAGATGCGTAAAGCAGGGGAAGCATTTAAGGCCTTGTTTTTTTCTATAAGTATATATACACACATATATATGTATATTTTCTATACATACATTATATACATATTTGAGAGATATATCCCCATTTATTTGTATTTCTTTTGGTCTTCTTACACAAATGCCATTCACTTAAGGTATTTTAAGCTTACATTACTTGCTGAATTTAGTATTCAGTAGAAGAATTAATACAAATCCCCCTTCCCAGTATTGACACAAGAAAACAACAGGAACTGTACTTGGGTACAGCTGACACTTTAACCTTAAATATTCTCAAAACAGGTAGCGCAGTGAGCCAATCTGAGAAGTGCAAGACTGTCTCAATTTTCAGAGAAAGCAAGCTGTTTTAGAGCCCCAGCCAGCCTTGGAGGAAGTGCCAAGCATGACAAAGTAATGAGAGCTAGGGTAGGTGTACTGCACTACTTTGAGGAATATGGAGATAACTGATTACTCACTAGATCAATACATTGGTTTTCGTGTCCTGCTCCAGTGAACATTTCCATGGTAACCTGCAATTTCCCATAGTTTTCCAGCTCGAGAATTGATGTAATGATAGTACCAACTCTTAACTTTAAAGACCATGAAGTATTTGGATATGATGAAAGGCCATTCATAAATTCAATTAGATGAATAGCTCAGTATATTTACAATGTTGGTATGGATCATAAAGCAATAAAAGCCAAAAAACCCCACCTCTAGCTGCATTTTGGCACATATCTTCAATAGGTTAAACCTGTGGCAGCCCACTGAAATCAGTAGGAGTATATTGATTGTAGCAGTCCAGTGGCTGGAATATCTCTGATAAAATACATTGCTAGTATAAGCCATCTTAAAGAATATGTTATTCTATCAATCAGCTATCCTTGCTGAATTCTTGCCAGGGCAAAGTCCATAGTAATCATCATGAAGGACTCGAAAAGAACTCGATTCAGGAAGTGGGCCAACATGCAAATCATTTAGTATTTTACATACTCCCCTAAAAAACTCTGCACACTCAATCTGATGTGTAAGAGGAAATTTCATTGATTCAAACACTTCCTTTCCCTCTTGGCTTTTATAAACAGACTGCTCCTTGGTCAAACAATATAAATTCAGGTAATATTGTTATTTCTGACATCATATGAGCTTTGGATTTCATGTTTAAATAAGGAACATTAATAAAAAAGATTTAGTTGAATACTGGTAATCCACCTCTCTGTGCAGCAAAATCCATAACCAGCAGCTGAGAAGTAAGACACTACATCATGAAAACACTAGAATAAGCATAGGCTTTCTACAGAACTTAGTGCATGCACTAGAACAGCTAAATCTTAACATGCATCCACCTGAGACCTCTGTGATACGAGTACATACACTCAAGAGTCCCCCACTCCCTGCAATGCTGTAAATTTGGGTAAGTTACACGCTGTGCTGTCTATGTGTACTTACCGCAAAACTTCTGAGAGTTCCATCTTGATTTTTTCAGACACTAATTTGCTAGATACTTTCACAGATGCACAAAACCCCATTCTTAAGTTTAGCTGACACTTAGAAAGAGCTTGCTGTTGACATTTGCTGAAATAGCAGACCTAAAATACAATTTGGAAAAAATCCTAAATGTAACAAAAAAAAAAAAAAAACAAAACTCATAAAAGCCAAAATATGAAGGGAACTGGTAGATGGGTACCAACTGTATACAAGCCTGTTCTTGGAAATCTCCCTTTAAATTTCAGAGTGCGATCCAGGCTCACATAAACTTGATCCTACCAGATTGTTCTTGGGGGGGGGGAAGGAGAGGGGTAAATTGTATCTAAAATTGGAAACCAATTCAAACAAATAACAAAGATAATGTCTGAGCTACTGTTTTGCTGGGTGGGATTCCTCTTACTTAAATTTAACTACCCAAATGTTGAGTGTCTAGACATCTATACCGTCCTTGGGCAACAAACAGAAACAGGTTCCTCAAAAGTGATTCATTCCACCTACCTTAGATAATTATCTTAGCATAGGAGGATTTGCCCTCTGGGGATGCCAGTCCATGGGCCTCCATGGGCCTGTACAAGGCATCTAGACTGCTAATTTTTAGATATCTGAAGATAAATGAAATTCATCCGAATCACCTGGCCATATAACACTGAAATAAAGTTTGCCATAATCCCATATTAAGACCTAACTGCACTGTACACAAGTTGTGTGCTGTACCAGTGCTCTGCTATGATTAGGCACATCCACATTCTGATACCTGCTGAAGGCAGAGCACAACTGTCCCTGAAAACCATTAGCAGCAATTGGTCCCTCTTGGGTCATCAAGACTTAAGTTTTTAAAAATGCATTTATTGTGTTTCGACAGGACAAAATAAAATGCGAGAACATAATGGGGAAGAATATACATCAAAACCCAGTTTCAAACTGTATTGGTGGAACCAGCTGAATCTCCTGTTCTAGCAGTGTTCTAGAAATACAAATGCCTAGATATCTAGAATTGCTAGAAGTTCAAATTGTTTGAGTTGGTCCATTTGCCTAATATACAGAAGTTATCATTTGTTTTAAAGTTTGTGCCCTGGAAAATCTAAGCCCCACTCTGGGGAGTAGCTAGCAACACTGAGACTTTCATACTTTGGCAATCTCCATCAATTTTCAATTACTTTCATTATTAAAGATATACACCTTATTTCCTGTTTAAATGAAGTTATCTTCAACTTTTGGTCACTAAATCTTGTCTCGCTTTTGTTGGTAATTTAGAAATCTGATTGATCCAACCCTAAATTTCTTTTTTCTGATCACAGTCTTAGATTGACTTGTCTTTGGGAAAGAAACTTAGAAATCAACATGGGAATTTTCTCTATACAGCACTTAGAGTAACCCATTTAATTAGCATTTTAAATTTGGATATGTGACCTGTAAGAAAAAAATGAGACATGATGCAGGAAATACATACTTCTACATGAGAAAAATAAAAATAGCGCTACACATAAAGAAAATCTTGACCATAATGTCTCACAAGGTCTCTAAAATTAATATTTTTAAATATCTCCTTTCAAATGCTCATTTTATCGAATCATCAATCTTATATACAGATTTATTTTGTCTTTTTGTTTTTCCTTCTTGATTTTTGTTCTTCTGCAGACTTCAGGAGTTTCTCCAAAACACTGTATTTCCACATCTATAGCCCGCATTCTTTCCCCTATTCAAGTAAGCGTTTCTGCCTTCCAGCCTCACGTCAACCCCCCCCCCCCCCAGGTTGCTTTCTCTACAGCCTCTTCAGCTGCTGCAGCCCTGTATCTTTGAGAGTGTTCTCCATGAGGCCAAGGGAGACAATTATTACAAAATTCAGAATCACCATAAAGAAAAAGAAATCCATGCATACTTCTCCATGCATCGCCCTGTATATGTGTTACGTCCCTCCTCCTCTCTCATTTTCAATCCGAACCATTCAAAAACGTGAGATGGGTCCATCAAAACCTAAATCCAGAAGGTTCAAATTAGAACTAGAAGCACATAGTAAATACTGGTTTGTTTTTATTTGCTTTTCCAGTTTTGTATGACTTCAGACATTCAAACTTTTCACTGCAACCACAAGGACTAAACAGTTAAAAAACCCAAACAAAAAACCCGCAACCAAACAAACAACAAAAAAACAACCCCACCACCAGAGAGTGTTAGTTTTTATTATTCTTGCAGGTGAGGTTTAGGGAAAGCACTGGGTAAAACAAGAATCAGGATCGAATGAGCTGGCAATAGTGAATACAGAAGCTTGATGCTCTCTTTCTCTCAGGTAAAACTGTGTTAATCAAAAGTAACTCCTGTGAAGTAGACAGTAGGTAAAAAAGTCTTGTAATCTGACAGAAATCACTAGGTATCTACTGATACCTTTTAATTAAGAAGCTTACTTTTCTTTTAAATTTAGAATTGTCCTCCCTTGATTCTCTCACCTGGATTTTTAGCTTATTCTTTTCATGCTCTACGTGACTGTTCTCTAAGATAACTTTTTTCAATGGTTATTCTGTGCAACTCCAACTTGCTTTCAAAATAATTCTTTTCCACTTGACATTAACTGTGGCTGCAATTCCTTTAACTAAAGTGACAAGAGCGTTCCCTTTTACATCTCTAAACTTCATAGGTTAATATGAAGTTATATAGTAGCAACTGAGTTGTCAAATTACTGTTAATGACTGCTTTTGTTAAAAAAAAAAAATAAAAAATTGCCAAGTAACAAGTTTCTAAACATCGTTCGAAAGATTAAGCGTGGATTTACCTTATTTACTACCAGGGGCTACGGCACTCTGCCTCTCAAGGCAGTGTGCACACCAGTTCACATGAAAGGGAAGAAGCTTAACCAGTGCATATCTTCCTCTAACCTCCTCCCACTGCCCCCTCAAAAGAAAAACTGCAGTTGAATCCTGCTTACAGTATTGATTTTTTTGTTGGTTGGGGTTTTTTTTTTTTTTGTTAAATATATAACCTATGAGCTACTTAAAGCATTTACAAGAAAGTATATTCCACATGTTGATCAAAATTGTCATCCCCATCAGATAGATGCAAATCTGAAGGATTTCTGCTTTGAGAAAAAATCTATTGGCTATGGAATAACCAGCCTTGCTGTACCTTTTCTTTTATACCCCAACAGTTACAACACTAGCTCATTTTAGTCTTATCACATTTACTAATTCTTAAAAAGAAATAATAAAAATGCATACTCCTAACTATTAATATAAGTGATGTTTGCTTTTGTAGCAATTAACAGCATAAGACAGTTGACCAGTGAGTTCACAGCAAAGAAAATTACAATTAGGTGTTAAACTAAATCAAATTGGAAGGCAGGGGAAGGATACTAAATATTAGGATAAGCCCTTAAGTCTAGGGAGATACATTCACTAGACTGCATCTAATGCAGTTCTGATTCACTGATTATGATATCATCTGTGAGCTTGTAGGTTTGTCTAGGGAAGCTTTTCCAGATAATCAACATAACAGAATTTATGTCAGGATCTACGAGTTGTTTGAAAGTAAAGGATTCTTGATGGGAAGTCTACACCTCTCTGTTCAGCTCAAAGTTTTCTTCTTTTAAACTGTCTCAGGCACAGCTGCCTCCTTTTTCTCTTGAAATTGCTGCTCCCGGTTGTAAGTTTCTGCCCAGGATTTCTCTGCCCCTCCTATAGCCAGAAACACCTCCCCTAAGCATGAAGCACAGGTCTGCTTTCTGCTGGGAAGCATATAGCTTCAGCCTCAGCTACAAGAGGTCCAAAAGATGAGATGAACATTTCTATAACCCAGCCTCAAGCACAACTCAAAATACTGAGAAGAAATTTCCTAGACAGTTGTTTAGTTGGGTAGCTTCTTCAAGAAATTCTGTAACATCTAAGCTGAAACATGTCTGTCACGTCCCCTGCTGTCAGGGAACAAGGGTTACGCAGGTACGACTGGAACCCTTTGTACTAGCTACCTCTGAAGTGATTCAGGGCACTACAGGTGCCAATACCAGAGGAACTGGAACCTTACAAGTCTTAGTTACCTCAGGCACCAGGTAAGTCTTAGTATGCTTCAGGCACCAGGAAAGTATCTTCTCTTTTCCCTCTACACTAGGAAAGCTAACTACAGCACGATAATTCTGTTAGGGTAAGTTAGGTCAGTCTTCCAGTGATTTACAAGCTGCTCACTTAAACTCATCTGGGATTTGGAGGTTTTCTGTGGGTTTTTAGTTCTGCATCCCACCCCCCAACCCCCCCAATGATTGGTTTGTGGGGTTTTATCTGTATGTGTGGGGGTTTTGTTTGTTTGGCTTTGTTTTTAACAAATCTTCATGGGAAGTTTCCACAAACAAAATCAACGCATGTGATTATCTGGCAACCTCAATAATTGTGCAACTATGACCACAGCCTATGCTGAAGCTTTCCAGAAGATACTGATTAACTGCCTACAGAAAGTACTCTGTAAAAGCAAAGCAGCTTTGTAGCAGTTTACATAAGACAGGAATTGAATCAAGGCATGCCTGGCCCAAAACCTAGCTCTTCCACATGGAGATCAACAATGAAGATTAACTTTTAGCAATAAAGGTTTAACTCTGTAAGACAATTCTAGACCTAATTTGTTTGCAAGTCATACTCTTGGCCAGGACTTCAACCTTTCTAATAGTAAAATTATGTGTTTGTATTCTTCTCTTAAATCATTCAAAACCAAAACCAGACCATTTTCACTAGCCTTTCTACTATGAAGGAGAAAGAGGCTGTTGTACATGTTGTAAATAGTATCCTATTATTAATTAATCAACAATGCTTGCCATTTTATAATCAAGTAAGATACAATTCATGCTCCAAGGACCTTGCAGATCAGACAAAAAGGGTCTGACATGAATTACAGCAGCCTGTATTCTCCTGTTGTGACTTAATGGCTAAAAAAGGGTAAGTCATCTAGAATTTGAGTGAGAAACATTGACCCAATCTGTATTATTCTATTCTTGTAAAGTCATTTTTTTTTTGCCACAGTAATGACTACACATGCTTTCAATAATCTAATTAAATATAGGAAAATAAAATGCTTACAAACAGTACAATAGTTCAGCAAAATATGTTACTGCATTATTATTAAAAACAACAACCAAAAAAATTAACAATAAATGTGATTTTTAAATAGCAGCTGTAAATCTGAACAAGTTTGGGTTCCAGTATTTTAGGTACTGTACAACTACATAATAAATCATCCTGGCCCAAAGCTGCTTAAATTCTATTCAAATCACACAAATTGTGAAAGGGGTAAAAAGAATTGAGTGGTTGTTTCTCCATGCAGAGGTATTAGTGAGAACATCTATGTGAAATGCAGGTCTCCTCATATACAATTGTTAGCCCACCTCTTTGCCCATGTCCTTGTCCACTACGCTTTCTTACACATTTCTTAAAAGTAACATCAAAGACAAAAATGTATGAAAACAGAAACACTACATCACTTCAGCTGAACAAACAAATGGGACATTCTGCAAAACTACAATTGAAGGTAACTGGTAATATTTGTAGGCAATTTAGACCAAGACAATGAGCAACTTAAAATTTGCAATTCTTTTTTACTAAGAATCATTTCTATGTAATTACTAGGTGTTACCAACCTTTCCTCTTATGTACAAGCTTGCATTGCAGGCAGCTGATGTGAGCCTTGGGTTCTTCTTGGATCACAGAACTATTTGATTGAACTGGACAAATCAGCTTAGATCCATGATGTAGATATACCATGGCAGTTGAGAGAGGCGGTCAAGGCGTGGTTTTCTCCGCATGGTCAATTAAAACTTAACTTTCCATGAGGAAAGTTAACTCCACTGACAATGCTGCCGCTTATACAAAAAAGCGCCTCTACAACTGCAACCATGGAGTGCTGTTCTTAAGGGTGAATGATTTTCTGTCTCTAGTTGATGTCTTTTGCGATACATTTTTTTTCCTTTTTTTTTTTAATGTATTGTTACAATTTCCACTCCCTGGTTTTACAGTTGGATAGATCAATAGCTCTTGCGTATGCACTGAAGAAAATATCCTTTCCCCTGCAGTGTTTAAAAACAATGGAAATTAAAACACTCATGGGCAAAGCAAGTGTCTCTTTGGGCATTAATTATGAGTAAATGAGTGCAGAGCAAAAGAAAGCCAAAATAGAAGATCCAAGTTAGAAATACAGAGACCTAAGTAATTAAGTAGCAAGACCATAAATAATATGTATTTTAAGCACTAATCTGACACATCGTTTCTTTCTGTTTCTTTCCTTCCCTGTCCCTTCCAGTAATACCATTTTGTTTATGTGGCAATACCCAATTACCTTATATCTGTAACTCAGCTGATGCCTGTAAGGCTCTATTGCCTTGCACAAACCATGAACAGCCTACAGACTGAAGAAAAATGAGGAACACTCCAAGAAAAAGTTATGGGTTAAGACTCCTGCAAGTACACATTAATTCCCCTGATGCAGTGACCATAAAACAAAACAGATGCATGAAGATGAGAGGAACTAGTCTGCACAAATACTAGGCAGAAAACCCAGTGCATCCAGGTATACATCCAGGGAAATGCTTTCTACTGTCTAACCAGCACAGTCTTCACCTACAAGGAGCATTTAATAGAAACTCAGCGAAATGATAATAATCTGAAAGAAGTAAGATCTGACCAGAAGTAGTAGCTCTGATATTGAGAAACAAATTCCAACTTCTTGTAGGTCATCAGGAGAGTGAACAAGTTGAATACATGTTAAGACATCATCAAAAGCAGACAAATATGCCCCACAAGCAGTCTGTACCTACCATTAAGCGCAAGTATTCTTAACAAGTATGTCCTTGCTGAAATTTAGAAATAGGTATGCTGGAGGTTAAAAATATATCTGCCTGGAAAGTCAAGATCATTTTGACTAAAATCACCAAATTGAATTTGTGCATGAATATGCTTACCTCCTGCAAACCCAAATGAGACACAATTCCTCTTTCCTTTTTAGTGCTAGAAAACAGCTGCTGACAATAATTCTTCCTCTCCAGCTGGTCCAGCACAGCTTCCCCCAAGAAAAAAAGAATGTTGCCTTTTGCTTAGACAGACTCCCATGAGAATGGGATGTGTACTAGACATAATTTAGTACAGCATAGCAGATACAGACAGAAGAGCCAGTTTACAGCAGTTCGAACTCTACGGAAAGTGGGAACAAAACAGAGTTATCCATCTTGAAAGAGTGGACATGGATGAAGAGGACATGTTGCATATTGTCTGGTGCATCTTCAAAATCGGTAGTCAACTGTCACCAGTGCAAGAAAAGTCAAGACTGGTATTTATTAATATCTTGCCTCTGCTTGAATGAGTCCTGTTTAAAGCAGCCTGTTGATTTAGCAGCACCTGTATAGCCAGAACCTTCAGGTGCAAAGGTGAGAGGACTCTAAAGACAATTTTCTTTGAATAGATTTCTGGAAACAGCCAGAGAGAACATAACATTGCAAGAGATTCTTCTTAAACTACAACCTTCTCTGGCCTAGTATTACAGAATAAGCAGCTAGCAAAGATTAAGTCTTCTACTACTAGCTCTGTGACCTAAATTAGAAAGTCAATTATGCATTGGAAAATAGGTCTAAGCCAGAATGTTTCAGACTGTATCCGTCACTGAAGGTATTGTGTGACCACTGAACTGCACCTTTGACAGGAGGCCAGTGATCTGAGCCCTAAAAACCAGAGTGGACCCATGACAGTCCTCAATGTTGCAGTTAGCATATGGTATTTGCACAGCCTTAAAGAGAGGCAAGAGACCAGATTCATCTGCTAAGAACTCTGAAGGGTTCAAAAATGTTTAAAGAGCCAGAGCATTGCTTTGGCCCTTTTAAGGCAATAGAAAATACCACTGAGGTCACCACCACATGACACTTACTCTAAGGTGCTAACAGAAACTGTTTCTTTGGCTAAAGCAGGGTATTTGTATTTTGATCAACAAGGAATGGATGGGAAGATAGGAGACTCGTGTATGCTATTGAGCCAAACACAGCATGTCTGGAGTTCAGGCAACACCAGAACAATGTTGGGGGCATCTCCAAACAGTCAGATACAGGGACATGCATAAGATAAGGATGATACATATTTAGAAGCAGCAATATGGACTCTTTAGCATGTACCATTTCAAATGGAGCAATGAGAAAAAGGTAAACTTAATCAAGTGTGCCAGTATGACATAGTTCGCAGGCCAAATATTTAGCCAGTCCCAAGCTCTGGAGGCTGCAGAGAAAGGAGGATTTTTTGCCTAAGAGTAAAGGAAAAATTAAAAAGGGGAAGAGAACAACCCAGAGGGACAGGTCTATCCCTGACAATAAAATAAGCTTAATTCAAAGAAGAACATAACTATGATGAGCACTCTTAACTTCTCTAGTAGTTATGGACTGAAGGAAAAAAAGATGTTACAAGCTGCATGACTATACAACTGTACCTTCTATAGGTTCTGCCAAGACTAAAAATCCTAAAGTTTCAAGTATTTCTAGTATAAACCACACAAAGTTTGAGTGGATGTGGACTGAAATTCACAGATAAGATAGATATACTACACATTTTCAGTATACTTTGAATTTCTCTCCCAAGTATTCCCATATTTGGTATTCCCTTAGATTCTGTCTCAAATTCAAACCCCCTTCTGTAGAGCAACTACAGCGTTTAGCTGAATAATAAATGACTATTATTAGAAGAGTGGTAAATACTACTAGTTATGAGAAGAATAAGTATTTGGTTACATACCCCTTTTTCACATCCATTTTGTCAACTTGTTTTCTTGTTACCCATATTAATACTGAATTTGTCCTTGCTGACTGCCGCTCCAGCTGTAGGAATTTTTCCAGATAACTTCTGAATTTAAGACTTGCTGTAAGTTAGCTACTACTATCAAACAGGTAGATCATCAGATTACTACACTGTAAGAGCAAAGAAACTGCACAAAACAAAGTAGGGTGGAAACTTGTTTCAGAAATCCTGCAAGTTTTAATGTAAGATGACAAGAGAATTAATCAGCCCCTAATGTAACAGTTTAAATCTGTGCAGGAGCAAAAGGCCTTGCTACACTAAACATTGCTCTAACAGTGAAATATTTAACATGGAAAGCAACTTATTCCCAGAAAGAGGCCCTTCCTTATAAAAAGAACTGATATAATTTTAGTTGTAGTGCTCCTACCATAGGTCTTGCCTTGTCCAAAGCATTCCTTGGCAGCACAGTCCCAAATATATTCCTGCACCTTGCTTCTATGTGGATAGACTACTGTTGTTTTCAGAGTTAAATTAGCAGAAGTGGACATTTAGAAAGATAATTAATCAATTTACATGCAGATGTAGATGCCTTGTTATTCAGCAGTGACAGCTACTCCTTCCCACTAAGTACTGGCCTGGAAAAGTTTCTGAAAGAGAAAAACTTGAGTAGGTGGATTTAAAAAACTAAACCAAACCAAAAAACCCCCAAAACCATACAATAAAAAAAAAAAATAATTAAAGTTGCTGAGTTTTTACATTTGAAGTGTTTGTTCTGTGAAGGGCCTAGTCTATAAATCTCAGGAATGAGATAATTTTTTATTTTTTTTTAACCCAACTGCTTGCTAACAGCAAACTCTACACAATCCTTTTCTACTGTATTCTGGAGAAGACTTGCTCACGTGTGAGGAAAGCAAAACACTAAGCTACAACAGGGCTCAACAGGAAATGCTCTTTTCATACAGTCATGCAACTTGTTAGTGGATGCATAATAGAAACTAGGAATAAAACACATCTATAGCAATGCAGTATTATACTTCTAACTCCCTGTATTTTTTTCTGGAATAATTACTGCTATAAATAAAGGAATTTAATAGCTGCAAGCCAACCACCTACTTCAGAAGGCAAGGAATGCTGCCAAGAGAATGACGGCAACATTGTTCCACCACTGCCCTTTCAAAAAAACAAGCATTAGAAAACACGAATTAAGCTAAAAGACAGCTTTCTCTCTACTTACAGCAACATGTGACTTTTTATGTAACCTTAATCCTCCCATCAACCCTCCTAATCAAAGGGAAATAAAAAGAAAAGTTGACTCCTGTTTCTTTTTTTTTTTCCTTTTGCTCAGCAAAAGCAGGGGAAGAGAGAAGCAAAGGCATCCCATCCCCTTTCTTTCTCTGCTGATTGCCCTCTTTTGTATCATGCATTTCAAGCCCTTTCAAGTCATAACCTCTTCTTACAAGCCTCCTTTCTGACTGTGGAAAGCTCAAAAAATGCACTTACTCCTCAGACAATAGATATATGGAAACCCCTTTTATTTTGCACTTACTGAAAATATTTCTCTCCAACTGGCTGTTACATCTGAAGACCCACTCAGCACTTCATGTAGAGCTTTTACCTACAGAAAATTTGTTTTGCTACATACAGCACCAAACCAAGACTTTTAGACCTTTCATTACTAAGATACAATTAATAACATGATAGAGAAGGCTATGATAGTAGAGATGTATTTGAGGCAGAAAAAAGTTTCTAAGATCCACAGTAAGTGCTGTACATTTTCCTTCCTATTGCTAAAAGCTGGTTACTCTCATACTTGCCATTTCTATCAGTGCTCCATTTGTTTCACCTTGCATGTATTAGTTTTCCTTAGTTGCACTTGTCTCACACTTCATAGCTTCCTAAGTGAAGCAGTGTGACATCAAGGGCACATACCTCATCTATGCACTGCTTCCTTGTGATTCTGAGAGGTGAGCACCTGGGTCATGATTCTCTCGACAGGAGAATCATTTCCCACAAGGGCCACAAATTTTCTTCAAGCGCATGTTTTCAAAGCTATCTAGCTTCCAGTCTTGGACTGTCGCAAATCTTCCACCTAAGTGACTGTATCAACAAGAAGACCGAGTTAAGATTCAGTTTTGCTCTAATCCAATAAACATGATAGCTGTTCTTCTACTCTGAATGTTACCAAGCATGTAAGTTTTAGGTAAGACCACATATAGAAACTTGATACCAAACTGAGGAACAAAAAGAGATCTCAACTGTTCTACATTCTGCTTCGTCTGCTATGGTTACCAACAGCCCATAAACACATGAAAAAAACCAACCATACACAATAAGAACAGCAAACCAGAAATAGCAGCATGGGAAACTTAACTTTCTGTTAGTACTTGAAGTGAATTATCAGTAGTGACGATTCAGACCTTCTAAAAACAAAGCAACATAATTTAGGCTATACAGTCTATTAAAAACAGTAGTAATACACTATCCAGATCTACATAATTTTCTCTTAGCAAATGCTCAACATAGAACTTGATGCCCAATGAAAAAAGTTAGGAAGAAGAATTGGTTTTGACTGGTGCAAAATACCGATTTTTTTTTTTTTTTTAGAACTGCAGGGAGAAATCAGATTCACTTTACAACACAGCAATTTTTCATTGTTGTTCCTGAACACATTATATGAAAGGACTTAATTCCAAAAATCCATGTACTTAAGCTAAAATAATGTTAAGACTACTTTCTCAAAACAGATTCCTTTGTCAAATTTAACATTTTCAGGTTTTCTGCTTATACCTTGTAAGGGGTAAAATAAATCACTCCAAGCAAATAAGCAGGAACATTTTATTGTGACACTGGCAACTTTACCTTTCTTAAGTAATATGGAGTTCTCTAAACTTTTTTTTTTTTAACTTGCCAATTTAAATATTTCATCTATGTCTACTTTATAAAATTTCTTTAATATCTGCATCTTTTCAACTGATTCAACACAAAAACAGAAGTAAAAGAACAAACTCTTGGAAACATAAGGAGCTGCATCATGGCAAATGTATTCTTTAATAGAAAGTAAGAAAAACCTCCCTACTGACCTTTATTCAGAATGAGGAAAAAGATAAATATCCACAGCTCTTTGTTCCATTTGGTAGGATTTTAAGATCCATCTATGCATGTATAAGAACACACAGTTTTAGCCACACTGGAACCACCTAAACAGAGATTTTATGTTCCATAGGTTTTACATGCATTCCATCCTTGGTGTGCTGATTATAGTACAGGGATTCTGTTCTTCCTCTACAGCAGTTTCAATTTAAGAATACACCATAAGCCAACTTAGAGAAACATCCACTAGTTGCTAATAGAAAGAATCACAGGAAGGTCTCACAACAGTTTACTAAAACATTAAGGGTTTTTTTTAAATCACAGTTTTCAAATATAAAAATTGGATTTTCCCTATAACTGAAACATATTTACATGAACTTTTTAAAAAGAGGGTCTGCAATTTAGATCTAATCACTGTCATCTGAACCACCTTCAGACCCCTCATCATTGGATCCTTCTGGTTCAGATTCATTACCAGATCCTCTGCCAGAACCCTCGTTGTCAGATCCTCTCTCAGAATCTCTGTCTGAATCAGCACTGCGAGAAGCTGGGCGAGATTCGTTTTCTGAACCACCAGAACGACTTCTCCCCGACTGTACAGACTCATTGTCAGACTGCTCCGAATCTGACCGTCTCCTTTTTCTAGCCGACCTGTCGCTATCAGAATCTTCCTCAGATGGGTGGACACTGGACCTCCTTGGACTACCTGCCTCGCTACCGGATTTGTTTCTGTTATCAGAATCACTATCAGAAACAATGCGTTTACTGTGCTGATGCTCCCCGTCATCTGAATCACTGTTGCTATTCCTAGCATGTCTGTAGGGAAAAGAAAACAAAAATGAGTATTAAAAGATGCTATCCTTAGCTTAAAAATAAAATGAGACACCAGGAGTCGAGTAATGCTAGCGCTATCAGAATGAGAAGAATGAGTGGAATTAATTTGCACTGGAAAGTGATGTTGTGAGTACAATGGAAGGCTTCTCATTATCTTCGCATTATCTCATTATTATTAACACTGCAGTTTCTCTTGAAAGCATGCTTTGAAACTTTAGCACATACAAAGTTAATTAAGGTTCTTACCCATCATCAGCAATTTTGAGTTTATCCTCATCAGAGGAATCGTCACTTGATGAAATGATGGCTTTTGATTTGATCTTTCCTTTCATTGAAGGAGGCAGACGTTCTGGTTTGGGCTGTACAGGGTGACGGAAAAAAAAAAAAAAAAAAAAAAAAAGGTTGCTTGTTCATGTGGCTGGTTAAAGCATAGTGCCCAACTGTAGAAACATATTCAGAAAACCAGACATGCTTTTAAAAAAAATTTCCATTTACTATCACTTAATTCTAGATGGCTTGGGAAATATCCTTTCATCCTTGAAGCAGCAATAGCAACAGGGGAGGATAAAAATAAGCTCAAAGGCAGTTTGCTACAAGAAGTTTTGTTGTAATTTTCAACATTAATAAATATCTCCACTAGGGTAACGCTGAATTCCAAATGCATATTTAGAAAGTGATGCAGTTATTCGGGGTTTAACTTACAGCCTTCTTTTTCTCTGCTTTGGGTGGACGTCTTTTTTTAGGTCTTGGACCATTTTCATGCTCTTCATCATCACTCCCCTCATCTGCCTTCTGGGGTCTTAAACAGAAACATATTTTATATTATGTAAAGCATAACAACACAAAAAAAAAAAACTTAACACGTGCAAAAATAGCAGTCTCAAGAAATGTCCGGTTTATCAAGTGCAACTCATACTTCTTTTGCAGAGTGGCTGTTTAAGTCTTATAATGTGCATGTGTAAATAAAAATTAATCATGTGACCTCTTGACAACGGCTCATTTTTTTAAACCGTTATGAAAGACTGCAGAAGAATATACTTAAAAGCCATACTATTTCTCAGGGAAGTCTAACATTAAAGGATCAGTTACCTCCTCCTCTTCTTCTTCTTTCTCTCACCCTCCTCTTCTTCCCCATCTTGTTCACTACCACTGCCCTTCCTCTTCTTTTTCTTTCTAGACATGGGCAGATCTTCATCACTGTCATCATTGACAAACTCATCAAATTCCCCTGCTCCTTTTTTGGAACGCTGCAATAAATAAAAGCCCCACAATATAGGCTATTATTCACCTTCTAATTAAAAACCTATCAGAAAACAATTCATAATAGAAACTTTATCTGAAGACATTTTCAAAGATATGAAAATACAGACCTTCTTGTGCCAACCTTCCCATAACCTCTAGACTGATATAATTTAGAAAGTGATTCCAAATTTGCACGTAATAAAATAATCTTCTTCTGTTATTTTCACAGCTTGAATAGAACAGATTTTGGCAATGCCACCGTGCTTGGAACTTTTAAGTATTATCTTCCAATTTTTACATTTGGGTATTAAACCTGTGCAATTTCACTCTGTGGAGCCTAGGAGCTTGAAATTAAAAACCTGGACTACTGCAAGAGACCATGTATCAAAAGGGGAAAATGGAGATTAAAAAAAAATTCTGTTCTACCCTGCCTCCACCACCACCACGTTTCTTTTCTTTTGATCCTTCTACTTCACCAGTGAACATCAGAATATTCTTGGTTTTCTCCACATATTGAGCTCTTTGTTCCAGAAGTTTCTTCTGTTCTTCTTTTTCTCTTAGACGCTTCTCTTCCTGAAACAGAGAGAAAATTAACCGTTACTATTGTATTTGCAGCATCACAGTGATTATAATCACAGGCGTATAAATTATTTGCTGGTGAGAAACAGGAAAATTTACTTTTGATAGTCTATGTCATAGCAGAAGGTCCACATGGGAAAAAAAAAAAGAAAAAAAAAATAATTCTACAAACCTATGCTAGAGTAGGCGAAAGTCCAAAAGAACTGTTGCACCAAGTGCTTCCTCATCCAGCCTGTCAGTACAGAAATTTGATGGCAGACCTTCTGGGCCACCAATTTGATTTCATTATCAAAACAAAATTAAAAAAAAAAAATCTATTTCTGAGGCTATATGGAAGAAAGAATGAGTATCACCTGTTACCTATAACATCTGCTAGCACTTACTATAACTAAGAAAAATAGCTACTAGATGTTTTATTAGTAACACCAGGTACCACCACAGAGCAACAGGAGCATATATATTGTTGGTATGTATACTTTTTAAAAATAAAGTATACTTTTTAAAAAATGTAGTATACAGAATGTAACAGAATAAAACCTGTTCTTTAAGTAGTTTTTGGCGAAGCAGCTCCTTTTCTTGCTCTTGCTTTGCACGCAGCTCCCTCTCTTCTTCATCCTGCTTGCGTGCCCGAGCCACATGATACTGGGCTTGACTCAGTAAGTCAGAGCACTGCCTGTAACATGCAATGTTTTCAAGTAAAGGAAGGTGGCAGACACATACTACAAGAACAAACAGTTTTATAAAGGGCATGCATCACACTATGTTCATATCACCGACAAAGGAAAAAAAAGCTACTTGAAATAGCACAATAGAAGAGTAGAGTAGTACAGATTTTTGAGTAAACTAAGTCACTTTCTAGTAAGCTTATTTATCTTGCAGTATACAATTTCAGAACATATTGCTTCACACTTAAAATGTAGCCAATTCATATACAAAAAACCCCACACAAACATACAAACAATCATCCCAACTAATTTGGACAGCTTCAGAAGTATGGTTAATAAGAACTTGTATTTAATCACAACATACTAGCAAACCTAATCAGAAAGGTAGGTACAAATTCTATCTTAAAAAACCCAGTTGTGTAAGAGTTAAGGTTGCATGAAGCGTTCAAGTCTCATGAAAAACTAAAGCAAGGCACTTTCAATACCCTCTTAGCTAATGTTACAATGACATTTCTTTTAATATTAAAATTTTCTGTGTACAAAGTGCTTTAACCATACATTTAAGATGTACAGTGCATGATGGCCAACGGACGTTACTTGTATATGGCTACAAAAATCTTAGAAGAACGTGCCATAAATGAAACACAGGACATACTGAGTGAAAACCTGAGAAATAAGCTTACAAGGAAACTGATTCGAATAGGCTTGTGTACAAGCTCATTACCCTGAACAAAAATTAAAGCAGACTAGACTCTGCAAAACAGAAGTTTTTCATATTTCCATAACTGACCCATGCTATTCACCCATGAACTACCTCAAAAAACCTCCATGAAAGCAAACCTGTTGGATTATGTTTAAAGTCAAAACAGTGAGAGCTAGAGATGTTTAAACAAGTGTCACTGCACTCTCACTGATGGAAAATTTACCATTAAAACAGCTGAAGTTTTGCAGGTTCCAGCTAATGGCAGACACCACATGTTGAGAGTTTTAGACTACACAAAAAAATGTTAGAAAGCAAGGGCAGGAAAAGAATGAAACAGTAACAGAGAGTAACCCTTCACTTGTATTTCTGCTGTTCTAAGACATTGTCAGTTGAAATTTTGGAATCCAGTTTTAGTATGAAAAAACAAGACAAAAATATTCTACTTGGTATCTGAATGAAGGATTTGTTTGTGGTTTTGGTTGTTTGGCTTTTTTTACCTGGCTTCAGTAGCAGCAAGTGCCAAGTCAAACCTCATCTTATCACCTACTTTACTCAAATAACTGAAGTACCTGGAGGAAAAAAACAACAAACTAAGCAAATATGGCATTACTTACATATTTATTATAATTTTGCCTTAAAACAGAGCATTTCCTCCTGAATTACAATCCTATACAACTCAACAGATGAGGAAACTTCACCAATTTTCTCTGTGTGCAGCCCCTCCTAATACAACAGCATAAAAGTACATTCAGAGTTCTCCAAATTTAAACTTTCTAAAACCACTCTAGAGCAGAACAAAAACTCAGAAAATTCTAAAGAGAGTTCTAAGATTTCATTTACTGGCTCCTAGCAATAAGTACATTGCTGACCCCAGTAGATTTATTCCTTATCTGACACAGTTTAAGTGCCTGAAACCAGCATAAGGAAGGAAAACTTATTTTTTAAAAATCCTTCCAGAAAAGCCTCTTTAAACCTAGTTGACAGGCCCTTGCAAATACAACAAACCTTCAAGTAAATGGGTAAGCTATGATGATCGGAGTTTCGATAACAGCTTCTCCAATTCATTTAAAGGAAAACAACTTTCTAACTTTCAAGGTTGCTACAGTTTCTTCCCATACTCCATCAGAGACATTTTAAATGAAGTGCGCTAGACTGAACTCAAATTCTCGTGCACATGAAGAAAGTAATTCCTTGCTCAAGTTTCAGATTATGGAAAATATTTTCTAAAGTGTGATAGATATCTGAATTTTTAGTTAACGTAAATTAGAATTTGTGTTCAAATGTTTAGTTTGCATTACGTAAAGCACTCCAATTGTGAAATGCTTGCTAGTATGAAAGGCTTGCTTTAGTTGACAAAATTACTGAAAGGCAACATCCATCCTCAACATAACAGCAGAGCTAGGAATGCATAAAGCAAGCACCAGCTACACCAGCAATACCTAGGAGCAGAATAAATGGCTGAAAGATTTCTGTTCAAAGATGGTGACAACTGGATGAGATTAATCACACTGTTTTCTGCCCAGATTTTTTTTTTTTTTTTAAAGAGAACTAAAAGATCTCAAACACAGTTAAGAAACTGCTTCTGTTCTTAAGCCATTAGGGTACTTAGGCTTTACTTGCCAACAGTAGGGCGAAATTGGTTTTCAAGGACTACCAGTCATTAACTATGCTTATATAATATAAATAGATTTGCTTTTAAGCCTTTTAAGTTGTTTTGAAAGAAATAATCCAAAAAAGTATTAAATTTGTAGAATAATTTTCAACATTTTTTTCAACTATGCTCTTCCAGGAAGAAGTGTGTCTTGGTCATAGTAATACAAAACCCTTTGAGAAATACTATTGGCCACCTGGCCAAACAAAACTGGCTCTGGAGCAAAGACTGAATATGTAGTTTTGTCAGGCCCAATCTTTGTTTTCCTACTAGAAACTCTAGAATTATATTCAGTGCTTCATAGGATATGATTGGTCTTCTAACCAGATTTGTGAGCTATACTGCAAATTTACTCTAAGGGAACAACAAAACAGATTATAATGAGTAGAAATAAGTCATCTTTACCTGTGGGCTAGCTCCAATTCTTTCACAGCGTTAAGCACCTCCTTTAGATTGCTTTTTTCATCTTTCAGGACAGAGGTAGCTAGTCTTTGTAGCACTAAAGCCACATTAAACATAAGGACTGTATCACTTGGCGCTACATGCCTGGCCTGTAAATAATAAGCATGTTTTTAAGGTATGCTACGTGATACAGAGGTATACTGAAGTGACATACAGAGAATAAGCACTATTATTTCAGACTACTGAATTTAAAGAGACACAAACATGCATCAACTTACAGTAATTTTATTCTGTGATATATGATGTTTTATATTCATACCTTTAACAAAGTTTGTTTGCATTCCTGTAATTTGCCACATTTGAAGAGTGCCCGGGCCAAATATAACAATACTTCAGTATTTTGATGCTTATAGAACTTTCTGAGGCAGTTTTCATACTGAAAAAAAAAAAAAAAAAAAAAAAAAAAAAATCAAATTAAGAGGTGACAATGGTTAGTTATTTTGGCTAGCTAACTCCAGCAAATGTTTCTATTCCTAAAAAACATTACTGCTGATATGCCTTCTGTTTTTTAAAGAAGTGTGTCATGCTACATGGATGCCTCCTTTTCACTGATCAGAAAATTCTTTCTGCTATTACATAGCAAGTACCTGATTTTTCTGGAAACTGGCAGCAGTCCAGGAGGCTCTGTAGGTCTTAAAATACAATAGAATACTTTGCAAGTACCATCTATTGTAACAAAGTCCAACAAACATGACTCATTTTAGGAGCACTCAATTATTCTCTGCAGTATGGGGGAGAGCTGGGGGGGAATCTATTTTCTTTATTCATACAAGATATTTTACAAGCTGAAATATATTTTATGTAGTAATTCCACATATCTGATGCAACTAGTTTAAAAAAAAAAAATCCACACCTTTCAGGTAATGTCAAATTTGTTCTGTCCACCTAGCTGAATAACTTGGCATACCAAGGGATATCTAGCTGTTCTAAAGTGTAAAAGAAGACTTGTTACTGTAGGTTTTGTGGGTCTAGAATTAAAGCTTCAAACAGTTATGAAACTTAGTCTTTGGAGTAACCAGCGCCTTTTGTTTGACGTACTCTTTTCTCAGGGAATCATTCACCCTTTCTAAACCCCCAAAATAGTGAGAAATACAAAATAATTTTTATTTCCAGCTCAAATACAGAAACTGCCCTGATCTGTAATGCCTGAACTCACTACTCTTGGATCACACTGTGCTGTGAGTGCCCAATTTTCACTCACCTTTAGTCAAAAGATTTTGTATTTAGCTTAAGTCTTTCTCAGATTTGTATGCTTTATGGTAGAGAACTCACTAGAATAATTGCTGTGGCTGCAGTAGGCTAGGCTATTAAATTCAATTCATCTCCCTTTGAGTCCAATATTGCGTGTTTCAGACTGCGGCTTGTACTGACTGCATAGCAGAACCCAGGGAACAATAAAGCACCTCAGTAAATAAACACATTTCTACTAACAGCTTTACTTAAAATATATTAGCAAATGAGTACAATATTTTTCTGACAAATCAAAAGGTGAAAACGATACCCGTTTTCCCATTGTAATTCACTGCTTTAACAATTGCTAAAATTAGATTTCCATTAGGCTTTTTGTCAATAAAAACAGGTAAGGTGTTAAAAAGACAACAAACCCCATTCAAACACAACAGAATGAATCTGATCATGTTACCAAAGCTTTGTAACAGTAGTTCCCTGGAGGATAGCAACTACTGAGGTCTTGACCAGGTAAGAAAGACCCAGTATCTCTTCCTTATAACCATCACAAAAAGCTTCAGGATAGCTCTGAACTAAGTATTTTAGATCCTCACTGTGGACTCAGTCTTAATGAAACATGTTTGTTCTGAGCTTCTGTCCAACATCCACTTTGTTTTTAGCTTACTTGTATGCTTTTGATCAACTGAGTCAGTTTAGTTAGAATAGGTTACTTGGAAGGTAGCTTGCTTGAGCAGGTTGAACTAGATGACCTCAACAGGTTTCTTCTAACATGAATTACCTTGTAATGTTAACTGTGGTGAAAGAAATCACGGCACAGTCAGCTTGTCAGACAGCTCTGATTGTTATTTATGAAATCATTTGCAAGAACAAAAATAGGAAGTGTTGCTATTAAAAAAAAATCTCAGCAGCAAATTGCATTTACTTACTTCAGTAACATCTGAATGTAAATCACAGAGCAACTACAATGACTGAAACCCCTCTGACTAAAAATTAATTCCGAGACCAAAATTCTGACCCAATTTTGTTTTAACTCTGCTACCAAAAAAACCAAGTGTACAAGTTGGTAGGTGCTTTGTTACCCCTTAGCCACATTTGGCAGTTTGTTTTTAAATCTAGACTTGACAGCCAACCTCATGCTAGAAATAGACCTATAACTTGTTAAAATATTATTCAGAAACTTTCACAGTTGCTATGACAGCAGAGAAACATCCAGAAGTCATCTAACCCAACATATTATGCAGTTCAATTTAGAGATGTTACCATCTGCACAGCACTGATGTACTGTTTCTGTTCTACGTAGATATGTGCCAAATTTAGCCACACATCACTGATATCTGCTGTTGCCTCTCTCACTTGGGCAAAAACATCACGAGCTTCACGGAAATATCCTTTATGCGCCAAGACAGCTCCTAAGGGGAAAGTAATATGCACAGTGTAAGCTTCCAGGTTGATGTACTATGCACTCCTACCAAAGAAAACAAAGTATTGCCTGAATAAAGTTCCCCATTAAAAACTAAGTGACAAAGCTACCATATGAAAGCTATTCTTTCCTATGCTCTACTACATAGCGTTCAGGCCCTGCAAAAACAATTCTATATTAAAGCATGAAACATAAGAATATCATCACCTCTCAAGGAAAATTAGAGTCTAATATTCACCTATGCCATTAGCAGCATACAAATTCTTTGGGTCATTTCTGAGTACTTGCTTGTAGATCGCTAATGCACGGTCTTGATGACGCTTCTCCTGCAGAAAGAAGTATCTCAATTGATCACTCATTTCCATAATGGGGTATTAAAAGATCTACCCATAAGTTTTATGGACTACAAGATGCCAAATAGGCATCAAGAAAAGGCTTTGAGTAACTAAGAGCATACAAAAATTAAATAAATAAAACACACACAGGGCAGACAGACGCCCATTACCTTTTCTCTGTCTCTTGTGGGTTGATGCAGAGTCTGCAGCCAGACATTGCCAAGAGCCAGCATGGAATAAGTATCATTTTGTGTGGAGGGCTGTTTCAATATTCTTTCAAATTTCTTCTGTCCTGGACCCCACTCTTGTTTAGCCAAATGAAGATTACCAATCAGAGACCAAGCATCTGGATGGTCCTAAATAAAAAAATCACTGTAAGTTGCAAAAGCATCATTTTCCCTTGCAAGGTTACTTTTTCCAAGTATAAAATGCTGTTTTTCTTAAATAGAATTCCATATTAAAAAAAACCCAACAAACAAAACACACAGAGAGCAGATTACAGTAGTTCTCTCTTCTTCACCTAGTTTATCTGAACAAAGAAAATAAAAATGCAACAAAAGGAAAATAAAATTTTAAGTTAAGGTAGTATTTCAAGTGTTTTAACTTGGTTTACAAACCTGATTTATCTGAAGTGCTTCTTTAAACCAATCAGAAGCCTCATAAAAATTTCCTTTATCCCTAGCCATAGCTCCCAAGCGCAAGTAGCCTAAGAATAAAAATAGAAAATACAATAAAATTAAAAAATCAGGAAACAGGTTAAAGTCATCTCAAACAAAGAAAATATTGGCCATGCATGAATTTCAAAAGCAATCTTTTTCTTGATCTGCTAAGGACAGCAAACATTAAGACACCTTTCATATTCTATTCACAGTGAGACACACCATGTGAAGAGGAATGTCTGTCCACAATGGTGATACAGAATTGCAGATTTCTAACAGTTAAAGTAATGTAAATGTTTTTAATTGGTTTCATAAGTTAAAGACAATTGAGAAACCTCAAAGAAAGAAGGATACATCAGTTACATAGTTCTCCCTCCACTTTAAACAGCTCTCCCGTCTCTGCACGCTTTGGGAAAAGTATCAGTTAGCAGGTGACAACGGAAAACAAGCAGGGAAAAGGCTATAGATTAGGCTGGGGCATGCTGTGTACTGCAGTTTGCTGAGCAAGGGCTACCACCTCGCCTTTGCAGCAAATATCACAGGTCAGCTACTTAGGGGCAAGAGGAAGAGCAGAGTGAGGAGAAAAAACAGGATGTGCCATAGAAGCTGTGCTAACACCCTCAACAGCCCTTCTTCCCTGGAGGAAGGCCAAGACCCAAGATAAAGTGATTCTCCCAAAGGGTGTCTATTTCCACCCACATAGAGCTGCAGAGCCTGGGCATATCAAGTGGATGGCCTTGATTGCACCCAAATGCTGAGGTGCTTAAGCTTTGGTGGGAGTGGAGAGCAAGGGAGCAAAGGCATGCAAGTCTACATAAGTTAATTTTGCTAGATTTTTTAGTACAGTATGATTTACCAATAATTAGAAGGCTTAAAGCTGGAGATTGGACTATAAGGATGATGCAGGCCTTAATAAAAAAAAAAAAAAAAGTAGGGAAAATAGCAGGTAGGTAAGCAGGCCCCAAAACTACTATGAAAAGAAGTGAAGAGAGATATAAGGAGACCAGAAAACACTGTAAACGGGAAGATTTTTGGTATTATAAGGAGGACTGTGGAACTAAAATACCAAATGTTTCTTACAATCAACGTAATTAGGATGTTCTCTTAAAATGTTTTTATAGAGCTTTTCCGCTTCATGAAATTCACACATCGCCTCATATAGTCTGGCAAGGTTATAGGACGTTGTTACAGAGATAGCATTGTAATAATGCTCATCATGTTCAGCTTCTGCTTTTGCACGATCCAGTGATGCCAAAAAATATTTCTAAAGTATAAAAAGAAAAAAGGAATAAAGCACTCCAGAATATTCTTAAAGGAAAACTTCTGGGTGATCAAGAAACTCAATTCAAACTTTGAGTAATTACATACCTTTGCTTCTCCTAGGTTTCCCAGCCTGAAGTGCAGGGCACCCACGTTATTCAAAATCTCTGGTGGGACATCAGCCTGTACTTTCTCTTGCAGAATGCGTGTGGCTGTACCGTAGGCTGACAGTGCACCCTTTACAAAGAAAGAGAAAGTGGATGAAAGAAGTAAGAGAATGAGCTCTATATGCTCTTATGAAAAGTACACACGTAATTCACCAAGTGTATATTAATAATACCTGTATATCAGTCTGTTCTAGAATTTGGGCTAGCTCAATCCATGCCTCTACATCATCAGGATATTGTTCTGTGACTTTCTTCAGATGCCCCTGAAAAAGAGCAGAAAATAATTAAGCCTCTTTGAGGACACACACTGTTTAAAAAAAATATATAAATAAAATCAAAGAGTGAAGGTATTAACCTTAACACTAGAAAGCTATACTGTACTGCAAAATAAAACATCCTAAACATCTGCACAATTTGGTCACCATAAAATGGCATTAGTTTCCTTCCTTCATAATTGTATTTTTCTGTAGAACGTAACACCTGCTTAGAGTCCTAGAGAAGCAGAAACTATTACACCAACATGAGAAGCTAGAAAAGTGATGTCTAACAGGTTTTGCATTTACTTACCCAACATTTGATTTAAAACCCCTTTCATTTAAGGGTTCCTTCCAGATAGGCTAAGACAAGTGTCTTCTGGAAATCACTAGCTAACTTACCATCTTCAGAGGCTTTTAACACATACGGGAAGAATTCTGTCCTTTTCATAGTACCAAATACAAATGTGAGGCTAGGGGTCCTCTAAATTCCTGGACTTGCTTTAGTCAGAACCCAGTAGGAGTCTCAGTTCTGTCCAGAAGCTATGTGTATTGGGTTTGTGTGGCAAGGTTTTGGTAGCAGGGGGCTTCTGGGAGAAGCTGCTAGAAGCCTTCACTATGTCCGAGAGAGTCAATGCCAGCTGGCTCCAAGAAGGACCTGCCACTGGCCAAGGCCGACCCCATCAGCAACTGCGGTAGCGCCTCTGTGATAACTTATTTAAGAAGGGAAAAAAAAAAAAGTTGCGGCAGCACAGAAACGGAGAGAGGAGTGAGAACACGCACAAGAAACAATGCTGCAGACACCAAGGTCAGTGAAGAAGGAGGGGGAGGAGGTGCTCCGGGCGCCAGAGCAGAGATTCCCCTGCAGCCCATGGGGAAGACCATGGTGAGGCAGGCTGCCCCCTGCAGCCCATGGAGGACCCCACGCCGGAGCAGGTGGGTTCCTGAAGGAGGCTGTGACCCCGTGGGAAGCCCATGCTGGAGCAGGCTCCTGGCAGGACCTGTGGATCTGTGGAGAGAGGAGCCCACAGAGCAGGTTTTTCTGGCAGGACTTGTGACCCCATGGGGCACCCATGCTAGAGCACTGTGCTCCTGGCAGGACTTGTGACCCCACGGGGGACCAACGCTGGAGCAGTTCGTCAAGAACTGCAGCCCGTGGGAAGGACCCACATTGTAGAAGCTTGTGGAGGACTGTCTCCCGTGGGAGGGATCCCACGCTAGAGCAGGGGAAGAGTGTGAGGAGTCCTGCCCCTGAGGAGGATGAAGCGGCAGAGACGACATGTGATGAACTGATCGTAAATCCCCATTCCCCATCCCCCTACACCACACTGGAGGAGAGGAGGTAGAGAATTCGGGAGTGAAGTTGAGCCTGAGAAGAAGGGAGGGGTGGGGGGAAGGTGTTTTAAGATTTGGTTTTATTTCTCATTACCCTACTCTGGTTGATTGGCAATAAATTAAGTTAATTTTCCCTAAGTCGGGTCTATTTTGCCTGTGACAGTAATTGGTTGAGTCATCTCTCCCTGTCCTTATCTCAATCCATGAACCTTTTGTTCTATTTTCTCTCCCCCGTCCAGCTGAGGAGGGGGAGTGACAGAGCAGCTTTGGTGGGCACCTGGCATCCAGCTAGGGTCAACCCATCACACTATGACTCTCCACAGTTAGGAGGATCCCTCATGACAGCCAATATTAAATATTCTGTACCTACAACCAAGTAACCCTGAGTTTTATGCAACTTAAGGTACAGTCTGATTTCAAGTCTGATTTTCAAGTTCTACTCTTGTATGTAAAAGTATGATGCTGGCAGAAGCAAAACTCACCTTTGCAATATCCCGTTTCTCTTGGTCTTCTGAAGCCGCATAAAGAGATCCAAGGATTTTCATAGTCTCATAATTATTAGGATAGGCTTTCAAAACTTTTTCAAAGCACTGTGATGCATTCTCTTTGTCCCCTCGATAAATGTACATTTGACCCAATCCAAAAAATGGAAGTACAAAAGAAGATGAGGCAAACTGAGTGGCCTGGTAATAATACTGGAAAGCTTGATCATAATCTTCCTAATTAAAAAGAAATAAACAAAGAACAGGTAGTGTTTACATAAATAAGCTTTGTATGAACATTTATAACACAGATTTTTTAAGTGTAATCTCAAAGAGGGCTTTAAAAAACTGCCTCACCTGTACATGAAAAGACCTAGCCAGCTGATAACAACTCTCTGCCTGCATTGCTTCAACTTCTGTATTATGGAAAGCATGAAGAGCCAAGTGTTGTACTTTACCATAGTCCTGAAAAAAAAGAAGTTAAAGGAAATTTAAAAGCCTTCACATTATTTATGGTCAAGTGATTTATTATTTAAACAAGGACAGCTGGAAAATAGAGGAAAGCTTTAGCCACAGCACCAACTAAATTAATAACAACAGACATAGTTTTAGTGGTTACTGTTCTTTTCTCTAGTGTGTGTGGGGGGTGGGGGTGTGGTGGTGGTGCAGAAAAACCAACAGCAAAACAACAACCTTCAGGACACAAAGGTGACATTGACTTAAGAAATCAGTGTACCTTTTCTTGGCTTTCTTGAGAAAGGTTTATACAAAATTTAACTTGTCCATCTAGATTAACAGTTCCATATTAGGCATCACCTAGCCTGATGAAATGAGATTGAATCTAACACCGGAATCCTTGCTGTTCAGAGGTTATCAAGTATTTAACTGTAAAGTTCCACAGACCTCTTACCTTCTTGAAGAAGAAGTGATTAGCCAAGTGATTCAACACCATTGGATTACTGGGATCAATTGTGTAAGCCCTAGAGAGGAGTTGAACACCATTCTTGATGGAATCAGCCTAAATGAAACATTGACAGATATCAGCAGCATCTCAATAGCTATATCGTATTAACATCTTCAAAACTATTCTTCAGTCTAGGGTGCTGCAGGAACTCTCACAAAACCTTGCTGGGCTCACAGAAAAGAGTAAATTCAGCTACTAGCTTATCTCCCTGCAGCATACAGATGGAAAACTGGAAATGAAGCCACCAAACAGGGATGGTGAAAAGCAGAGCAGGACTTTCTAGGAAAAAAAGAAAACAACTTAGTCTTGGTGTCCTTTGACATTTCACACTCACACCCCGATAGCCTTCCTTCTACTGTTCAGTGTCCCCAGTTCCCGTTTGGTTTAGGTTTCAACATTTTACACAATTCATTCAACAGCAAAATGAAAATATTCTCCTGTTCAAATTCTAAACAGGAACTTCCAATGTTGAATTAAGAGCTACCAGAACTTTAGTTCTAATTAAAGAAATGGTAAAAGTTTGCTGTGTTTACATAGGGATATCATTATATCAACTTACTCTTTTCTTTACAGTTTAAAGAAAGTTTTCCATGGGTACAAATTTGACTTACCTACAAGTTCAAATCCATAACTGATAAAATAATTGCTATTTATTTGGGACATCCATGAGATCTCTATCACAAGCACATCAACTTAAATCTGTATTTACTTCTGAACAGAAACACCAAAAATGGTATCTAGTAATCATGTAACATCTGTGCTTTACTTTGCAATAATTAGCAGCAGAAAGCTATCTTATTGAACAGATTAGGTTTTATAAGTTGAGACATAAGATGAAGTCCAACAGGCAGCTAAAAAGCATTAATTTCAGTTTGAAGAGGCATTATCTTTCCAAACCTAGCATAACAATATACCTTGATTAGGAGATATTGAATCCTTCTTGGTTTAATTTTCAAAGGCAAAGAGGTTTTTTTTATAAGCACACTATGTATATGTCTGGGTTCTCCAATAATTTGAGTCTCATATCCAATTTCAATCATAGCCAATAGATGGCTAGAGGTCTCAGAGCTCCTAAGCGCTTTCGTTAAAGAAAACTAGAGATAAGACAGACCTCAATAAGAACACAGTGTACTCTCAAACCTGATTTGACATCATTACATCTTCTAGGAGAGAGAAACATTAGAAATATCTAAGCACAGAAAAGATGTCAATTAGTAGTTTGCAGCTCTGAGAGAATCTTTTCCCCAGAGAAAGTGCTCTCCCTCCCCCATGTCAACTCCTTGATGTTATACTAACTTTGCAGTGCAAGTTGTGGAAACAGTTTGAAGTAAATCACAGATGATACATTTCTTACAAAGAACAAAAAACTTATTTGAATGCGTCAGCTTTTTATCACAGCTTTTTGAAGCTTAATATGAGTGGACTCATCCCTTGACTTTAGTCAAAACACCTTCAGAAAAAAAAGAAAGATACCAGGTTTCATTAGTTTCTCGCCCATGGAACTATTTAATAAAATTTGACTTTAGAACATTTTTGGTTGTCTCTGTAGTTTTAGGAAAGAAAACTCTCATGCTCACATCTTTCAGAATTCTTCATGGAAGTCCTAACAGTTATTCTTTTTCCCATGACATAGTAAACTAAGTAATTTTCAGACATTGTGTGCTAACAAAAGATCTTTCTAGGGAGCTACGTGTTTTACAGATAGTGTAACACTAAATTTCAGCAACATACAATTATGTAACAATTTTATTATTTTTTTAAACACTTAAAGGTCCCATCCTCCACTGATAACTTCCTTCGCATGGATTAACCATCTCAGATCTTATGATCCCAATTAAGCTATATGAGCATACATATTTTCCAAGCGATACAACATCTAGTGAGGTAGGATCACCACTTTATCGTAGTTTCACCAGCCTAGTTAAAATTTGTTCTTGTCTACTTTTTGGTTTACCACTTGGCATGCATGCCAAGGTAGCCTGAATACAACTTTTACACTTGTTTGAAAGCTTATGCTCCTTAAAGTCCAGGACTAAGCTCCTGGGACTATGTCTTTTACCTTGACTTTCCTGTTAGCATGATGCTCTTTCAAAAAAAAAATTCCTGATGCTCTGGAATAGAGCTGCCATTGCAAGTGAGGTCTCCCAAGTATTCGAGGACTTTCAGAGCATCCTGAGTACAAAATGATTTAGTCAACCTTCACAGAGTCACAAATGACTAAGTAAGGCTGGCTATTATACATATTATAAGTACTGTTCATTAAAGTAAGATTTTGAAATCAGCACTATGGGTTTTTTTAAGTGATTGGGCATGCATTCACACATCTCACCATAGCTTTGTATTATTTTAATTAAAATAGCTAGCACTGGTTTTCTGTACTTAACACCTCTATAAGCAACAGTGTTGATTTTTAGCAATAGAAGGAAGTTACTCAGAATGTGTTGCTCCCATCACAAGTACATATCTATAACATCATTCAATAGCGACACAGACTTGAAACAATTTAACCACAAAAGTTATTACTCCTTTTAAAAACTGGACTACCTTTCAAAGGATAAAAAGCCTGCTTTTTCAGATAAGAAGAAAGTAAACTGAGTATGGATTCTTGTTAAGTCAGACTCACCTCTTTATTATTGAGTTCCAGAACAGCCAGTCCAACCAAAGCCCCTACGCATTTTGAATTTAACTCCAGAGCCCTGCTGAATGCTAAGCGAGCTTTTTCCAACTTGTTCAGTTTCACGAAGCAGTGGCCCATACCCAGCCGAACCTCAGCTAGAGAACAAGATGACACCATTCAGAATCACAAAATTTCAACTTTATGACTTTGTTACATTCTGGACATCAACTAAAGTGAAAGCAGAATTTTTAATACTTCTTTAAAGCCTGTGAAGCAATCTAACAATTTGCTGTTTTTAAAGGCAGCCTCCCACACTTGGCAGGAAAACTAACTTTAACAGATTAGTAAGACTTCATTTCTTCATACACCCCAGAACATTGGTCTATATCTCCAAAAGACACCGATACTAAACAAATAAAATTGTTTTTATGGAAATGTATTAAAAAAGTGATAGAGAAAGGCATTAAAAAAATTGCCAGATGAAAGGGCTGGAAATTTCTTAGGCAGGGTAAGTTCACCTGAGACTAGTAGGCCCTCAGAAAACATAGATGAATAAACAAGTTAGCTAGACATTTCTCCTCAAATGATGAACTGATTCACTGCCAACAAAATGCTGCTTATCATCCTCTAACTTCCGTGATCACGTACAGATGAACTAATAGAGAGAATTCATATCATATTGCCCTTTCAGACTGCCTGTGAACTAAGAATACAGAGACATTTATATACAGCAATTTCAAATCTGTGTCTGTGTGAAAAAAGGGAGTGAATGAAAGAAGTTTATTTAAAAGTAAGGCTTGCATTTCTAAATCCACTTTGGCAGCAATGAGTCTTATGCTAAACCAGACTACAGAATACACATCAACTTTGTAATAAATTATTTTTCAGATAGGTTATGGCAATGTATACTACATCTCTCAAGAGACTTTAGAGTATTTATGATCCTAATGCAAATACCCTGAACTAATACCTCTAAATTACATGCACACTTACAGCTGGTACTGATAGCTTTAGCAGATTTTTGCATTAATTAAAATCATACAACACCAGGAAAACTCACATCATGCACTATGGGTAGAATCTTACTTTTCATGTCTTGTTTCATTATTCATGTTAACACATCATTTTCTTAACCCTTATTCCAAGAGCTCACAGAAATGTTCTGCAACAGTCTTGAACAGTTCCACCTCTCCCCATACGATTTTAACTTCTCTTACATGCAACTTCTCATTTTCTAATAGCTCTTTAAAAAGGTAATAATCAGAAAAAAAAATGAAAAGTATTTTCTTAAACACAATTTTCTTCAGTTAAGGAACACTTCAAGTCATCAAACAGCTGAACTCCTCTATAACGAGGGCTGGGTTTTTTTTGACAGATATAGATCACAAAAAGGCCCATAGGTATTTGAATTAGGAAGACTTGAATTAGTTTGCAAGCACAGCAAATACTTCCACTAGCAAATACTTTCTGTCTTACCTGGGCAACCCGGATTGGTACGCAATGCTTTCTTGTAGTAGGCAAGGGCTCCTCTATAATCTTTCTTGTTGAAAGAAATGCATGCTTTACCTGTCAGAACATACCAGTTATGAATAAATCAGAAACATAAACAAAGCAATTACAAATCAGCTCATAAGTATTATTTGCTAAACTTGTGCTGTGCCAATTTTCAAAAGTTACAGTTAAAAACTAACTGAAAATTCAGACAACTACAACTTTTATTATCTTTGATGATGTCAAGTGAAAAAAGTCAAACACGGGAACACATTAAATTTACATTTTCATGGTTTTCTGCAGAAACTTAATTCTTTCCTGGTCCAGAGGAAAGACACTTACTAAGACTAGATTAATTAGCGAACAAATTAAAATATTTGTTCGGTATTAGTTGTAATAGTTACAGCCCGCTGACCCCTCCACTATTGGTATCTTCACCTTTGACAAAGTATACATCTTCATTGGCATCACCAGGGACATATAAGTAGTTGGACTGGATGTATGCCCACAGGTCTCAGAAGATGCTAGCTAGCATTATACTTTTTCCTAGCTCTTCCACCTACATATACTTCCCAAGTTTAAAGTAATCTCTGTCACGTATTTCTGGTCAAAAGTGCACACTTCTTTATCACATTCTTTCTCTCTACTCACATATGCAACCTCTTCTTAAGCACATAATTCATTCCAAAACTCAACTGGAGAGACCAGGTTTTTACACAAATACCCATAAACTCATACCAAGAAGGGCAGGAATATTATTTGGAGACTGGTTGAGCACAAAGTGGAATTGTGCATCAGCTTGGTCCATCTTATCACCTTCAAGCAGACAAAAGCAGGCTCTTCCCAACAAGTGATTCTAGATAAGGAAAAAAAAAAAAAAAAACCACAAAAAACACAAAAACCCCAATAGATTTATCTTGGTAAAATATGAAGATTAGAATACACAAAGATTAACAGCTATGCTATAATGCTTTCTACGATTAATTTATTTATTTCTCTTACATCAGGAAGAAAAATAAAACAAAAAGGGTCTTTATCATCCACTTCTAAAGTTCACATATTATCAAGCAAGAGAGTAACAACCAATCCTTCCTTCCCAAGCCTCAAAAATTGACTGACATACTTCTATCAGATGTCCCAAGCTAGAGATAATTATTCCTGGTGGCACCGCACACATTTCAGATACTTACAAGTTTTGCTTACATGTACTACACTAACAGACGTTAAAGCCTGAGCAGTTTCCATCTTCCCTTTAGTGAATCAATACTTGTTTTCTTTACAATTTCTGAATAATTTACAAATATGGTTTTTTAAACAGATTTTGGTTTTACCTGATCATACATGATAATTTTGTCAGCCATAGTATACAACAAAGTAGCTTGCGTAATGAGCTCCTTCTTGTTATCTTTGTTCTTCTCCTTTCGAGCCTGCTGTACATAGTATGCTGCCAGAGTATCCAGACATGTCATCTGATCTTTTTCATGGTCTCTATAGTCCAAGTTACCATCTATGCGTGCAGCTTCCAACAGCTTCACAAAATCTTCTGTTTTTCCTTGTTTGTAGTATTCCAGCTATAAAATATACAGTTTTAACTACCCCAGCAAGTACATAACATATCAAGTTGATGCTTTAGGTGTCACACACATTCTTTTTCCAGGATGTAGGGATAAATCAGACATAAATGTAGGGATAATCAGACAAAGCCATTCCGATACCACCAAATATTTTTCTGTTATCATCCCAACTTAGTATTTTTACATTAAAACACAAGTCTTACAACTATTTATAAGTGAAGAATCAACTGTTTTTCCTCTGAACTTCTTTGACTTTTTGCACATTTCACCATGCTTTCCACAGTACAGATACTGCCCCCTCCTTTTATATGAAGTGCATAATCAAAGGCACAAACAAGGAAAACTATGGATTGAGGAGGAAAAAAAAGTGCCAAACCCAAAACAATTTAGAAAGCAGGCCTCAAGCAGCATGGTTTCATGAAAAAAGATTAAATTAAAATCTTAATATGCATATGTCGAATCAGAAATATCTGGCCTAGAATCAGTGACTGAACAACCCCATTAAGTTCCTGTTCAGAATGCAGTTATCCCTGGTCATAAAAGTAAGGAAGTGGAAATCATTATTTGATTATCTGAATGTAATATTCAAATACACAATTTGTATATCTACTAACCGCTAAGGCAATCCATATGTGCAGTTGAGTGTGTTCCTGTTTCAGTATACTTATAACTTCATCACCCTCAGGTAACTGATCGAAGTCAAGCTCAATAACCTAGAACCAAACAATAGAGATTTTCTTTTCACAAAGCATTAACAATGTTATCACTGAGCTCAAAGGAAGTTGGACATTTCAGAGCACAAAATGTAAATAATTGTTTGTGTTTAAACAAGGTTACAGACAAAGAAAGAAGTGATAATGTATTGTATTCTGTACAAGACAAAAGTGATGGTCTCTCACAAATATCAGAGGAAAGACAGCCCAATGTTTTGGATATTAGTTGGGGAAAATAAGCAGAGATGCTAACTCAACTTCTTTCACTATAGACTTCAGGCTTAGAATTTTTACAGTTCAGCTAATAACCAACTTGACTGCACACTGTAGAATTTATAAAACTTCTCCTACAGGTAATACAAAGATCTAGGATACAGTCAAAATCTTCCAAGTAACCAGGTGTCAGAGAATCAATACCTAAGACTTATCTCAGAGCCCTGAAATTTTGTAAAGTCATCTTTATGCCCAAGAAAATTAAGAGATTATTGAAGTAGCAAACATCATAAAGAACAGACTAAATTTCTGAATATTAACAACCATAGTCATCATGAGCAAAGACATCAACAACTTTTCAACACACAAGTATTATTTTGCAATTACTATTTTCCCATGTTGATCTACTCTTCTGATGTGGAAAATGAGTAAAAAGGAACAGATAGTCCCAAGGTGGGATGTTTGGGAACACAATTTAACTACCTGTTAGTTCACTTGCTACTCAGTCATGCTGCCTTTAATATCAGTCATCTACATTACAATTTAATTTTACAGCAAGGAAGAGGTGCAGTTAATGTACCCAGGCTTGTACCCTGATTACCAATGCAGGGACTCTTTCTCTGAAGACTGGATTCAAGCAATCCAGTTTATAAGGGCTTATAGTTTCGACTATGCAAAACTTGAGAGTACCAGCAAAAATATTTCTGCTACTATTGTTAATTTTAGTTTGAGTTTGCCTTGCACAGTACATTCTGTTTGATGGATAATGATGTTTTTGAATTTGGACAACCCTCATCTACAAACTAAAATAGCAATTAATGAGAAATAGATACTACCAACACAGCAAATAAATACAGAAGTAAAAAAGACCACTAAAAAAAAAAAAAAAAAAAAGTATTTTATAGCACTTTTTAGTGATTAATTCAGAACTTTGGGATTCAAGCAGTCCTAGCAAGAACGTGAACAGCAGCACCAAGATCAACTATTCATGCTGACACCTCAGACAGAAACTTCTGTCACAGTAAAAAAAGCCCTCCAACATGTAACCTACAGAGAACTAAGTACATTTGTGAGACTTCAAAACTCAATGGTAGTTGTATGGAAATTTGCTAGAGTATGGATTTATGTTCACAAAAAACATTTTTCAACCTACAAGCAGTATGTTTCAATGCCTTATTTAGCTACAGTATTAATTTAATATCTGCTGTAGAATGATTTAACTTCAAACTTTACAATACCCTGTAAGTTTCCACATACTTCTCTTAAATCTTTTTAACCTTGCCTTCTGACAGTCTACCGCAACTAAAGAAAAGTTAAATAAATTTCTAAACCCACACTGAAATACCCTCACAGAGTGGACCCCACTGCCCAACCTGTGTCTGTATGCTGATTTAGGAACGCGCATGCCGTTTACAAATCAGCGCAGTCAGAAAAGGCAGCGTCTAACGAACTAAGGAGGGAGTTTAGCTGGAGCAAGCCACCGTCCACAAGCACGAACTAAAGATCAGATCCTGTTCCCAGCAGGGTCTCCGCCCCTGAGGCTTGTATGTGCTCGAAGCACACACAGTGGGAGAAGAGGCTGCCCCTTCTTCACAGACGTGTGGTCCGGAAGGACCCCGCACAGACTGCCTGACTGCTCCCAGCGGCTCTCCTTCACCAGCAACCCACCAGGCAAGGGCAGGGAGGTTACGGCTAGCAGAGGGCTAACACCGTCCACCGAGGGGCACCGGCGAAGGCAGCCCTGGGTTTCTTTCCGCAAAGCGATACACCTGCGACCCCAGCAACTCACTCCGCGCAGGGAAGGGAGCGACACTGCCCCTGGAGCCCGGGACAAAATTACCAGAGGAAGCGACAAACGCCCGCGCCCCGGCACGCATCGAACAGCGCACTCCTTCCTTCCCCCACCCCGGGACCAGGCCGCGCCGCCGCCTCCCAGCCCCCGACTCGCCTCATCGGTGTCCCGCAGAGGGATCTCGATAGACCCCCGCGACATGATGGCGATGCCGCCGCCGTCCTCCGAGCCGCGAGCACGCAACGGCCGCCCCGCGCGCACTTCCCCTCACTAACACCGACTGACCCGGACGTGCTCGGGCCAAGGGCGGGGAGGCGGCCTGGCTCCGCCCCCGAGGCGCAACGAGCCAATCCTAGCGACGCACGAGCTTGGAGGGCCGCCCCGCCCCCGTGCGCGAGGAGGCGGGAGGGCTTCGAGGCCGGGCGCGCGCGGCCCTGTTGCTGCGGCAACGGCGGCCTCGCGGGCGCCCCTCAGCGAGCGGCGAGGCACCGGCGGGCCGGGAGCTGGGCGGGCGGCGGGACCCGCCGGCCCCGGACCCGCCGGCCCCGTCCCCGCCCCAGGCTGGAGCGCTACGCGTCGCGCTGTGTGACCTCCCGTGCGGCTGCTCGCGGCGGTCTTCCGTGTGGTGGCCTTTTAAAACGTGAGCGGTCTCCTCAGGACAGAGTGAGGGCTCACCGGGGACTTGCAGGCAGGTATTAGTCCCGCTAATTTGTACATATATATGTCACGTCTTACCCATAGAAATATATATAGCATACCAAGAGATAACTCTGCGTATTTATACGTGCACACACTGCTAAATTGAATAGATTTGCACCTGCTTGCTCTCTGGTCTTGAGACCACGACTCCCTCAGGCTGTGCCTCTTCTCACGTCATTTTAAAATCGTTCAAGATTTCCAACCAAATGCGTTAAAATGTGTGGCTTTTCCCTATCTTTGTGGAAAAACAAATAGTTTGTAAATCCAAATACATACTGTCTGACTAGCTTAGGTGGTGTAATATTGTTAATACGTATTTACAAGTTTTTAGCCACAGCTTGGCCAACTATTTTCAAATTATCCAAGTGTTTTTAATTACATATATGGAATCTGATAAAATTCTGAATCCTGAACCTAGGCCCTGATCCTGGAACTTGATTTGTGTGAGGCATTCAGCCACATGGAGGTGCACGAGTAAAGAAGAAATTACAAAATTGGGTTCCTAAACTGTTTTTTTCCAATTACGATGGTAGGCGCACTGACGTATTTGGATAAAACTCAGCATGCATAGTAACATATGACCAATCTTAGTTACTTTTGTAGCTATACCAAGGTAAAAAAAAAAACGTAGTATGACTAAAAGATCCTCTGGCACATTTCTAGTAAGAAGATTTAAAAAAAAAACCCCTCTGACATATTTCTTACACAGCCTATTAAACCCTAAAACAAACTTGATTTTGTCCTATAGCTAATCATCCACAGAATACAGAATTTTGACTGAACTGATAGTCACAACTATAAAGCATTAAATTACTAAATTTGATTTTAAAAATTAATTGTGAATTACTATGATAGTATATATTACAGTACTAATGGCTAGCTTACTTGCAGTGTCACCTGTTCTCTGAAGCCAAAGAAAGTAGTATTTTTAATTACTTAACATTTTTAATCTCAGCTTTTGATTTTTATTTATGCACTAATTATTCTGAACTGAGTTACCTGGTCCAATGAAGTGTAACTAGTATTTCTCCTACTCATATAGGTCTTTGAGTAGGTATGTGCCATAAATACCTTTTGTAGAGAAACTTTTGCATGTGGCAGGAAAGTGGAGCGACATTGAAATTAATAGGAGTGAAAGTGTGCATTTTCTTCATTAAAAACATGCCAAAACCAATGTTATGCAGAGCAAGATGCTAATTAATAGAGTTCCTAAGCCTACTTTTCTGATTTGTAGGCTGATTTTTCACAAATAAACTACTTTTTAGATATTTTAATTAATGTTGAATCCATTTGGACTGAAAAGGCAGTCTGTTCCTGAGGTGTTTGTTCACCAGTTAGTGTCTGTAGTAAACTAGCTTTCCTCATGGAAAAAAACCCTAGTTTAAATGAAAGATTTTATAGGGTCAGGCCTTAAGAATATTAAACCAAAGTTAAAGAGGGAAAACATTCTTGCTTCCTGGTATAAATCTAGTAGAAACATTTTAATTTGTTTAAAATTTTATTACTACACTATGCAAAATATTGACTTTTATATTGTTTGAAGCAGGAAGACTCTTTTTTTTTCCATATACACTGATAACAATAAATCACTGTTAGGTATGTAGAACCTCTTTAATGTATAAAATATTGTTCTAGTGAAAAGAGTTTGGGAGGGGTTACCTTCTGAATGCTTAGAGCATTTCAAGAAGAGAGACTTGTTTTATCTTGCTGTCTTTTGTTTTTATTTCATTGAAATTTATTATTATATAAATTTACATTACTACTTTTAAACTTGGGTTGTTATCAATGTCAGAAATACTGATATAAATAGAAAGCAATCTATAGCAAATTGAACTTCCAGTTGTGATATGTTATATACAGTGAAAAATAATATTTAAAAACTTTATTACCACATATAATTATAAGCCTGTTTCAGGAATGAAAATTGAGCTTAACTAAGCTACTTTAATAACATAATAAAAACGGCCTCTACCTACCTGACCACTACTCTTTGCAAGCAAATTACCATTTATGTTTGAGGTGTGTATGCTTAAATAAATAAGCCTCCATTTAGGACAGTTGCGTGCTCAGAGCAGGGTATTTTAGCAGCAAAGTTTCATTACTTTTTATTGTTAGAATAAAAAACTTTTTTTTCTTCAGTTTTTTTTTGTTGTTTTTTTTTTAAAGATAAGTATGGTTTTAGAAATCTTCAGAGTGCAAATTAATTCCATTCTAACAGTGGGAACCATCACTCCAGTAGTCACTTATAGAATCATTTAGGTTGGAAAAGACCTTCAAGGTCATAGAGTCCAACCATCAACCACGCCCACTAAACCACGTTCTGAAGTGCCTTGTCTATGTGCTTTTTGAATACCTACAGGGATGGTGACTCAACTGCTTCCATGGGCAGCCTGTTCCAATGCCTGACAACCCTTTCAGTAAAGAAATTTTTCCTAATATCCAACCTAAACCTCCCCTGCCACAACTTGAGGCCATTTCTTTTCATCCTATCTCCAGCCACCTGACAGAAGAGACCAGCACCCACTTGTTGACCTTCCTATTCTGAGCTGTGAAAAAAAGAAAGAGATCCTACATTGGTGGCTTGAAGAGCTCAGTGTTGTGTGTTAGGGAGCAACGAGGGCTGCTGCTTGCTCAGGGAGGGAGCCCAGGAGGTAAGCACATACAGCCAGCAGGTCAGGGGCTTTGTCAGAGTACCGGAGCAGGGCAGATATTAGGCAAGTCCACAGCAATAAGGCAGGTCTGAGGTCAAGCTAAAAGTGACAGTCAGTGAGGCAGGGTTTAATACAGCCTAGTGCTTCCCAGGCAGGTCCTTACTGACAAGGCAAATCCAAGGTCAAGGTAGAAATCTGTCCTTAGACAAAGATCCAGATCAGGAGTGTAGCTTTAGCTAGGCAGGGATCTACCTGTGATTGAGCTAGGAACCAATGCTTTCACAGTATAACTCAGGCCAGGGCTGGGAGTCCTGGGCTGAGCTTAAATGGGGCTCCTGGTCTGTAGGCAGGGGTGTGGCAGGATGCACCACCTGGGGCTGGTCAGGGCCATTAAAGCTTATTAATGCACTTAAGGCCCTGATATGGTATGTGTATCTTGAAGAGACAGTAAGCAGGTTTAGTAAGATGATGTATGTGTTGGTTTAGGCACTGCTAAAAATGGAGTTAATAGGTATATGCTATTGTCATATTAGATAGTTTAATATTGTGCTAGTTTCAGAGGCCATTAAATTAGTTGTGTATCTCAAACTTGCTATAGTAAGGAGTTAGGAATTTCTATTCTGTTGGTAAGGAAACACTGAGGCAGGCTCTATTAAATGTACTTTGAGCAATGTTATAGGTATTCTTTTCCTACAAAGCTAGCTCTTTTTCTTTTAATGAAACAATGTGAAATGTAACAAGATAGAGCTGTAAGAATGGATGGTCTTTACAGCTTTATTTTAATGTTTTACTTGAAAGTGTAGTATTTCTCCAGACTGAGCAATGTTTTGTACAGCTACTAAAAACTGTGTTATATTATGCTGCCAGTATTAGTAACTTTTTTGTTGTTGTTCACACTTCTTCACATGGTTGTATTTGCCTTATTTATCTGATAAATATAATTATGTTCTATTCAGTTAGTCACTTAAATCTAAAGAATTGTTTTGCAAGCAAAAGCTTTAAGGGATGTTTGTGATAGCTTGTGTTTTGCAAGCAAGTTGTGTATTTGAAAATGAAGAGAGAATGGTTTTGTGTTTAAGGTACAAAACCATGAGACACACTTAACTCTTAACTGTACTACTGACTTCTTTCTAATCTGTGTTTGTCAATTAACTGGTTTGCTAGCCTTTATTAGCACTCTCATTTCTATTAACCATAGGCTTATTTGAATTCCTAGCATCAGAAACACTAACAGCAAAGTAACTTCAATTTTAATTTCTAACATTAGCACCTAACATTAAGAACTTCTCTTGTGTCCTGCAGACCTGAAAGGTGCAAGTAACTTCACGAAAAATGGTGTATCACTAGACTTGGTCTAAATAGTATATTCTGTGAGACTTAAAACTGTTACTCTTCAGATCCTCTCACCTAGCATTAGCATGCCAAGCATTTCAGCTTTTTACAGCTCTATTTGTATTTACTATACTGTTCATTGTAGTTTGCCTGGGTTGCATAAAATGTAATGTCTCAGAAATATTGTGGAGCTGAGACTATAGCTGCACTTCTTTTCAGTATCCTTCTTCAAGTGGGATGTAGGGAAGGATTTCTGTTTATTTTTTTGTGGATGCAGAACCAGGTCTGACCCCAGTATGGTTCATGGTTGGTTTTCAAAGGATGATTTTTTTTCTTTTGGGGGTAGTTTTTGCACTGATAGCCTTCTACCTTTTGTGAATTACATCTAGCTTTGATTAGTAGGTATAGAAGTGTGGTTTAAAAAAAAAAATTAGTCACAGAAACAGTACAGTCTTGATTTTGCTTTGTTTTATAGTTTCTCTTAGAAAACTCTAAAGAGGCAGCTGCACGATACAGGAGATTTTCATTCTGTCCTTTGTGGGGCTAATGGAAAATGAATAGTGCCATAAAAAGCTGGCAGTACAAGTGCAATTCTATACAGTTAATTTTTTAATGCTTAAAAACTCACAAAATTTCGAAATATAAAACTGTCAATGAAATGCTTTGTAAGTACAGTATCATTATTGCCACCTTCAGGCAACAAAAAGAAGGATTCATTTTCAGAGTCACTATCCAGCATTCTGTTTACAGAGGGTTTCGGCTTATACTGTGGAGTTAAGTTTAGTATTTTTTTCTAGTCACAGTCTTGCATTTTCCTGTTAGAGTAATCTTTTTTTCTTTGGCCTTAGTATGTTCCGACACGTAAAAAATATGCTTACTTGTTCCAGGAAGCTCTGATTGATAAACACTTAATTGTTCAATGATAAATTTTATTTGAATGATAAACACCTGATATACAAAGAGCTATTTAGCAAAGGCGGATTTTTTTTTTTTTTCCATCTTCTCTTCCTGATAAAGGCTTTTTTAGGCATTATGCAACAGTATTACAGATTTTAAATGCATGTCAGCAATTAACAGGACAAGTGAGGATTATACAAAAGACTATAGAGATATCAAATGAAATTGCAGTGCTGAAATGTAAAGAATGAAAGTATCACTGATTTCTACTATAGATTGTTTGCTAGGAAGAATTAGTGTCTAAGATTTTAATCAGTTTTACACCTAGAGAAAGAGAGATATGAATTTTTTCTTAACTTTGATGAACTTCAGGAATTTTGCCATTCTGTATTCTCTCTCTTTAAAATACTTGGCTTTACAAAAGCTTGCACTTGAACAGAACAAAAGTTCTAAAAAGAAAAGAAAAAAGTTTGAGATGGAGACTACACTGATTATTCTCTGCCAAAGCTTTTTTCCAGGAGCACTCCTGAGTTCTGATACCATGTTCTTTGAAATGAAATTGCTCAACATATAGATCAAAATTATCTAATGTTTTAACAGAGATATCAGTAGCTAACCCAAGAACATCGAGATCTAGCATCTCCATCATTCTCTAGTCTTTTTGATAAAATTATTTTTCATAAAATGCTTTTTTGACAGGTACTTTGATGTAAAATAATGAAATTTAATAATGACAGTTATTTCCATAAAATGCTTAAAATAAAATATGCTCTCCATATTCAATGGAATGTTATTTGTGTACTGAAAATCAAAGGTAAGAAAAGACTACAGAATAGGTACAGAAATCAATGTCTTCTGTTACTATAATTGCACTTTTGAAAATGTTATGAAAGTAGTGGAGGGTCTACACCTTATTTAAAATATCCCCTCCTTGCTTTGTATCACTGCTAAAACAATTATTTTCATCCTGAAATCTGTGCATGCTCTCTAAAACCCAAGCTTTTAACAGAAAGTTTAAGGAAAGGAAAACACATTATACAAGCAAGTACTTCAGTGTAGAAGTCAGTTCCAAAAATAACAATGAACACTTGTGCTGAAATTCTCAGGAAGAATGAAGCCTGAGAATCAGCCTGAAGATGAAGAAAGCTTTTGGGAATATGTGCACAGATCTTTCTCTGTTTCTTAGGGGTGGCTGGTTGCTTTCAATGTCCTTTTCGTTAATGTGATTTATAATATAAACTATATACTGACTTCTATACATAGAAATTAAATAGAAAAAGCAATTAATTTTTATGTCTCTAACATCCATAGTCTCTTCTCTGATGATTTACTTTTCTTCTGTGTCTCCCTTCTTTTCTTCTTCCACAGAACCCTTTCCACTTTTGTTTAAACACTTAAAGTGACAATGTTTAAACAGATCGGTGCCCTTACTTTTTGCGGGCAGAGCTCTATCCTGCCAAATGAGATCTGAAAGATCTGTTCAATAGCCTGTGAATGCAAATACCCACTAGTCTAGTTAAAAAAAAATATTTAAAAGTTGATATAAATCTCTTTTACAGCACACAGAATTCTTCTGAAGACTTAAAGCCCATTTCTAATGTGCTTGAAAACATGGAGAGCAAAATCCCAAGTCTGCATGAGGACAAAGTTGAATGTTATGGATGTTGCAGAAACTGGGTATGATTTATATTTTAATTCATAAATGCTTTGGAGTTCCTGCCTGTGTAGATGTTCTGAATATGTGAAGTTTAAGATGTAAACAGGAGACCCAAGCTTGGAAGTTTGGGTCCTGTGTTGAGTTTTGAAACCTGTCTTTTTAATATTTCTTCTGAGTAAACATTTAAAGCTATTAAAAGCTTATTCTATAACCTTTTAAGATCAATTTTTAAAATGAGAAATGTCAAAATAAAGCAATATTTGTATTTTGAAATAAAGTATATGTACACACATAGAGATATATTTTCCTCCTCCTTACACCCATGTATATTATTTAATGTATAATATATTTTATAATATACTACATAATATGCTATATAATACATTATGTATACATTTAAAATGATAAACTATAAGTAACCTAGCTCTTCTGTCTATTTACATACCCATAAACTCAGATTTCATGGATGTTTCCTTTGACCTTAATAGAAACATTGCTAGAATACATAGTTACAGGTTGAACAGTATTTACTCCTAACCACAGCATTAATTGTAAGAGATGTTGGGACTTTGTTAAGGTTTACTTTATGTTCTCACCAGTGTATTTTCATGTCTACCTCTTCCCCCTCCATCTCTAATGTTTCATTAACATATCTTTCTTACTGTTTAAATAGAAGTCATTAATTTTTGTTGGACACACTAATAACCTTCGGGCAGGGGTGATCTTTGTATGGGCAAAAAAAATAGTAAATTTAATTTATTTTTTTTTATCCTCAAGATGGAAACTATTATTCTACTGGATCTAATTACTAGTTGTGAAGTAGGTATATTTTCTGTAATTCACTTCATCCGAAGAGGAAAAAAAAAAAAACTTTTAAAACTTGACCTTTATGCCAATGATTCTATGTAATTTCTTAACACACGTCTTACTATTAATAATGGAAAACACTTTATTTTTTATTGTCTTACATTGTGGATGAAAAACATAAACCAGATTACTTTAAAAGCCCAGCGTAATAGCACAATGTGTATCTAGCTATTAATTTAAGAAATGTCTGTTCTGTGTTTCTGTCTAGCACTTGATGTGTTTATTTCCACATTTTTCTTAGAAGGCCAGGGACATTTTGTTCAGTTATTTGAGAAGTAATGTGGATGGATGCCATACTTGAAGACTGTATTCATACCTCCTATCAACATGTAGCTTAAGTTTATGATTAATTTGATCCATGCAAGTAGAGCCATTGATTCTTAACTTGACTAGGCGTATGCCTGGCTATCTTCTTGAATTAAGGCCTCAGATTGGAAGACAACCAGTAACTGTTATCAGCCAGAAGCAAACGTTATTTTCGGAAGCAAACGTTATTTTCAGAAGCAAGGAGGTATTCTAGGCACTGGTTCACTAGATAATTTGGAACCTATTTCCATGTATTACACCGAGTATACTTTCTTGCTCAACTTCTAAAGCCATGTGGCAAGTAGATAATGCTGGTGTGTGAGCAGCAATGAATATCCATTCAAAAGTAATTTAACTAAACAACTACCTGTTAACTGTAACTTCCCAGAAGCAGGTAACAGCCTTTAGGAAGAGAAATAATGTACACTTGTAAGTTTTTCAGGCATTCCTTCCCCCTTCTCAAGGCATCTTTTAAAATCAGTATCCCCTGATATGTCAGGGTGGTTCTGCTGGGAGATACTGGATTAATATTTCCAACCCATGTTGTTAATGGAGTCTAAGGTACAGCTCACAGCAGTAGCAAGCTACCAGGCTAGAAATGTTGTATTGCAAGCTGCCTGGAAATTCTTGGGTTTGCATATTAATAGAACAATATCTATCATCCTCAATGTGAGTAAGAATGAATAGTGTGAGGAATGAAATTGGCCTCTCTGAGTAAGCTGCATATGGATGTCTGCCTGGAGTTCAGAGCTGATTTAATTTGCCAAACAGCAGTAGTGGTACTGTTAGTGTCTTGTAGTCCTCTGCTGCTGGAATTGCCATCCATGATGCAGTATGTTTATAAATAAAACTGTTTCTATCTGCAAGCTCAGCCTGGGATGTAAAGTCGTGTTCTTTCTGGCTTGCACATCACCACTAACAGAGCTGCTGCTGGAACTTAGTCAAGAATTCTGTGGATTCAGAAGCCAGTAAAGAAACTCCCAGAACTATGTTGCCTCTGCAAGTATGAGTAAAAGTTTATTTATATCAGTCAAGTGACTATGCATGTATACAGATCAGATTATTTAAATGAAGGAAGATGCAACTTTCACAAGTTACTTCTGGTTATTATCTCACTGGTTAAAAAGGGGCTCCTATTTGCACCTCAGCAGATTATTTTGCAATTTCAAGGTGTATGTATGGTTATTAATAATGTGCTGGAAACACAAAACTTGGACGAGAAACACTTTTAACTAGTTAATAACTAAATATTGTTCAGGCGTAAATCCTTTGTATTAATCAAATGTAACACAACTCAAGCAACAAACTAGGCAACTCATGTAGGCAAAATTGGTAGACTTAGTACATTTGACAGCTATGTGACTCAAGTCTGGAAGAACAGATATGTATGTCTCAGATTCTCACTTTTTTAGTCAGATGTACTTCTAATATTGAGTCCTTTTTTAACAGTGCCAAAGGTGGTTCTATTTTCTGATGTAATCTCAAAAATATATGCTTCTTAATTTAGCTGTGCCATTTTGTGCAGAAGCTGTACACAAGGAATACAATACTGATGATAATCTGTCTGAAACTGTAGTGATGGAAACCCTTCAATCTTTGTGGTGATTGGTTTCATTGCTTAACTTTGCTGTTAATGTTTTTCAGAAAGTTTAGCCTGAATTTCCCTTGCTGATATTTAATGTTGTTACGTCCTATTCAGCAGTACAAAGAAAAAGATGTCTTTTTACCTTTCTTAAGGGTAATTGGTATTTTACCATGGGCATGTAAATAGAGCAGTCTGTTTGGTTCTTTGTAAACATCATAGGAGATGTGAAAACCATCAATCCTTTGAATTCATATACATGTGATTGGTAATGTCACTTCTGCAAATATTTCTGCTAATACCTTAACTCTAATATAAAAAATACCTGTATTACTTCCCCTCAGAAAAGTTCAATCATGGTGACTTTTAATAGGCTATTATTCCTCATAAACTAGGGAATGCAGTAAATTTAGTAGGATCTCTTACTGGTCATTGAAACTGTAGGAATAGAAAAGAAAAAATTTAGCACAAATTTAGCAATGATATGTCTAAAATAAGACAAAACACTTCTGCAGAACACTTCAAAGATTGGACATTAGGGTAAGTATTGGAGAAAAGAATAATTTTCCTTAGGAACTAAATTTAAGTAGACTGAACATTTTGAAGGGAAAATTTTGACTTCCTGTTGCAAAGCTTTATAGCAGATTTATTAAAATTTAATTCTTATACGACTGAGAAACTTCTAAAATAGCCAGTCATGATTCTGACAAGTGTTTGGAGAAGCTGACTTTCTGTTGTGTGTTGTATTGTTTTGTTTTTTACATATGTCCATTCTACCTGTGTCTTAAAAGCATTTTTGATGTTGCCCTCCTAAGTAGAACCTGTCAAGAGTTAATGACAATAAATTATACCTAAATCCTTTCTGTACTAGTGATTATAAGTTTACTAAGGTCTCTTTTCTATCATTTGCATGGTTTTGTATATGTAAAACTATAGCTCAGGCAGCTGGAGATGAATGGCTGCTAATTCTTCTGATCACTCTGATCTTCCAGGTTTGGGAGGTTTCTCCATCATATCTTTTTTAATCTTCTCCTTCAAGTTACCTGCATGGACTTGCTATTGTTGTAGCAAGGAAGGCTGATAGTTCTTTTTGGAGCTTTTTACATGCTCTGGATAGGGTTGTTTTGTGGCTCTGAAGGCTGCTGTCAAATAACCTAAACTTTTAGGGTGTGAGGGAGAAGAGACCTACTTTGACCTTAAATATATATATGCTGTCCAAACTGACCTGGTAAAGGTATTGACCACTTAACGTTCTCTGCCATAAACCTAGAGATTCGGCCTGCTGTACAGATTTGAATATCAGAGAACAAGAACATTCTTCAATTGTTTCCTTCCTTCATTTGCGGAAGTGTTAAAACAGTCATGTAACATAGCCTTGCCGTTTTTCCGTGCAAGTAATCAAGCAGTATAAACATCAGCAGAGGGCAGTATTGAGGTATAAATACAATAATAATAAACAAATTTAAAAAAAGTATTGCCATGTGTGTTCAGTTTTCCTTCACAGAATCAGAATAATTTAAGATTAAAGGGTTCTCTGAAGGTCATTGGCTCAATCCCTGTCTCAGAGTCAAATTCAAAGTTAGGTACAATCAATATGGTCATGGTAATGTGTCTACATTGTTGGGTGTTCTATAACAACCTGCAATCAGATTAGTTTTGTCTCCAAACCACTTTTACATCCAGTTGTGAGACTGGATGCAAAGCATGCCCAGTGCTGAAGGGTAGTTATTTTGTGTGAATAATACTAGAAAAAAAATGTTTAGCCATTTTTGTTTACAAGGTCAGGAAACAGTATTTTGTAATAATTGCTCTTATGTGTTCTCATCAACTTTAATAATAATAGGCAAACATCGGGGGGGGGGGGGGGGGGGGGGGGGGGGGGGGAATTAGTCCTACAAGTATCTTGTCTGTTACTTCTGCGAGGCAAGATTGACCAGCATGGTTGTATCTGTGTAGCTTCTCTTGAAACAATGTCTTATTGTTGGGTTTTTTTTGCCTTTAAGTATAGTTTCTATAGTATTTGCTACTCAATAGTATGAAATTTTTTTTTTCCTACACCTTTATTGGAGACCTGAGATAGATAGTGACAGGAAGAATTTGCAAAAGTTAATATTGTTCTCATCTTTAAAACTTTTTTTTCCCAAGACTTACTGTATTGAATTTGTGGACAGATGTATACAAATCAGAGGCGTCTCCAAATCAGTAAGTTTTATTAACGAATTTTTTTCTTTTTTTAATAGAAACACAGTCCTAGCCTGTTAGCATTACTTGAATTAATTCCAGTTCCTTTTTGCAATCTGCTTGCTTACATTAGCTAAAATTTTGTTGGCTAAAATGGTAAACTGTTGAATTTTGTAGGATACAGCATTTCCCTTTAGTTTATCCAATTCTGCAATGCTTTTCAAGAATGTATTTGAGACAAAATTGCAGACTTCCGAGCTGTGGAACAAATGTCTATTATAAAATACTAAACGCAATGCTACATTAGGGAGTTTACTGACACTCATGTCATGTAAAAGCGCTTCTGACATTTACTTAAACCATTTAGATGTACTAATTGTTTGTATAATTGACTTTAAGACAAATGTTTTACTACTGTCTTCAGTCAGAAGCAGTGTTGTTACGTTTCAGTGTATAGTTGTCCATCTTTTTTTGACAAACTATTAGTTATAAAGTTTATTCAGACAAAATATTTGTGATTCTGCATATTAAATAGAACTGCTAAAAAGGAGAACATGGTTTTTAAACTCTCCTTTTGCTCCTAGAAAAGTGGATACCAAGAGTATTGCTAAGTCACTCTTACAAGTAACACAAATGTTTGCCTACTCCTATTGATGGCAAACTGGAACAACTCATAAAGAGATTGAAGGCATCTTAAAAGCACTTTTCCCTCTCTATTAAATCAGCTAGGTTTGAAAGCTGTTTAGCTAAAATTCTAGCTCTTCTTAGATGGCTAGCTACTCCATTAACATAAATAGTGGGGGTTTAGTTAAATCAGCAGTTTAGATTCCTGGCAACTATCCAAGCAAATTAGTTTAAACTAGCTCAGGCAAATGGCTGCAGGAGCCACATGCATTTTTGAGTGTTGCTGTGTATATATCCTTGCAAGAGAAAATACCAGTTAATGTGGAATTTGGTGAAGGCTAGAAAGTGCTGTGGGGACTTTAGGTGGATGCAGACTAGGCCTGAACTGTTCTGTTATCAGTACCCAGCAGAGCTTGAGTATGGTATGTATTTTGGTTGTGTTCAGAACTTTGGCAGGGATTATATGATGTTTTATAAGCATAGTTACACTGCTTTAAGGCCTGCACACCTTGGGTGGGCCCAGTTTGCATATCAGCACTGTGCTTCTCAGTATCTCTGGTTCCTGAAGCAGCATGAGACTGCTCTTTCTGCCACTGTTAAAATATGTCATTAGTGAAAAGTTGGAGGCAGGTCCAAATGAGTAGACAATATATTTTGGTCACTGATAAGAAGCTTTTGTCTTTGATGGATGGGAATGTTTGTCATGTAGGAATAATATAAAGTCAGCAAATGTACTTCCAATCAGTATGTTATTTAAAAAAACCAACAGTATTTTTAAAAATTCTGAAATATTCTTAGTTTCAAAACGCTGAAGATCTCTCTATTTTTTGTTTAGATAACATCAGCAGAGAACTTTTTTCCTATTTGATTTCAGTAATAAAGATTTTATAGTAAATGTGCAGATGAGTAATACTAGCTGTAGAACAGAGGTAGGCATAAACATCTGTGAAGGTAATATGATAGTTGAGTGTGATGGAAGATGTTGGCATGGAGGTGAGAAAGTACTTCTGTAGTGATTTTTAAATTGTGTACAGTGGCTTGTGGCCATGCAAGGCACAGAGGAGGAAAAATTGGTTTAGGACAACTGCTAATGACAATACTGTCTTTTCTGAATACTGACTGAGACTATATAATGGCCGGGCTTTAAGCAATGTAAAATTCACAACTTGGCAGTCCCAGCAGTGCTAATGTGGGAAGGACCCCTATTGTAAACTTGTACCTCTCCTGCAGAAAATGTAGCTTAGAAGGGATATTGGGGACAGTGATGAGGCACTGACCAAACCATAACAACATGGAAGTTATGAATGGCCTTTGTTTAAATTATCGCTCTTAACTCCCAAGGTACAGTGGTGAACACCATTGTAAACAATAGCACATTTAGCACTTGTGCTGACAATCCTTCTTGCAGTGAGTGTTTGGAGTGTTCTTGGTGAAAAGGAATGTAAGGTCATGCATTGTATCATCCAGCAACCGGAAAGAGTTGAGATATGTGAAATTATGTGGGAAAGCAGCTGAATTTTACCTGGTAGACTGTAAAAGGAGCCTATCCCTAGTGCTTTCAGAGACAGGTACTGAACCTACAAAAACCCAAGTAATTATTTTAGTCATGACTTTGTGCGATCAAAGTTATTCTGGTTGATTAGACTCAAGCACGTAGCACTCCAGATCCTTCATGTAACATCCCGTGTTTTGCTGTTCCTCTTCCTCCCCCCCGCCCCAAACCCTAGCACATTGCCCTCAAATGGCTGCCAAGCAGTTTTGTACTTGAATAATGTGACTCGATTGTGTATACTCTTTGAGGGGGGGGGGGGGATTGCACACCATTGTCTAGTTTTACATGACAAGCTTTACTTCATAGCAAATTATAGAGAGAGTTTTGTGGTCTTTTCTGTGATCCTAATATTATAAAGATTAGTTGTGACTCTTTTGGTGACTTTTCCATGAGGATGACCAATTGGTCTCTTGCTTAGTTTATATTTTGTTACTATTCTAATAGGTTGAGTGAAGAGAAGGGGATATTGTTTGTTTTTACTTTCCTCTGTAGGGCTTTGGTTTGTGACACTTCTCTGTGAAATTATCCGTATGTTTCCTTAGTAGTTTTCAAGGAAGAGTTAAGTTCATTATTATACAGAAAAGGATGACATCCAAGGTGCTGCTCTTGTTTTGGCAACTTGAATTTTGTTCCAAAAATTTTGTTTAAAATAAAATCAGTGGGGTTTACTGTCAAGGATGTTTAAATGGTTCTTGTATTGTGGAACAAGTTAGAGTGAATATAAAATCCTTCCTTTCCCCAAATTTATTCTGTACCTTAAAAAAAAAAAAAAAAGGCATGGGGGAGGGGAATTTCTTATAAACACTTCTAGGGGCACTTATAAACATATGTTTCTTGAATTCCTGGAATTGGAAGCAATTGTATGTAGTGTATCTTCCCAAATCCATGTAGCTAATTATCTACAATAAACTTTCCAAAAGCAAACAGATTAGATCAGTATATCTAATAAGAGAAGTTTCATATGAGTGCTCTACCTCTGATCTGGAAACAAAATTGGTAGGAATTTTCCATTTATTTTGAGAAGACTGACACTGGTAACAGTGGATTATCTATGGGTTCTTTTACTAGTGAAATGTAGACAGAGCAACTGTATAGAGGAAGGAAGCAAGCCTCTTGCCTTTCATTCATTCAACCTTTTTTTAAGAAATGGTAAGTAATAGCTATATTTCCAAAAGTGAGAAGGTGTGTCTGTACTTGGTTCTGTACAATGCCTGTCCTAAAGGGCTTCTGAGCTTGGTTAAGGTTTGTAAATTCTATTATATTCTTTTAGTCAAGTTCTTAACCATTAACTCAGCTCACAGATACTTAATGGCATTTTTTTGCAACACTGCAAGTAGGAATGGAGGTTTAGTACTGAGCAGATGGGTACAGTACTGAGGAATAATTGGCGAGTTGATGTTATTTAAGTGAAGTGATCTGTTTTTAAAGTTGTATTATTTTTCTTGTTCCTGAGATTCTTTAAAAAGGAAAAAAAAAAACAACTTGAAATTCTGTAGTAGTTCAATGTCTGGGTAGTTTATGTGTAACTAGAGCAGTGGGCAATGGCTACCTTATCTTGTGTGGCAGTAAGCTTGACTTACTGACTATTGATAGCCAAATCAGTTGTTATGGTTTTTTCTAGCATTTTCTCATGTCTGTGGTTGAACACTCGGAAAGAACACCAATTCAGGGACCCTCCAGTGAGTATGCTGTATCTCAACTTGGCAGTTTAAAACCATAAACCTTCTAATGCCAATGCTAACCCTGCTTACTTGTGAAGAAGATAGGACCATACTCAGGTAGTACTTAAGCCTGACTTAAGCCTGCTAACTCATTTAGTATATATTTTCTGCTAATGCACTTACTATGTTCTATACAGTATGTGTTCTGTGTGACATCAGAACAACCAAAACATTATGTGTAATGAAAAGGATCAATGTTTTGGAGGCAAAATTAAGAATACAAGATCATAGAATCATAGAATCATTTAGGTTGGAAAAGACCTTCAAGATCATCGAGTCCAACTATCAACCATGCCCACTAAACCATGTCCTGAAGTACCCTGTCTACTCGCTTTTTGAATACCTCCAGGGATGGTGACTCAACCACTTCCCTGGGCAGCCTATTCCAGTGTCTGACAAAGATGCTTTACAGTCTGAGTGAGAAAAGGGCTTACAGGGGAGTTAAGCACTGTGAACTGTAGGGCAACTTACTGCAGCTCCTAAAAACTAAATGCATATGTGAACTAAGCTGGGTGCCCCATGAGCAGCAGTATCAATATTGTCTTGCTATGACTGCAAAAATAATAAGGTTTTTATTAGTATATACACAAACTTATTGTCAACTTTGTAGAGTTAATGCATACAATAGTATATGCAGTGCTGCGAGCAAACTGTGTATTTGAAAAATACAAACCTACTACTGAGCAGATGAAGGGGTTGAAAAAGCACCTGGAAGTGGATAAAATTCTATGCTGAATGTTTCAGTGTCGCACCTTCTTGTTCTGCTTATGAAATGCTAACCAGTTTGTTAAATCTGTTTTCTTCTGTTTTCTAAATGCAAAACTTCTTGCATGAAGGTGGCTTTAAGACAATGCCAATGCTGGAGGGTAGGAAGTGACAGGCAACTGCTTCTGTAGGCAAGAAGCTGGAGCCAGCAGGGTGGAATATAGAGAGTAGTGGTATCTGTCGTATTGTTTGTCTGGACCATGTTTACTCCCTCATTAGGTCAGGTCTGAGGAATGAGGCTGATTGTGGTTTAAGTAATCCTACTTGTTAAAATGGCTTTGTTTCCCAGATGCAGAAAGCTTGGAAGAAGAGGACAACAAGGCAGTAGCATAGACAGACTTCTCTGAAGAGGGATGAGAGGGTGAGTCTGGTTTCTTGTGGGCAGGCAAAAGACAGGAAATCTTACCTCATATATGAGTGATGAAGGTGGGGGGGGAAAGCCTCCCAAAGAAGGAAAACTTTGTGCAGGGAAGTGGTGGAGGGTGGTGGAGCTGATTCTGTTGTTGTTCTGGGAGATTGGCTCCTTTTGATGTTGTTTTATAGTGGTCAGATGTGTTTGGGAAGCTGAAGGCTTGACTTTTAGAATCTTGGGCCTAGAAATTTAGGTCTGTTCTAAGATGGGATCTGCCATACCCATTTTGTTCTTATAAGTGTTCATGTTCACATGAAAGTAATTGGATGCAGATGTTATATGTATGCTTGTGGCAGATGGTGCCTTCCCCCGTGCTATATCTTAAAAATCCACAGAAGTAGGTTTGGGGTCTGTCTGTTTGGCTGTTGATTGTTGTTTTTTCTGGTGGTTTTTTTTTTTTTTTTTTCCTTTTTCTGGAATGAACTTTGGAAACTCAATTTTGTGTTCAGTTATGAAGCACCTGTGAAAGCATTAATGGCATGGCATAGCCTTAGCCTCTCTTTTGATTTTGCCATTTCTATTCATGTGAATGTTAGACACTAGTGTGTAAATGGCTGCTAATGCATGTGCTGCCTCATGGTTTACAAAATACCATGCGACATGCCTGCTAACCTTTGTATCCATGTTTTGTTTTGCTTGTGGTTTTTTTGGGGGGGTTTTTTGTGGGTTTTTTTTTTTTTTTTTGGTTTTTTTTTTTTTTACTTGCCTAGAGTTTCTGGGTAAGGCTTTAGCAAAAGAACAACAAAAAGTATACATACTAGGAGTATTGCATGCCTGGTAAATTTTAAGGACTGCATACTATAAGCATTCAATCCTCTGCCAACTAATGCAATTGAAGTGAAAATTTATGCCTCCCAGTTTGGGGGGTGCCATCTTATTGGCTTATGTAAGTAGCTTGCTTCCCCCCCCCCCCCCTTTTTTTTTTTTAAACTGTTACCTTAGCAGTGGCTGCTTGTCTCCTTAAGTCCTGTTGTTAAACAGATAAGAGCTTAGCACAAGCATAGAATTTTATTAAACTTACAACTGATATTTGCTTCATGGTGAAAGCCCGTGTGGATGCATTGTTCTTAACAATATAGAAAATTCAGTAATACTTGCCCAAATTTAGGAGGGGAAGTGTGCAGGTGGCTTTGGGTGTTGCTCTCTGATGTTCTCCCAACACTTCTAAACTTTCTTTTTCCTCCTTAAATTATACTGAATGTACAGAAAGAGCTGGGCTGTTGAATAGGCTTGCTTTTGAGCTGTTATCCTCCAGAGAATTACCAACTATTGCAGATCTTGGCATTCTGGAAGGGTAGAAAGGTGGAGTAGTTGTGGATTAAATTCTGGCAGAGGTGCTTGTATTGCATTACAGAATCATGAATTTGTGATTTTTAGAGGCTGCACAGAACACTGAAGGCACCTCTGGGGACCTGTGAATACCAGTTGAAATGTAAACAAGAATCTTTAGGACTTCTAGTCCCTTCCTCTCGTAACTTCCCTCTGAAAGAGCTGATCCTTCTCATCCAACATCTGTAGAAACTTATGTAACTTTTTCTTACTCTTTGTCTTGTCTGTGCCTGTGAACAAAATGAAACAGAGCTAATATTAAAAAAAGAAAGACAGATTTTCAGAACTGCTCTTGTCATCTCTCTATGTTAGTCCTGCTTAACAAAGCTGGGCGTTATAAATTTTTGTTATTTTTGTACAGCATTTTTCTCATTTGTGAGCATAGTTGTCCAAAGATAACGTGATGGAGCTCTAAGGTTACACCTGGAGGGACTGCAAGACATTTATTTTTTATTAAAAAGATAGTTTTAATTGTTTGTGAACATCTAGGAACTTTAAATGGACATCAAAGGAGCATTAGTCATAATAGAACCTTCTTAAACAATCTGATTTTTTCTAAATATATCAGGATAGCCTACTCACTGAGTACTAAATGGTGATGGCTGAATGGAGGAAAGAGTAGTAGTAACTTATGGGCCACAAAGTGAAGTCTTAAGACCTTGAAGATGGCATAGGTAAACCCATAGAGATGTATATGAAAGCAGTGTTTGCACTGCTGTTTAATTTCATTAATCAAACAGAATGCATACATACTACATAAATTTTGTAGAGGCTGTATCCTAGGAAAAAAGACCTGGAAAAATACTGGTAAGGTTCAGAAGCACTCAGTGTTTAATAATTGTAGATTTGTATCTTCTCTTCTCCAAGACTACAGGAGAAAGAGGACTAGGCCTGGTGGGGAATGCTATGGAGGGATTCAGTTATATCAATAAGGTGTTTGAAGGTATATAGAAGATTTGGGGGTATAGGGGTGGGAAATGGGGGAAGAAGGGAGAGTGATAATGTAGTAAACTCCATCATCTCTTAGCTAACATCTATGAAAAAGAATAAGCAAGACAAAATCAATTGCAGGTAACTTAAAGATACTGACCACAGTTTTATTATATGCAGTAAAAAGCAGTTTCAAGGTGTTTACATATAAATGAAATTGTTTTCAAACATATTTGGGTGTGACTTGTAAGACCAAAAAGTTATGACAACACACGGTGAAAAACAGTAATGCTTCTATGAAAGCTTAAGGCTGGGCAAACTTATTCAAACTTTAGAAAAAGAAGTTTACAGCAATTATCTCTTATTAGACTGATATGTGTAAAAAGGGAAGGCTTTTGGAGACCAAGAGAGGTGCTTGTATGCTTGAAGGCTCATCTGTGTTCCTCTAACTTATCAGTGTAATAAATTATCTTCTGTATAGGAAACTGAGTAGTAACTGAAGCAATTACAAGCCCAAAATACCAGCAGGGCTGGTAAAGCTGACTATATTCTCTATAGGGGAAAATGTCCAGAATTCTCATTAAGAGTGGTATTTGTCAGGCAAGGATTTTAATATGATGAGACTGAACACTCAAATACATTACAGCATCTGCAGGCAGCTGGTGTGGATGAAGAAGCAGATGCTCAGGTGATAAGCTATGTATGACAATAGCAACTTACAATATAATTAAGTGAAATATGTACAGAAGTGAATAATAGAACTACAACTGAGAAGTTATGAAGGTTGTTGCTTTCCAAGTACCACATGGCACTTGAAAGACATCAGTTTATCCAGTTATAATCTTCTGTGACCTTCTCTTTACCTTATATGACCTAGCCACTGTAATATTCAAATAAAAAGCAGTAACTTACAAAATCATAATTAAGATGCAAGTTTGGTACTCTGACTTTGTATTGATTGCCCTCTTCCTTTTGCTGGGTATTCATGAGTGGTATAATTCTCAATATTTTGAAAAAAAACTCCCAACCAACCAAAAACCTAAAAAAACCAAACCAAAAACCCCAAAACAAAAGAAAACCCACAGAAAAATTTGAAAACATATCGCAATAAAATTAAATTCCAAATTTTTGCCCATTCTTTTTGTCAAGACCATTTTTAAAGCTTTCATGTGAAATTCACTGGTTTAGAGTTATAACTGAGTTTCAGTAAACTAAGCATTTGTAAATGGAGCCTATCATGATGGGATAAGTAAACACATTTTAATAGGTTAATGCATAGCTATCTTCCCTGCCACTGCTGCCTCCCCCCTCCCACCCCATGCATAGTCTTCCTGACATTACCACTTAGCAGGATACTAGTAAATGAGCCAAAAAAACTTTGCCTTGGCACACTTCTGTTGACTTAATTTGGGTTTCAATGATGAAACCCAGAGATTAAATAGAACCACGAGAGTTCAACAGTCTGCTAATAGCACAGTGCTGCAAAGCATCAATTGTATAAGGAATCCTACTACAGTAAAGTAATTTTTCCTGAGGCAGTTCTTTTCTGAGAAGTTGTTTGTGTGTGTGGGTCTGTGTGGTTGGTTTTTTTGGTTTGATTTCTTTTAAGCCTGAGGTTGAAATGCAAAATCTGTAGCACGTTCAAACCTAAGCTCTTGTAACTGAAAGTAAAACAGCAGTGTAAGCATTTGTCTGTGTATCAAACTAGTAAAGAAAGGCAGAAATTCTAATTAAATAGGATTTTAGAAATCAGGTACTGTTAGTTTATAGCAAAGAGCGTTTTTTGTTTAGTTTTTTTGTTCGGTTTGTTTTTTTGTTGTTGCATAGATATTTTCATTGTTTTTGTTTTCCCAGGAGGGAATTATACCGGTGTTTTCTTGCCGTTTAGCAGACTAGTATTTCTCCTTTTCATAACTATCACGGGATGAATTTTTCATAGCAATACAACTGCATTACAGCAAGTGTAACAAAAACCCAGAGTGATGACAATGCTAATTGGTGTTACAGCCAGTTTATTTGTAGCGGATAAAACACGCTTCTACACTTAGTTGTCCTATCACACACTAACATGCCATATATGTGCTTGTATTTTTCTAAAGGAAGCAGTTGGATAGATAGTAACCATCTCAAGCAGCAAAGGGAGAAACTTAATCCACCGTTTAACTACTCTTACTTTTTTTTTGTGAGGAGAAAATGAGTCATAACTAAGGCAGGGGAAGAATAAGATAAATAAAAGCTGCTCATAATAGCTAATAATAATTATGAGAAGTGCCATGCTGGTCTTAGGATTTGGTTGTTGAGAATAGTACATTTAATAGCAACATTCCTTGGTGAGGAATTTGTGAGAATGAGTGTCAAAATACTTAATTGGGAATGCAGGCATTCCTTCTGTAACAAGTATCTTGAAAGGCCTCTTTTTTCAGTGAACTGTGCCTAAAGCTGTGAACAGGACAGTAATTTTCACGTAGTCAGTCACCTGAGGCTTTATCCCGCTGTCACTAAAATCAATGGCAAAATTCTTGCTGACTTCAGAAGTGGATGGGACCTCAGATATATGCATTTTCTTTGTAATGGGGGATAATGTTTGCTTTCTTTTTTGCTGTAAAGACTGAGTAGTCTTACCTACATATGCAAATGTAAATTGTGAAATTTATAAATTCTAAGCATCATTATTTTTTCCTTCCTCTTCTCCTTCAGCTGCAAAAGGCCTACATCCACTCCATATGCCTGTATGTGTCTCTATATTCCTGGCATGAATTTGCATTGATTTCATTTAAGTGTAGGATTGCCACCATAATGTGTAAGCACATATTATAAAATTTGAACTTCCCTCCACATAAATTTCTTATCACCTGAATTTTGTAGAATATGTAAGTTAGTGTTTAGTAATGAAAGCTGGTTATTTGCTTTCAAAGGGCAGTGTCAAAAGGGAAAACTTTATGAAGATATACTTGTTCTTTTGTGTCTTTACTGTTTTGGCATGTAAGATAATCATAACAATGCTTTTGATTAAAGACTACTGTTAGGGTGGCTCTACATAGATGAGAAATTACGTGGTCTGAATTTTAATGGAAATGGCTTTTTGTTCTCATCAGCTTTGCTTCTATTTAAGGTAAAGGAAAGAGACGCAAGCTTGTTCTTCAGTCATTTTCAGGAAAAAAATATATTTAGAACTTTGTTGTTATTGCTTTTTTGTAAACAAATCCAAACAACTTCAATAAATAATGGACGGAGAAGGAGAAACAGGCAGAGTGCTAACTTTTGATCGTACTTGCCCATCTATCTTCTGCAACAGAGTTCCTTATTTAATTAACAGTAGGGTACAAAGATCCTAACATTGTTGTTCCTGACATTGTAAAAATAATACTGTCCCCATCCTGAAGACCTTGCAGTCTAAACATGCTCCCTCTTGATATATTTAGTCAGTAAGAATAAGTTGAGAGAAACTGACTTAAATAATTTTACCAAGCAGATAGCTTTGCCAAGTAAAGCTATTTTAAATATTTGAAAGTATGAAGATGCATTATCAAAGGGACATAGATGACACTTACTTGCTTCAGTCTCCAGCAGACTCTTTATGAATGACTCAGTGGAGATTGCACACAAATACCTAAAGTTTATAGATGTAAGGACTTAAATATTGTTCGGTTAAGTCAACTATAATGTAACAAATAAGCCACTGAAGAACTGCTGTAAGCTAGCAAAGGTGTCATTCTAGAAGTAAAATAAGCATCTGTGCTCAGAGGGCTCAGTTTTATGTTTTAAGGAGAAAGAAGATATTTTAATAAAATATTTATAACGAAAGTAAATATTAATAAATAATATTGTTCTGCTTATACAGCAGCAAAGATATCAAAATACAACCTCTGCTCTTGGAAAAAATCAAATGAAATAAAGGATTTGTTAAAACAATGTACAAGAAAGGCAGAAAATCCAACCATTACTGAGACTGTGAAAAGTAAGAATAACTTATTTCTGCCATCTTCCCAGGCTGTGTGAACTTTAGTTTTCAAAATAAAACTAAAATCCAAGGTCAAGTGTCATCTGTATTTCATACCAGGTAAAAACATTTAGGAGAGGTATTTAAAGCAGTAGAAGGAAAACTGTAGAATAGGGTGCAAATGCGTCAAGCAGCTCAGTTGCGGCTTTCTGATAGTGAAAAAATTAGTGGTTTCCACAATGCCTGATAAAGGTCAAAATCCTTTTCAAAACAATGAGGAAAGGGAGCAGGTCTTCAGCAGGTAGAAGGCAGAAATAAGTCTTCCACAAAAGTATTACCAGATAAATATATAAATCTGTAGGACTTCAGCTATAATAAATTAAAACTATGCATCCAGTGGAATGGACAGTAGATGTTTAATTGATCTAACTGAAGCCATATTATCTTAAGGAAGCAAACAACTTCATGAATAAATTTAGAAATTACTAATGTACTGAAATGTAATAGAATACTCATCAAACTTAAATAATTTTAAATCTATATAAAGACTTTTATATAAAACTTTGCAAATAGAGGAAAAGATTCTTTAAGTGGGAATACTTTTTTCCTGTCTTAGCATGTATAAAATATTGTTGCTTCTTAACTATATAATGACGTGAGGCCTAAATTATTATGAAACCTGCTTTTTTTCAGGTGACAAACACTACAACAATTTTCCCTTGGAGATGGTTCCTTCAACCATAAGCATGCAAAAGGGTTGTCACAGATACGGCATGCTATTAGTAATAATTGTATCCCCCAAAACCTTCAAACAAAACCTATTTTTAAAGAATTCAAAGACTGTAAAATTAAGCCCTCAGGAAGTGATATTTCAAAGGCTTTTTGTGCTTAAAGCCTCTTAAGCAGATATTAACTAGTGCAGTCGCAAACTTGTGTTTGTGTGTGTGTTGTATAGTTTGTATCAGTGCCCTGAATTTTATAAACAATTACAATTAAAATACACTCTTTAGGTGACAGTATGATGCCAGTTGTCAAACATACATTTATTCTCAGTGTTTTTGGATTAGTTAGTATTATCCCTATTTAAAAAGGAGTGTGTAATTTCTGTAAGCCTTCAAAAATCTCTGATGTCTCTTGAGGCACTTGCTGGGCCTGTACCCATGCTGCTCCCAATCTTTCCTAGTCCTATCTGGCCTTGGGAACCTTCCTAAGCAATTGAATTTTTAAGTTTTGTAGGAAATAAAAGGAATAATCACATGTGACTTTATGGTTCTGGTTTTGCTTAGTTTTTCTTGCATCATGCTGAAAGAGATGATCTATTAATTGCATCTTTGTCTTCTAAAACATCTCAGCCTGACATTTTTCTCCCCTTAGCTTTCAGCTGACTTGTACAACTTTTAAAAGAAAATCTTCACTGGGGGATGTGGCACAAAAATTAAGTATTTAAATGTGTGCTTGTATTACTTTTGGATCATTGTCTTCCAAAACATGAATAAACCTGGAAAGTAAAATCAATAAAATGCAGTAGCACTTAATAACAGATTTAAAAAAAAAAAAAATCCACAAAACAACTGGTAGGGAGGTCTCATAATTCTATTCTCAGCAGGTGTGTTTTCAGAAATTATGCTTGCAGTTGTTAAAACTTTCTTCACCAAGTCTTTCAGTTTTACTTGAGTTGAAGGCAGTCTGCAATGCAAAGTTAAACGTGACCAGCTCTTGGTTTCATGCTGTAAACAAAGGGCATGTTTGTTAGCGCTTGCATATTTCATGTAGAATTTTCAAAGCCCTTACTAATGTAAAACTGTGCCCATTTTTGAAAGAAGAGATCTGGCATTAACTAATTATGCTGGTGGAAGCATAAATGTGGTGCAAAGTAAAATTCATGTAACTTACTATTTTTCTGAGTATTTTTTAGGTAAAATCAGTTTGCAACAAATATGAATGAGTTCTATGATATCTCTGTACCTTGCAAAAGCTATTTGAGCAATACAATCCAGTTTTAATTTGTGAAGCAAAGTAATACAGTACAATTTAGCAAACACTTGATTTCTGAGATAATCTTTTCATCTTACGCTCAGGTATTCAGTTTCTCCCTATCTTACAGTGAAGATTCCATGTGTATGGTATTGTTTATAGTAAATATACCCAATCCACTCACTGGCTTTTTGTCTGTGGGAAAAACCAATATATTAGCGTGTAAAATGGTTTGACTATTGGAAGAGTGCAGTAAAAGAAATAGGCAAGCCATATTGGTTCAGGTTTGTTTCAGTAAGTACTCCTTTTGCGTATAGCAAAGTTTTATCCCCCTGGGGATAGATTGCTAAGTGTCAAAACAATTTTTCACATTTTCTGAGAGAAGTCACAGTTCTGAGTTTAACAGTGAGCTCTAGATTTTGAATTGGAAAAACAGTTATTTTAATTAAAAATTGAAAACCATGTTGTCTGGAAAGTGCAAATAAGTTATTCTGAGCAAAATAGTCAGAAAGCTGAGGAAAGGGAAATAAAGATAGATGAAATAATGAAGAATTATGTAAACCAAAAAATGGAACACTGTTTGGGATGGCAAGCAATATTAGAGAAACAATTGAAGGCCAGGGTTTCTAATCATGTTTTTTTGAGCTAAACATATGAGTGATATACTCTTGTTGAGGAGAAAGGTATGTCTCTGAAGACATCTGAAGTAGAGTTAATTAGTGCATGGTAGCTGTCCCATTCCTTAGGTTTGGGTTTTTTATGTGCTGCTTATTTGGAGATATGTCTTTACTGAAGGAATACAAGATGTGGTATGGATAATGTAAACCAAAAAGCCAGGCCAGTGAGATGGGATATTTGGTATTGTAGAATTCATGCTCTTTGTTTTGGGCTTCCTACCCACTAGGCTGCACAAAGTCTATAAAGTCATCTTCTATGGTCAGCAAGGTAGGAAGACTGAAAAGCATGTGGCAGCAGCTCTCAAGGCTCAAATGCACAACAGTTGTCCCATGTTAGCTGCTAGAACTCATGAAGTATGTGCTCACCTGCAGCTAATCAGGTACTGAAACAAATTTCTACCATGTGAGGTAAAAATGCTTTGCTTAAACCTCAATGAGGTATAGCTGATATTTGATCATTCATTGAACTATATTAAGACTCATGTATAATCACTTCTTCTGGGAACTGGGGCTTTAGAAGCTTAAAATGTCATAAGATTCAATAAAACCTTTTACTAAACATGTATCTGAATAATATTCTCACATAAGAATATGGCAGGCTAAATATTGAACCAATTCTCAGATGACTGTCATTCATCTGATGCAATGTCTGTTTGATTTCCTTTTTTAGTTGCTTGCTACTTCAAAGCACTTTATTGCTCTGTTCTAAAAATTGCATTAATTTATCTGTTGCTGCCTTTTATAGTCTCAAAAGAATGTCAGACTTGCTGTGAGAAATGCAAGTACTACAAGGAGGTGATGAAGCAGTGACTTATCTCCTAAAGACTCAGCTGTATGTTCAATTTTTTTTTTAGGCTTGCTTTTGTAAGTGCTCACTACAGAACAACATCTGGAAACAACAGGCAAATGTGCGTCTGTTTCAAGTGTACACAGAGGCAATAACTGGTTGTAGTGGTTGTAGCTGTGTAGCTCTCATCAAAGTGAGGGTTTAGTAGAGTGTTGTGGTGGTAGAAGACTGTTTTTACCTCCGGGAACTACTGCTAGTAGTTTATAAATGTTTGTTTTCTCTTTCTGAGAGCCTGTTTTTTCATGAAGTACAGGGGAAAAATAGTATTTGCATCTTGAATTTGCTATTCAAGTCAAATTTATTGAATACACACTCAGCTCTAATAATAACAGAAATTGGCCTTCTTGGCAGCGTAGGTACTACCTGCAGTGTCCTGGCAGCACTCTTGTGGTGCTTCCTTTTCATCCGTTGTTCTCTTCTGAATAACAATATCACTAATATACTTATTCTGTATTACATCACTTGTTTAAGAGAACCTTGATGAAAGTTAGCTTTCAGCAAGTTTAAAATGTGATCATTGATCACTGTGACTTTAATCACTGAGTCTAACAGCTGACAGTTTTCACTGGCCTTTTCCTTGTCTTTGAAATGCTGAAGAAAAGTAATGTTTCCCAGACTGGAAGTTTATGCTCCCCTCTTGTTGAAAGTTCAACAGCAGTTGAAAAGTTCATTAAGTAATGCTTGTGCTTTTTGTATGCTGCAGGGGCTGCTGTGTAGATTCAGTTGAATCTAGTTAAAGAATTGCAATACTTAGTGCATAATCAGCATAACCTTGTCTAATACACTCATACTTAGTATGAGTTTATTAACTATGAATTCTTAACATATTAATTTTAATGCATGCTCTATTATGTATGTTAGTAATCTCTAAGAAGATAGATTTAAGACCCATCTTCTCTGCTGGACTTCGCAAATGTGCTGCCACTTTGTTCTTTTGTTCTTTGATCTATGTATATGATGGGTAGCTGCAGCCCATTTGTTGTCAGATTGGTGCAGTTTGTTTTCCATGTGAAGAATTGCTTGTACACTGCAGAACAACTGACAGTAACTTTCAAACCACCAGAGTTTCTGTAAAGAAATAAGACCAATAAAGAAAAAATTTTCTATTGAAAAGAATAAAATCTTAAGGTACTTTAGAAACTAAATTAAAAGTAGCCTTGTAAAAGTAAAAAAGGAATCCTTCAACTCCCATCTATTCCTTTTTGCTAGGCCGTTGTAGTCTCTTTAGATGAGATACCCCAGCCATTTCAAGCAATCTTTGTATTTACAGAGGTGAAATGGGGGAAGTATGAGCTATTTGTTCTGAATCTGTAGCAAAAGCTGCTCTATTTCATGATTTGTAATGAAAATATTCTTGCCCTTTTCAAATGCGAGAAGGGCGTCCTCTGTGCGGAAGCTGATAGCAATGTATTTTGTTCCTGTTGGCATGTTCTGTTTTGTCCTCTTGGGTGGTAGGGGATGTTGTGTATGTGTGTGTTTTCCTCTTTTGCTATAAGTTTGAAAAATGCTATCAGGTTTTCCTGGTCTCATGTCTTATGTTTCAGCACAGTAACTGGGCAGTAGAATGTGAGCTGGTAGTGATTGAGCATGTAATCAAATGGGGAAAAATTTTTTTGGCAAGGTAAACTGCAAGGTAAACTTTGAGAAGAAAAAGAGAATAACTGTGTGGACAGATATGGACAGACTGTTGCAAAGCTGTGTTTTGTCTGTGATTCTGTAAGAAAAACTGACACTGTGCATCTCTGTATTTGCAGGGCTATGGTTTGTACATAATTCAAAGCCAAATTTATTCATACTTAAGACCTGTTGTGTTAGGCTAGTCTCCTAACCAGGCAATATAATGAAGGGAATCTAATCTACTTCACATTGTGCACTTAAACCTATTTTAATGTGATAGTTAGGGCTGTGAAGGTAAGCTTGAAAAAGGGAATGATAAGTCAAGCTTCTTGAAAGAGGGAGTTAGTTTCTTTCTTCTTCTCCCTTCCCCATGAGATTCCCCAGGGTATTTGACTTGGCTAAAATGGGTCATTGTGGCAGTACCAGCAACCTTAGATATAAAAAGTGAGAACAGAAATTTCTTCTCCATTAATGAAGTTGCTACTTCTTAGGAAGAGAATGAGGTAGTTGTTAACAGGTTAGACTATGGGAACTGGGGGTAAGTGTGTGGTGATACGGTGCAAGGAAACATAAAGCATTCCTATAGGTTACCAGCTCTGTTGTGCCTGCTTATGAGGGTGCTATCACCATAAGGCCTGTTTCTTAACATCTCTTCTAGTGTTTCTTTCAGGACAGTGAGGTCATAGCCTGGTACCTAATGTTGAGAATTGAATCTTACAGATAATGAGTTTGAATGTAGGTATCTAGATAAAATACCTCCCTACAGTTAAATTTATGCATCCAAAAACCAAAATGCAAGATCACTTTTTTTTACTTTGTACAACACTGTCAGTTTGAGGTCTGTTTTGATCAAGAGTGATATGAAGTACATCAACAGCCATTCATTTGTATTTTGCTGCAGAGTTGCTTCTCATCTCATTTTCCTTTTCAGAGGAACAGTGTGACTGTTGGAAGTCTCCAGTTGTCAACACACAGGCCATAGCTGTTGCTCACATGACCATTGAAATAAAGTGAATCCAAAAGTTCTTTATTATTGAACTCATGTTCCATAGTTTGATTTAGCAGAAGTTCACCTTCCAAAGTGGGATTAAGCTGTGCAGTTGCAGAGGTGTGGAAGCCAAGGCTTTGACTAATGGTATTAGGAATCTAGTAAAACGTTTGAGTGAGTGTACATGATGCAGGATGTTAATGCATCAAGTGGATTATTGGTGCTGTGATTTTAATCCTTTTAGCCTTTACACATAAAATACAAAGCATGACAGGATTATTAGTGAAGTATTAATGAAATCCACCAAACTGTGTATGTCTAAAAAGTACAACATGTACAAAACAGTAAAGTTAATTTTTTTAAGTTCTCAGAAAGATAGTGCTGTGAAAGAGGCGGCTAAATGGACAATTGCAAACAAAATTAAAGGCCCTGTAGCTCAGAGACAGATAATGTCTTTCTTAACTGTGTATAGCAGACTTTTGACCATCACTTCCCAAATGAGTAAATCTTGCCTATCAAGTGGAATGATAAAAAGAGATGGATTCTAGATCTAGTCATTTTAATTATCTGGATTTGTTCCATTGAAATGTGGTTGCCAGGATATTGTTGCCTGAGTTATACAGAAGACAAATGCAGATGCTATATTCTTGCTTGTACGGAGTATAAGGATGACAACATTTTTGCAAAGTTTTCCCATTTGAGCATTTCTCATGCAGTTCAAAGATACTGTTTAATAGTCATATCTGTATACTTGAAGTGTTGCATTATCTCTGCTTCTTAACGTGAACAGAGAAGTTACTCTGTATGTGAAGAATCCATCTTAGATGAAAGAAACAAGAAAGACCTCAGCAAGGTAAGAGATTAAATTTGAGACAGATATTTTAATTTAATATCTGGGTTTATACTTGTATAAATCAACATGTTCAGATCATTAACTGAGCGTACTGTTCCACCAAATCTTGGAGTTTTGTAGACTAATACAGGATTATACAAGGGCTAAATTGAAGTAGGGTAATTCAGGCTCCTTCTTCAGCTGACTTGCCTTGCAAGGGTTTATAAAACTGTAGCCCCTGTGCACTGTAGGCTGGAGTGTGACATACTGGTACTAAGGCAGCACAAACAAGCTGGCTTAAGTACTAGCCCTGCAATGGCAGTATAAAGCTAATTAAGTTCTTGCAATGCCCAGACTCTCTTCAATATCTCACTGAGAGCTGGCTTATCTATGTTTGGCCTAGAGCATTAGGACTGTACAGGTTCAGAAGAGGACTTCTTTTTTTTAAAGTCAATTAATGACATTGAGTTTGTAGGGAAAAGAATAAAGTTACTCCTACAGGACAAACATGCAGTTATCCCATTGTAGATAAGACAACATGTGTTAAAAAGCTAATAGGCTTTAAAAAGAGCATCTTTAGTTTATTTCTTCCTTCCTTTTCTTAAATTTACGTATATAGATTATTTGAATGTAGAGCATGGGTGGGTTTCTTTAATCCTCTCTGAATGATTAAAAAGAGCATTAAATCTGTCTTCACAGTAGAAAATGTTGAACTGTCTTTCAGCATTTTGGTTTAGGGGCTACACCTTTGGATCTGATTTCAGTGATTTTATATTTTTCCTCTTCTGGCTAATAATTCTCATGTTGTTGAAGGCTTTTGGGGTTGGTTTTTTATTTATTTATTTAAATGTTTCATCAGTAAAACATTCCATAATCCTGTTTTTTAAATATGTTGACTTGTGGTCAGGATTTCTAATAACTTCAGGTCCTTTCCTGGGAACAATGTCTGCTTAACATTCCTTCTTTGCAATACTGTATCTTCATTCTGCCATGCATATGCAAACAAACCTTCCCCACTCCTTGTTCCTGTTCCTTGCAAGAGGTAAGTTTTTCTAACAGGAGAATTGTCCTAAAGTTGCTGTGATTTGGCTAAGAAGTAACATCTTATTAGCATAAGTTTTTTTTCTCATGGTCAGGCTAAAAGAAGATTTTTTTTTTTTTAAATAATATTCTTTTAACAAATTATGAAATTAAAGTGCTCATTTTATAGTTAATGTGCTTGACCTATGTTTGTATGTATAGGTATATATTTTAGCAGCACCTAAAATTCTTTCATGCAGTATCTAGAAAACAGGGGCTTTTTTTTTTTTTTTTTTTTGGAGGCTTTCTGTGGGTATTTCTCTACGTTGGTGAGGGATTTGCAGCCTCCTATGAAAGCCTGGGATTTCAAAGTGGTGTCAGGGGACTCTGTAATTTGCATCTTTAGCACACCAAAACATACTGGTCCAAGTCTGAAGCTGCAAGAAAAACGAAGAGGAATCTTGCAAATTGGACTAGAGATAGTCTCAAGAAGCAAGGTGGTAGGTGTTAAGACACATTAAGACAAACTAAATTTTTCTTCCAGGCTTCCAACTGCTGTGTTGAACTCTGTTAATCCACCTTTGAAAGAGAACAGGGTGGGAGACGATATCAAAATAAAGCTTCTAACCTTCTAAGTTAATGCTAATGATCAGAAAATGTGCCTGATTTTGAAACTTCAAAAGAAACCACAAAACAAACACAAAACCCCACCCCAAAACCAAACCAGTCGAACAAAAAAAAACCCCAAACCCATTACTTTTGGGCTTTGGGGAGAAACTATCCAACCTTATTTAAAAGAATCTCAAGCTCAAAAATCAAATGTAAATGCAAAAATATGTGCAAATTTTACTGTTGTCTGTATGAAGGGATTGCTTTTCTCCTGCTGCAAGCACACATAAGCTTTGCATTCTCTGACATTATTGCTTGACAGCTCTGATCCTTTATAAATTTCAGTCTTTCCAATCTTGTGCTTTCTTATCCCCCCCCCCCCCCCCCATCTACAGTACCATACATGCAGGTTAATTTTTCCTGTGTATTTGTATACATATGTATATAAATTGTTCACATTTCTGTCTCTGATGCAATTTGTAAATGGGTATATTTTTCCTGTCTCATGTTGGCCTCTCTCCAGCAACACTGGGACATCCATGTGCTGAAGGGTATGTTTTGTCAGTAAGCAAGTAGGGATGAGGTTTTTCATAAAACCACTTTACTGTATGGGTAGTGAAGAAATGGCAACTATCCTTTTAGCCAGCTTCTGCCCTGGAGACAGCATGGGTGACAGCTCTGAGTTCCCTGAGTGGTTCTGATTAAGTTTTGCTGAAGAAGATTCTATGCACCTGCTTTTAAGAAGCTGTTTAGCAAAAAAACTTTTAAAAAAGTACCTGTTGTACCACATCTTAATTTAAAAGAACAGTGTTGATGACAAAATGTTAGAATACTTCCTCTTAAGAACACAGCATATGAAATCTAGTGGATTATAGGTTGATATAGCTAAGTAGAGGGACAGAACATGAAAACTCTAAGTAAATTCTTAGAATTTATTTGTCTGCAGGTGGGTGGAGACCCAGTCACCCATTACATAACAAAATCTACCTGTCATAGCATGTGTTACCAAAATGTACAAGCAAATTGAGGTGTACACAAAAGGCAGGGCAATATTACCGTACTAAAAAGGGACATGAGGTGGTCTCTGGTAACCAGACCTGATATAGAAGAATTATATTTTGTCCAAAGGCATCTTTAGACTTCTGACCGAAGTGTTTAAAAAGTGGGTAATAAAATGGCAAGTAATAGTTAAGTTACTCTTAGAGAGAAAATAATCCTAAGTTTGTTTTCAGGAAATCCTGGAACTTTTCAAGTAGCACTCCTATTTTATCAAACTTTCTTCTGTTTATGTGGCAATGTTCTGATAAGTGAGTCATTTTGTTTTTCTGTAGTGCAGGTGTAGTTTGGTTTTAATCATGCTGAAACTTACCTCTTTTACATTCTTGGAAAAGCTGAGAAATAAACTGGAATTCACTGTATGTCTTAGCAAACAATAGATACTTGGCTTATTGCTTATAAGGCTTTAAACACATGATCTGCTCTCAAATTGTGCCACAAATGTGGTCATACTCTTCTTGTTCAGGCTTTTGTTAGACTTCTGGACTGAGCCCACAGGACTTGCATGAAGTAAGCTTCCAAGGATTTTGGTATGCACTGACATGCTTTCCTCCTTTGGCTCTGGCATTTTTCCTCTGCTGCTGCTTCACAGTAGTAGGAGTCTAAGTCCCAGGTGTTTTGGAAACATCCTGAATGTTTGGGTTTCTGTCTTGTTTGAGGGCAAGTGATTAACTGACGGATTCCTCACATTACTCCATAGATACGTTGTCTAAGTGCTATAGTTCAACTCTTCCAAAAATGATAGAAGCAATACAAGAAAATAGCAGTTTTGAGAGAGTCCTCAAACAACATGAAGCTTTATTTAATGGCATGAAAAATACCCAATTTCAACAACAACAAAAAATAATCTTCCTTTGCCTTTGTCTTTTCTCATCTGCCTGAAACAATCTCGGGGATGAAAGATGTCCAGGATCTCTGTCATCATTATTGTCTTCTAAACCATGAAGTTTGTCCAACTTACTACCCTTTATCCTGACTAGGTTTTTGCTACTTACCTTGCCTGTTTCTTATTGTCTTTCCTTTTCTGAGCTTTGTGAAGATTATGCCAGTCTATTCTTTGTTTCTGTGGACTTAGTGCTTGACTTCTTCCCAAGAGACTCTTTTTTTTTTTTTTTTTTTTTTGTTTGTTTGTTTGGTTTGTTTTGTTTAAGGAAGGGTGAATCCCAAACCCCATCCCTGAGAAGGATAAAAGTAGTAGCTCTTTCAAACTCTAGCCAATATCCTTAACATTTTACTTTATCAGTCAGAGCAGTGGAGAAATTTCAGCCTTTTTCATTGTTCCCAGCTTGGTGAATATATGCTCTACTAGCAGAAATTTGTTCTATGGATACAGCAATCTTCATAGTGATAATATTGTATGATCTATTATTCCTCATTGATACATATAACAGTTCCCCAAATAATTACATATGTTCCATTGACTTCCACTTAATCTGCATGTATACACATGGTCTCTGGTAAATAAAGTAGCAGAAAAGCTTAAAAAGACTTTCTAAGAAGCCTTTTTTGCTTGTCATTAATTAATTACCTTTTTTCCAATCCATGATGCAAGAACAATTGCACATCACTCCAGTTGGATTCCTATTGGTAAGAAGGCTTATTGCCACAAATCAAAGGTATCTTAATAGAATTTTATATGTAAAATTCAAATCACTAAGGTGACTTCTGCATACTTTTTGTTGCCCCCTCCTGATGACAGGTGGTTTAACAGTTTAATCACCAAACCACTTGTGTAAACATGTCTGTTGCCTCTTCTATTTGATGGTGAGCTGCTTTCTCCCGGGTAGTAGCGGCAGGCTTTGTATACATAGTTTAAAATAAAAAGTATGGGAGGGATAGGTTGGTCATGTAGTGATAGAATGGATTATGATTGGTATAGATTATTAGTTATGGTCACTCTACTCAGTTTAAACTGGATGCCAAATTCAGATTTGAGAGGAATTTTCTCCAGAGTGTACAGATAAGAACCTGTTGTTCAGTTGTTGTACTTAAGTTTTATTGTTTTGACAGGGGAAAAGCTGCTAGGTGTGTTTACAGTTTTTTGTTTGTTTCAGTCAGTGGTGGTGGTGGTTGTGATTGCTTTTCCCTTTCCTTCTAAATCTAGGGTGACAATGTGTAACTGCAGAAAAGCAGAGCCTGGGCAGGGGCTGAATTCCAGCTCCTCCTATTTTTCTTTTACCTATATAATAGAGTTGTAACTGGCTATTTTGTTTTTCATTTCAGAACATAGAAGATACATATTTTTTTTGTTCCAGATTTGAATGAATCCCTATGAAATTCAAGCTGAACAAATTCTACTGATGTTTCTACAGAAGTCTAATGTAGTTTTAGACTCTATTTATATAGCTATATCTAGCTCTACCTAATGTATCCTTAGCAAAGGAAAAGGATGGAGTTATGCAGAGTGTTGACTTAGCTATACATATTTTCTGATTTCTGTAGCTTGTAAAGTTGTATGGTATTTGTACATGCTCATTTAAGACTTCACTTATTATTTTTTTAAGATGGCAAGCTGATAATATGAGATTTTACATCTTAACTTTTTATATGTATAACTGCCTGATAACAAATAATTGTGCATATTCTCTTCTGTAGCTGAAATAGCTTGTCTGCACTTCACTGTCCTATTGACTGAATTTCTCCCAATTCATGCTGTTCTTTCTCAATTGTTTGCCTTTTACTGAAGGTTTTCAGAGCTTATTTCAGTTGGATATATACTCAGTCACTATAAGAAACCACGTGTAAAAAGAGAAATCTGAGTTAAAGGATTTTTTTTTTTTTTTTTTTACATATTTTGGGCTACAAAATTTTGTCAAAATAGAAATACATTTTAATCAATTGGGAAAAACATATTTGCCAGGTACAGCATTCCATTTTTCTTCTGCAAAGTAGAACAGCGATAGCCGTGTAAACAAATACCAATACACATTTTGATGTGAGAGTTTGAGGAGTTGATAAGAAAATACAAGAATCTAGCATAGATTCAAGCACACAAAGACTAGCAGCCTTGCTGGTTTTTAAGAGACTAAAACTGGAGAAGAAACAAATAAGTCTAAGAAATGTAAATGTAAAGAACATATAAGTCTTTGAATAAACCAGAATGAGCATAGTAGGTTTTTCTGAAGAGGCATCAAAGCAGGATAGAAAGCAAGTTTTAAAAAGTTTAGCAGAAGGTATTAGCCAGCTGTGCATTTCCCCAAAGAGGGATCAAATAGTAGAGTGTACAAAACAGCACTTTGAAGCCCAGTATTTTAATGTGCTATTTCAGCATGCTTTTTGTTGTTGTCCTCTAGACCAAACTTTTGCCTTACGGAAATCAGTAGTTCAGGTCTATAAAAAGCAGCTGTCCCTATGGTCTAAAAGGTAGATGGGTAAAACATGATCTTTAGCGTGCTTTTCTTCACTGAAGCCCTGTTTTGTTGGGAGGGAAAAAAATTTTTGTGCCTAATAATACCTTTGACTTAATTGTCTCTTACTCTTTTAAAACTGATAATTGCTTCCTGTCAAAACTGCAACGGCATGATTTTCCAAGAGGACTAAGATTTCAAAAGAAGAGATTGTTAACTTAGCGGCTATTTTTAACAAAAAATCAGCAGGTTATATTTACCTCTGTGCATTAGTTGCCTGGTTTTTTTCTCAGTAAGAAATTAGGACTGTGAATTGATTGCAAATCAGGTAAACAAAGGGTTTGGGGCTTGCTTTATTTTCCTTTTTCTAGTTCATTATTTACTACCTTTCCTTACAAATGCATCTGAAAATATTGAAGGATATACTATACTTTCTTTATGGGCTACTAAACTTAATTGTTTAAAGTGGCTTTTATAGATGAACATATTTTTATGTAAAAGCCTTTGGTATGTGGTATTTCATGCTTGTAACAGTGTAAAAAGTATTTTACATACATTTTTAAAGACATAGTTGTCCATATAAGTAATCATATGCAAATTGCAGTCTGTAGCTGCATAAATGTAGGTTGTATTGCTTGCATATTTTAATGACATTAATTAAAAAAAACAAGGGGGGATTGTGATACCAAGACAGTGTCATCATACTATTAAAGCAATTTTAAAAATACTGCAATGCAGAAACTTTCAGTTTGTGGCATAACTAATATCTGGCATAACTGATTCTGGTATGAAATACTACCATGCAGGTTCTGAGGATGAGGACAAGAACGAGGGTTATTTTATTGTATTTATATTGAGGAATCATTTTTCTTGGTGTCTTGAGCAAGTTCCTTTATCCTGCGCCGTTAAATACTTTCTGGTATTAACAAAACTATTCAAAAGAAATACGGGTTTCAATGCACAAAGAGGGATGAAGATTGTCAAGTAGGGTATTCTCCTTGAGGAAATAACTATTTTTCAAACTCTGTATTGTTTCAAAAGACAAATGTCGTCTTAACTTACAATTGAGGGGGAAAAAAATGTATGTCAAGTAAGTGAAGTTTTAAGTAATTTGCATAGCCTGCAGCAACAGCTCAGAGAAGGGTGAATTGTATTTAAATCTCAGGCTACCTGGAATGCTCTAATTCTATAGCTATATAATTTGTCTCTCTCGATGTCATACAACTTGGCACTTTTGTTGTGGAATTGGCTACTTTACAACTGATACCCCTCCTGGGTTTATTTCTCTGCCCGCAGCTGCCTTTTATTCTCCAACTCTTCCCACAAAGAACATGTAATTGAATTATATTGTACAGTAGCCAGACTTCAGAGGGAAGGGAAACCAGAAATGCTTTGCAGCTTGCAGTCAGGGAGGAAGGGCAGTCATAACCTTCGTTTGACAAGCTGCTTTTGAGAATGCTGCAGGCACCTAGGGGAAGTACATGGCTTTTCTGGAAGAAAGACACAGCACCTAAAATGCTGTGAAACCATGTGATTAACTCAAACAGTGGGAGCATCTCCAGGGAAAAGGAATGCTGATAGTAATTTTTCCTAACTGAAGCAATCCTCTGCAAATAAAACTAATGCTGTCAGTCAAGAGAGAATGATGAAGCAATACTTAATAGTTTTCTTCCTTCCCCTGGTAAAAGCGATGCAGCTTGTTCTAGAGAAAACATTAATCTGTCAAAGCCTACGCCACCATCATCTCCATCACTGTGTGGAGGATTGGAGCATGTTTTCGGCCATGCTGTGTTTGTATCCCTTATAGTGCACTGTTCAGGGGATCTGAGCACATGCTTGTGTTGAATCCCATTCAGGGTGGAAGAAAGGGGCTTTAGATGCCAAGCTGCTGCCAGCTGTTCTTGTCCTTCTGGTGAAAGGCCAGATGTTCTGATTAACATCTGTGGGATAGGAGGTAAAAAGTGGAGTGGCTTTCAACCTGCCCCATTTGACCTATTCCATAAAAATAGAAAAGCTGTTTCCACTCTGTTCCAACCCTGCTGGAGGGAAAAGGAGGTAATGTGTGCTTGCTGCCAGCCTGGGACCTGCATGAGTACTGTGCACCTATTAATACTGGTATCTTATGCTACAACACCCACTTCAAAGCATGGTACTATGACACTCCCAGATGCAACACCCATCTTTAATTTATATACATGGGTATACATGTTGGCACACTTGTATATCATACTGGCAATTGTTTTTTCTTACTAAATTTTACTACAATGGCAGCATCAGAATATAAAATGGCTGGACTCAAGGCTAATTAATACGCTTAACATTTAGTTTAACTCTCTCAGTTCCAAAATCAATATATCTCATTGAAGTGACTGGATTCTCACATATCCACTATTATTTATATGTTCTCTTTCTTCAGGTAGGTGTCTCTAAATAACATTGGAGTTGTTTTGGTTTTGTCTTGGATTTCTGGGTTGGTTTTGGGTTTTTTTCTGTTATGGGACAGTAAGTGAAAGAAAGGTCTGAAGCAGTTGTGGATGGAGGTTGTATGTTTCAAATAAAGCAGAAACTATCTCAAAAAAACAGAATCACTTGCTCTAGTGATTAAAACACAACACTGATGAATGTTTCATTGCCTTATTGCAGCATGACATAAGCCAACTCTGAATATGCATTTTCTAGTAAAAGCGCGTCAGTCTGTTGTGAAAGTTCAGTATCTCATAAGGTGACATTGATTTTTATATGTATATATTTAAATATAGGTTAGGGTATCTGCTTATCAGACTTTTTGTGTTGATTTTCTTTATACAAGACTGCTGTTAGAGGTTTAACATTTCTTTTAAAAGGATAAACATTTATTTTTTATAATTCTCTGAATGATGAATATGTCTATGAAAAATAGAAAATCTTGCTCATAACTGAAACAAAAAAAACTGATTTTGCTGGTGGTTTTGAACAAAAACACTTGTGTCTTTTAGAACTAGGACGTTCCCCTTGAGGAGAATCCTAGGAAGAGAACATACAGAAAAATAGATCACCTGGTTGCCCATTAAGAAACACCCACCAGGAAACTATGATCAGACTGAAGTATGGGAAGAAATTTAGAGAAGGGGGTATTAGGTTTTAGATTTGAGGTGAAAAAGATACAATCTAGATCAGAGGGAAGGATAAAAAGGGGAGTGGAAAGGAGCAGGCAGCAAAAAGATATTTTAGAGTCTCATGTTGATACTGGTATATCTTTGCAACAAGTCATAAAACTGTGGTTTAGGCAGCTCTGGAGGCATGACAGAAACGCAGTGTGCTTTAAGTGTGATCTGGCAAAAATTCTCACTGGAAATACATCCTTTTGAATATTGGCAAAGTATGAGGCACCAGTCCTATGCCCAACAGCTACTTCTATGTGAAGCTAGGAAAAAGTAGAATAAATTATTCTCTTAATCCCAGCTTTCTGCTTGCAGTGCTTCTTTGAGGTATATAAACATTTAGCTATGTACCTATACATATGGTGATACTGGATATGCACAATCAATAATGTTGTATTCTGAAACTGCCAAAATCTTAGCATGCGCTTAGTAGAAAAGTGTTATTTGAAACTTAAAAAAAAAAAAAAAAAAGGATAATTCCAAAGGGACAGGCAAAATCCCCTTTCTGTGAAATATCAAGTAACTTATTTAAAATTTTCCAAAAATGTTCTTACATATATTCAGCATATGTAACAAATTTTACCTCTTGTTGGGGAAACAGTTGAACCATGGTGGCTGAAAATCAGTGTTTTGAAGCCAATCACTTTAACACAAATTATCACAATTTTGTCATATCTCAAATAACTGAAACTGCGAAACTGCAGTGTTACAATGGAAAGTGATAGACAATTTTATCTAGAGACATTCCTATGGATTTGTCCTTTTTGCTTGCTTTTTTTAAGCGCACCGCATTAAACTTCTCTAAAGAGAAGTACAAAGACACAAACCATCCAATGAACCCTGCAACAGTCTGGCAGCAGCAATCATCCAATCAACAAAAATGTGAGTTAAAGCTTTTCTCTAGCATTCTAGTGGTAGAGGTGGAATAAGTTTTCTATCCTTATTTTTTTTCACAAGCTGCTTGGAACTTTTAGAATAAATGATGCAGAGTAAAATTCCAGCACTGAAAACAAGTATTAACCAAAATCAGTCTCTGGTCAGGGTTTGTACTTATTTCTACTTTCTGCTGTAGGAACCGAGATCACTTACTGTGTGCCTGATAAAAGCTTCCCACATTACTTCCTGATAAGTTTATTTTTACCATGTGGTAAATGTACTCTTCACCCTGCAACTAATTCTTAAAACTTAGGGCTGTTAGGGCTGTTAATTAAGTCTGCAAGCATTGTGGCTCAATATGGATAGGATATATGCTGATATCAAATTTCACATGTGATTAAGAATTATTATTTAGGATTAATTCAGCAAGGGAATGTCAGTTTAAAGCCTAAAAAATATCTGTCTTGCATCCTTTTCCTAAGAAAAAGCAAAGTCATGCTTTTCTTTGTATGGGTTAAAGTATCGTATTGCAATATTTTAATTTCCCTTTTCTTAGGCTGGAATATGATAGGAAGATGAAACTTCAATATGAATACTGAATTCAGGAAGACATATGACTTTACTATTTTGGCCTAGATTAGTGTGCAGTACTAGTCTCCTTCACTTGTACTTTAGAGTAGAGTAGTATGCTATTATATGTACATACATCCATGTGGAAGGAGAAGCCTGTCATCCTTCGGATTTTTTTTCTCTTAATTCTTCACTTCTGCTTAACTTCTCACAGACAAGGTAAGATGGAATTTAGTTACAGTGAGTATTAATGCCTTCAGGTTTCTAAAAAGATCCAGAAAAGTCATTGCAAAACTTCATCCCTCCTCTTTTCCTGGAATCTTGCTGTTGTAGACCCCTTTTCAACACCTCACCACGCCCCCTCTTACTCCCCCAAATCAAAACAGAAAATGAGCTCTGATGGGAGGTGTTGTCTATGGATAATTACTCACCCAATGGCCGTGATTGTGTCAAGTCTTCTGGAATATTTTCTTTGACTGAAAAACTTTTTTCTTTTCTCCTTTTTTTTAATATCAAAAGTATGAGTGCAATTTTTCTTCATTTTGGATCATCTTCCCAAAAGATTTTTCCATAGAACACAGGACAATTATTTAACAATGTATTAAACACATCACTTGTACACAAGCTAAGGTTTCAATTACTATTAGCAGAAATTAATGCTGAACCTCAGAAAACAGTTCATTAGTCTAAATGAAATGCGTCGATGGCCTTGGAAGAATCTGTGTATGCTAAAATGTATTAGATGTATTTAGCTTCTTGGCAGGCTAGATTTTAAGGGCATGGAAACAGAATCTCTTGCCCACAAAGGTTTAAATTTCTGATACTGTTTTGCTTTCCCTCTAAACTATTATAAATGTCTTAATATGGCACTTTTATTGGAACTTCACTTTTAAAACCACTTTCTTAAAGGGAGGAGGAAAAAAAAAGACAAGACATGAATATGGGAAATGAAAATATAATGGTTTCTGTAAATGCTTTGTGTAACCTTTGTGCAGAAGGACTTGGCCATTTAAGCTTTGTTTGTCAGTTTGGATCATTTTATTGATTATCTGGCAATGAATGCTAGTAAGCAGATTGACATTTTGTTTCTTGGACTCTGTTTCTCATATGGAGGTTATTAGCTGGCTATTTTGAGACTGAAAAAAATGTTAGCTTTATAAATAAAAAGACTAGTTATGGCTTAATTAGTAGGTTTTTTGCAAGCACTTCAAGTACTTCTTTCTAAGGTCTCAAATCTTTCCACATAACATGGAGTAGTTTACAGGATCATCTGTATGATCTCAAAGCAAACCTTATTTACATTGTTGTCAATGTAAATGTTTTCTTTAAGATGACTGGGCTCTATCATATGTCTCATCTTGTTCTGCAGGCTCTTATTTTATTCTGCAATTACATATTCTTTTAACTTAACATTTCTGATTCATATGAAGTGATTTTCTTTTGTTGTAAAAAGCTGGAAGCAAAACTTCTGTCTTTCGGAAGACTCTTCTAGAAAAGTTGCTGCATAAACATTATTAAAAGTACCATAAAGTTTTGTTACACTTTTGCATAAATAATCTAGCATAGCTGCTCAGCTGACTGGCAGAGTGAATGTTGACTAATACGAGCCTGTTGAACCAGCATACATTTTAGTTCAAGTATTCTAGATTCTAGTTGGGATTCAGTATTCAGCAGAGTGAGTGAGTCCCAGATGTGGAGAGTTTATTGCATGTTTTGCCTTGTATATTTTTTCTGTAATGTATTTACTTATCAGACCTGTTCTTGTTTTGATTTTTTTTTTTCTCCTGTCTGGATAAAGCTGGCAAGTAAGATTGCCACACAGTGTTAAGAGTTGCATGCATAAATGAGATCTGTGTAACGGATGCCAGCATGTGAGATAAGATGACTTAACTTTGTGTGCGCTATAGCAGTAGCAACATACAAGCCAGAAAACCCACAGAAAGCACAGATCTGATGCAAGATTAAATATTTAAATTAGCAAAAAATTCTGTGCAAGAAAACAAAGGTACATAGGAAAACTTGGGCATAAACTTGAACTTGATTAACTAGCTTTTCCATACAGTTGAGGAGAAATAAGATGATGAGGATGGCTAATATGATTGATTCGGTAAACAAAATTGTCTGCTCATTGGCATTTGTGAAGTGGACTTGAGATTGACAGATATGCATTCTAGATAGGTAGGACAAAAGTCTTAACTGATAAAAATACTTTGGGAATTTTTTAAAATGAAATATGAAAAATCATGTCATAGAACTCCAGTTTTAAATGCAAATATTATCACTTCTGCTGCAATTTTTTAGCCTGCCTGATTAATAGTCTTTATACTTTAGTCACTCAATAAAGAATAGAGCATATAATCATGTCTTGGCACTTATATTTTGTCAGCTATTACATGCTTCTTTTTATCACATGGATGGCAATTCATGTATGGGCAGAAAGGGTAATGAGCAACATTTTTAATACAATGTAATTTAAAGTCCTGAAGCATAAAGTCTTCAAAAGAATATGGGAATTCTTTTATATAATTCTTTTCTAGGCATTACTTTATACATATGGTGGAGAATTTATGACTTTATTCTGAGCCCATCAAAAGCTCAAATGAAAACACCTACAACTATTTCTACCCAAATAAGCCTTCTGAGTTAAAGTTCTTATCTCCCAGACTACCCAATTAAAGCCAAAACTAGAAAAAAAAGTGTAGCAAGATCGCTTGTCTGCTGTTGCTCAAACAAAGTTTGCACTTGAAAATGGTTGGGCCCCCAAAATGAAGTTCCTGCATGAAATCTTACCTATGCTTCAGCCCTAAAGGCAGAACTCTCAATTATTTCAGTATGACCAGGTTTCTAGTGCTTGTGTTCATCTCTTCAAAGGCACAAGTAAAAATCTTTAAACTTAGGGAGCCCAACTCATGAAACTTAGTGTTGATACGTACTGCACTACTTCTTTCATAAGTCACAGAGCTATGAAAATCAAGAAAACAGGAAGTTAACTGGTAGAGGCACATACATCCCACTGCCAAGGCATATGTATCCCCCAGAGAACTACAACTAGCTACTCTAAAATACTTCAGAATATTCATAAAAGAATAATTTTATGCTATTCCTGGGGAATATACTACTGTAATACTGACAAAATAAATATTTTGGGTGGAGTTTGCTGCTACTGTATGTGGCCAGCCATCTGTATTAGAATGTTTTAAAAGAAGCTGGTATCACCAGATCTTAAACAAAAACAAAGCAAACAAACAAAAAAGCCCTATGAAAAATGTTTCTTATATGGTACGTGTTATATGCCTTTTTAATACAATTTTAACGATCTAGTTAAAATAATTAATTTTTAGATGCTAAGATTCCCTTATTCAAAAACTTAGGTTTTAGCTATCAAGTTTCACCTGCATTTGGCCCAAGATCATTCATTTTAAACAAATCTGTGCATAAAGCACCTGCCAAAGCATTGAGCATGCTATAGCATACAAAAACGTACAAGCAGTTTCAGGAGCTGAAGATTGATGATTTTTCATTTTTCCCTTCTTGTGAGTACCTTCAGGATCCTTCTGTGTCCCCTAAATACTAGCTAAACAGCAGGGGTCATGATTGTGTGGTGCAAGTGGATGGACCAAACAAAAGAGAACCAAAACTCTGTTGCTATAGGTTTTTCCCATAGCAGGGGCAGTAGCTTAAATCTTCTTTACAAACTACTGACTTCATGGAGTTTCTAAGAACTTGAAAATATTGAGACATCCATTACTTTTACAAACTTTGGCTAAATTTGGCCAACAGTGGTTATAGGATGCTAGATCAATGAACAAGCAATTTAATCAAAAAGTTTTATTTCCCAGAGGATGGTAGTGGTAAAAGGCAGTAAGCAACTTGTTCTTGCCCCAACTGGGTTCAAAGTAGTTGTTGCTATGAAAGGGATGCACGCAGATTTAAGAGAAACACAACTTCTGTTGCAGACAAATGAAACATTTGACACTTGTGGCCTAGAAATTCTGAGAAAATAAAACTGAAAAATAATGAATTACAGAAGCTAGTAAGACCTGTATTTGCAGATAACTAGATGGAAGACTGTAACCATGCTGACCCACAAGAGAATATTTCAGTACTTGAGTTTGTGGGTAATAAAATAGTAATTCAAGAAGATGAAAGAAGGTATGTTAAAATGTCTTGTTGAAGACCCAGTAATGGTGCAAGGGACTGTAAGTGAACAAAGGACATCAAAACCTGAAATGGCTTTTGAAACACCTAGCTACTCCTGTTAGCTTGGGATCAAGCTTAAATGCCAATTTTAGAGAAGTTTTTCAGAACTTTTTTTACTACATTTGATTTGGGGGGGCAGAGAATGTCTTAAGTGTAGAATAATAGACTTCCTAATGCAAGCTCAAGCCTGATATGGCACAAGTGAGGTGCCCAGCCTCTTATTTCTTCCTGTTACAGGGACTGTGCTATGTTGCAATCAACTCATCTTTGCCCACTTCTACAAGCATCTTCGTGTTTCCATGCATCACTCCCCTATGGAGTGTGCTTTCCAAGTCAAATCATCAAATCCTTACTTTCATTTGGCTGATCTGTTTCTGTCTTGATGCTCTTATTAGCCATTATCAAAAGGAAGTTAATTTAATATCATCGTTTGCTCCATTCTCTTAAAGCAGCCCTAATATGTCCCCTCCAAACTTACTATCTAATAAGTTTACATACATTCTGGTGCATTTTTTTATGTTTCCCACCCTCAGCTCTCTTGTCTCTACTTGAATTGTGAAAGGTTTTTTGGACAGGGTTTGGCTTACTTATATTTAGTAACTTTACAGCACCTGGCACAAGCAGAACTCTTGGGGTCTGTGGATGTAATTGTAATACTTGGAAATAAATAATCTGAATTGGCTAAAGGGCTGGAGTAAGATCTATGTCCATTTCAGAGCTGAGATCTCTGAATCACGTGGTTCTCCTGCAGGTACCTGAATATAGCATGGTAAATGTTTTGGGTTTCTTTTCCCTATTCATGCCCCATTTGTAGCTACATTCTCTCATGGGATACAAGCAGCTTCTGTGGACTTCAGTGGGAATTATTCATACTCTGCAAGTGGAGAGCAGAGCCCATGACTGGACTGAAGCCAATGTTCTTTAAAAGTTCACATGCCTTGTATTGGTTCTCTAATTTAGACTCCTAAGCAAACAAAGTGGGGGGTGGGGGAAGGAATGAAAAATAGTAGCAGCTGTTTCAGTAAAAATTCTAAGGGTTAACATAACATGATGTAAGCTATTTCATCTGTTCTTCCTACTTGCCCATTTTAATCAGAAATGAGTAAGTAGAGCCTTATATGCAGTGAACTTGAAGAATGCTAATGGCATGTCTGCATCGTGTTGTACTCGGAGTACTTATGCCAGAATAGGAAAGCCTTTTATGCTGTAATTCTCAGCAACAAGAAAAAGGCTTTCTGAAGAGTTACTTTAAATTTAAACTCTCATTCTAATGTTAGACAGCCTGTTGGATCTCCGAGTTAAAAATTGCTTCAGCATTAGTTACTAGAGCCAGATGTAACATTGACCTTAAATGGTAAAAGCTCCCAAGAGTGAAAGAGAGGCTGGCCTGAGGGGAAAAAGAGGAATAACTGAAGTTTTAGGTAAGTAATCTTTTAACGGAGAATAAGCTCTTTTTCAGCTGTGAAACAGAACGGAACCATATTTCCTCCTTAAAGGTACAGTACCTTGTTGTTATGATACCGAGTAGTTGGTTCTTTCTACCTCTTCCCTCCCACACCCTTCAAATTCTACCTCTTCTTCAGATTTTAGCTGCTTAAAAAGTGGGTGTAGTTAACGAAACCTAGTTCTTCTTACATACTGTTTGGGAACATACAAGAATGAAAAAGAAAAAGCTGTGTTAATTATACTGAGACTTGATTAACAAAGGTACGTAGTCAGTAATTCAGGGCAACCTGATTCACAGATACTGTCATCTGTATTGTGCTAACCATTAGAGAGTCTTAGTTAACAGCAATACATGTTATGGGGAAACAGATATTTAACAGATTTTTTTTTCTTCTTTTTTTTTTTTTTTTTTTTTTTGTATGACTTTCCTTCCCACATGCTTGCTTTTTAACAGTGACGGAGTTGTTAATTTTGGTGGATTAGCTTCTTGTGTCTGGAACCTATCTTTTAAAAAGGCGTTTCCAGAGCCATTTCTTTATACAGTACATGTTTGGTTTTAATCCTATTAGATGTAAATTAATACCATGAAGTTTTGTCTAATTGGAATGCTGTACAGGAAAAAAAACCCCAACACCTTCAAATGTTAAAGCATGTTTGCTTTAATATGAAAAATAACAATATTTACATTTCCTGGTATTTTGGTCTTTAGTTTTATCTGTGCTATTTGGTAGGTACTCTGCACTGAAGTGTATTTTATTTTCTTGGCAAATTAAAACACTTTCTTTTTGTCTTACTAATATGTGTGTTAAGCTCTTCTCTTCAGGCAGCAGTATGTAAACAGCTTGAAAGAATGAGGTCAGTACAAAGAAATGATAGCTGAAATTGAAGACTCAGGTTTCTGTTACTAACTCATATTAGTAACAACTTGTGTTAGTGAGTTGATTTTTCAAATTGTATGTAGCGTGGTTTTGTTTGGTGAAAAAAATCTCTGCAATCAGCAGCGAATTTCCATCTTTGTGGAGTGATTAGACAGTAGTTTTTAGTTTATGCTATGCAAAGGTTGGGTGAATTTAAAGTTCTAAGCATAGACTGTTCCTGCAAGTGCTAACAGTTACTGCATTTATATTTGATATGGTAGGTGTTGTGTATACTTGAATGAAATTTCACCTCAAGAAATTTATCCACCTTCAAGAGAATGTGATAAACGAATCTTACTTGTTAAAACATTTCAGCTCTGTTTGCAAAACTTGCAATTAATTTTCCTTTTATTTTTCTCTGGACTATCATTAGTGAACAGGTTAGTACTTTTAGGTTAATCTCCTAGCTGACCTTCATGTTTTAAATCAACAATTATATCCCAAATCAACAATTATACTAAACTTGGAGCTTAATAATTTAACAATGCAACCCATAGAAATCTAAGTTTATTAGACTTAACAGTGGAAATTAAGAAACAATCCAATATACTAAATGCTGAATACTAGAGTCCTTGCTCTTTCAATATTCTTGTATTTTCTAGCTTCCAAAGGCCCTCATTCTGATTTGCTGGTCTTGCACATGTTACTTTCCTTGTGATGTTTTATGCACCCCTTCAACTTGTGCAAGTATGTGCAACTTTAGGCGGTATTTAGAAAGCATCTAAGTTTTAATAAGTTATTTTTAACTTTGTGTATGGACTGGAATAACTAATCTGCATCTAACTTCTCCATGTCTGAACTAAGTATATATTTCTAATATATGATATCTTGTAGCATTTCAGCAACTGTTGTTCTTATTCCATACAATTCTTTTTTATTTTTTAACTTAGAATATATAATATAGTGCCCATGTATAAATTTATCTTCAGTAAAGATGTTATGATGACAATAAGTGTAATTTAATACAAAAAGTAGAAGTTGCTCATTTGTACATCTATTTAACTTATGTAATAACATGTACAATGTATTTAACTTACATAAATCCATCTGCTTTACATCCCTCTGGATTAAGCTCTAAATTGGCTGCAGACATGAAACCTGTACACCTCCCTCCTGTCTTTTTATATGTTTGAGTCAGATTCAATAACTCTAGTCCTATTTACCTGGAACAAAAGCAATGGCAGTTAAGAATTACCTAGCAGCCAGATTCATAGTTGCAATCTTTAGCACCAGCTTCTTCCATCCTCCTTTGGATCAGTCTGCTTTCTGACAGCTTTTAATGATAGTATGGTGTCAAATAACTTTTTGAAAAGTTGGATAAGACAGAGTGTGGCAACTGAGGTATCAGGAGTTGGTACTGAGAAGAGATAGATGTGAAAGCTTCTCATTTCAAGGATCATGTGTATGTTCCTCACATGTGATGGAGTTCTCTTGCCTCATCTGTTTGCTGTTCTTAGAGAAGTGTATAAGTCCAGGAAAAAGAAGCATCAAATGGTTTCTAAGTGGAAGGGGAAAGAAAATCCTTGCTGTTTCAAGGTTTGTGGGTTATTTAAAGATCTGGGGGATTTGTGGGCAGAGAGATCTCTCTTTTCTGTCTTAACTTGCAGCCTTCCTGTAAATTAAGCAGAAGAATTTCCTTGTGATGTGTTCTCCGCTTGTACTTCCTTTGAAAAGTGGGTCAAAGAGATGTTTGGGATCTCAGTATCACTGACAGAAAGGAAATCTGAGTGGGTGATGGATCTTTGTAAGCTTATAAACTAGTGACTCAAGACATGAATTATTGCTTGTGTACATGTGTAGTGGTATGTTATGGAGAACTAAGACTGTGACTGTTATGGTAGCACTTCGAAATAATAACTCAGTTTCCCTCCCTGGAAAGTATGTCCTAAGAATTCTGAAAAGGAGGGGGAGATTTGATACTTAAAGCAAGTGGACTTGTAGCCTCAGGTTTTGTTGGAGAGCCTGGGCTCTAACAGCATCCCTGGATTTAATCCTCTTCAGTAGGTAGATGTTTCTTTTTTTTCTTTACTTTTGTGTATTTCAATGTGTCTATCGTTAATTTTACAATCTGAAAAATAATTGGAGAAATTTCATTTTACTTAGGAATTACCAAATGTATTAAGTATCTGAAAGATTTAAAGAGCAACAAAACCAACAACAACGACCACCTTCCCCCCCACCTAATAGCTGAAATCAAGAATACCTTACCATCTGCCAGAACTTTTACCTCCCCTTAAAATGTACAAAACCCAAAGTCTTTAGGTATCACAAGTCATCAGGGACATGTAATATTGTAGATATGATCAACTGTGGGTTTGGACAAGTAAGGCTTGTAGAATGATGATTTTTTTTTTTTTTTTTTTTTTTTTATGCTAAGCATGGATTGCTTGGAGGGGGGAGCATGAGAGGGGCAGGGAGGGAAACATGCAAACTTGGCAGCTAATGCTTGCCAAGTGTGTATGTAAACATGAAAGTTTCTTTCCCCAACTAATGGTAAAGCATGTTCTTTTGTGTTTTGTCGTGATGCAAAGTTGTACTTTAGAATCACTGTGCTGTCCCCTAATTTACGTGCAAATATACTTATCTTGGTGATTGTCCAAATGGAGCCACTATCTTATGGCTATAAAATGCGGTCCAGTGGGCTAGTAACTGCAATTTCAGCAAAGAGCAAAGGAGTTGAAAAGTTGATGTAACAAACAGTGGTGGGGGGGGAAAGCAGTTTATGTAGGAGTTGCACACTTTTTTCTTACCAGTTATAAGGTTTTGCATTGTGGAAATGGATACATGGTAGAAATTCTGTTCTGCTGAGTCAAGTACAGCAATTGCTTTGGGCTAGGGGCTTGCCTTCAGAGTAAAATTATTGCTGTTTATATAATTCTGCAGAATGTTTTGTAACACTGAAGTTATACATGGGGAATTTCGCTCTGAGCCTTTGCTTTTGAAATCATCACCAAAGTTTCCATTGACTTCAGTGGTGCCAGATCAGGCTCTGAATGAATACCACAAAGGTAAAAGCTATGTTAGTTAGCAGGAAATAGGAGTCTGAAATCTAGGAGAATTTGAATGGGAGCAGTGGGTCTATTTTTGCCCGTCTTATTTTGGACTTAGAGGGATGCACTAACAAATGGTAGGATCCATAGAAAGAGATCTGTTTCTGAAATTTTGGAAAAGAAAAATCTGCTATTTAATTTTCAAATGTTCCCCTGGTTTCTCTGTAATGTCTCTGAAAAGGCCTTTTTAGAAGGGCATGTATGTGTACAGGTGGTGGAATATAATAAAGCATGATATGTTGATTAACATTTCCTGTTAAAACTTCTGAAGTTGTGCTGAACTGTGCTCTAACTGCTGAACAGAAAAATTAAAAATAAAGTGTCTAACCATAAGTTGAAGGAGAGCTTCTGGAGAGGAAGAGAAATAATTTAACGATGTATAAAAATGCACACATGCTTCACAATTTCAGCCACTGAATTTCCCATATTTTTCTTTTTAAATACTGAAAGAATGTGAACGACCTTGGGGCTCATGAAAATTGTACAATATAATTAGGGGCCTAGTTGCAATGGAGGGTGGAGTTTGCCCCAGGAGGAGGTGCTAGGTCGAGTTGATGTTCTGCACATCATCTCAGACTGGAAAAATATCGGAAGCAAATCTAAATACTCTGCTCAGTTCCCTATGCAAGTATAGTAGTGCCTATCATCTTGACTTCCCTGAGAGCTGTTGCAGTTAATAAACTTACCGTTCCTATTCTTTGATAGGTATAATCATCAGCATTGCTCCAAAAGCTTTTTTTAGTAAGCGCAGTAGTCAGTGGAGCAGACTGTAGAAAACCAAGCAAATGTATCAGAATTCCCAAGTATCTTAGGACACTTAAAGCAAGACTGGGAGGCTTGAAAACTGCTCTGTGTTTACTCACTGAATTAAGTGAAAATATCTGTGAGGGACAGGGAGAAAGAATTTGTGTGATATATTCTAGAAACTCAATTTTTACCTGCATGTTGAGCTTTTGGGACCTGTTTGAAATCTCTCCTGCATAAAGCACAGCATTAAAATGTCCCTTCCAAAACTCGTATATTGTGTGCTAATGGAATAGACTCACTGGAATATTAACAACCTTGTACCCTTATAAGAAGCTCTTGACACTTCCTGTTGGATTAATTTTTTTTTAAAGTCTCTGATATTTGCTGTTTAACAGATTTTAAATGGTTTTTTGTTGGTAAAATGGCAAACATCAACCAGCCCACTCTATACAAAGCTGATATATAACCATAACAGAAAGGTGGATAATACCTAAAGATCCCACAGGAAATCTGTCCTGTTGCTGCTTGGTGTTTCCATGTCTAGGAATGTGTTCAGAAATTACATTAAACACCAAGTGGTGTTTTTTCACTGATCACTTGTAGAAATGATACAGAACTTAAAAGACCCACAGAAAAATACTATACCAGAGAAAAGTAGCCTTTCTTATGAAAATTATGAATTGTATTTCCTTAAACCACAAAGCAAGTCAAACGCTCACTTCTTGTAAATCACTGTTGCTGCGTTTGGAATGTGCAGAGCTTTGCCTGTGTGCGTGAACTAAGGGTCTCTCTCAGTGGATTTTGATCCCTCCTGAGAATCTGGCTCCACCTAATATGAAGACAATTTCCCTTTTTCTGTTGCTTAACAGGTAAAGATCAGAGTTGATGGAAAGTTTTCCCTTGAGAGCAGGACCTTGTAAATTCTTGCACATCTTTTTACAAAATGGGCACAAATCAACAAAGTTTTTCACCTAATCTTGTTCTCAGGTAGTAGTTAGTGATATGCTTTCTCAGAACAAAATCCTTTAAACTGACAATATGCCTTACACTTACCTGTCTGCTCGTATGATTCAGGGGTTGTGAAGTTGGGAGTTTTTTTCTTCCTTTTGAAGGTGGGTACTGTACAATCATCTTGTGTACTTATCTTCTGAGCATCTGCTTAGAAAATAAAACAACATGCCATTTTGACATCCAAGAAAGTGCTATAAAAAGTCTGTTGCTATGTTTAAATGCCTACACTCAGTTGCTATAGCAATAAAAATATAAAAAATGATGTACAACTTGCCATAGTGCATTACCAGCCCTTTCTGGGACAGGGAGATTGTGGGACTGAGAATATGACAAAGATGCTCAGTATATTAGAGGGCAGAGTTGCAAACGTAGTTCCAGGTGCCCTGTGCTGTTATCTGTGAGCAAAATGTGGCCTAACTGTATAAATCCCAAAGTGGCTGTGTCAAAAGGGACAGTTGGATCCCTACTTAATTCAGTTGCTTCTTCATGACTTGTGTGACAGAGTTCAATACTTCAAGCAACTTCCCATTTCTCTGCAAGAGAAGTTGCTGAAAATGTTGACCTTTCTCTAAATTCCTCCAGTCCCATGGTATCAAGTGTGAAAATCGGTATACAGAGTGCATTGGACTGTGTAGATTTCCTCTCTGTAACGTTACAATAGTCAGTCTGAAATGCCCTTGCTCCTGGGGCAGCTATGGGAACCCTGCTATCAAAAAGAAAAGAAATTAAATAGTAGCTAATGGAATCCTTAGCATCTCTCTGGGGCTCAAAGCCTTGAACATTCAGTTGCTTCATGAAGAGAGCAGGAAATTCAACTTCCTTCATTAAACATAGCAAGTAAAGGAAGGCATGTTATTTTGGCAACTGTAAGTTCAGTTATGGAATTGAATTGTTACTTCAGGCATTTCTATGCCTTGTTCTCTCTTCTGCTGAGGAACAAGTTAGGGGAAAAAAGACTTGGAAAAATTGGAACCTTGTTTGAAAGCAATATAACCGTTCTGTTCTCTTTATTCCTAATTGAAGAATCCTCAAGGTTCAAATGAGATTGGCTCTAACTGTATAACAGTGTGCTGTTCACTTTGAATATGGTAATCCACAACTGTCATGTAATTGTTTCAAGCATTTTGCTTAACATAAGCTTTGAAGTCCAATTGCGAGGTCTGATATCAAGAATGTATTAGTGGTAGAAATATGTATTTTTAATTTTTGTTAGTTGTTAGATAGTGATTAATACTCTTGTTCAAGGGTCGTTATGCTGGTAAACACATAGATCAAGTGATTCTTGGAGGCACTATGCTACTCTATAGTTTGAGGGCACACCTAAATCCTCTAATATTTCTAAGTACATTTGGGCTACTTTATTTTTGTAAAAAGTCTGAAGAAACTACTACCATGTACATGGCTTATACTTTTTCTCAAAATAAGAGTTGCAATGTTACATAGATAGTAGCACCCCTCTCATTTCTTATTTGCAACCTCATTACAGTATTTTTCTGTAATGAATTTTGAGCATCTTTTGGATTTAATTTTAATACTTCAATTTTGTTTTTAACAGTTGAGAAATTTTGACATTTTGTAGCTTTATAGCTGCACAAACTTCCATGTTCATGGAAGTGTGTGTCCTTCTCAACCTCTGTGCGGATTCTTTGTTTACTTTCCTTCTCAACTGTTCTGCACAGGGTACTGGACAATCACCTTCCAAATGGGTTTATTCCTAAACGAAAATGTCAACAGGACTGATTGTGGGTTTGGTTTGTTTTGCCTTTTTTTTTTTTTTTTTAACAGATTTCATAGAGTAGTATTTATACTTGTTTATTAAATTTTTCTTAGAATTCAAATGATTATCTTTTATGTCAAGGTTGGGAGATGCTTCTGTGGTTATACATACTGTGCCTGTAAAATTAATGCATCTATGCTTTGTTTACAATATTATAACTTTTACTGTTGACAATACCTGGTTATATGAATAACCTAAATGGGGAGGGGGAGAAGGCAACAGGAAGAGATGTGTGAAATTTGTAAACTGTAGCTTTTAGGTTTCATGAAACTGTGAAATACTTGAAACACAAAAACCAGATTTTCCTTATAACTGTGTCCTATATACATATAACACCCTCACTACAATTGTTATGATGTCAGTTTATTCTATATTTCAAAGCTATTCTATATAGTCTCTGTTTCAGATGCTGTACTGCTGAACGTGCATCTGCCATGGAAATGCAAACTGCCAGATACCTGCCATTCCCTGGGTCAGCTTTGGTTGAAACTGATCACCAAGCTTCAAAAGTTATTGCAGTGCAGGGGGGAAGAGGGAGAGTTGAACAGACAACATGACTACATAAGCTTTTTTTCAGGGAAAAAAGAATTATATGGCTATTCATTAGAGACACATTTCTCATTATGTGTTGTCCACTAGCCTTCTTTAAGTGTTAGCTATGCATTTATTCTTTCCAAAATCTATTTTTGGTCTTGTTTTCCTTGGAATAAAAATTATGCTGTTATTCTGGTCATCAGCCAAGTATCCTTCCCCCTTCTTCTCTGCCCTCCCTTCATTCTCTCCCAGTAGCCTTTGAACTTGTCCAACTTGTTGATTTTGGCAAGAGAGGATCTCAAAGGTATTATGTTCCTACAAGTGAAAATCAGTGGTGTGGTAGGAGAGGAGAGACTCAGCTTAGTGCTGCTGGGGGAAAGGCTCCACTGTGAGCTGAAATTGTCATTGATTCTGTTTGATCTGCCAGCTGGCAACCTGGCATGTGTGAAGCTTAAAACCAGGCACAGCAAATGCTGTCTCTTGTCCCTCCGGACTGGCAGGAGACTAGGAGACACATGAACTTGTTATGAGGGAGATAAGATACAAAATCATTAAAATAAAATACCTGAAGAACAGGTTTTGTTAGCTCAGCTGCATAGAAACAACTTGTTTCTTAATGTAGAGAGACATAGGTTACAAAACTGTCTGTCTGTGCACTGATATCGTAACTTTATTTTGGAAAACTTTTGCAAATGTGTGTGAAACAGATCATGAAAGCTACATGCTGATAACTGTCCTGTGCTTTCACACTAAGTTCTAATAGTTGGTGGGAGTCCATATGTTTGTCTTCCTTCCAAAGCACTGCAGAGCACTGTTAGATTGTAAAACAGACCCTCATCTATTTTGCAGATTTTTCCATCAAGGCTGCAATGCCTAAAGGGAAAAGATCTGAAGTTTCTGCAGTCATTGGGAACACGCTATAGACTCTACTCAGTCTGCTCTTCAGGCATGTCAGTCGGGCTCATGGGAATGTTGTTAGTGGACAGGTTCTTCCCATGGTGAATAAATGTCAGCTCTCTGAGTAGAGGCAGCCATTCTAATTAGACTTTCCTTATGCAACAGAGGTTTTAAAGCTCAGCCAGGGATAATAAAGTAATATTCAGAGACAGCGGCCCTCATCTGCTTTCTTGTCATTTGAAGAAGGCAGCTGAATCAGCTCAAGAATCTGTTCCCTGAAAATTTCCTTGCATCTGAAGTGGTTTCTCCACTAATGATGTCCCTTTGTTTGTGCATATACAAGGTCAATATGCAAGCTCTAAGGTTGATAGAACTCCAGGAGTTCCACATCACGGACACGGCTCGCTTACACCTGCTCCTTTAGGTACCCTTTTAATCACCTGTCATAGATTTGGTTTTTTTTCTTGAAAATATACAGAAAAATACTGGACTCTTTCTCTGAGGATTACTCAGAGTATGCAAATACTGGTTTTATGGATTAGATTATGTGTACTTCTCCCCCTGCCCTTGATTTCATGGGTTTTGCAGAACATTGGGAAAACAGCAACACTAAACAGATGCTTACAAAAACCAGAGATGGTGATCCTATTAAGGAGCTCCCCCCTCTGGCTTCCTTCAGCTCACTTCAGAAATTTCTAGAGGCCCTTTTTGTTGAAGTTAACTTCAGTAAAAAATGGTAGAAAAAGATCTCATTTGTTCTTAGTCAAACTGACTACATACGTTATTTCTGTTAGCCACTGCTTAGTTATTCTGTGATTATTTGAAAGAAATTAACCTGTGGTAACATCCTGTTTTCTTTCTTAGCTTGATCATCTGTTTGGAAGGAGTTGTTTGTTTTGCTTAAACAAACAAAAAAAACCTTTTTCTGTCTAGATAACATTAAATTTGTTTCTTTTTATGTTTAAAACAGAAAGCTCATGCCTACAGCATTCCAACCATCAGCCTGCTGAATTTTCACTATCCTTTCTTCACCTGTGCTACAGGGCATTATGCTGACCATGACAGTTGCAGACCTTAAATTCCTCTGATAGGTAAAATCCGGCTTTCTGGTTGCATTTTAAATTTTACTTCTGTTATTTGAAACAGTTGGACTAATTTCTCATTTGTGGGTCTAATTCAGTGAAGTTAATAGGAGTCTTGTGCATGTAAGAGTTATGTAGGTCTGCTACTTTTTATTCTGACATATTTTTAAAATATTTCAGTCTTTTTTTTGTTGATTAACGTGTGTGTTGACTATTTGCTAGTTTTTAAGGCAAGTATTGCTTCATAAACTAATTTTAATTAAATTGTTCATAAAAAATAGTATAGAAGTTATAGATGAGAAGATATGGGATACCAAGACAACATTTATATAACACCAATTTCTGTGTTCGTACACTCTTCTATTGAGGACAACAGTGATAGCTTACTGTCTGTGAAAATATTAATCCTTTGCAGTCCAGATCAGAAACTGAAGTTAATGAACTAAAAGATAAAAATAAGTGTTGGATTGTCTAACTAATATCCAAAAGCTATATTTTTGTCCGTAACTATCAAACATAATTCCCACTGAGTTCAATGTTCTGCCTAGATGGGTGTTCAGGGATGGAAGTTACAGCATAAAACTCAGTATGTAACTGTGCATTCTTGCTAACTGAAAGTGCAATATGGTTTGGGTATGTGACAAAAGTGAGATTTAGTTCAGAAGTGCAGAAGACCAGACAGCTACTGTTAGGTAACATGATGAGTTTTACTATAGTGAATTTAATAATTAGGATGCATCCTGAAGCAGTATTACACAATACCAACCTCTGATAAACAGTCCAGGTGAAGAAGTAAGATACAGTGGCCAGTTTCACTTAAGTGCGTTGGGGAATGATCATTTCTTCTTCACAGTGGTAAATCTTAGCTATATTAGCAAGTGTTTATTTGAGTAAGCTGAATAATTATGTTGCTAGTATTTTGGATGCTCTGAGGTTCTTAAGTAGATCTTTTGAACCCCCCCCCCCCGCCCAAAAAAACCCCTCAACTTTCCCAAAATATTTGCAGAATATAGTGAAAGATGTACTGTTATACAGTGAAAATATACAGTGAAGAACCAGATCTCTTGAATAGTTCAGAACTGAACTGTTGCACCCCTTTCTTTCTTAAACACACAGTTCTAGTATTTTCTGCTGCATTTGCGCTATGAAATAATGATTTAAATTGGTGAATTTTCAACATTCCTCTCAGTTATAAAGATTGAGTAATGTACCAATGTAAAGGATATACAGCATGTTTTCAGTATACTCCCTAAGGAATATTAACCCATCATAGCGAGGGTTACAACTGTGTAGCTTTGTGAAAGTCAATTGAACAAATAATTTCTGCATGTCTTTGCTGAATAAATTGACTAGAAAAGTTATGTGACTTACTAATGCCTGATTTTTGGCTTGGTATAGTTGCAGAAATACAAATGAAGACAGAGTATGAGCCTGATGAGTAAACTAAGTAAAATTCTATTACTCCACTCTGCTGCAAAAATTGAAGAAGAAACTGTAATTTTAAATACCAAAACCACTAATATTGTGTAACTGGTTACTCTGTCATTGAATATTCATGAAGCTCTGTACTACAATGTTCAGTTAAGGTATTGGTTGTAATAAAACAAGCTATGTGATTGAAATTTGCTTTTTGCTTCAACTTAGTTCAAAAGTGTGCTTAATGTGCATTTAGAATTGAAGTGGGTTTTTTTCACGTGTGTGATAAAACAGTATGGTACCATTCACTCAGGCTGGCAAATGAATTGTTATGGAAAGTATTGTAGTTGCCCATTGGTTTATCTTCTAGATTGTGTTGTTTCCTAAGAAAATCATTTCTGAGTTAACTGGATAATGACAATTTTGAAAAAAAAATCATACCTGGCTCTGACTTTAAATTTAAATATTTTCATTAACAAAACCACAAAAATGGCATGTTCAGTTAGTAACTTTATCCTCTTCGCTCTGTAAAAATATTTTTTTTTTTTTTTCTTCAAGAGGGTTAAAAACAAAACACTTGGAGGGAACACTTAGAAATGAACTTGTGGGTTGCCATTAAGTGCCATGGAAATTAAAATAAACATTGTTCTAACTAAGAAACATTAACAACAAAAAAGTTTGTGTTGGAAAAAAATCTTTACATGCCTTAGAAACACGCTCAACACAGTTTGACATCATCTTATTTACACAGATCAAAGTATCATTGGTATTAATTTATCTTTAGATAGATTTAAATTTTTTTTCATAGATACAGACATATATCTTGTTTGTTAAGCTAGTTTGGCAAGTGTTACTTGTTCATAGTCAGTTGTTACGTATTATAAGTAAGAAATAAAGGAAGGATGTGGAAAAAAAATAATGGAACATACATTAAGTGTTTATAGAAAACCTAGTAACTCTAGTTCTAGCTTTCTCATTTCTTTCAATTTGTGAGGGAAAACTACTGGGAAGATCAATTCCTAATGACTGCAGCCTGGGATTTGGATAGAAGAGAAGACTAATAAAGAGAAGATTTTAATTCTTAAGAAATTAATTTCTTAGTCAATAAAATTAAGAATTAAAAGGATAGAACCTATCTCTCTTTAGCCCACTATTCATTCCCTTGTCCTGAGCAATTTATTTGGAAGGTAATCTGAAGTAAATCACTTCAGGAATTTCTATATAACATAAAAAAGGTTAATTTTAGCCTAGTGAAGTTTGTCTCCCTGGGCTTCCCTTATAGTCAGCTGAGAAGAGAGAGGTTCAATTGCAATTGAGAGTGCAATTCAGAGAGCCTAAATTAAGTCCCTCATTTTAGGGCAGGAACTTAAGTTGACTTAAAAACAAACAAAAAACCAAACCAACAAACAGAAAACTTAGGGAGACAAATGGCTAAAGTGAATCTCCCTGAAAGGTCCCCTTTATACATATTCTCATGCCTCTCAGTCTGTTGAAGGCATGTGGTATTAAAATAGCTCTTTTATTGAAGATGATGTACAGAATGGAATAAGTCTATGCTCCTTTTCTTCTCTTGCTCCTTCCCCCGCAGAGAACATCAAATTTGGTGTTACTGGCTTTGGTAGAAACATTTGAAAGAAATCTTAGATCAGTATTTAGCAACTGTATACAGCCATATCCAAACTGGTGAATCTTTGAATGAAAACAGCATTTTCAATTGACAAGTAAAAGCAAATATCTGCATTTTCTGTAAGGAAAAAAAAAAAAACCTAAACACTTCCTCAGCTTATCAAGTTTTGCTTTCTTTATATCAACCCTAATAACTATAATAGGACTAATGTAAAGCTAGTGTTCACTACAGTTTAACTGAATTAATAAAGAGATACAAGTAAACTGGAGAAAGTCTCATAATGGTTACCAAAACACAATTTCTAAGGCAAAACTACAAACATGAGAGCTTAATGGGGAAGAGGGATGCTGAGACGAGAATTTGACTTTCGGATGTTGGAAAAACTGTTTCTTATTAAAAGTTCTCTAATGCTTTTTTTATGTGCGAAAGCAAAAAAAGAGTTACAAATCCCTCTTCTTTTTCCTTGAAGAAATTGTCATTGTAGTGAAAGAACAAACAGGTTATATTTTGCTCCTACTTTGTAGCAAATGCGTGTGGATATATTTTGTTTATCTAAAGTTCTCAATCCCAATGACTTCTAATTGGAAGAAAATATACCTTTTTATATGCTTGATACTAAAGCGTTATGTTTGTATCACAGAAGCTTTGAACTTGGAATACATATGTGATAAAGATGATGACTAACATTTTGTAACAATTACTCCCTGGGCCAAAGACAAGAACTGGAATAAAATCTTTTAAATAAGAAAAGGCATAGCTGTAAAACTGACTATGGAAGCAATCACACAAGGTAGACTGAAATTACGTATGTTTCCCTTACAATAAATCTGTTGCTTTAATGATGTATAAAAAAATATTTTGTAGTTTAATTAAATGGAATTGTTCTTAAGACAATTTCTCTTTACAGCCAAGAAGAGGAAATCTCGTAAAACTCTATTGGAAGCAAATATTTTTTAATGAATTAGTGACATAAAGCTATTTTCTGTCCTCAGACATTAACTTGTAATTTCTATTTTGAGAATGCATGTGCAAAAAAGGTAAACAAACCCAGTCTTAGCTCATTTATCAGTATTATGTTAGGAGTGCTACAGTTTTGTGGACAGATTGTAGCTACTGAGAAATTTATACTTTGAGTGCCACAAAGGTATAATTCAACCTGCGTTTGACCTACCTCAGTTGAAGAGGCAGTGAACTGGAAGAGCGTATTCCTGTCCAAACCAATTCTGCATGAATACTAACTGTTATTCCACTTTATCGCTCCTCTTCCATGATAAATTTTAAAACCTTTATCACCAGGATTAAAAAGATCTGTTTGGTTACTTTCTCAAAATAAAGCTTTACTTAGTTTCATGAGCTGTTTCATGTGTGGCTACCAGTACGCACTATGCTATGTAGCTGAAGAAGATGGTCTGCAAGATAACAAGGGACATACTAGACAATAGAACCCAAGTATATGGTAAAAGCATGGACAATTACATAATTTTCTAGAAAACATGATGTTTCATGTAAAATTATTAGGTTGAAAAGGAGGCAGTATTGCAGCTCCTTACTAGTCTGTTATCAAGAGATGACATTTTTTCCAAAATTTTCACATGGGTCATATCCTGAGTAGTCAAGCAAAGCTATTGTGATGTCAGTGGGTAAGAATTTTGGCTTTTTAATTTTAGAAATTATGAATTGCTTTAAGTTCCTTAACATACAATTATTGTGCTTATATTGAGACATTCCCCATCCACCACCCCAAAAGACAGACGCTTGCTACTTTCTGAGTAACTGTCTTCTGGGTGAAGGTAATCACGTAATACGTATTCAGAGACTGTGAACGAAGCATAATATCTCTTCAAAAATGAGAGTCATTCCCTGCTTGGTATCATGTTCCTTTGCTTGTCTGTACTCCCAGGATTTGATATTAGTAAGCTTTCCTTGCTTAGTCCTGTGCTGCAGGCCTTACAACAGGAGGATAAGATGTGGTCCCCTAAGGTTAAAGGCATAATATTTAACTTAGTGTTGCAGCATTCCAGCACAGGGGAAACTTGGAAGTTTAGAGGCAAACAAAATGTACAGTCTGTCTCTTCAAAGCCTTACTTTAATGAGTAGAAGCTTTGATTGTGCTTTTTATTACTGGAAAAGAAAAGTAGGTTGCTTACAAAGTTTGGTAGACAAGAATTCAGTTTGTCTGCTTTGATCTTATGCAGGGACTGTTAGTTGTCTATGTACAGTTAGCCTATGATGTAGAATCTAGCAATAGCTAGTGAAAAGTTATAATGTTACATATTATCTCTTCGTTGTTAAAGCAATCTTATTGTGGAATTTCTCTTATAGATTCAGCTTACTAGGTATACAAGGGAAATATTACTTACAGTGTGAAATAACTTCTAGAGCTGTAAAATCATGTGGCTGATATATAGTATTTCTAATTTTTTTTTTTTTTTTGAAATTTGAATATCTGAGGGGGGAAGGCCATCCGTCATATCTGAGACCAATTTTTTTTTTTTTTTAATGTTTCCTTGCCTACTGAGATCTGATTTTTATACCGGCTGAACTAGAAAGAAATATTAATTAGAGAAAGAGAAGAGATACTTCCAGCCTCTATCTCAGGAAGTTTGATTTATTCCCTTTGCACTCTACTGGTATAGATTCTGTGGGAGAAAAACAGTGGGAGTTGAAAGAGTGTCTTAAAACATTCCCCCAGCTTGTACTGCTGATTTGAGAAGAGATTATTTTCATGTTTTTTTCTGACTCAGCCACATGTGAGGCATTGGGAGCAGGAGTGTAGGCAGCACTGTGCAACAGAATGTATGTGATAGGTAAGGGGATGGCAAAGGAAGAAACTGATAGGCTAAGATAATAAGAAGGAAAAAAGGTGGAGAATGGCAATAATCCTTTGTAATTGAGAAGTGTGTAAACAATCATGCCAGTCTCAGTTTCTTGATCTTCTGGGGAAAGAAGCTGGGGAAGAAGGTTTTATACTGGTTTGCACCTGTGATACTGATTTGCACCTGTGTCTTCTATTAAATAGTATTGCAGTCAAATGGAATTTTCTTCATACAGCTATAAAATTGGGAATGTCATTTAGTGTGTGTGCGAGCAAATGTGTGTATGTATGTGTAAGACTGCAAAGTTTGAAAAGTGCTAGCTCACCGTCTTTTCTCCTGTGAAATCCTGTACTTCTTGTACGATGAATCTTAAAGAACTGAAAATACTTTTAGTGGCTTGCCATCCAAATAGCCTCTTAAAAACGTCAGAAGTTCGTTTATATGCAAGAATCTGAAATGTGACAAAGCAGGGAGATGCCAGACATTCTTCAGACTGAGATATGTTTACTTCTTCAAGAAGGCTGCTTAGGACTCCAGCACAGTACCATTCTATGGCAGCAAGATCTCAGTCCTGGCTGTGGTCTTAACATGTACTGTCTTGTATTGACTAGAAAAATGTAAGAAAGAAAAGTATTTTTTTCTCCCATTACTTTTATCTCTCTGTTGTTCTATCCATCCCTTCCTTCAGTATTGCCGATTACTCATAATGGGTATAAAGGCAATTTTCCTTTGTTCACTTTCTCAAAATCAGTTTCTTTCAGAAATTGAACCTGTTTCCACCAGTGAACATTAGAACTGCATATCCAGATCATGCAAACCATTCACCTAATCCCACATGAGGATCATGTTTACATTACGCCAAAAGCAGGAACATTTTTTAACCCTCACTTTTTTCAACCGTCTGCAGGTTAGGGCTTTCCAGATCCAGAGGCTGTGTAACTACCACTGTACCTCTCCTCTGAATGCATCTAATCCCATTTTGAACTCACTTAAATGCTCCAATTCTTTTACAACTTCCTATGATAACAAATTCAATTATTTAATTATATACTGTTGTGAAGGAGCTTCTTTTGTACTTAATCTATTGCCTAATAACTGCTTTTGGCAGTGGTCCTCATCGTTGTGTACTGTGAGGAATTGTGAGCAAATAATTAATAGGCCACCTTCTCCAGTCTGTTCATGATTTTTTAAAATTGCTAACCTGTTTCTATCCAGGTTCCCTTTTTCAAGTTGAAGTGCTCTAGTCTTTTTTTGCATGGAAACCATTTGCAATTTCTGACCATTCTTTCTTCTATGTACCCTTTGTATTGATGTTACTTTTTTTTCTTTTTGAGATGTGACTAGAACTGTTTTGAAGATTTGGGCATAATATGCTCATAATCTATGTTGTTCTCAATTCTTTCCTACTAATTCTTAACATTTTTGCCTTTTTGGCTGCTGCTGAATGCTGTATTCGGAGAACTATCCAAAATGAATCAGATGTCTTTCCTGACTGGTAAAACATAATGATGGGCTCTGATTTAGCTAAGTATATTTTATGGTTATTTTTCCCCCTATGCATTGATTTGCATTTTTCAGCAGTGTATTTCACCTGCCATTTTATCATTCACATGCTCAATATCCCATAAACAGCCTTGGCTGGCTTTAGATCTGATTATCCCATCTCACCTTTAATCAGCTGTACACACCCTCTTTTCCAGATTCTTCATGACTATGTTGAACACCACAGTCCCTGTGGGAGTGTAATCTCTGTAGCAGAAAAGCAGACCTGTAACACCTACCCTTTATTTTCTTCCTTAAATTACAAGAGGTCTTTCCTTCTTGTGCTGTGAGAGCAGAGTTTCCTTAAGATGTTTGGTAGAGAACTTTGTCAAAACCTCTCTTTGAAAATACATATTGCCTGTATTAAAATGCTTGTTGACTTCTGTAAAGAAATTTAATGAAATAGCAAAGTTTGGAATGCTGTATAGCCCTGTGTTAATTTATCATTCTCATATCTGCATCTATTCAGTAATAAAATATTACATTAATTTCTTATGTAGGACAGTTATCTTAAAGTTAGGAACTAGGATGAAAACATTAAGTGATAATAAAATTATAAAGCAATCAGTCCTCAAACAAGAGATTTGTTGTGTTTTGGCAGAATAGCAAAGCACTTCAAGGTCAACATCAAAATAGTGAAGGAGGTGTTTGGAAAGAATGAGCATCATTCATTGCTTTTTGCCTTTATCTCAGTCTCTTTAAGGTTTTTTTTATTCACCCTGCACTACCTCAGGTAGTTAATATGCAGCTTTTTGTCTCGGCATTTGCCAGAATGTTGTTCAGAGGCTTTGTAAAACCCCAAAACTTTGATTAATAATAAAACTTTTGAATCATTGGTATTTCAGCATTTCTCCTATTTTAAATTAGTCTTATCTGTGTAATTCTATGGTATTGTTAAAATCACAATGACTTGGTATACCTTCTTTTAAGACACATTTTCTAAATATTTTCCCTGGTCTTTTATTTTTTATTTCATAATATATTAGAATCATTGAATCTTTTTCTTTCCATAACTTTTTACAACTGTTTTAAATTTAAAGTGAAGTAGCCACATTCCATTACTTTAATATAACTTTTAGTTTATTCAATATAAGGAAAGAATAAAAAATGTTAAGACAATAAATCTTAATGTATAGAGACTCTATACTTATTGTATACAAATTGTTTATAAATAGGCAAATACAGAATACCATTATATATAAAGTTATAAAATGAGCATAATTGGATACACATCACAATTTCTTAAGGAAGTAACAACAATAGCAATATTGAATTCTAGCATAGCTGATAAAGTGCTATGAAATAGGGCTGAGAGAGATGAGTTCTGGTAGATTTAGCTCAGTATCAAGATGTAAATGCTGCTCTTCCTCCCCCTCATTGTCACCTTGCTCCTCTGCCAGAAGTTATCAAACTTTTAGCAGCTACAATGGAACAGGACACATCATACAAACTCCGTCATTAGCAGCTTGAGCTAAACTGCTGGTTGTAAACTGAGATGACTGAAAGGCAAGTATGCGCCTTATTCACTTGCTCTTACTATAGAGATGGTGCACTCTGAAAGAGACCCAGAGAACAACTGGAGTGGATCTTACATTTCTATTGCAAATCTTGACCCATGATATGTTCTGTTTCTCTTTTAAAGTCTCTTCTGTGAGTAACTCTGCTCCTTTTACCCCCTTCTCACCTCCCCCATTTTCATTTTGGGTTTTGAGGCCAAAATTTTAAAACCTAGCATATAAAATGTAAACACCAAGGTCTATAATTTTCTTTCCCTGCAGAAGTAATTCTTTGGTTTAAGCTCACCTCTTTGCTAGGGGCTTCCTATGCACAACACTGATAAAACCATAATAAATGAGTGTGGGTTTTTTTAGCTGTTGCTGAGATGAGATTATGCATAAAGCTGGTACATTGTTTTTGGATCAACTCCTGGATATAATCAGCGATGGAATGGTGTTGGCTAAATAATTTTATCAGGGAAAGATGTTGACAAATTGAACATGAAGAATGTTTTGCTACATTTGGCTTGTGCTATTACAGAAGAGCAGAGTTATTGTTTGCCTCAGAGCTTTGTTCTGAACTGTCTAATTACACAGAAAAATGTGGCTTTTTGGTACACTACATGCCAGTCAATCAATAAAAATTCCTTTCTTGTTCTGATAGCTTTGATCAATATTATTAACTTTCCTAGTTCTGGTCTTGGAGAACAGTTGTTGAAAATTAGTCCTGCAAATGGGTTGGGGCAATCCCAGGCACAAATACAGGCTGGGCAATGAGTGGATCGAGTGCAGCCCAGCAAGAAGGACTTGGGGGTGTTGGTTGATGAGAAGATCAACATGACCTGGCAAATATGTGTTTGCAGCCCAGGAAGCCAACCATGTTCTGGGCTGCATCAAAGGAAACATGACCAGCAGGTTGAGGGAGGTGATTCTCCCCCTTTACTCCACTCTTGTGCTACCCCACCTGCAGTACTGTGTTCAGCTCTGGCGCCCCCAACATAAGAAAGACATGGACCTGTTGGAGTGAGTCCAGAGGAGGGCCATGAAGATGCTCAGAGGGCTGGAGCACCTCTGCTATGAAGACAGGCTGAGAGAGTTGGGGTTGTTCAGCCTGGGGAAGAGAAGGCTCCAGGGAGACCTTACTGCAGCCTTCCAGTATCTAAAGGGGGCCTAGTGGAAAGCTGGAGAGGGACTGTTTACAAGGGCATGTAGTGATAGGACAAGGGGTAATGGCTTTAAACTGGAAGAGGGTAGATTTAGATTAGATGTAAGGAAGTTCTTGACTGCGAGGGTGGTGGGGCACTGGAACAGGTTGCCCTTAGAGGTTGTGGACGCCCCATCCCTGGAAGCGTTTGAGGCCAGGTTGGATGGGGCGTTAAGCAACCTGGTCAAGTGGAAGGTGTCCCTGCCCATGGCAGGGGGGTTGGAACTAGATGATCTTTGTGGTCCCTTCCAACCCAAACCATTCTGTGATTCTATGAAAATGGCAAAAACAAGGCTAGCAAACCATCTGTTCTTAAAGACTTAGAGTTTTGTATTTGGTAGCTTTCTAAAGAAAATGAAAAGTTGTCATTTTTCTTGCCATGCTTTCTAGCAGATGCAAGCCAATGATGATAGTTTCCAAATTAGAGTGCAAATTGTAAAGCTCTTGAATCTAGAACTTTAGCCAGTAACCAAAGCGGGCCTCATTTTCTTCCATATGAATACCCATAAATCCTGCTGAGAAGGATTTAAAAGTAAGAAGAATTATATATTTCATTCACCTTTATCTGGGTTTAGGAGCTTAGCTTTGATGTTGCATGTTTAAAAATGCTGACTTCAATGTAGTCCATGTTCAGTATACATCTGTGTTTCCTCAAAGTGAGGAAACCAGCAGTAGATGGTTAAATTCTTCTTTGGGTCCTCAGTGTTAATATCTTGAAGGTCAAGCAGTATGGAATGATTGAGCTGCTAGTGGAGTGGATGATCAAAGAGAGCTCTTCACTTTTAAGGACACCTGCAAAAGAAAATGTTGAATTGTCACTTTTGCATTACCATGTTTTCCCAATCCTGAGATTCTGTAGGTGAAGACTTTGTGTGATAGGTATAGTGGAAAGGCAGCTCTGGAATATCTTCTTTTTTTTGTACTAGCAATAATCTCTCATCCCTCATTTTGGATTCCAATGAAGCCTAAGGGCAGAGCTTTGAGAACACAGGAAATGGGAACTTGCTTTTCTTTTCTCACAAACAACTGTTTGCTTTCATTTTCTGACCATCCTTTCTGCAAGTCAGCAAATCTCTTCCTTCTGAAGTGATAAAGCAGTATGTGTTCTCCCTTTTCCCCACATTAAAATAAAGAGCTCAAGTTTATTTTTCCTGAAGCTACCTCATCTGCATGTCAAATAAGGATAAAACAAAAGCAAATTATTTCTACTGTAATTTTGGCTGTGGGTGCTAGACTGCAGCCACTGGGAGGTCTCCTTCTGACAGACTTTCTGTTCCTTGATCGGGCCACATATAGTTCAGGCCAAGTAGCGGAGTATGGCATCTAAGAGCAGGAGAGAATCATGACATTTAATGCCTCAGGTTGGAGATACAGCCAGAGGTTACTTGAGAGAGGCTTGCACGTACTACCTGAGATTAAGTCTCCCTCTGGGATGCTGATATTTTCAAACTAGGGACAGGAGGCAGAACCTTACTTTTAAGTAATCAGTTGAAGTGTCCGTGTAGTTAATTAGTTAGTTGTAATGGTAATATGATGCGCTGCTCTATTAAAAGTTTCAGTCAGAATTCAGCTGCCCTCAATCTTTTTATTTCAAAGACTTGTTTGCATTGGGAGTCTGGAACATGCACCGATTCAGATTGGGAATCCGAACAAAGTATAGAAAGCCATAATGTGGGCTGCTTGCAAAAGGGTTCCTCTCACAAAGCTCACCAAATGTTATTTATGAGGATTGAATCAGTGCTGTGGCTGCATTATGAAAAACTCTTCTAACAAATGCAAATTAATATTTTATTATATAAGGTATAAGAACAGTCATGTCATAACTGTCTCAATTAGCACAATTAGCAGAAGAGGAAACACAGCTCTGAGGAATTTGTTGCTGTTTCAGCTAATATATGTACCTTTTTGGAGAGTCATCCAATCCAATTACTTGGCCCGTAAAATGCACATTGAATTTCTTTGCTAAATTCAGCAGTAACATAGTTATCTTTCTGTCTCTAGATATTCTGGGTCTTTGTTTTTAAATCCCAGTACAAAAAAAAAAACTTCCTCCAAACTACTGAAAGTCTAATTTTATATAGTACATAAGTTGAACTGTCCAGTAAATACATTGCCTCTTCCCATCACACCTTTTAAACATTAAATTTAAATTAAAAACAAATCAGGGAATGCTTACTGTAAGAACTTCATAGTGTGAAAATAATACTGTATGACTACATCTGAAAGGTACTCTTCAGCATATTTTTTAATATGGTCCCAGAAGCATACTTTCAGTAGCAAGGAATAACACAGCCCACAGAAAACAGTAGATGATTCAGCAATACAGACGAAAGACCTTCTCTAAAGTGTGCTTGCAAAATCTTGTATTGCTTTAATGCATCTTTTGAGCAAGAACAGGGCTTTTGGTCCTGATTCTGCATTGACATCACACCTCAATGAGATGCTGAGACACATGCCCCCCGTTGGATAATACTGAAATGAACAGTCATCCTTTGTATGATTAATCTTTTTATTGTTATGACTTATTTCTGAAGCTAGATATTGATAAGGGAAATTAGTGTAGCTGCTGGCTTTCAAGTTGTTTCTGTTTCCAGCAAAAGAGCCTGAAAGATGGCATTACGAAACGTTATTGCTTATTCACAGTTCTATATCATATGCTAGCAGGAGGAAAGAGGTGTATATGTTGTTTTTTGCTTCTTCACAGACAGCTAGGCCTGCAGAATCAATGTGTAATGTAGGGATAAAATTGGACTGTTTCTAGCAAAAGCAACAATTCTTGTGATCTAATTATACAGCATCCGTGTATCCAGGTTAGGACATTACAGTCTAGATGAGTGAACTACCAGATTAGTAGAAAAAGCAGCTGAATAATTAGATTCAAATAATGTAGTTAGTTCATACTACTGGCATTACATGTTACTTGGCATTACATGTGAAGTTCCTTGAGTGTCTATTTATTTATCCATTTATCTATTTATCCATTTATTAGGTGTGGAGGATGAGTAGGAATACATTCTCATCAGATGTGTCTTATTACGTCTGGGTTTGGGTCCCCAGGATGTTGATAAACTTGAGCAAATCCAGGGCGAGCCACTATGGTAGTCAGGAGGCACACATCCCGTGAGGGGATGCTGAGGGAACGAACTGGTACTGCTTAGCCTGGAGAAGAAACTAGTTGCAGTCTTGCAATACTTAAGAAGATGTTACTAAAAAGATGGACTCAGCACTTTATAGAGGTGCCTGGCAGGAGAATGAGAGACAATGATCATAAAGTACACAGGACATTCTGACTGGATGTAAGGGTGGGGCAAATTACTGTGGGGGTAATTAAACACTGGATCAGATCTATGAGATATTCTGCAATTTCTGTCCTTGGAAGTTTTCAAGTTTCACCTGGAAAAAGTCCGAAGCAACTTAGTCTAGTTGCTTCAGTGCTGACCCTACTTCAAGGAGGATGTTGGTCCAAATGACTGTCTTAAGCCGAAGAATTCCTTGATTCTGGGAATTGATCCTCCAGTCTGGCCATCATACAGTAAAATATGTAAGTTAACTGTAGTCAAATAAGCAGTCAGCAGTCAAAGTCTACACAGTGGCTGACTATTTGAGTAAGTTGATACTATAGTTACTCCTTTCCTGGTATAGAGCACCATTTAAAAAAACCTCAGTGGAACTGGATTCATAATTCTTTTCTCACAAAAAGGAATTGAGGCACATGCAGGCTCTTTTGCACGTGTTGATTTTTTCCAGTGCAAACAAAAACATGTACATGTGTCAATAAAGTAAGCAAATGTGAATCTGATTTTGTCCAGGAAGCATAAAATGACAGTAAAATACTTGTTTTGCTGCTTTGTCATTTATCTATGAAAGATGGAGAGCTGAGTATAATCTCCCTGCTTGAAAGACCACAATTACATTTTAGGATCCCAAAGAAAGCTATTTATTGTTGGTTTGTTCAACAGAGTGTGCCCTCTGGGATTACCCTTTGCAATTGGGAAAGAAAGAATTTTGTTTAATTTCTTCATTTGGAAAATTTTTTGCTTGACTAGCAACAAGACTTCTGGGTCACTAAGCAATAGTGTTCTGCCCTAATTGCCTTCAGCTTATTTATGTTTTTAAGTTAGGCCTTTGGTAGTCTTTTTTTTCCAAATTATATAAAGTTCATACCTAACTGTCCTGGAAAACAGAAGAGTTTATCGAATGTTTATATGTAAAAAGTGCATTTGAAAATATTACTTCATGTAACGACCTTAAGGTTTTTCTTAAACAAGAATGAATCTGCACCAAAGGACACAATTTTTTTTTCCCTGATCTTATCTGTCTCCCTTTCCTACAAGCAAATTTGTTCTCTTTTTACATTAACTAAGAATATAGTCAAGTGGCAATTTGAGAAAATATCGTCTCGAGCTCCCAACTCTGCCTACATCATAGACAAAAATAAATGTATAACTAGAATGTGATGTATAATGCATGCAGTCCAGACAGTGGAAACATACCTAGGTTTCTCCAAGTCTGTGAGGAGTAGAAGAAAAAGAAACCCAAATGACTCTGTGTTACTGAGTACATGATGCTCATTTAGGCAAAAGCATGTTTGGTGGTAATGTTATATCCTGGTATTCTTAATACTATTATTAGCAATTTCTGTTGGGAGATTTATCAATGCACAGGTCCTGCATCAGAGGGATCTTTCAGGACCACGGAACAAAGACTGATGCTGCCTCCTAAACAAATTTGCATGTTGCTTTCAAATAGTAAGTTGTTTAGGAGGAGGAAGAAAGCAGCATTTTTTACTTGCATATAATTTTCAACTTTTTGGGATTTTGTCCTATTTTAAGGTCACTGCCTTTATGTTGTAAGACAATAGTTTTTTTTCCAGATACTTCCTGGCTCTAGATTCCTTTTCAACTACCCTCCTGAATGACACTTAATGTACCATTCTCCCACTCTTATCTTCACACTTTCTTATATGCTGTTCCTTATGCTTAAAAATCCTTATTTGCCATGCCAAATATCCACCCACTCCACACATTCACGTTCTTCCTTTAAACTGCATTTCCTTAAAGTCTATCAAAAATAATCTGCAAGTTAAGAAACATATCAACTCTGCCTTGAGATCTGACAGTCTTCTGATCATCAGACTTGCTACTGCAGGCTGAATTCTTTAACTTGTGCATAATATTGAATAAATCAGGGCCTAATTTTTTCTTAATATCACATGTACTATCTTTTTCACCGAATATATATATATATTTTAAAGTACCCCAAAGTTCAGCCCAGCTGCTTTCCTAGAGGCCATCTGGCTAGGCTCTGCTGCTTGTTGTCTTGTTCTTGTGATTCTAGCTGAAAGCCCACTGACGGAAAAAAAATGAGGTCAGTAAGAAGTAGGATGAGGTAAAATTTTTATTTGCAAGTTAACCGTACTTATGGAAACAGCTATCTATGAATTGTAGAGTGGTGGGGGTTTTTTGCATTGGAGGAGTTGTTTGTGGGTTTTTTTGTGTGTGGTTTTGTTGGGGTTTTTTACACAAAACAAGGGAAAGAATTGTTGAAATTATAAAAGCAAATTTGTTTAGGAATGATTAGTTGAAATTTAAAATGCAGGAAGCGTATCGAAAAACTTCTGGATGGTAAGATCTGTTAGGCAGTTATGACTATTTCATGACCTAGTCTGGCATGTGGCATGCTTGTACGCTTTGTTTTTCATGTGTAGCAAAGGTTTGTTATGCGGCTTTGAAAGGCAATTTCCTGTGAGGTAAAGGAACTACCATAATTAAAATTTTAAATCTCTAACTCGTTCACTTTTGGAGAGCTTTCTTTAAGGATTTGAGCATAAACCTTTAGTAAGTTCAGTGAAATATCTAGGTGGCTTTCACTATTATGTTTTGAAAGATTGAACATACGGCTTCATATTCACTTCAGTTTCTTCTAGTTTCTGAAGAAGCTTCCTTGCTTTTGGCTAAGAAATATGCATGAGTACTTGGAGAGCAATAAAGAACAAAACAGACGGTGTAGATAGCTAAAAAAAAAAAAAGGAAAGGAGAGAGATACATGCATTGTTTTCTCTTTTGTCACAGAGTCCTTGGCCATATTAGTTCTGTACTCTGGACAGTATGTCTTAAAAATGACCCTGGAAACAGCTGCCAGTTAAGTTAATGTAACTGTAGCTCATGCTGGACACAAGGCTTTGAATTAGGGAGACCAGATGAGTAAAAGCTTTCAGGTCTGGAATCCCTGAGGAAGTGCCACCTCCCTTTGGTTCTCCTGCCGCAGCTGTGCTGTTGTCTCCAGCATGGGATGTGGGGAGTGCCAGGTTCTTGCAGTGGCATGGCTGGGGAGAAGCTTCTGCTCTAAAAACCTCACAGATCTATCCTTTCCCATAACTGCCTTTGGCTGTCCTTTCTATTTGAGAGCTGGGTCCAATATTGCGGGCACATACTTAACCAGATAAAATAACGTTACTGCAGTTTTGTCTTAAGCCAATTCGTTCAAAGAAAACCCCAGAATGAAGAAAAACTACAAATGAACCGTTGTTCACCATTGTGAACTTGTATTACAGTTCTTAAAATAATTTGTTTTCATGGGGAGGTAATGCTACTTATAACCTCATTTCCTTAAATTCTTTTTAGTGCTAAATAAAAACAAAAACTGAAAACAAAGACTTTGCATCCAAAACAGAGTAATTTATAAAAGTTTGATTCATGCAATATTAACTCCCAATTGCCCCTAAAAAAAGTGGAACCAGGAAAATTCCAGGCTGCCTAAAATACACTTACCTTAAAAAATACACTTACCTTAAAAGAAAAAACTTTTTTTTTTTTTTAATCTGGGTCTAGTAGTCTAAAAAGTTAGCGAGATACTGCTCCTCAGTATTTCTAAAATATGTACATTCTTCATTTGTTTGCTGATTGTCTGCAGCATAAAAGTCAGCCTAGAATTCTTGCAAAAAAAGATTGTAAGCCACTCCTCTATTTGCTTTGCTGTAAGAGAAGTAAACCTAAACACTGACTGCTAACAAAACAAAAATTGTAACTATCACTAAAACAAATGAAGCTGGCTGATAGTATTTCACAGCAAAGCCCACTATTTTCAGATACAGTTGCAGTCTTTTAGTAAGCCTTAGACTTCCATTTAACTATGTTAAAAATAATTGTCTGTGGGTGAAATTGGGTCTAATTGATTTTTCCCTTAATGTATCAGTGAAAACCCTAAAGCTGGGACCAGAATGGATCCTATTGGAGTTAAGTACATAACTCCCAGAAAACATTATCCATTAAACTCTGTAGGAGTTAGTTACCAGATTTCTTTAAAATCTAATATAAAATTTTAGATACATAACCAAACCAAATGCCTTGTTGTAGGAGTTGGTCTTGTTGGTAATGGACCAGCATCACCTCTCACCCCCAACCTTTTTGTTTTTCAGTCTTAGCAGAGTGTCATAACTAGCCATTATTAGACATATTCTCCTGAGTGGTCGCAATCAGATCAGGCTGGACATGCATCAGAAGAACATTTTACGTTCTGCCTGACATAACTTTTCCTTTCTCTCATTCAAGCAGATTATTGAAAACCATCAAGTTTTATGTATTGCTGAGCTATGAGGAAAACAGGAAGCAGAAAAGGAGATTCTTTCCTGTCATGCTACTCTGTAAAGCAAGTCCTATATGGGTAGCTTGTAGTCCTGAAGAAGATTGTGCCCACTGAGTTGAGAGACAGAAGTTTTTTAAAAGCTGGGGGACAATTGCTGTATTCTTGTTATGCTTTTGTTAGTGTCATGGTTTAACCCCAGACAGCAGCTAAGCACTACACAGCCACTTGCTCACTCCTCCCCACTCCCAGTGGGGTGGGGACGAGAATCAGGGAAAAAAAAGTAAAACTCGTGGGTTGAGATAAGGATGGTTTAATAACTAAAATAAAAGATGATGATGATGATGATGATAATAATAATGATGAAAAGGAATATAGCAAAAAGAGAGAGAAATAAAACCCAAGAAAAGACAAGTGATGCACAATGTAATCGCTCACCACCTGCTGACCGATGCCCAAGCAGCGATCCGCCCCTCCCGGCCAACTCCCCCCAGTTTACATACTGAGCGTGACGTTCTATGGTATGGGATATCCCTTTGGGTAGTTCGGGTCAGCTGTCCTGGCCGTGCTCCCTCCCAGCTTCTTGTACACCTGCTTGCTGGCAGAGCATGGGAAACTGAAAAATCCTTAACTTATGATAAGTGCTACTTAGCAACAACTAAAACATCAGTGTGTTATCAACATTATTCTCACACTAAATCCAAAACACACTGTACCAGTTACTAGGAAGAAAATTAACTCTATCCCAGTCGAAACCAGGACAGTTAGTTTCTTCCTTTAAAATATTTTTCATAGAATCATAGAATCATTTAGGTTGGAAAAGACCTTCAAGATCATCAAGTCCAACCATTTTGTGACAGAATTATTCACATTTATCCCTTGTCTCTGAGGTTGCAACCTGAAAGTGCTCTGATTTTCAAGAATTATTATTTAAGTCTCTCAGGAATTAGTATCAATGCTCGGGAATTAATCTCAATACTTCTCAGAATGAAAACAGATGCTTTGAATTCATGTAGTAGTTGCATACACTTTGCATGCCCCAGTGGTGGTGTTCTGTATCTTATAAACAGAAACACCACTTTGTCTTCCAGATTTTACCTTGTACAGTTGTATGGATATTAATGTGAGTAGAACTCAGATCATTACAGTTATCACAGAGATGCCTTCTGTTAGTCCTGGGGCTGTGACTATGTATTTTGGTAAACTGACTGAAGCAGTATCTTAATATCTTGCAAACTTAAGTATTTAATATGAGAAACCACTCTCTTGTCATAAAAATTAGATGCAGTAGGAAACAGTCAATTTTTTTCTACGTTGCAGACAATAAAGAGTCTTCCAATTTCCACATAGTATCTCTTGTCACATAGGGTAAGAATGTAAATGAGTCAGCTTTAGTTGCAGGTTTGGTTTTTTTCTTTTCCAGTGAATTTTTCTATTATACAAAAATTTTGAAGTCCTACTGCAAAATATTAAAGGTTTTCTATTAAGATATTCTGGATCTGGTTTTATAGATTTTGTTTGGCATTTTTTGTTGTGTTGTTGTTTTTTAAAAATTTCATGAGATAGCTAATGTATGCCAACAAACTTTGTTTGTGTATCTTAAATACTATAACCATGCTTTGTGTTTGAAAACTTATTCTGTGGTACAAACATAAGAAAACCACTGTTTTGCTCATGCTTGGTTTGAATGAAATTAGTATAGTGTTTTTTAAGTACTTAAAAGTTGCAAAACCTAATTCAAAATGCTACATGAATTCCGTATGCTTTTACAGCTATACAAAAGGAGTGCAAAAAGATACCTTTCTAATATGGTAATGTTTTACGACCACTTTGCAGGACAGCAAAGAAAAAAGTTACAAAAAGCAGCTCAGAATTGTGTAGTTCAGCTGTGTTCATGAGTATGCAACTCCCATTGTTGACAAATGAGAGTTGCTTGACTTGACTGCAGGGAGTATGAGGTCAAGAAATATTACTAAAATGCTTTCTTAACTGTTTATTTCTGCTTTTTTTATATATCCTTGTTGTGACGTGACAGAGCATTTGAGGTCAACTGCCAAGCTCTCAGTGGAGATGGAGTAAAGCACCTTTATCTAAGCCTTCACTAACACAGTACTCAGCCGTGACTCAGAGAGGGTAAGTTAACTGATTATACTTAGCTTTCTCTGCTATGGTAAAATGAGTTGCAGAGAGAACACACTGAAAGCCAAGGGCCTCTAAATACTTTTCCCTTTTATGGAATAGAGCTCCCAGATCACCATTTCCTGGAGATTGTACTCTAAGTCTACACAGTGGTAAAAGAAAGCTCTCTGCATTCACTGATCTATATCTGACTACAAATTTGAGCTCAGGGGATCATTTTTTTCCTAACTATTTTAAGCAGTAAGTTTACAGTAACAGACCAAAATGTTAAAAAGCACTCCATCCTCTCTTCTTTCTTTTTCTTACTTTTTTTCTTTACATTGTCTCATCTTAGTGTGGGAATAAGCAGAATCTGGTGAATAGGATACGTAATTTGTGGGTTTTTTTAAACTCATTTTGTAAGTGCAAAAGGCTCATGCAGACTAAGATTGTGGATCTTTTCCCACATCCACTCTGCTTGTGACATATGTGTTAATCTCTACAAGTATTTAATTTTAAAAGGTAATTTTGAAGCTCTTGCAATTTCTAAAAGACTGGAATCTTGGGGGGGTCATTTACTCTACACTACAATAATCTCATGACATCCTCTGGTAGGATTGAGGTAGGCCAGACATAGTTTGATCAAAGCCTAACAAAAGAAATAATGGAATCTTGAAATTGTCTTAGTGAATAGGGTGCTAACATGTGCTTATGCACCTTGACTGTTTTTAAAGTGCAGATGTATTTTTTTATCTATCCTTTCAGTATCTTCAGGGACAATAATTACAGTTGTTTCAGTTAGTATCTCACTGTATTGCATGTATTGTTAACATATCGTTTCCTTCTTTGGCTGAAACATGTTTATGCTTGTGGAAAGGAGATAAAGCTGGCAAAGCTAATGGCAGCATGATTCCAAAGGCTGTTGAGCTGGCAGATGAGCCAGGCTTAAAACCAGGATAGTCATGCTCCCTGCACTTTGGCTCAGGGTTCAGAAAGGCTGTAAGCTGTTTTTGTAGATTGAGGTGCGAATTTTTGTAGGTTCCAAGGCTGTACTCCTCCCTAATGCTCTGCTGAAGAAGAAAAAATGTACCTTCCAGGGAAATAAATTTTCCAAGGACATTTCTTTCTTTTCTTCCTACATTTGTGAGATGCAGATAAGCTCCTCTAATTATTGTTAGAGTGTTCTCATGAAGTCCCCTTTTTCTATATGTTTTGATTCTCACTGACATTTACTGGGGGTATTTTCATTGCCCAATCAAATAGGTATAAGGTCACTTCAGCAGTGATGGAAGAAGAACATTTATTCAATAGTATCTTAAGGTTCCATCATTTCTAAACCTTCACCTTTCCTACTATTTCAGGAGGCAGAACTCCTTGCATAGCATGGAGCAAGAAGACGGCTCCTTTGGTTATATCCATTTGCATTTATAAGATGTGGTATTTGTGCTGGTTAAGCATCATAAAGTCTTTAAAGTATCTGGACTACTGATTTTAAGAACACTGCACAGGTTAAAAATAGGCTTTTAGATTGAAAAAATAATCATTCAGGAGTTCTAAGTCATATAGCTTATTAATTGAACTATGTCCTTATATATTTCGTTGAAATACCAGTAAGTAGTAGCCCTTACTTCAGTACCTTAGAGGACTACAGCAGAGCCGTCAAGGTGTGCAAAGACTGCATTTGTTTTACGAGCCTCAGAATATGAATAATTAAATGCAAGCTTTCACTGCTCCAACATAGTTCTCAGCACTGGGGCTTTCTGGAGAGCTATTAGGAAAAAATGGAAAGTCAGAAGAAGAAATTTTCCTACTGATCAGCACCACAAAGATTTGGAGCTTTTTCCTATTTGCAAGATAACTCTGTAAGGAAGTCAGAGTAAGGTTCTAATTGTGTCAGAGAGGGACTGAACTCAGTCCACTCCAAATCTGGGGGTTAAGGTGGCGTAAATTCATCATTCTACCCTCCGTTCTCCCTTGGCTGTACTTTCTGTGCTGCATCTCTAAGACAACACAGCTCGGGATTTGTCTCTTTCTATTCTTAGACAAGCCTGCCGATTTTTTTTTCTTTTAAAGTTTTTTTGCTTTTTAAATCTGAAAAATTAACTGAAACTTGATGTGCTTTATAGATCTTTCTTGTTTCAATATGACTTTCATTACTTTTTTAAGTTTAGTATGTACTAGGAACTCAGCTGAGACCGCAAATAAACCACTTTGATACAGTAGCTTATACAACTCCATGTAGGACTGCAAACACATCTTGGTCATGACTTGAAATGTTCCTGATTTTTCAGGCCCAGCATTCTGTTGAGTTGAGCCTATCAGAACCATTGTAAATTCATAAGGCAAAAACTAAGAGGGATTAGATAAAGTCAAATTTATATCTTCTCTTTTTTCTTTTTGTTTGAATTTGAGTTCTTGCAAACTCAGAAATTGCGTAGGATGCCAGGATTTCATTACAGAGATGAAAAGCAAGTCCATGTCACTTTTTTGTAGTTACCTTGCTTCTATCTCATCTTCATGTGTTGTTAATAGTTGGTGACTGTTGTTGGATACAAAAATACTTAACTGTTGAAACACACAGATATTTAATGCTACTGCTGTCTGCCTAATCTCTGTGGGTTTATCAAAATATATGTAACCATAAATGTCTGTTTTCCATCATATTAGGGATTTTCAAGATACTTTGCCTTAATAAACATTTTAAAATCTTCTTTTTATTCATAGAGAGCTTCCTCTACTCTTATTTGAAGTCAGAGGTGGGTAAAATCATGATACAAACATGAGCTTCCACTTATTGCAGTAGAGCTAGAAATTCACCTGTAACAGGTTCAAAATGTCTACAAAAAGCTTGAAACATACTGTTCCTACAGCATATACTGCTCTGAAAAAAATGTATGCTGACTGTTCAAAAAAAGTCTTTATCTTGGTCTTCATAATGATGTCATATATGCTGCATCTTTTCTACAGAACTTTTCAAAGAACTTCAGTGAAATAATTATTTTTTCTGAACACACTAATACTTATGTAAAGATCATTTTTACAATCTATTAGTTCTGCATTAAATTTATGTGAGATGGCTTTCTATTCCTCTAGTAAAAGAGAAAATTAAGTTTCCAATATAATGTGAAATAAATCTAATAAAAGCATGGGTCTTAGCTGCTTCTGTAGTCCAAAGTTTTCACACATTCTGTAGGTTTTACAACACAGAATTTTTTCTGTGAAAGCTGGCTTGAGGAACTTGTCACTGCTGAGGCTGCTTCAGTATTTCCTGTGAATGGTTTAGCCTCTTTTTTTTTTTTTTTTTTTTCCAAATCAACACAAGTATTTTGACAATTTTAATTGTAAGCCTCCATAAACCGACATGTTCCTAAATATGTTTCTTGGCCCTTCCCTGAAATGCAAGGGAAAACTGTAGAAGGTTAATCTTACAATGTTGCTAGGTGCCTTGAACTTCAAATCATCTGCCCATCTCAACCTCTTTGTTCCATGTATCTTGATTGCCAGAAGAGTAAAAGAATTGAGATGAGATTAGTAATTCAGGTTTGGGAGAAGATAACATGTTTTGGAGGTTGAACCTATGTTTGTTGGGTATATTTATCTGTTTGGCACACTATTGAAGTTGTTATATTACTGTTGGAGTGTATAGCTCCATTCTGTACACAGGTGTGACTTAACTGTAAAGGGAATATAGTTAGCTCTTACTAGTCCAGGCAGAAACTGTGTGCCAGATTATCTCTGATAACTGCATTGTCTGTCATCTGTAGGCACCACCAAGGAGTTGAATGATTTATTTATGAGGACTGTTCCTTAACTATCCGGTAGGTGTCATAGTAAGTCTTGTAATACATACACTGTAGCTATAAGGATTAGTACATAACATTTGTCATCTTCAGACTACTGTACAGGCTTTAATGCTAATAATACCCTTGTGAAAGCAGTAGCTCCCGTTGATACTAATAATAGGAATTTTGTCACCTAATAGGTGGTGATTTTTTTTTTTTTTCCATTTGGGCATTACTGCTATTTTGCTTTGGAAGTGTCTTGCACAGTGTTGTCTTGTGCAGATGTACACCAAGTCTTTGTGCAATGCGCCTAGGGCTTGCTGTTGCTCAAAGGAAGAGTGCCACCATCTGGGTTTCCAGTTTTACTCCTTTCTTTGAGATCTGAGATCACACTCTGTAGCATTAGGACTTTGTTAGTTACTAAAAGGCATATTACAGATATCCAGGATGCTGTTTCCTTTGTAGAGGATTTTTAGAGATGGTAGTTTGGTCACAGCCAAAACAGTCATAATAATGAAAAAAAATTGCTAAAACAGAGGGAAGAGATGGAAATAGCAACAAGAATAGAAGGATGTCCATATTTAATGCATTTACTAAGTTATACTTGACCTTGAAAGCTTTAGTTAATAAAACACAAGATAGCATTTTTAATTTTAAACCTTAATACTGTTTGTTATTGTAAAGTGTTAGAGCATAGAGTTTTAAATGGATTTGATTTGTATTTTTGGCATCTAACACAGCCTGCAGATCACAAGGCCTCTCAGCGCTTATGCCTTCAGGCTAACTTGAAACAGATATTCTCAGCAGTGCATGGTCCTGTTAGTCCACATTGCAGTTCCACGTGCTTCACACTGTCCACCATGCCAACCTTACCTGAAGAGAAGGGGCAATCAAAAGAGGCACAACACAACAGTTCTCCTCCAGCCAAAGTAAGCACTCTTACAAAGGTGTTTTCTGACACTTGTTGGAAACCTGAGGCAGAAACCTGTTTGTGTATGTTTAGGAGCTTATACAATAAAATCTAATTATTGCTATGTATTAGTGTGTTTTGATTAATTGATGAAGTCATGAATGATCTTTCAGTTGATGTTCTTATGGAATTCTTCAAATATTTTATAGACTAAGGAATGAGAACTGACGTTGCTCAAGCACTTGTTTATCAATTTGATCTGGAGGCTTATATGTCTGTCTGGTCTAAAACATTTATATCAAAGCTGTCCAAAAATGTCCTTTGTGATGTTATTACAGAAAACTTTAACCTCTGAGAAAAGAACTTAGGCTTGTACTTCATGGTAGTCTTGAAACATCTAGTGTTGCCATTACAGATACAGAAGGTGCTATGCAATTCAAGTATGTGTGAAACATGGAAATCTGCTTTTTGGTTTGTAGTCTTTCTCAGTGCTTTATTTGCCACAGCAGTAGCTGAACATATACTGGAACTGTACAGAGGGCAGGTGGGTGCTCCCCAGACATATTCATCATTTTGCTACTCAAATTTGTGGCATCTACATGTTTTTACATGTTTTATTTGCAGATAAATTAAAAAAAAATCAATGAAAGATGATACTTCTCCCTTTTGCATATTTTATACCACTGATAAAAAGTAATATTACGTTCTAATGAAGTGGGGGTTTTTTTGAATTGTTAGCTTAGCTGGAGTAAAGAACCTTACTGTGATTATAAAATCACAGGTTATCCAGGTCATCCTGTTTTATGCAAACTGGTGTAAAGAAAGAGAGGTTTTATAATCTGGCACATCCTCAGTTAAAAATGTATCCCTGTCATTGGATTTGAGGACACTGTATTCTATGCTTTAGGTGAAAACATCCGCTACTTTAACGTTGGAAAATATTGTCAGCAGTGAGCCCGACACTGATATGTCATGCATTCCATCTAAATTGCACATTGTGCTGAGTGTTAGTTTCCTGGCTTAAGACAAACACCCCAGATGGATGCAAGTTCATCAGACTATTAGCTAAGAACATATATTAGGTCAAGAAGATTTTTATTTATTTATTTTATTTTTAACTAACCCATGTGAAGCGTATTTTATTACAAAAGACTTGCTGGGTAAAACATACTCAAAGAGAAAAAAATCTGAAAAGCTAGCAGACCAGACATCAGTGAATCTAATCCTGAGCATGTTTGTCAAATGGGAGAAATGAAGAATTACAACCACCTAATCTAAAAAAAAAAATAAAAATAATTTTTAATACATTATACAGGCCTTTTAAAAGTAGGTCTTCAATGAACTATGATAATGTGATAGTTCATGAACCAGTTAACTGTGCAAAATGCTTCGGTTTAGATAAATTGTTATTTTTAGGCACAAAGTAACAGTGGAAGGTTTTTAACCAACACACTGCTCATGAGCCTACTTAAGTTAAAGATTGCAGCTAGCCAGTGTTGTGAGAATTTTATCTTGTTCATACCTGTTATCATTCTTGGGTCTTGCTGCAGTCCAAGTTCTACAGCATGACTATGTAATAAGTAAAATAGCTTATCATTATGCGATAAGGACTTGCAAGGAGGGAGAGGGCATCAGAAGGAACTAACAACTTGTGGACTTGTTTTCCGCCATTGAACAAAACTTTCCAAGTCTGGAATCTCATCTTATCTTAAGTGCTGTCTGGTGTCTAACAATTTCCTCATTCTGTTTCAGGAGATGCTTCCCCACCTTTTCCCTGCGTGCACAAATGCACACACATTCACAAAACAGTTCTGAGAAAAAGAAAATGAACCTTACACCACATGTAGTTTCTTGCTTACTTCAGGTATCTTTTACATGATGGGAAGACCTGGGTTATATTTCTCAAATTCATTTTGAGAAAACAAATATGGTTTCCCATTTCAGTATTTCTTAAAGCAGCCTATGTTCACCATTCTGACTAACTCTAAACAACATTCATCAAAGTACTCATTAGCTCTGTGTTCCTCAGGAAAGTGGATGTGAAATTCCCATTAACACAGGTGTGAGGCCAGTTAGCCTAATTCAAAGAACTTTAGGCCCTTGTTTGAAATGTTGTCTGAATTAAGAGTATGTAGTTGAACTCTTAGTTTGTGTGCTGTCTTGTTACAGTAGGTATTGAACATTTTAGAAGTGTTTTATACAGAATCATTTCTCCCACCATAAATTATAGAACTTCATAATCAGATGTCATTTTTAGTACTTTCCATGTTTTAATGTCATTGGATTTATTTCACATAGAATAGTATACTATTATAATATGCTTTCACTGATACTCTTAAAAACTGATTTCAGGTGTTTAGTATTAAAAATGTAATTTCTATACGTGTAATGCATACCTGCAGCAAAGAAAATTAGATCCTTACCAGTTATGTTAAGATTTATAGTGGCCTATAAATCTCCCTGCACTTTCAGGGTTGGTTGTGAGCTGCCATCTTTCCCTCTTTTTAAATCAAAAATCTCTATTTCTATTTCCAGCTTTCTCCTCTCTTTGTATCCTGAATTTACTGGCTCTTCTGACTGCTGGGGAAAAGACTGCCTCAGATGTTCATAATGTTTCTCATACACTGATTATTCCATCATTCAAGCTTCTGCATTTCTTTTTTTTATTATTATTCCTATTTAAATTTGTATTGTACTTTTATCAAATCGCTGCATGTCATCTTTTTGTTCTGAAGGAGATGTCCCATGTTTACTTTGTTGTCCTGTCTGTTTCAACTAGATGCAGTTACAATTGAATTTCATTACTTTACTTGCTAAACTCTAAGCTCAGCACTTCACTTAAACATCTAAAATTAAGGTTATTTAAAACCCCATCTTACTCAAAAGACTACTGTCTGAGATGCATAACTTTTCTGAGGTCTTTCACATAAGTGTCTGTTTCAGGCCAAATTTGTTCTGAAATTCAGTCCAGACCTTTAATTAATTTCTAAGAATACGACCAGGTGGCAGAGGATTTTTTTTTTTTTTCCCAATGCTCTAAAGAATTCAGGTGGTATATAGTAAAGCTTTATCATCTGACTATCCTGGCAGGGTAGCTCTTTTAGCAGAGAGGGGTTTTTGTGGGTATTTTTTTCCCCATTACTGTTCAAATCTATCCAGATTTGACTGGATTATAAAACTTCTAAAAAAGTTTTTACCGTATGCTTAGTGAGGGCTTGGTAGAGCTTAACAGCCAGAATGTCTGCAGATCCTACCTACCCTGAGTATCCCTGAGCCTCTTAGATCTTCTGTTATGGACCAAACTGCACGTGCCATCTTCTCAGCCCTGCACAAGTCTCCCTGCAAGACTAGGTGGCACATGGTATCATCCTTGTAGAACATCTGGATCAGTTCCCACCTGAGCCGTAGAAGTGGAGTCAGTTCTACCCTACATTTTTATGCGAGGAGGCCTTGGGACAAAAAGGAAGCAAAGACTCGGTAGCAGGCCGTCACTGGTACTAGGAGATAAGGCAGCTGTTGGGAATAGCTGAAGAGCAGACCTGTGTGGAAGCTAACAGAGAGAGCAGTTACAGGCAGGCAATGGGAGGGTGGTGGAAAACTTCTGTATCATCTTGTGCAGATGTGCAACTGTGAGACGGCTTAAGCTTCCTGTTAAACCTTCTGTTCCGAGGTCTGCATATAGCAGCCTGAGTACTCTTCATAGTACAAAGATTTCTTTTGATTCAAGCCAGCTGGCCCTGAAAACAGCTTCATGCTCTAGCTCTTCCTGCCCCTATCCTATACAGATGTGCAACAGGTTTGGACAACAGAGGCATGAGTTTTCACCTGTGTAGAAGTTGAGCTACATAGCTGCTGACCAAGATTAATGTATTCTACCTGACCTGAACTAGCCTTGGGTACAGCCTTTTTCTTTTTCTTCTCTTTTCTTCTTTTTCAATGAGCTGTTTTTAGAGTCCTAAAATGGACTTGAATGACTCCAAGGCTGATGTTACGTCATTCAAAAGCTTTTGCTCTTTGGCAGTCATGAGATTAGTACAAACAACGTACATGTGTACTCAGCTGCTTTGCCCTACAAGCAGGGCAGTCACCTGAATTTTTGTCATTGACTGTTAGACAAAATACATTGTTACTTAGTAACATTTTAAAGAATACCACTAAAACTTGCTTTCAAACTGTTATCATACAATGTCAGTTATGCACTTGAATTACATAATATATCATGCTTTTACATTCTGACATTTCCAGTATTACAAGGATATTTTTCTTAAACTTAAATCTTTGTATTATTTTCTTGGCACGTTTCCCATCCTGCTTTCCTGTGACTGACAGTGTAAACTTGCCGAGGAATGTCATATGAGAATTATGACTATAAAAGTGTGGAGCTGCAAGGAATGTATTTATTTTAGTAAAAAAAAAAAAAAAAAAAAGCTGTTTACAACAGAATCAAGAATCCTAAACTAGATGTCCAAACCAAAGCATATTTTATTGCCTTTGAGAGGAAGAAGGGTTATGCTATATACTTTAATATTATACCATTTTCAAAATGCTTCTAGAGTTGTTTGAATTGATCAGAAAATACCTTATTTCAACAAGAATAAAATGCAGCACTGAGAGAGGTGTTGAAAGGAGTTCTATTGTATCTGATAGATATTAGCAGTCCTGTGACTGTTAGCTTTCTGGATGTATGTAATTCCATTTCAATTTATACTCTTGGCTACTTGTTTATTGTAACAAACCTTATGACTATGCTAATTTCTCCACATGACAGTAGATGACTGAAATAATTATTCATTGATGGCATTTATTTCAAATAATTGAAATTATTTAATTTTCTCTGTTCTAAAATGTTGACTTGTTAAACTGTGAGCTAATACATGCATCATTCTGTAAATGCCTGAATTAGTGCTTTTATAACAACTTTTTATTACCTGCCTGTTTAATGAATATTACTAAAATAAATGTTATTCTGAATTCATTACACTTGTGTCAACCTCTAGTAGGGAAACATTCTTAAAAGGAGCAAGCAAAACTGACAGCAAATGCTATTTCAATAAAAGCAAAATGATGTTTATAACAGTTGAATGTAATTGGCTTTGTGTCATGGATAGCAAGCATGCTCTTTTAGACAATTCAGAAGCGTTGCTTCCCTGAGAGGTGGTCAGTGCCCCAGGCCTGTCAGTGTTTAAGTGGCATTTGAACAATGCCCTTAATAACATGCTTTAACTTTTGGTCAGCCCCGAAGTGGTCAGGCAGTTGGACTAGATGGTCATTGTAGGTCCCTTCCAAATGAAAATATTCCATTCCATTCTATTCTATTCTATTTTCTAATCCAATGCCAACTGAAGTAAAATTTTCTTAAGAAACTTTGGGATATAGTTTCAAGAAAAAATTAGACTCCAAATGACTAAATAAAATTAAAATACTTGTACATACCAGTGCCTAGCAGAAGCAATTAGGATTTGAGAATTTACAAATTATTCTTTCAGTTTTACAAGTTGATTGATGGCAGTCCCCTGCTGCTTTTGGGAAGCTTTCCCTCCAGCTATAAATACTTACGCTGCTATGATATGTTCTACTTACCTCATGATCGTACTCTAAAATAAAAATTGCAACTTCTAACAGGTGCCTACACTTTCCCCCCTTTGCATGATTTTATGTGAATCACTTTCTTCAACTTCTTGACTGACTGTAAACACCAGATTGCTTATGTAGCCTTTCAACAGTACAGGGGTTGATTTTTTTTTTTTTCTTTTTTTGTGTGTGTGTGTGTATGTGAATCTGAATGTAGTACATGGGGTAGAAGTAATAATTTTTTTACTACATATGAGAAATGCACAGTTCTTTATTCCAACTTGATGCATCTCCATTTGGGATATCTCACAGGAAACAGATTTCTTCTCTTGCTGATTGGCATCATTGTGGTAGAAGGTCTGGGGTTAAGTTCTTGCAACAAGTTCTCATACTTTTTAAGAAGGCAAGCATACATTGATATTCAGTGCCAGCTTCTTTTGTCAATTCACTATATTGTATTTTGTTAAATACTGAAGTTTTATATTTTAAAAAATATTTTTCCAATTCATGGGAGGGAAAACTAAGTAGAACGCTAACAAGTTAAACTTACAATTATTTTCTGGTTTTTTGGATTGCATGTGTACTCTTAATACTGCATTTATTCAAGCTTTCATTGCACACTAGTACAGTTTGGAGGTTTTTTGTGCCTAATTTAGCCCTGTTATACATAGCTGCTTTTCGCTCTTGCATTCAGCTCCTAAGTTCACTAAGTGTTGTACGTGCACTTCAGTAGAGGAATGGTTTGCTGTGTAAAAAATCAGTTTGTCTACCATTTTAAAGCTTGCTTATTAGTTCCATTCTTACTGAATTTAGCTTGTGTGCATTAAAAATTTGTAAAGAAAAGGGATATTCCAGGTGTCCATCTTCACTTTTTAGCAATTTAAGTATAGGCCTCTAATTCACATTTGTTTTATCAAGTAAGAGTTAATTCTCACTTAGTTCAGTCATTTTCTGTTTTACCAAAATTGAGCAATACACATTAATTTCCACATAGAGCATCAATATTCAGTGTTTTTGTTTTCTGTTTAACTACATTTTTATATTTGTCACAAACCATTCAGGACACTACTGTTGAAGGGACAACATGCAGTACACCTTCTGTTGTTCTTCCAGAGAATGCTGTTACGCCAGATGTAGAAATTGATAAAAATCTGCTTAACAGGTACTATATAATACATTACCAATCTGTGCATAAATTGTACAGTAATTCCAGGACCTGTGTTTCTAAAATATTGCTTTCAAATTTATATTGTATTAAAGTATTATTGCTGTATCTCTAGTTGTAAATTGATCCTGTTGTCTTTGCATTTTGATGATGATTTTTTGGATGGGGGGGTTGGCACGGACAGGAATATAATTGATACTAAAAGAGTAAAGGTTCATATAATACTAAGCCTGCCAATATGACTCAGTATATTGTAAATTTACATGAACTTTCTTATATTTCAGAATAGCATAATTTGAAACTAAAACAAAAATGTAAATTAAAGCTTTGCATAATTTGGACTAAAAGCTGTAACTTTTAAGTCCATCCTTTTGGTAGCAAATAAAATGTGGCCTGGTGAGGAAAAAATTGCTTGGTCAAATCCTCTTGTAGACATATAGTGGTGTGCGTGTGTATGCTACAATCTACACCTACTACAAGGATGCGTGACAGTTGGATTCCTCATGTTCTGTGCATGGCAATGTGCAATACTGTCCATCTGTCCAAATTTTAACCTTTACTTAGACCCAGTCAAAGAACAACTGAGATCAATAAAAAGTACAATTGAGCATTTTTGTGTTTCCTGAATTATTCCCCCCTCCCCCGGAAATTTTTCAGTTCAGTAGCTAAATACCTAATTCTGGTCTACTAATTATATATATACACCAGTAGTGCTGCCTTTAATCATATAAATATTTCCACTGAACAATAAGAGCTTTGTAGACTGATGTAGAGTTAGGAAATTAATCCTTGTAAGACTTTAAAAAATTACTGTTTTTTCAATACTAAAGATGTAAGTTTCTGAATGTATGGTCAGCCAGCAGTGACTCTTGCAAATGGGTGTATCTTATGTACAAAGCCTGTGTTGTCTCTTCCCTTCTTGAATTAAAGAAGTAGCTATATTACCATCTCATTAACAATATTCTTAGTATTGTGCTGAAAAATAGACATTGTAGCAATAATATTTGCAACCTGTTGTAATTGTTTTGTCTATTGAAAGGAAATGCAGCAACAAACTATGTTGTTCTTAAAAACAATCTGTTTGCATGATCCTTAAATTACTAAAGTGTGTTTTAACAAAGAAGGAAGGTTTTTGGCAAAAGATGGACTTGCAATGTATGACAGTTTGTATAATAAGGCTTATTTGTGAGGGCAGAAAATTTCCAAGGAAGGCTTGTGATCATAAAAATGCTTTGCATTTTTTACTAATAGCTTTTGCAAGGATTTTATTTACTTTTTATACTTAGCATTTTATAGTTTTTGAACTGCTGAAAGTGTTCCTTATCTTCTTTTGACAGGTTTAGCATGTTACATATATCTTTCAGAATAAATGTACCCTCCAGTCTTGTGCATATTATCTTGGTATTGACTTAAAACTCATACTGTGTTATATAACTTAAGGTGATGTTGGTGAAGCTACTGTTACTGTATATTGTTTCTTTCCTTATAAATATTGTTCGTAGTCTGGCATTGCTGACTAACTTTGTTTCATGAGATAATATTCTAAGATATTAGAATAGCACGATATTATTAGCCAGCATCTTTAAAATTTTCTTCTAAAGCCAATTAAGATATGCTCAGTTCTTCTAAAGTCCAGAGTTGAAAGCATTGGAAACTGTGTTACTGGACTTTTTTTCTATCTAAAAAACAAATGCAACAAGTGTAGGCTTCTTTCCCAACTCTCTTCTTTCACTTCCTCCCTTGTATCTGTTAAGTCCTCCTTACTGTTTCAGTGAAGCTGCAAAAGAACTTCTGTAGCACCTGAAAACTGGGATAGGACCACATTCCTGATCCTGTGAAATAAAATAGGTATCAGTTGAAAATTCAAGTAGATAATGTTTCTAAGCTAGACAGTTGGACAAATTAAATGTCTAGCTTGAATACTATAGTACAGTGAGTTTTGAAGCAGATGTTTAGGCCCATTCAGGTAGACAGGGCAAGAATACCACCTTGACGTTAAGCATATGTGAAAGTAAGCTGTTGAATGGAAATAATAATCCTGTTTGAAGTCAAAAACTTCAATTCAGTTTTGAGTTGAATTAATTTTCAGTCTTCTGATAAAGCATACTTTTTGACCTGGGTTTTTTAATTTATTGACCTGCCATTAGACTTAAAACATGAGAAAAGATAATCAGAAAGTATTGATCATAAATCTATACTATAATTTGCTTGTGTTTTTAAAGTGTGCTTCCCCAAACTTCAAGATTATTTAAGAGTCAGAATGCAGTCCTTTAAAAGCAGCATTATTTGCTGGATCAGCATTTAATTTTCTGTAGTCATTTGAGACTTTCATCTGGTTTTCAATCTAGAAAGTTCCCATATTGCTATATGGGAGCATCAGTGTGGGAGCCTAAGAAATTATTTCAGTCATAAAACCTAGTTTAGGAAGCACTAACAATTTACAAAGACTAATTTTTTTTTTTTTTTTTTTTGGCAATGTACCATATTTGCATGAGTTTTAAGTCATGATAATGAACTAAAGAAATGTAGTTTTTCTGAGAAATCAAAAGCTCACAGTGTATGAGGTTATCAGCAAATGTCACAACTCCTTTGTGAGAGCAATTTCTGTAATTTTCCTTCTTTCTGCAATCTTCCTCCATTTTCCAGTTGTTTGGAGATGAGAGGAATTGGAATAAAACCTTTTTGTTTTCATTTTTTTAATCAAAGAAAAAGTGCTTTCTTTTTAATGTTAAATTTTTATAGAGACTTAGAACATTTTTTTGGTGGCATACTCCCATAATTTTTGCTTGTTCATTTTTCTCTCTAGGCCTCGTAGTCCTCATAGGAGACATTCTAATCGTGCCACTAGGAATCCAACAAGTTCATTGACTTCTGTTGGTAAGAAGTGATTATTCATATAAGTTAGTAGTTTTCTCAGAAAATGTGACATACAATAAAGACCTAAATATAGAGTCTGGCTGTATAGACTACAGCTTCTTTCCTGTGCATACTGTCTGTAATGCATGCACAGGGAATACTGCTAGCATGTTGAATTGTGATCATGCATTTACAATCATAAGTGGATCGCATGCAGACAGATCCAGGGAAATATGCCTGTTAGTTTTATAAAGTTGTTAGATTAGTGTGTTAGCTTAACATTTTTAGAAGGCTGGAGATACACATGCTTAAAATTCTTGTTGTACGCAAAATACTGTTCAGTAACACTGGTTTTGTTACTTTTTAGCAAGGAGCTTAACAGACACTTAAGTCTCAAGTTATTTAGTTTGGCAAATCTATCAGATTAAACCTCAAATGAAAACAAGCTATCCAGGGGAAGATTTTCTTAATTTCTTCACTTTCTAATGAGTCTCTTACTACATAATTAGTTCTATTAGTTTTCTGGTAGCTACCTGTGGAGTAAATTGTTTTTCAAGGGGACTAATGGTGTGGATGCGGATTTATGAGTACTACAGACTGAGATAAAAGCTCATCCTGTTAAGTCAGTGACAAAGCTCCCATCAGTTCTTAGTCTTGGTATGTTTGCATTTGGATTGTTAGTTGTCTCCATTTATGTATTTCTTGCAAAGTAAAAGTTGAACAGAGTTGATCATAGAATGTTTATACTATCGCACGTAAAGGATGAAGGAAAAGCATATGAGACCTCCTACCAAAATCAGGGCGGGGAGTGGGTGGGTGTACATTTCTACGTCAGAAATGTAGAATAAATGTTTAAAATTATTTTTATCTTTACAACAATGTTACTTTCTCCCAGCCATTAACTTAATTTGAGCCAATTATCACTGCTTTATGCTGTGCATGAAAACAGTTTTCTGTAAAATCATGGACATGTGTGATCATTGTATACCTTAAAAAAAAAAAATTACTGGTTTTGTGACAGACTTAAAACCAAGCTTATCAGGTGACTATTCCAATACTCTCAGAGGCTTTTAAAGGGAAGCACCCTTTCTACTATTACTAAGGAACCTAGTTCTTAGGCGTCTTGAAACAGATGCATCTGTTCCTTTTTTTCTTTACTAAAGCACCAGCAAACATCAGAGCCCTGCTACCTCTCTGATACTCAAAATACTCAGAATAAAAATTACGTTTTATCAGCTTAGATTGCTTTTAGTAATTGAGATTCTATTAAGGACTCTGATTAATAAGTCCTCTTTGTGTGATTTTATTAAGAAACTCAGATATGTGGAGTTGTTCTTGACCAATATATTGAACATAGGCATGGGGGTTCATGGAGCATTTCTGAATTTTCCAATAGCGAAGGGATTCCTGGCAGTCGTAGCAAATATTTCTTATAAGAAGCACTGATCTGCTGATGATAGCAGATTGTGCATCCCTAGGGTTGAAAAATGGCTACAGCTAAGATTACTTTCCCTAAATTATAGTTATGTTTCTACTTTCTCTTATATAGGAAGTATTGCATGAAGAAAAAAATTAATTGGTACCTCTGAAAGTAATCCAAACTCTCTCTGCTATTAACAGTGTATATACCTTATTTTTTTTCTTTCTGGTGGTCAAAACAGAGAGGCCAGAACCCTTTCAGGCAGAATCTAATGTATTATTACACATTTAATTTCCCTTTTTGTGGATTTATGAGGGTTAGTTTGCTGGAATTAATTTGGTATTTGTGACATGACAAAAATACCATAATAATTTTATACATCTGGGATCCTCGGCTAGTTTCATACAAATAGAGAATTGGAGATTTTAAAATACGGTAAAACATCCTTAACATTGCCTTTTTCTTAATAAGATAGTAAAATATTTTATGTAAGTAGTATTTCCACTGTTGTAGTAGAGTTAGCTTCTCAACCATGCAGAGATAAGATGCTAACTATTCGTATCAGTAACAGTCAGAATTAATCCTTACGAGTTTGTGATTCTGATGCTTTTGTAACTGGGTACTCAGTTGCATCAGTATGCCTGTAAAAATGTAGTTGAGAGAAAGCCCACTGAAAGATTGTTAGGAGGCTTCGAAGAGTTGTGACTTCTCGTGCATTTGCTCCAGTTTTGTGATTGATCCCTTAAATTTGTAAGATGTGGGTTTTGGCTGCTTGCATTGAAAGGGAAACTTCCTTTATATGTCCTGTAAAACTAAGGTGGAGATAAGATCCATGTAAATCAGCTCAGATCCACTGAAGGGAACTTGGAACACTTAAAATCTATCCTGCTTGCCAGCAGTTGATTTCAGAGGTAACTAAACCTGTGGAAACTAAATAAATTTATGGAACTGTACTGACAGAAATCAGACTTATACAAAAGAATGATTATCCCTCCATTATCCCTCCATATTCAGAGATGCAGCAGCAAGAGCTGCCTTCCCCCAATTTGGTATCCAAATTAGGACTTTATGATCTAGATGAGTGGACAACTGGACAGGTAAAAAATTGGCTGCATAGTTTGGCTCTGACGGTAGTGACTGGTAGGTTGGTCATATGCTCCCTAGATGTTAGCAAAAGGAGAGGGTTCTCTGAAAGAAACAAACCTTTCCAGATGTCATTCTGCTGAAGACAGAGCTTTGCTTCAAGCCTGCTTTCTGTTTCAGCTGCTGTGGCTGGCCTTTGGCTGTGTCTTGGAACCCACTCAAGAAAATGAGTTGTGCTTTCAATCTTTATCAATGACCTGGAGGAGGATGGAGTGCACTCACTGTCATCAAATTAGCAGATGAAATCAAATTGGCAGAGATTAATTAATATATGCTTGAGGGCAGTGCTGCAATTCAGAGACCTAGACAGGCTGGAGGAATGAGCCAGTAGGAACCTTATGACATTCAGCAAAGACAAATTTGGAGTCCTACATCTGGTAAGGAATAACCCTTTGCAGTAGGTACAGGCTGGGGGATGGATGGCTGGAAAGCTGCTCTGCTGAAAAAGGCCTGGAGGCCTTGGTAGACAGCAGGTTGAACATGAACCAGCAGTGCGCCCTTGCAGCAGAGAAGGCTAACAGTGTCGTGGACTGTACTAAGAGAAGCTTAGGCAATAGATCAAGGAAAGCCTTCATTCCCTTTTACTTAGCACTCATTAGTCTGCATCTAGAAAACTGCATCTGGTTTTGGGACCTCCAGTGAAAGAATAGTGTTGATAAATGGGAGTGAGTCCAATGGAGGGCCACAAAGATGGTTCAGGGGCTGAAACACTTGCCTTTTGAGGGAAGGCTGAAGGAGCTGGCCTAATTTAGCCTGGAGAAGAGATGGCTTTAGGGGAAACCTAATACAGCCTTTCAATACCAATGAGAAGATTATCAAGAAAATGGATCCAGGCCCATGGCAGGAGGACAAGAGGCAATGGCCATAATCTGAAACAAGCGAAGCTCTAAGTGGGTATAAAGAACAACTTTTCACTCACTATAGAGTCAAGCATTAGAACAATCTATCCAGAGAGGTTTTGCATCTCCATCCTTAGAGGTTTTTCAAGACCAGATTGTCTTGAAAGACCAGCAACCTGGTCTGATTACACCACTCATTCTGCTTTAAACAGGTTGGACTAGATGACCTCCAACAGTCCTTTCCAACCTGAATTACTCTGTGACTCTAAGATGTTGCTTTTATAAGTTAGGCATTTTCTAATTAAACCTGTTACAAAATGTCTTGGCTGAAAGAAATGTAATTTAATGGACATGTACAAAATCATAAACTTGTAGACCTGAAATAATCAACAAGTGATTCTTTGAACACTTGTCATTTTTAAGCAGGTGCTGAGATGGGATGCAGCAGGAGAAACTAAAGGGAATTCATGGGAGAAGAGGAAATGGCAGCAAAGAGGAAGGGAAATGGAAGTGGTGAAGAGGCAGAAGGCAAGGGAAATATAAAAAGGCAACAATGTTGAGTATAGTGAGGAAAACTTATCTGCTCAAGGAAGACAGAAATTACCATGCCTTGCAGCTCTCCTCTTTTGCTGGCCCAAGGAATGTGCCATGGGAGGTCCCGCTCTCAAACTTTCAACACACAAATCTTAGTGTAAAACAAACAGATATTTCATTATAAATAGATTGCTTGAAGAATATCCAATCTGTGGGCATGCTTTTTGACAGCCTTGAAATTGAACTAAATTTATGGAAATTAAAAACAAAACACAAACTATTCCCCCCCGCCCCGCCAAAAAAAAACCCCAACAACCCACCAAAAAACCAAACAACCCCACACCCACAAACAAAAAACCCTTGAGTTTTTGCTGCTTACTTATGTCCTTATATTTTCTGGAGACTGATTGTTCTGTAATGGCTCTTGTCAAATTTAAAAATATTTTTCTCATATTACATGATGACTTCCCTCTCCCTCACCCAAGCTGTTCTTTAGTAATTTGTTCTTATTGCAAAACAGTGTTATAAATGCCCTCTTCCCTCATAGAGGCAACAAGCAGGGGAGAGAGACAGTCACAACTGATATTTCTTAGAGCACATTTTGTTCACTAAGCTGTTGTTAATTTGATCAAGTTGTTATTAATGCCACATAACTCTTCACACAAAACAGTCACTTATTCACTCATACAGTTAGTTTACTCACACAGTCACAAATTTTCTCATAGTTACCTGAGAATAAATGTCTGACCTGCAGTCTGTTGTTGATGGTAGTGTGTGCCAGTGGCCTTGTACAGATTAAGCAGACTCTTGGTGATCTATTTATCAGTTCTGGCAGATCCAACAAGCTTACTAGTCTGCAGAGTTTATCAACCCATGAAAAACTTGTACACACTACCTTGTCAGCATATATGTTTCCTGTCTTTAGCCTGTTGTCTTCAGGTCGCTGTTTCTCCATACAAGCCTAGATGCTTATAGAAGCCATTCATACCAACTCACACAGAAAGGGCCTTTCTGACAACAGGCTACATTCTTCGCTTAATCATAGCCTGGAGAATTGTAAAAATTAGTGCTCAAAGTTTAGTGGTTTTGACCAGTTTGGAAGCCAGGGATTAATGGGTTCTTTCTATAACTAATTAAAAATTGTTTAGAAAACAATGCATTAACCTAAAGGTCTAAGTGTAAGGCAGTGGCTTTCAGTTTGTGGTCCATGCATTCTCCTGGGTCACATATCTAACATAACCACGTAAGTGGGCATGAGGAGAAGCAATCTCTAACAATGCCGCCTTTAACCATTGGATACCCTAATGGGATTTGCAATTCCTTTGGAAAATTCTTGGAGGTCCACCACATGGTAGAGATTGATTTGCTCTTTGAAATAGCTTTATAATTTTCAGACTTTAGCTGTTCAACTTCTTCTGCCTGCAGCCTTGCCAGATGCAGCTTTACTGTTGCTTCTGCATTTGTGGGAAAAGCTATTCTATCTGCATAGAATAAAATCTTTATACTTCCAAACTCTGCACTTTATTTTATAGATTATTTGATGGAATCACCTGTATGTTAAAACTAGTGGGCATATATCTTTGCCAGGTGAGTTTGTGGGATCTTAGTCTTGAAAAAATGGACATACAAAATCCATGGAAAAACAGAATCTACGACAGAAATGCCATGACTGCTAGTTGAGATGGATCTAATGCCACTTTTACTAATGAATTAGAAAAACTGTATTGGGGACACAGCTGGAAAAGCCAGTTTCACATATCAGAGCATCTTTGATCATAGTATCTTAATCTTAGTGGGTTATCTGTGTTTTTGAGGACTTGCTCTAAACTTGAGAATATAACAACATCAGAAATGAGCAGACATTAATGTTTATTAAATGCAAGCTCAAATCTAAATTTATAGATATGTTTTGTACTTGTCACTCCGAAATTTCACAACATATCTGGAAATATGAGGTACAGCTCTTAATTCTGACGTTTTCTACCCAGACAACAGCGGTCATGTGATTGATCTGGTAAATGATCAGCTACCAGATGTCAAAATATCAGAGGAAGACAAAAAGAAGAACCTTGAATTACTAGAAGAAGCAAAGAAAGTGAGCGAGAGGTTTCTAATGCGCAGAGGCAGAAAGTCAAGAGGCAGCCTTCCGGAATCACCCACAGGTAGGTGCAGATTCATCTGCAAAGGCACAAGTAAGCATCTACTGTAATGCATACATTGCTACTGTGTAAATACACTTTGTTAATTCAAAGGTCAGAATCCCTCTGTCCCTCCTCACAATTCCATATAAAACAGAAATGACCAATTTCTATATTCAGATGTAACAGTGGGAGATGGTGTAAAGTTTTTAGTTGCCTGAATGACACACTGCAAACACTGTAACAGGAAAACATGAAGTATTTCTATTGAAATCTAAAAAATGGTCACAAATTTCTGTTTGTGAAGATTTTCTTCCTAAAGTTCCTATTGTACATAAAATGAAATGTTAATGGCAAGATTCATACTGCTGAAAAAACATTCCCCTCAGACATGATTACACAGACTTTTATTCTGAACATACTCATAAACTAAGCTAAATGGACCAGATCCTCCTTTCAAAACAGCAGAATAAAATGTTTTGTTCTAGAATGTCAGCTGAAATTATTTTTTTCCCCTCTTCATATGAAGTGTTTGAGAACTAGGACAAAATGCCATGTTATCTTGAAGTAGGACTTTCACTTAGCTCCGAAATGTCACTTCAAAACAAAGTTCTCTCTTAAAATTGGCTTGACATTCTCTGGAGGAAAAAACAACTATACTTTTTTAAATTAAATCTTCCTTTTTTTTTTTTCTAAATTCCTTGTGAATCCTTCTCTTGTATCTATTTCTCTGCAGTGCTTACAGTATCAGAAAACTGAGGAGAATAAGCATTCTGTGTATCAACAGAATTGTATTAGTTTATGGCAGGTATACAAGATAAAACCTACTCTAAGTTCCTAGTTGCCAAGTACAACATGACAATTAAAATGACTTGTCAGGTTTTGGACAAACACATGACTGATGATTATGAGATTCACATTTTAATCTTACCTGAATTTTAAAAATTCAGAAGCTACAAGCCTAGAAAGTAAAATTACCTTTTTTTTGTTTTTGTCTTTGTTTTAATGAAGCGGTTTCCCCTACACTTAGTCCTAAAGTTTCACCAGTAGCATCTCGGAGCAGCTCTCTCACTCTTCCAGTTCCATCAGGTAAAATGATCTATGCAGGCTCAAACTTTAACTTACAAAAGCTCACCAAAAATATATTTTTTAATATTTCTTGAGGAGAAGTCAAAATCTGTAGATTCAAGCATCTCCTCCTGAATATGACAAAGCTCATGAATGCCCACAATATATATTTTTCGTATATATATTTTTTCTATTGTGTTTTTATTCCTGTAGTGCTGCTAGGTTACATGTTCTAATTTTTTATTCTTTCCGATAATGGAGTTTTGAGAAGCTTTAATGATCTTTCACTGACTATATTTTAGATAATTTTTTTCTCCTTTTAAATAGCGTTTTCCACATTTAAATTTTGTCCCTAATATATTATGTGGAACTGTGCATGTGTGTGTTTGCTAATGCTATAGTAGTAAAAATTTTGAGCAAAACATCAGGATGTGCCCTAATTATGTGTGTGTCTTTCCAGGGTCTGATGCATGCACAACCACTAGTGTTGAGTCAGTATCTCCAGGGCAGGTAAGAAGGAGCTGTATAGTCTGCACAGTAACCTGGTTATTACAGTAGTATTTTACACTATGCTGTCCTGTTAGTCCCTGAGGAAAAACGAATGTTTTGAATACCATTTTATATGCCAAGACTGGATTATTGATGTGTTTTTTCTGCAGAGTGAGGGACTAATAAGTGTTTACTCTGAAGACAAAAATCCATGAGGTAACAAGCACTGAAGGATCGTAGAGATCTGTTAAGTGTAGAAAATGGAAAAAGATCCAATATAATCCTAATTGTAGTGGGTTGACCCTGGCTGGGTGCCAGGTGCCCAAAGCCGCTCTATCACTCCCCCTTCTCAGCTGGACAGGGGGGAGAAAATATAACAAAAGGCTCGTGGGTCAAGATAAGGACAGTTTAATAAAGTGAAAGCGAAGGTCGCGTGCGAAAGCAAAGAAAAACAAATGATATTATTCTCTACTTCCCATCAGCAGGCGATGTCTAGCCACTTCCTGGGAAGCAGGGCTTCAGTACGCGTGGTGGTTGCTCCGGAAGACAAAAAATGCCTCCCCCTTCTGTCTCCCTTTACTTAGCTTTTATATCTGAGCTGACTTCATATGGTCTGGAATATCTGTTTGGTTAGTTTAGGTCAGCTGTCCTGGTTATGTCCCCTCCCAAGATCTTGCCCTGCCCCAGCCTGCCATTGAGGGGGGGCAAAAATGTTGGAGAGACAGCCTTGGTGCTGTGCCAGCGCTGCTCAGCAGTAGCCAAAACACTGGTGTGTTATCAACACCTTTCTAGCTACTGATGCAGAGCACAGCTCTATGAGGGCTGCTATGGGGAGTATTAACTCCATCTCAGCCAGACCCAATACACTAATCTATGGAAAAAACTAATCCCTAAAATTACTTCCTAAATAAATGTGACAAGCAGTGTAAAAATTAAGAGATCTGAAGTTCATCCATTAATATCTATATCTAATATTTGCAGCATAGATGTGAAAGATAACCTTGTAAGGCAACTTTTTTCTTCCTTTTTTGCTAGAATAACAGAACTGTCAAAGAGGATGACAGGCAAACTGCAGAGGTAAGTGTTTCACATCAAGTGTTGAACAAAATCTGCCTGTTTAGTTTAGCACACTTGACTTATTTATGTGACTTAAAAGGCTAAAAGACTGTTCACTGAGTGAAAAGAAAAATGGTACCGCTCTAGGAAACTGTGAAGCACCTGCAAATGTAGTGGAGGACAATGGCCTTACAGCTAGCCTTTACATCCTATCATGCACCCTGCCCTAGCTCAATTAAAATCGATATAAGAAATACCTTTATAAGTAAAGTAAAAATATCTACTATAGCCACTTTGGTGTATGCTGGTGTTTTAGGCAGACATCGTCTTCCAGATCCCTTTGGTTCAGTGGAAGACGTTACTGTACCTCGTGTTCTGCACCACTGACGGGATGTTACTGCTCGACAAAACTATTGGTGGAGCAGTTTATATGAATGCTTCCTAATTTGTTTTAGGTAATATCAGATGGCCCTTTAAAGAGATTTTGCTGTGAGTGGATTAGGCAATACTTAGAAAAACCAGTATGGCAGCGGAATTTTGGAGCAGTAACTATAAAGGAGAGGAGTAGTAACATATCTAAGGCAGAGCCCACAGTTTGTATGCTGGTTGCCTTAAATTGCTGACAGAGCTGCCCTTAGACAAAGGGGCAGATTCTGTACAGATTACAGATTCTGTACCAAAGTAGCCAAGGTATATGCAAACATTCTTTTGCCTGTTCTCCTGTAGAGATTGCAGCCAAATTATAATCTATGGTACTGCACACAAAGAAAGATGAGAGAAATTACAATATGTGCTTTAACTTATTGTACAAGCCCATGGTTTTTTCCCTTGGGAAGTGAGGGACTAATGGAAAACAATCAAAGGAAAGTAATAGTGCTATAAGATACAAGGTTGAAGGTGTGTACTCTGACAAACCTTACATTAAGATGATGAGAAACTTGATGATATGAGGATTGCTATAATGGACTCTGGAATGGGAGGAGGTTATCTCAAAAGTTCAGAGGAAAGATTCCCAATTCAGTGTGCTTTCAAGCGCCTTTTAAAAATTATTTCTCTTGTCAACAGCACATATTTAAAAGCATATGTCCCTGAAAAGGAAATGGCTTTTTACAGTGAAAATCTGTCCTTGAGCAGGGGAAAAGAGTTTTGATGTGTGACCCTCTACTTTCAGAATGCTGCAAAAGGATTAATTGATCGAAGGCAGAATGATCAAAGAAAGATTTCTCAGGGAAGGTTGGTTCCTCGTTCTGGCGGTTTTGAAAACTCCAAAGAGAAGCTCTCAGAGCAAAAAGAAAACTTTGATCCACGTAAACATATGGATACTTTACCTAAATGCTCCCCTTCAGGTAGTGATGGTGGCAGAACGTCTCTTAACACTTGCATGAATGTTTGTGAAAATGAACTTGGAAAGTCATTCCTCAAGAAAGCAAAAGATAATGATGTTCCTTTAAGAACCCATCTACCAGGACCAGGAATAGGAAATATAGACTCGAAGCTAAAAATTCCTGTTCCAGAAATGAGGGACCATAAAGTTTCATGTAAACCAGAATTTAAACTGTGTGGAGTACGTCCTCCTCTACTACGGGCTGTATCATGGGATAGCTTGGAGCATGGACAGAAGGATAAAACACCTTTAAAATTACCATCTGAGGAAGATAAAAGCTTTGTTGTTGGTAATAAACCCACCAATCAATTAAAAGCATTCAAAGACCTTCAAATCCAAGTTCAACCAGTTCGAATGCAGAAATTGACAAAGCTCAGAGAGGTAAGTCATAGTCGTCATTTGTATCCTGCTTTAAATTTATTTTCATATCTTATTAAACTTTCAACTTGCTTAGCATTATTTTTATCATTGCAAGAAACATACAGTAATATAATGGGAAACAGTTTCAGCAAAATCAATACAGAATTGTATTGTGTTTTTTCCTTTGCACCTTTAGTAAATTGTAACCTGTAACTAAATTGTATGGAATTATTCTATTTCTTAGTTCTCTTCAAATATGCATCAACTGCACTGTGGTATCTTCAATATGCACATATGTATGTGCATATGCAGGTTTTGGCCCCCAGAAAAAAGTTGTAATACTTCTGTCAAGAAAGTACTAATTGCTTTCATTGTGACAGAAGGGTGAGTCTAAAACACAATATATCTCATTTTTGTATCATTTACATGACCTATAAACAGGAAACAGTTGATAAACAATCATGTCATTTGTAAAATGTACTTGGTACTAAAGTGATCTATTTTGATTTCTAAAATGAATTTTAGATCTGAAGAATCTTTCCTTCCTCAGGATGTAACAACATTCTCTTTAAAAGGGTCACTTAGGCTTTTTTACATCCTTTGCTTCTCTGTGATATGCTTTTTCCGCTCCTTTGGAATTGTCCTCAGATTCACAGACTCACAATATATTCACTAATTGACTGATTTCTGTATAAGTGGGCTGAGACCTGTGTATAAACAGAAATCTTTAACTGAAGTTTGTAGATGGTTACTATGCTCTTGTTTAAAGGGCTTACAAGCCTCTGTGTATCATACACTATTTGTAAACTTTCTTTGGATTTAAAGATCACTTTTACTTTGTTCAACTGAGTGTTTTTGAGTCTTGTATTGGTTGGTGTTCTCCCTTCTAAGGGCAATAGTCCTGTCATTCAAGAATACTAACCTTTGCAATAACATTACATTTGCAAGATCTCAGGGGACAGGAAATTGTTTTGCTATGACTTTTTGCTTATTGACATTCTCAGAAAATGTCTCAAAGCATCCCAAGTTTTAAAACTGGGTGTCTCTGAGAGCCAGGGCAGGTAGAGGATGGCCAGACTTACAGTTCCTAATTCTAACATGGTGCAAACGTGTCAGCTACTTGAAGGACAGACTTGGACGGTGAAATCTATGAACTAATCTGTTGTTAAATAATTGTCTAAATGATTGGTAAAAATTAAGAATTAAACCCTAAGAATTAATCAGTGTATTGAAAAAAGTAGAAATGTCATGAAATGATAAACCACCATCATAAAGCAACTACCATGTGTATATAGCAAAAATTACCTTTGAAAGGAGAAAAAAAAATGTAGTAGTTACTTTCCTTAACAGCCTAATATGAATATTTTCTTTGATCTCTAGTAGTTAATATTTTAAGATGAACACAGGGCTGACAAGTGAGGACCTAAAATTCTGCACTTTGGTTAATTCATTGCCATTGTATTCCTTGGGAATGGTAGCTTAGTTATTCATCTTTTCCTGTTTATATAACACACATATTCTTAGCATATACGTACTGGAAGTTTTGATTATAGAGACACTTGAGCCATATAACTTTAAAAGTCCTAGAAGCTGTTAAGCCCAAATAGTAGCTAGAATCAGAAAATTAATACAACATGATATATAATTCCAGTTAGGTGAGATTTGAACTCTGTCCCCAGTAGGAATTGTCTACTTATAAACAAAAGCAGGTGTTTGTGAATTTTAAACATACTTGAGAATATGAAAGTAGAAAATGAGGAGATGATAGAAGGAGAAAAGATAACAAAGTTTAATCCTTGAGAGTACATTCTTCCCTACCTGTAAGGAGTAGAGGCAGAGTACAGTAACAGTGAAGTATTAACTTCAGCTGTAGCATACTAAGCTTTGGTGTGAATAAATTCTACTGAATTGAGTCAAAGTGGCAAAGTCTCATATATCTGGTTTTCTGAATTTTCTCTCCTTTCTGGGATACTTACTTATTACTATGGCTATATCCAAAATTGCTTTTTTTGCTCTCATTTACTAAAACTCTCATTTACCAAAACTCTCATTTACCAAAACTCAATTTTTCTACTTGACTAAGGGGCACATGTTGCAAATCTCTGTTTACATGATCAGGAATTTTTCTAAATAATGCATATATGAAATTTGAAATATCTGACGTTTAAGGGTGCATGTGTATGAATGTACATGTATCCATGCAATGTAGCATCTGACTATAGCTTAATATAAATATCTCCATTATGTTTATTAACTAAAGTAAAAGTTATATTTAGTCTTCACATGGCAGGGATATTTAAATTGAGATTTCTAGTTAAGTTATTTAGAAATGTTACTGTTTTTCTTAACAGGAGCATATTTTGATGAGAAATCAAAATTTAGTTGGACTTAAACTTCCTGAACTTAGTGAAGCAGCTGAACAGGAAAAAGGTGCAGTATCATAAAAGCTGGAAGGAGTGTTTGTTTGTTATACATTGATTTTTATAATTGACTAATATGGAGGGGGAAAAAAAGTCTTTTTCTTCAATTGCAATAGTAGTTGTAATGAAGCAGTCATGGAGGAGGGTAGTAAATGATGAATAAGAGAGACGAATAATGGAAGTACCTGAATTTCTTGATGACCTGAGCCAAGAAGATACTGTAGGTATTATTACAACCAAATGAAAAGATCCATACCTGGAACAGAGTCTAGCTTGTACTTAATAGATGGAGGACTGTCTCAAGTTTTAGTGACTTTCTGAAAAAAAGTTTGAGCGGTGATGGATTGAATGGATGTGACGTCTGCAAGATATTGTGGCCATAAGGGTGAATTTGATCCTTGAAAGTATAAATAAGAGACGGAATGTTTTTTTTCTGCTTTTTTATTTTAGTATATGTGTGGCAAATATTGAAATGGCATGTTCATTTGTGGTCTACAGCTCTACGTCAATGTGGATAGATAAGAGTAAGGCCAGAGAATAGACATAAATGTGATTGAAGGATTGGAAAAATATGCCTTGCAATAAGTGTGGGGTTTTTTTAACTCAATTTATATGTTTTTTAATAAGGAAAGGCTTAAAACTCTACACAAATGAGGAAACAGAAATCTGACACCAAATTTTTTTTCCAGTCTAACACAAGCAAATGAGATTTGATGCCTGTAGGCAGCATCTAAAAAAGATTCAGAATAGAAATAAAGAGCAAAGGTATAATCCTGAGGACAATTCAACAACTGGAAGAACTAAATAGCAGTAGTGCTGAGCAATCAGTTGAAAATATTTAAAGCAAAGCTGTATATTTGTTTGAAAGTAGTTAAGTCAAGACTTGTTCGGAGTGTTTTTAAGGCCACATTAACTGAAATGGAGATGGTTAATATGAAAGAAGCGGAAACTGATGGTCCAAGATTTGATCCAAAGACAATTTCCATTTTTCCTATGAATTAGCAAAAGGAACAGTATTAGATTTGCTTTGGGACTGTTTTATAAGGCCTTAAAGTTTCTGTTACACAGGGAGATGGCTGAGATTACATCTCATGTTATCTCTGGAAACAGACTCATCTTCAGTCTGAATGAAACAAGATGAAAGAGACTTCTTGTCCTCTTTCTGTATTTAGTGATTATATCTTTGGATTCTTAGATATGGTAATATTATTCCTGTCACTCTGCTAATATATCATTTCCCAGAAAATATTTAGCAGGCTGTGTTTGAAAGTGTAAAATAGTTGCCATTTTACCAACCTGTTAGATAATTTTGGCAGATCTGAAACTTTTGAGTAAAACATTATGAAAAGCTAAGCATTATTTTATCCAGCTTTTCAACCAATGTCTCATGAGCATCATTTTAAAGTCTAGTAACTTATCTAAATGATAGCCAGAACATTAAGGGTCAACTCCTTCTCCTCAGAGGGGAAAAGAAGTGAGGGGTCAAATCCTTAGTTCATTTGTTAGGGAGACTTACTTCCTTACATTGTCATAAAAGTCACCTTGTGCTTTTTAACTGCAGTAGTAATTTTGCTTAAACAATAGGAAATAGCCAGATACTTCATTATTACTGTTATGAATCAAATATACTGGCTCCATCATGTTTTGCTATCAATGCCAAGTTGTTGTGCTCATCTGAGTAAACACAACTTTGCATCTACAGAAGCTTAGATAAGTGGGATGTATTAGATCTGGAGGCATTGTGGTATCAGGCTGGCTTTTTATGGGGACACACATGACTGTTCTTAAGTAAACACTGGAATTTTTAAATATAAAGGAAATGCACAGAACTAAAATGTAGCTAGAAAGAATCTCCCATTCTTTTCTGTCTTTCGTGTTAACACTCTCCATGTCTATAAAATTTGAGCTTTTTCACACTATTTGTTTTGCAAGTCTAAGAATCTTTCTGTTACACCAAATGAATAGGAGACCTGTACGAAGATACCTTCCCAAGTCTGAGATTCAGACTGGGGAACCTGACTTTCCCATAGGGGAGTCCTTCATTAAATTCTGGCAAGATAGAAGGAGATAGGGGAATTATTATTGTCATGGTTTAATCCCAGCCAGCAACTAAGCACCATGCAGCCACTCTATCACTCCCGCTCCTCAACTGGACAGGGGAGAGAAAATACAACAAAAGGCTCGTAGGTCAAGATAAGGACAGGGAGAGATCACTCAACCAATTACTATCACAGGCAAAACTTGGGGAAAATTATATATGAAATTAAATAAAATGAAGATTTAAAAGTTAAGTAATATAAATTTTTTAAAAAGTTTGAGACATATCTTGGTCCTTATGAAAGTGACAGAAGTAGAGAATGTAATTATAACCTTTATGTCCTGTTTCAATGAACGTGCATTGCAAACAAGTACATGTTGTAGATTCATCACCATAAGTGGTGCACAAAATCTGCAGTATAGTACATTATACTAGAATTCATCTTGGCAGGTGGCATTTAAAGCCTTAGAAAATGGCAGCCCTCTATTACAAAATCTAAGCTAAAATATTCAAGAAATGATGTAACTGTACTGGTAAAGCACAAATGGAAAATGTTAGGTTAGATGTTCCAGTAATGAATTTGGGATCAGTTTGGATTCTAGGAAAAATACTAATAAGATAATTATTTCTCAGTGCATTAGAGACTGTCAGAGTTCATGTTACTTCAGTCTTTCTACATAAAGGATGACAATTGTACTGATTACTTTTGTTGCCACTGCTCGAAAGGAAGACAGGGGATCTTTACTTTAGCAGTAAAGGAGAGATGAGTCATGTATCACTATACGCTGTAAAGGAAGTAACATTCTGCATGAAGGGATGGACCTTTTCTTCTTGTTCACTTTTGCTCCCAGTAGAGTTGGGGTGAAAGCATCATTGACTTTTTTAGCCTAACTGTGTCATTTTCAAGGTCCTATTCAGCTCTGAGATGCTGACTATTGATAGTTAATGCATGACTTTTCAAATAACATTAAAAGTTTTTTATCTGAAAATGTCTTCAGGCCCTTCACCTCTCCCTTCCCCCACTGAAGAGGAAGAGACAAAGAATAGCTCTGATGTCATGCCCAGCATTCCTGATGTATTGCTGCGAAAACTACGAGTGCACAAATCGCTTCCAGGAAGGTAAAAGCTCATTAGAAGTAGAAAGACATCATCCGGGGGAAGGCACACTAATGGTTTCCAGTGAACTCCCTTTATGGAGTTCCATTCATAGGGGATCCATATAAGTAGAGAAGTTGCTGCATCTTAAAATGTGCAACACAGTTTTTCTGAAAAAAATTTGGTGAGTGTACCAACTTCCAGTAACTGTCCAAGTTTTAAAATTAGTTTGTAAGTTCTACATAAAAGTCTGTAACCTAACTTGCATGCTACAAGTACATTTTTATACAGGTTTTTCCACTGGTCTGTCCACTCCTGGTTTTCAGAATTGCTGCTGCAGATATAAATTCATATTGAAAATGTTAGTATTTCTTTTCCCCAGAAAAGTATCAGGCCAGATAATGCTTTCCAGTGGTAAAATTTGGGCATGTAAGAATTCTGCAGTTTTTATGCAGGTGATGATTTTTCAGGAAAATGGAGTTTATTTTGCAAACATAGTTGAAGGACTCACTTGCAAATTCCCTGATCTTGGGCTGTGCAAGTAGGCACTTGTCAACAGATTGCTTAACACCTGCCATGGCTCAGGAGTTTCTCTTTTCCATCTTATGCAATCTGAAACAGTATGTCTGCGTGTTATAGATGTGTAGGGCAGCACCATACAAGAAACCATTTGAAACTAGAGCTATTGTTGCATAATGCAATGTAACTATAGCAAGGGAATCCCCTGGTCCATACTCTACTGAGGTGGAGTTGTAACAGACTATACCTGCCAGATGTCCAGACATTTAAAAATACCAATTTTCATTCTGATTTGACTTTACTACTATCCAAATTTAACATTTTCTTGACAGAATTTAATTGGAATTTTCCTTTTGTGGGGAAGATTTATGTTTAAAATTATACAAAAGTCCATAATTTCAGAAAATATTTTGCTCTGGCCCAAGAAATATAGGGAAGAAATCTCAAATGAAGCATTTATGACCACATGCCTTGCATACCTTGCACCACTGGTAACTTTAGAGACTGAGCATATTTTATTTTGTATTGCATTAGAACAAAGCTAAGCTTCTTCCATATTTCTGCATAAGCCTCTTCTTTGAGAGAGATAAAACCATAACCAAAAATGCTTATTAGACATTAAAACAATTCCAAACATATTTGGCCAAAACTTTTCCTAAATTCACCCATGTGTTTTTATAGTATAAATACCAGAGGCCTTCAGTGATTTGAAGCAGTCAATAAGTGTTCTCTGTGCAGATGAAATAAACGCTTAACATTTGTCATGAAGGAACTGTTACATACAACATTTTATATAAATGAATGCATGTCATGAAGAAGTTCTAAGAGACCATTGCTTGATTGTAATCAACTACTGAAAAGTAATTTCATAGCTAAGTACAAAATAAGTGAATGCTGAACTTGCTTTGAGGATCAGATAATATACAGAACTTCTGTTTTTCAGGTAATATTCTTTAATCAGTTGGCTTAATCTATTGAACAAGTACACACATAACTTTTCATTCTTATGATAAATTTCTCAGAACGTTCCCAGCCAAAGGAAAGACATAAATTTTAGCATCCTGTGCTGTGTTATATAACATATACAGATGCTTGAACTTCCTTCTAGAAGGACTACTCTTTCTAGTAGGCTTCCTCCTAGAATAACAATAAGTAATAGGAATACTAATACTTTAGGCACAAAATGGTTTTCCAACACAGGGGACATACTGGCATCCCTTTTTCTAGTCACTACTCTAAGTATCAATATTATTCTACCCAACAAGAAAAATCTGCTGCTCATTGATGCCAGATGCATTGATTTCTATATTTGGGATTAATGGTGCAATGAATATTACAATAATATTTGAATTTTCTGAAAGTATCCTGTCTGCACAGTACATGATAGGTATGTCAACCACAATTCCTATCACTGGCATCCACTAGAATTTGTATATACAGGTCCTGTCATTTCTTTCAGATGTTTGTCATCTCTATTCACTTGCATAAAACTGAATAGCTCTCTGATGTTTTGGAACAACTACAAGGATTAAGAACCTGTAAATTCAAACACATGGGATGACTGCCTTTAAGTGAGGTTTTGCAATATAATGTTGTCTATCTCATTTCTTTTATAGTATTCTATGAAACTGCATTTTGGTAACTTTTTCTAGTTTTTGTACAGTCAGTAATCATTCTTGTGGTGGAAAACTCATAAAACTCAAACGTATATTTTGTCAGTGTCAGAATCATTGTCAGAATCATTGTTAGCTAACTTCTAACAAAGTTAGCAGCCAAAACAGCATAGTTCAGTATACAGTGAGCTGGGTTTTGAATTCTGCCCATATGTGATCAACATCATGAGGTTTCACCTGTTAACAGAAGGAAAATGGGTAAAGATAATAATCCAAAGTATAGCGTATTAAGTCACCCGCAACTCCAAAAGCGTAACTTCTGTCTTGCTCTTGTACTCACAATTTATCACAATGTAGTGATATTTGCAGTTGCCAGAAACTTTGGTATGTTTTCGCCAATACTCAGGTGATACTGTGCTGTTGCTTTTAAAAAAAACCCAGGGGGTTTAGTCATAACAAGTACAACTGAATTAAATACTGGTTTCACCAAAATAAACCATAAAATATTTAAGGGGAGGATGTCTTTTGTTGTTCTTCTTGAGTAAATATTACAATAGCTTTGTTTTTAGAGACAAAGCTAATTAAACTGAATTTTTTGCTTTTATTTCTAGCTCCCCTCCACTTACTGAAAAAGAAGTTGAGGTAAGTATGTTCTTAAACTCATTATTTTAGACATATGCCTCAATTTTAAGTGGTTACTGTAAGTCTAAGCGTGGTTATTAGAACCAGGTAATGGGATTTTTTTTTTTCCCAAAAACTATTTCTCAGAAAAAAGCCATATTGAGCTCAATCAAAAGAAAAATTTTATGAAATATGGGCAATTGTCCCAGGCAATATAAACTGTAAAAAGACTTAGAGTAGGAATAAATAAAACACTTGTTTGTCCATTCTTTGTAATAAAATATGCATTCATTTTGGAAATCACTATAATCTACTTAAAGTAGTAAAAAAATTGAGATTAAATGAGACCAGAAACTAAATGAGTTAAATTGCATTTTTGTACTGGCCAATAGGAGCTTTGGGGCAGTTTTTGATGATATCTTGCAGTTACTTTACATAATTTTTACTTTTTCAGTTCAAGCCAATAATTTTTTTTTGTAGGTTGCTCTTTAGCTTGCTGGCTTTGTTTCTTCTCTTTTTTCATATACTAGTCAAGAAAAAGATCTTTATTTACATAGCTCCAATCTAGTGGAACTCTTGGTGCCTTGTGCTTTGTAAAGTCTTAATCCTAAGAAATAATGCATTTGGTAAAGAAAGAAACAATCTTTAAAAACAGGGTGCAAGAGAATAAAAATGTTAGCACTTAATCTTTTGCTGGCTTCAGTGATAGGTGTTTATCCCTTAGGTAAAACAATGCTAATGGTGAGCTCATCCCTGGACTTCCTCTGCACAGATTATCTGTTTTAAAACCTTGGGGACCCTTGGAGGAAGTCCAGCTAGAAAACAGATCCATTGTGATTCTGATACTTCTGGTAGGCTGCTTCCTTCATTGTGTCTCTGCTCTACTGATCTCCCAGAAAAACATTCAGGAAAAGAGGCAGCAACACATTTATTCATATTTTAGAGGAAGTAAAGAGAAGTAATTTTTTTTAAACTATCTAATTTAAAAAATATTTTCAATTTTCTGTTTCAATACTTATTTAATCACCAAAGTTTGTTAAACACATACCTTATTCATAACTTGTTATTGGAAATTACATTATTGTGACACTTATTTAAAAGTGCCTTTTTTAATCCAAACAGAATGTATTTGTACAACTTTCCTTGGCCTTTAGAAATGATAGTTATACCTTGGAATCTAGAATTAACCAAGCAGAGAGAGAAAGAAATCTCACTGAAGAGAATGCTGAGAAGGAACTGGAAAACTTTAAAGCAGCCATTACGGTAAGAAAACAACAATAATTCTTTTTCTGAATTACAGTGGACATGAAAGTGCACACACATTTGAAATACGTGTGGCTATGCTTGCTGATACCTGTTGTAAATTCAGCCCCAAAACTTCATTTTCTGCTGCTTGAGCTCCTTACTGTAAGCTGCCTACCACTTTACACAAAAGAGATCATTTTCTGCCAGAGTGGGCTACCATTGCTGGAAACGCATAAAGGATGTTGCCCTACGTCTAGCAGACTTCAGGAATAAATACTATGAATTTGCTGTTCAGTTCTTGGAATAAGCCTGTGACAAAGCTAAGAGCATTCAGAACTGCAGTTTAAGCACTGATCCATGCTCTCCTGGGCAAGACCTTCTTCAGTGAGGTGTCCAGTTAGGTGAGATACTGAAGTGACCTGAAGCCTGAGATTTGTGACTTGAAAGACCCCTTAACTGCAGATAGTAGAAGGCGATATAGGAAAGGAAACAGTGAGGATTACTTAAGGAATACATACGATCTCAAGATGAGGTTTTGGGCCTGAATACACTTTCATTCCAGCTGTCCCTGATGTTCTTTTATCAGCAGTAGATTTCAGTCCTTGCCAGCTTTCTCTGGATTTTCTAACTGAAATGACAAATATGTCTTAGAGATGTATCAACTTATGTGCTGTGCACAGTTTTTTCCAAAAAAAGGAAGGGATGCTTAGATACCATGCTGCTAAATGAAATACCTGTAGACCCAATTTGCATATTACAAGGAGGTGCTGCCATACTTTTGAGAAATAGTTAGGAGAACGTGATTCTCCCATTTACTTTATCAAGAACATCATCAGGCAAGAAAGGATACAATTAAAAAAAGATCTTTTCATCTGGAATTTCAAATCTGCATTTACAGATTAATTGTTCCTGAAAAAAAAAGTTTTGAATATTTTGTCGCTCTTCCTTCTGTTCTCTGTTTAAAGAGCAAGCAGAAACAACCTATTAAATCTCAGGGTTTTGTTTATTATAGTATTTTGTATACATACACATTGTTACAACTAGTGTATAAGGGCTCTTGAAACTGAAAGCAATTAGTCTGTTAGATTTGACATGTATTCTGTTAAGAATCCCTAATTAGGCACCAAGGACCATGTTGCCAGCATGGGACACATGTGATCAGCTTTTTCCTCCTTTATGCAGTTCACATTCTACAGTCTGGCTTTTACAAGCTTTTTTACATAATTTATAACAAAGTGGAAACTGCCATTCATATGAAAGCTTGTGTTCTATACAATGGAATAAAATAACAAGCAATTAAATGAAGTGATGGCTTCTGTATAATCTGTATCATTTTAGACCTAGACTTGTTCCAATCTCAGTGGGAGGTTATCTTAATTTCTGTAGGACAGGCATATGTTATATGGCTCAATGACAGTTTACCAGTCTTTATGATTTTTTTTATCAATCTTGTGATAATTGATGTTTTATTCAAAAATGCAGCTTCAAGAGAAAGCTGATTTACATGAACTTCAGTTTTGTTTGAGAAAATAAGCAACTTACAGTTGCCAAGAAAAACCTGAAAATCTGAAATTCTGTGCATGGTTTTCTCAAACAGATTCCCTTATGCCTTCTTGGGTCTTGCAGTCAAATTTTGGCTGTAATTTGTTATCACACTAGCTTCCGTGATAAATAAGTTTAAGAATTTTTTGTTGTTGCAATTGTTGTCATTGCACCAGATTCATCAGTCTCTTGGCTGTGTTTCTACACCAAAAGTTTGCACTACAAATGCAATTTCTCAAATGACTCGGCTCAAAAAGTTACTGCACATCACTCCTTTCTTTTGAAGGCGGGAAGAAAAAGAGGAGGAGAGAGGTTATTCTTTTCACACATCATTTCAATGTGTTGACTTAGTCTTGCAATAATACAAGTGGGGGGTTGCAGAGAACTAGGGCACAATGCAGCTGATCAAAGGCAGAATTGTGTGAACGGCAACACAATGATTAATTATTAGAGACAACCTCAATGCCAAAACTGGTGCATCCTGAAAATGCACTTTAAGAATATAGGAATCATCCAGCATCACAAAGTCTGCCTGTAAGTCTGAAGTAAATTGTATCAGGTTTCCTCATACCAAACTTTTCTGTGAACAGAAAACTCATTCGTTGAAGAGGTATTCACTAAAGCTTTGGCTAATAAAACATCTAAATTCACTCTTGCTTTGATAACTAATCCCAAGGAATTTATATGCTTTGATGCTTTTCAGTATTAATCTGAGCTATCAAAGTGATGATATTAATCCAGTGCATAAATGTTCATATTGATTGACAAAAAATGGTTAAGAAATTGTAATTGCTATTTGATTTACAGGCCATATTATTTTTTATTACTCTTACACATTTTGAATTCTTGAGACTATAATGTCTTAGTTTCCAAATAAGTGAAGTATCATGGAACTGAAAGAAAATGGCCTTCTTAACACCTTGTGCCCAGCGAATTAAAATTTTCTTTGTGTTTCGTCAATCATTTTAAGTACTAGTTCAAATAAACTTGGCATTTGTAAAGTCCACAGGTAGCAAGGCATGATTCATCATTACTTTCAAAACAAAAAGTCTTGCAAATATGCTTAGCCCTCTTTTAACTCCTTGAAAGGTGTGCCTGCAGTATGCAGTGAAGCACCATTCCAAAACGGAGCAGCAGCACTCTCTAGGTTATCTGTGGTGGTAGTGATGGCACTTGTCTGGGGCTAATATGTCCATGTGTAGCTCTGCCTAGGCATCTCTACCCCACTTCTGTGGCTCAGGCTACTTCATCTGAAATAAAAGTGGCAAGACATGATGATAAAGCTTATGTATTTTCACTTCAGTCTTCAGCTCATTTATGGCATCACTATGAACACAGAGAAGCTTACCAGAAGCTATTGGAGGATATTGCTGTTCTGCGGCGTTTAGCTGCTAGACTATCTAGTCGTGCTGAGATGGTTGGAGCCGTTCGCCAGGTAAGAACATGCTGGTGTCTAACATGTATCCTGGCTGCACATGTTCACTCTTTCTCTTTTTCAGCCTTAGCTGGAGTTTATATTAGCCCTTTGAATTTTATTTGCCATTTTGACAGATTAAAGATATTTATTGTAGTGTTGGATAAGACACCATTTCAGTCTGGAAATAGAATTCAAACAGAAGATTACCCGTGAAGCTATTCAACATCTGTACAATAGGAGCATATATATTATTCAGAACTATAGCTGCATCACAAGAAACTTACTTAAAGTCAGTGCAGCACAAATAAGAAAACTTTTCTGGGTCAAAAAGCTCATCTAGTTCAGTCGCCTGCCCTTGCCAATAGCTTAGTCAGACAACTATAAAGAGTATAAGAACAGAGAAAGTATAAATGAGAACACAGCAATACCCCCCAGATTAAAGACTGTTGCCTCTGCCCACTAAAGTAACTAGACTGATGGCAGTGACTAAGACCTTCGAGGATTTGAAAACAAATGTACGTATACCACCTAACTAATAAGACAGGCACACAGGCAGACTATATAAATATATGACAAAATAAATTACGATATTCTGTGGATATGTATGAATGCATGTGCATTTGTGTTCTAATTAGCTTAGGAATTTTCAGTCATGGAGGTACCAATATTTCTTTAAGAACAACTATTCCAGATTTAGCCCTGGCAGGGAGCATCCACATAGAGGCAAATTATTTGTTTGAGAAATGTAGCGGTTACCTGAGTATTCCCCTCTTTTCTTCCTTAGGAGAAGCGTATGTCAAAGGCAACAGAAGTAATGATGCAGTATGTGGAAAATCTGAAAAGAACATATGAAAAGGATCATGCTGAATTAATGGAGTTCAAGAAACTTGCCAATCAGAATTCTAGCAGAAGCTATGGTGCACCTGGTAAAAAAAATAAAAATTTAAGGGTTTATCTTGCCTTTATACAGAGAGGTGTTGGTGCTATTAATGATAAATGTGAAGTATCATGAAACCTGTTCATGAAGCTCTGATCTACAAGAGTAGATTTCAAAAAGTTACAGATATAACAGTTAAAATATTTCATATAAGCCATATTTAATGCTATCGTACAGTAATTTAAAATCACTATCACTTACCAAATTCTGATGAGATCCAATGACATTTTTATTGGCCTCTTGCACATATGCGTAGCTTTTACAGTTTTAATGCAAATACCTCTTAGATGACAGATGATGGCAAAATTTCATTATTAAAAAGATTTTTTCTTTTTGCAACCTTTTCTTTCCTAGTTTGCTGGAAACTGAAATATGAGTATTTTCTTTGTATATGGAGGTAAATAGTGGGCTTTTGCCTGATCTCAGTAGAGATACTAATGGTTCAATTTTTTGCACTTATTTCAAATTTCTTTTGCAGGTGTAATTGAGACCAGGACTGTATGACAGATAAATATGCAGTAACTACAGACCTTGTTTGAAATACAAGCAAGGGCTCTATTAGTATTATTTATAGATATTCATATAGTCTAAGACTGTTCTTTATCTACTGTTTTTATGCAGAAGATGGAGTACCTCGTTCATCTAGATCCATGTCTCTTACTGTTGGAAAGGTATTTCTACAATATAAAGAAAATGAAGGGAACATTGTATGTAGTGAAATTTCTCTGTGTATATACGCTCACTTCTATAGGCTGTGTTCAAAACATAGTGCTGGTAAATTCTCAGTGTTGTTCATGTAATTTAGTGCAAGTGCTTTGTAATTTTGAATACATGATTAAGTGTGTCTTTGTGCAATAATGATAATGCTTGCTGTGAATAAAGGGACCTATTTATTTAAGAATAATTGTATTCCAGGACACATACCTGTGCTCCAGAGAATGGCTTAGGTCCTGTGCTTTATTCTAGTTCCTCAGTAAGGAAGCTGAACACTGGATCAAAACTTACTATACGAGTCAGGATTCCATGATCATACCATTTTCATTATCTTAAGAATTATATCATGTTCAGAGTACCTTAGATGTAAACAGTTATTTTTACGTGGGGCTTATTTTTCAGTTAGCATCCAAGTATCTTGTTTGGTTTGACAAAGCATTCAGAGTGAGAGATTATCTCAGATTGTTTTGGCTTGACCAATTAATAACTTTAACATGGCCAGTGTTCCATTTCTGCAAAAATCCAAGTGGTTTTTTTATTTGCTTGGGTTGTAGTTCTTTAGGTTTAGTTTATTCCTGCCACCTCTGAGTGCTGGGTAGAAAGAATTAGAGCACAGAGCATGCTGAGGGCAAGACTGGGTTTCAGAATGACATCCAGATAAGTTGAAAAAGAAGTGCCCCAAAAACATGAAATTCAACAAGGACAAGTAAAAATATTAAATATTTGTAAATATTAAAAATTTCCCCCCAAATAATAACGGGGCGGGGGGGGGACGGACCTGCAAACACTAGAATGAACTGCATAACATGGCTGCAGGCCCCCCAATATAGTTTTTCAGAGGCTCATTAGGTAAATGTCTGTCATTAATGAACAGATATAGTTGGTTTCATCTAGAACCAGAATCATGGAGTAGGTGACTCCTCTATATTTACTAAATCTGTGTTTAACTACTTTCCTGTAAAGTTATCTAGAGCAGAATCTTAGAAGTGTTTGGATATGCACTAAGATGAAGCTGTTAGATGCTATAAGTGCTTGGATTTTTTACTCAGTTGGAAGCATAGATTTTACTAGGCTGTATATCACAGGATGAAGCATTTGGTTACTTACCTAACGACAGCAAAAACTTACATGATCTGTACTTGAGCTAGAATGTATTGTGTACAGCTAGCATGTGTTTATCATATAAAGAATTTCCATGGTCTTTGGGAAATGTAAGCAATGTTGCATGATGCTAGATAGATATCTAACAACTCAAGGGTGGGGAAGAAGGCACTGCTCTTTAGTGGAGGGAACGGATGTTATTGTTTCTGAAAGTTATAATTTGTAGGTTTAGAAATAATTATATATCTTAGTGGGTACAGTATATCATAATGGGTACAAAGCAAGAGAAGAGTTTCATGTGTAACTTCATTATTTTCGGGTCATTGTGACACTGGCACTTTTCCCAGTATCATTATCCACCTGGTTTAACCAAAGATAATAGCCTCTAATAAGAACTGACAATATCAACTCAGAACATACCTGTTGTGTGACTTACACTATTGGGCTTTCAGTGTGGAGGGAAAAGAGTAGCATCCCTGTACAACACCTCATTTCACACTAAGCATTTGCCATACCAGACAGTACTAGAGGAAGTTTTGGGGAAAACCACAGCCCTAACAGCCATTTATCTTAATTTTGCTCCCATCTCTCCTTTCCCCTGAGGGACATTAACCTACATCTTTGCCACACCCATTAACTTGCAGAATTGTTCTTCAGTCTATCTTGTTGTATGACAGGAAAAAAAAAATGTTGTTTCTCACAGAATATGCCTCGGAGGAGAGTCAGTGTTGCTGTTGTTCCTAAATTTAACTCCTTAAACATTCCTGGTCAGTCACCAACAGCTTCACCCATACCTTCAATGCCATCCCTGGTAAGTAAAACCCACATTTTGAATCCACTACTTTTTGTCTAAACCCCTTTTGCATGGGGCCAAGCCATAGTTACTAAAAAAATGTAAGCCCTTTCATTGGTTTAACTTGTTTTGACTTCATCCTAGAGAAGGGGATGGACAAAGGTTATTTCTGTTGTGTAAGGGACATATGGTTTCAGAATCTACTGCCATAAATGATCACTTTGGACACAGAGCTGAATAGGGCTAGCTGGTGATTCAGAGGCATTAGACATTAGTTGAGGCAATTTGCCTTTTAATCTATAGTAACATACTGGGAAGTTTCAAGTAGTAAAAATAGTTGTCCACTATAGGAGAGAAATTTTAACTAGAAACCATAGAAGATGATTGGACTGCTTCTCTTCATTGCCAAAGAGTCCACTAAACAGAAAAACATATATTTAATGTATAGAAATATATGTGGTACAAATTTAGAGGTTCTGTGATGATCTGGGATCAGTGGAGCTATCAGCCTCTGCCTTGAGTTTTTGTTTATAAAATTTTAATAAATTAAATGAGGATCTAATCTGAACCTAATAAATCTATATAAATGCTTTGGAGAAAAACTGCAAGGTACACCAACTGTTCAGAGATGAGCTATGATGGCACATAACCTGAAAATTATGCAGTTTTCTGTTAAAAACGTAGGGCTATTTAAATGAGGGGGTTTGCTGAGAAGCTAAATCCATTTTAGTTTTAAGAAAACAATCTGTTTGTGCAATTTAGTTATTATGTACTCAGAGTCAATTGTTTCAGGAACTAAGTGTGGTTTTTTACCATGATTTATTATGATTTCTTTTTGTTTAAAATTTTCCAATAAAAACTCAGCTAAGAAACTTATATTCCTAGGATAATATGGAGAGAAGCAATAGAGTAATTTCACAGTTCAGTGATCAATATATGAAGAAGAAAGTCTTCTTCAAAATAAGGAGGGTAGAAGGGAATGTCACAGAAAATGTGCAAGTCTGTACTTTACTGTGGTTAGTGGGAGTAATTTGGAAGCTCCGTGTTACAGATACCTTGCTCATGGGTGTGGAAGAAAACCTAAGCAGCACATTGACTTTGTCATTTTACTGAAGACTCATTTGAAATTAATTCATGGATGTAACATATATTGCTGTTTTTCACTTACAGTCTGAGTCACCTAGTAATGGAAGAAGCAATCTAACATCTACTCCTGTTCTGCCAGCACTTTTAGAAAAGTGAGTTTTCTCTAGGTCATCTCATTACCTATTAAATCCTAGTATGAAATGAAAATGATATAATTTCTATCTTTCCTAACAGAAGTTTTATCAAGGCATAAGGTATTGAAATCACTGACACAATATTGACTTAGGTTGATTCATGATCTGGTAACTGTATTTTATTATGTCACCATCATATTGTTCTTTTCATGTTCAAAGAGTTTACACGCAGTATCTCAGAACTAAATCGAGCCTGCTACGATCATTGGAACTCATCAAGTAAAAAATGCAGCAGATTATGCATTTACGCATTTGAGTAGGCCTGCCTTCAGAACTTGACAAAACTAAGAGTATTACATGCAATGCACATGGCTTTTATCTATTTATTTATTTAATATATTTCCTGGAACAAATTAATGCTGTATCTAAAGTTGGCTATGAGCAACCCTGGTTATGAATGTTCCTTAACTTGACTATCCCAGTAATAGAAGTTTGTGTTTTGCCCTTACCTTTTCAACACGTTGCCAGCTGGTAAGAGTCATATTTTGAAATACTATGATATCCAGTGTCATGTAGCTTTTTAAATTTATATGAATAAACGTAAGTATACGAAATTTAAAAGTATAATTTATCATAATATTAGATCATCAGAATTTTGCAGAAGTCAAAACAATTATAAATTGAGTAGTAATTCCTTTTTTAGTATAAAATGAATTGAACATTCAGCTAAATTAAAGCATTAGGTTTGAGATTTTAGTTTTAACAACCTGAGATTTTAGTTTTAACAGCCAGAGAAGGCTGCATTTTAAAATGAAAAAATAGATACATGAAAGAGGAGATTTTTTTTTTAGCCTAGTAACAAGCAAATACCTCAATATCTATATTTTTCTAGTACCTATAAATTGCAAAAATATTTGTTATTAAAACATTTGCCCTTTTGACTCTATATTACTTACCATTAGTGTAGATGTCCTGGCTGGATTAAGGTGTGCTGTTTTTAGGCGTTTTCCATAATAGTTTCATGAGTCATTCCATGGGTTTAAATAGTACCATTTTCGGAGCAAAATAATAGTTATATGAACAAGGAAAGCTAAGAATTGCTTTGCTCGAAAGCATGTACATCTGCACATTTCTGGAAAGAACTTTTAAGTTGTTTCAGTTGAAATTCATGTAGACATGTAATTTAATTTTATACAAGTTACTCAAATGTAAAGCCCCTATGTTAATAGCATACAAAGGTGGGCGATATGAAAACATGTGAGACTGGGATGAGAAGTGAAGGCATACTCAAGCTGTTCTACAAGGTCTTTGTAAACAGTTACCATTATGGATACAGGTACTGGTGCATTTGCAAACCCATGTGAGTATATACTTTATTCGTATGTATAATCAGCCCAGAAAGCAAAAATAAAAAATTGTCAGGCACTTTTCCAAATACTTATCTCTTTCAGGAAATGTTGCACGTTCTAAGGAAGTTGGTTGCTGATGTTTCAACAGTAAACTTACTAAAACATCATGTTGATTTTTGTTGTTATTGTTACTACTACTACTACTTCAGTAGTTTAGATTATTTACAATATCACAATAAAATATCTGCAATACTAATTTAAATTAAAGTTTTTTAGGATGCTTTAAACGTGCAAATTTAAAGCTTTAAAATATGTAGATCTCACATCAGTACAGAATATTGAATTTCACGTGCTTTAGATTAGTGCTGAGGCAGGACAAAATTTATCTTATGTCTTTGTTTTATCTCTGTGCTTTACTAAGAATGAAAATATGCAACAATTGGGAAAACAAAAACGGTGAACTATGACACTAGTTGTTACAATTCAACAGAACTCTGCAAGATTTAGACCGTCTTTTGAAACTGTACAGAAACTCTAAAAAAACCCCACCCAACCAAAAAAACCCTTATCAGTATTTCTTACTGGATCTTAAGAAAACAAGTCACGTTATCAAGTAACAGAAGTAGAACTTGAAATTCAAGTTTGAGCATAAGTATGTATGCATGGGCCAGCTGCTATAGTAGTGTAAAATTATATAGTTCAGCAGTTTTGTATATTTAAGCACTTGAAGCCTATACTCATGATTTGTTTAAAGTCCAAGTGAAAATAATGTCTACTGTTAATACGACTTCTTGAGAGAAAATCCATTGCCCACAGATGGGGTCAATCAGGACAAATTATTCTGCCATTGATTTTAGTGCCAGAAAAATAAGGCCTACAAAAAGGGTTAGATTCTAGAAGTTGAAATGGGATACACTGTTGAGCTTATTAAACCTTGACTTTGATAGATTTGCTAAGTCATGTGTGAATCACTTAAACTCTTTGTCTCAGACTTAAATAAATAAGGACAGGTGAGGACTGCAGAAAGAGAGCAATATACAATGGCTTATTTTTAGGCTAAATGCCGGAAGCTTTTACTTTAGAAAAGTTTTGGTGACAAAAGCTATGTATGAGTTTGTATTTTTTTAACCTCTGCATCAGTTCAATGTATAAAGTCAGCAGAAGGGAGTACCTAAAAGGCAAATAAAAAAAAATTTTGTTAAATTAGTATTTGGTATTATTTCTATTATTTTCCTCTGATGTAGCAGGCTACAATTTCTAAGATGATTTTTAGAAAGTTGAGGGAAGTATTTTCAAGAATAGCAAATAAATGCCATGGATAAGCCAGGAAACAAATGCTCTTTTCTTTTTTAAAGAAGAAACAAAACGCAAGTTTTAATACCTTAGAAACATATTAATTACTGCTCCTAAATGACAACATTTGGAAACTAAAATTTTGCTTAGTGTTTAATTTTTTTGTTTAGAAAGACATTTCATTTCTCCGATGTACAGTGCAGAAGAAAAATCAGGAGTCACAAAATTGCATGTTATTGTTCTTGTTCAGTAGTATACTCCAAATACAATACATTTCAGTGGTGTTATTTTCTATTTGTCTGTTTCTTTTGTCTTGGCAGTGGAAAGACTAATGGAGAGCCTGAGTGTGAAACCTCTACTTCTGTGCTGACACAGAGTGGGTTGGAAGAGATCAATCCTGAAACTAAAGCCAAGATAGAAGAGGAAGCATATAACAAAGGGTGGGAATATTTTATGTGAACTACATCTGTAAATGTACCACCAGATGAGGACAAATGTTTTTTATAATGTCATTTAAAATGCAAAATGAGTGACATCATCCATATGAGCTCCTAGAAGATGGTTATAATTGAAGCAATGTGGGAAACAATGCAAGTGAGCTTCACTCATTGTATTTGCATCATAGCTTTCATCCTTTATTGAAGTTAGCCAAACTGTGGGACAGCACTTAGAGATTCTGAGTTGGGTGGGTGTTCTTATGTCAATAGTGTTCAGCTTCATGATAAGATAATCCAAAACAACTTTCAAAAATGTTTATTCTGAAAAGTATACATGGAAATGAGTAAAAAGTATCAACTCTTGCAGTAAACTTGTGTTGTTTGTGTCACAAAGTGCTTTACACGGCATGTTTTGGGGCGATTAACAGCTTGGGGATCTGTTTCTGAATGTCAAGCAAAGAACTTTGTACTATGTGAAGAGCGAGACAAAAATTTTGATCTTCTGTGGAATCCAGCAAGCCATCTATCTTCAGCGCTGATTTGCATTTATTCTCTAGCAAAAAAAAATATCTAGAGGGTGTTCAAAATTATTGAAAAATAATGGAGAAATACTTACCAACTCCTTTACAACAGACAAAAGTTGTGCTCTGCTCAGGACTATAACCTCTTTTTCAAGATCAGTTTGGTAACAGAGCTAATATAATCCTCTGTTAAGGAAGGGTGGCCGTCTGTGTGCCATACTCATGGTCTTTAGCTAATTTTTACTCTTCTCCAAGTGCTGCAACACTGCTACTTGTGTATTATTGCATGTAACAAAACATAAAGCTAATTTTTCATCACATAAGAACAGGCTTATACAGCGTGCTAGATTAAGAAAAATGTTTTGTGTGTTAAAGCTATCAGGAAGGCTTGAAGAAAACCAAAGAACTTCAGGAACTGAAGGAAGAAGATGAAGACACACCAAAAGAAAGTCATGATGAACATGAAGAAAGTGAAAATGAAGATGAGATAAAAAACCTGAAAAGCAGGTGAGGCAGTGGTGTAATATGTCCATACAAGAGGAGCCACTTTTTTCTATTTGTGGTACCCAACCAAGTATTTTATACTATTATCTTCCAAGTGTTTTATTCTACTACCTTGACATGTTTTCATCCAGTCTAGGGAAGCATATTTGAAATAACAGTGTTTTCACAAAAAAGGCATATTCCAAGATAACATAGTTGCAAAATGCAAAACTTTTTATTTTCAACTAAAATTGTATGTTGACATCAAGATGCTTCATCTTGATGGGGTTTGGTTTTGATTTGAGGTAAAAAATATTCCGCAGAAGTTCTTAGATGCCAGAATGTATCTCTCAGTAGACATGCATTGTCTCATGAAACTTGTAATTCAGGAATCTGATGCCCATATTTGTGCCATATGTCATTCCCAAAGGGTCTTCACAGGTGAGTCTTTCAATACATCTACAAGGTGAATGCAGATTAAGATAAGCTCCTCAGTTATGTTGGACTTGCTCTGACTTGGACAGGCAGGTGCTTGCCCCCTCTGGAAGCTGTGTAGGTGCAGCAGAACAGCACTGTGCTGGAGTTCCTGCCTTTCAGCAGAGTGACGTGTTTATTGCGTTCATCTCTACCCAATGCTTTTTGTCTATACTGGGGACTTTTGAATCATCTGCTTATTGTCTTACCTGAAGCATTTGATGCCTAACTGGAAAACTTTTCTGAAATTGTCAACTTTTCTTAGAGTTACTTATTGAGTCTCCTTGGTGGTTCTACCACTCAATTCAATATATCTGCAATTTCCTGCATTAGAGAGGAATTGAATGCTCGCCAAAGCAAGTAATGTGTCCAATTCCAAGCTAAGGTAGGGATCCTTACCTGGTCCAGAAGAATTAATTTCCATTCCATAACCATTATGGTTATAAACGTCTGCTAATTTGAGATTTCAGCCATGTTCAGAAGGGCAGCTATCTCACTAGGTGTGAAACTCTTAGGAAGAAATGTTTACAACATGTTCTAATGTTTAGTTTAGTTGAGCAAGCTATGAACAGTGCAGAATTTTACATCACATCAAGCTCTGAGATTTGCCAGTTGACAGGTGGGAGAAGTAGAAGTCAAGTTTACAGTCTTCAGCCATCTTGCAAATATCACACATATCTGAGCATACAGCTCTTCTTTTAAGAACTTAACACCCTGATTCTTCTTTGACAAGGTGTTTGTATTTGGAAGAAAGTTGGTGCACTGTATATCTATGAAACTTCTCAAATTGAAAAGCTTAAGATAATAAATTTGCATATGATTAATATATAACAGTTTTCTTTTAATTTTACAGCAGACTTGAAGTCATCATTAATTATTTACATATACTGTACCCCAAACTGTGTAAACACTGGAATGTGGTATGGCTTGTAGTGGCTGCGATAATCATTTTTGCTGTGGTGTTGGGAATATACCATTCATACAACTCCTGTGATGAAAAATCAGAGGGACCTGAAGGGAAGGCCAGCTGTTCTGCTGCCCATCAGTATTCCTGGTGGAACTCAGGATTTCAACATGAGCAACGCACTGAATAACAAAGGAACAATCATGTATTTATGGTACCTGAGCAAGTATGCATATTAGAACACTGTTTTTAAAGGTAGTGCTTAGTCATCCTTATGGCTGTTAAATGTGATCTGTTAGACAAGTGAGTTACTCCACACCATGAGGTTTGGGGATACATTGTGAACGTACCTTGCCAAAATGACAATCTGATAAATAATCTTGTCTGTCCTCTTATTGTAAATGACTGATACAAATAAAGTAATATTGAATCATAAGGTTGTGGCAGTAATGAGCAACCAGCATGACATTTAAAAGAATGATTTGCACAGGACATTGACATCTTTGCTATAATTTTGAAGGAAATCATAAAACCTGCATTTGCAGTTAGTGCTTTATTTTGCATTTCCTGAATTTATTGGTGATTGTTGAAGTACTAATGCCATTTAAGTCCTTTGGGTTTTAAGAGTCTAATTCATTTCCTTATTCATGATTATTGCGTAGAAATAGAAGCTCTTCTATGGAACGTTAGAATTATCTTATCAGACCAAATGCCATGCTGATAAAGTAATTTTATAAGAGGAGTTATCTGTATGATTATTTAAATGGAATACTAAGTACATGCATAAATGTGTTTTATGATATACTTTAAGAATGGGACCACCACTTTTTTTTAAATGGGATACACAACAAAACCTAAAATGAGCTTTAGGTGGCACAGTTGATATCGTCAAATAAATCTCGGAACTTACAATATATCAAAGGGACATGCTTTGCAACAAATTTGTGTATCCCACTCAGAGTCAATACTGGTTACAGCAAAAAGTAGTCGCTGTCTGGAAGATTAGATGTGTTGCCCAAGCCCACAATACAGCAGTCTTGGACATGGGAAGCAATCTTCAATACTTTAAAAAAAAAAAAAAAAAAAAAAGAGAGAGAGAGAGAGAAAAAAAACCTCTTCAAACCTCTGTATACTAGTGATCACGCTAAGTGGACTCTGCCCTCCTGCTAATACTGGAAATAGATATCCTTTGAGATCTGCATTAGGAACACAGTTCTGCATACAGCCAAAACCCTACCAGTGCCTAGATGAATCAGGACATGAGAGCAGTGAGGACTTTAAAGCAGTCACTGCATGTTTTTCGTAGTTCATTTTCAGAATCTGATGCCAAGTATATAAGTGTTCTGATATGCTTTCAAATATAAACTATGAGGTCATGATAGATTAATCTTTTGCCCAGATTTTTCAACAGTTCTGCCTATTTGGGAGTTGTGAGTTCTTACACAAGAATGTGAAAGCCTGAAATTTTTAAACAAGCAACTTCAAAATGGTGAAGCCATTACCTGTAAAAAACCACACCACCTGGGGCTGGGACCAAAACATGTCACTTAAGGTATACCATGTGTACCTGCTGAACATCACTTCTGATTGAAGATGAACTATGTCTTTCATAGCTATATGCTTGAGTCTAACCACAATACCAAAATCAGTGTGATTGCATTCTTCTGGTATTTTCTGACTGATTAGCAAGTCTGTTTACCAACTGAAGGATAAGTATGTTATGAAGGACTGTAATTTCAGTTCAGATGCAGTTAGTATTGTCTTGTTTTCTTTTGGTGTAAACACTGAACCTCAAGCTAACTATCAAAGAAAACAGGTTTCTAACTCAGTCAGAAATTTAATTCACATATCTGGCACCAGTAACATATATCCTGCTGGTGAATTTTGTTTGTTACATCTTTAGCCACATGTTTCTTAAGAGACATTTATATGGAGAAAGAAAAGAAAAATTTTAAAAAGTAGATTAAAAAAAAAAAAGCAGACCACTACCACTTTTTTGGGGGCAGGAGAAGCGGGGGGGGGGAGTCTATAAGCAGTTGGGAGGTTTGTTTTTTATTTTAAAGTATATATTGTTGAGGAATATTTAATAAGTGTGCTTAAGGAAGTTCAAAAAGGATAATGGGAAAGTGTCATTTGGTCTAAAATTGTAATTGGTAAAGAATAAGACAGAAGTAAGTTTCTTGCAAATTACTTGGTATCTGTTTGGTTCAGTTAGAATATCTGACTATGAAGAACTACTGTGACATTTCACATACTTTCAGTATTTGAAGAACCTTGTCAGTTGCTCTTTGAATACTTTATTAAAATCAGCTTCTTTAACTTAATATTCTTTACAAATAACGTTGATAACTTAATAAGGCAATAAAAATTGAAGGTGAATAGTCCTGAAGATTCAGAATCCTCTATGCCAAAAATTATGGCACATCTTTGATTATGTGATTATGGAAATGTTGGGCTGCACTGAGGAAAAATAAACAACAGTGACTATAATCGAATTAATTAGCTCTTATTTAAACCTGTACTGATGTGGGTCCAACACCTTATTTTAAATACATGTAGAAAGTTGTCGATATCAGTAGGACTCTTGAACTGCTTAATGTTAAGCATGTGCTAAATTTTTTTTGCTCAGTGGGTGAACGAGGTCTCCATCGTCTCTTGAAATTCAGTACACTGGCTTTTTGTCGACTTGGGGCACAAGGGCAAATTTCCATAAGTAGATATACTGATTTGAACTGAACTACTTGCATGTCTAAGGCAAGTATAATTCAGCCACAAAATTATTAATTGTTGCGGGGAATGGACTGAAAGAGGCAAGAGATTTTAATGGGGATGAAAAGATGAATATAAAGTTTATTTTTTAAAAAATTGTTGTTCTTTTTATAACTACTTTGAGCAAACTGTCCACTAAAAATAATGAACCACAATGACTAACAGCACATTAAATATTTTTGCTTATATTTTTCAGTTAGTTAATGAAGACACCTTTTTTAATAGGAAACTAGATTGAGCTCAAAAACTATTCTAAATGTAATTTTATCTGTTGGATATTAGTTTGCTTTATCCAGAAAAAAAACCCAACCTCTTCTGTGTTCAAAGATCACATCAGATAACGAGAAATAGATCTATTATTTATGCTATTAACACAAATAGTTTTGTTGAGGTGCAATATTTATTTTTCTGCTTTAACAAGACACATTTATTGGTTTTCCTGCACAGCACAGATGTTTCTAGTAAAAGAATTTTAAAAGGGCACTATTTTTGTGTATCATATTTAAATTTGTAATATTGTAAGATTTTGCACAAGTGTGCTGGTATTGTACTGTATAGTATCACATACTTGAGTTTTGAAATAAAAGTATGGTTTCAAAGTCCTCAATGTTGCTACCTTAATGGTTTGTTTTTTACATGTACTCTGTCTGCATATTAATGGCTATGTTCTTATGAAATACATACTGCCTTGTCTATACTGCATAATGTAGTGCCATGTTACACATACCGAAGATCTTGTTCTTAGTCTTTCAGTTCTTCAGGAAAATGATGTAGAAGAAGCAAGCAAACTCCTGTTTCAATAGAGAAAGTGTTTGTAAGCAGGGTCATCCCTGTCATACCCTAGAAACAAGATGAGAGAGGAAACTGAAATATCCTGGAGAGAGTTTAACTCCTGCATCAGAGGGAGGCTGCATGTCACTGAGGAGGTTGAACCCAGAAAGCCACAAGGGAAATCTGTAACCTAAGGAGATTGAGTGAAAGGTTAGGATTCTTTATTTGCTTTGTGCTCTTGTAGGCTTGGGAGATCTGGGAAGCCTGGGCTTTGCGGAGAGCTGAACTGCCACACCAGCAGGAAGGAGACAACGCTCAATTTTCATAAAGAATAGAGGTGTTACTTCTGAATCTCTGATGGTCTGTGTCAGGGAGAAAAACGTTGGGACAGCAACAACCTTGAAAGGAATTACTGTTACCAGGAAAAGACCCTGACATTTGTATTTTCCACATAAACTTTTTTTTTTTAAAAACTTTTGTCCTCTCCTGTTGTTCAGGCTTCAAGGTTCCTTTAGAAATGATTGTAGAGAACAGTTAAGTCTGTTCTCCCATATCAAAAGTTTTCTGTTTAGCAATCCTCATCAGCATTTTAAAACATGCTGGCATGAAATGCTGGGAATTTTCCTTATAGGTTACTATAAGTAGGTCAAATGCTAATTAAACATTCAGTATAAGGCTGTTTTTTTATCACCACACAAGTTGTGATGAAGACCCACACACAGGTTAAAGACTTTTTGTACTGTTACAGTCCAGGTAAGTGATCTTCCACACTGTTTTGGAACAGCTGAAATATAAAAAGGAAGAAACTGACCAAAAAAAAAAAAAAAAAAAAAAAAGAAAGGTTATTTCAGTCTCACTTCATCATTCTAAAATTCTTTTCTCCCTCTCCTAATCTGTAGTTTGCTCTTACAAAACCATGTGAAGGAGCTTATATTTTTGTTTGGTGTTACAAAGGTGTTTATCTCATTTTTCCAGCTAAAAATCCTACTAAACATCAATAGCATGGACAGAGTTTGACTAAAGGAACTTTGCCACAGTGAGGATAATAGGCACAAAGGGTTAAAACTTGGAAGGACAATTAGCATGCAATTTTAAAATGTCAGAAACTCAGCTTTTGACTAGTTTTCATGGTAGGAAATACTTAGCAGTTCAAGGTAAGCATGGAGATGGTAAGATTTTATTTCATGTTCTCAGTGGTTTACAGCCACAGACTAATAGTCCGTGAGAGCTACAGAATAACTATTAGTTTCTGCTCCAACATTGTAAATGCAAGTGAATCCACTTAGAACTTGCTTCAGTGAGATTAAGTCTGATTACACTATTTCAGGTTGCCATCATTTTGTAGAGGCAGGTAAGTACAACTCAATAAAGGAGTGAATAGAAATTCGAGCAAGAAATTTGTCTTAAGATCTCAAGGAGCTTTACCAATATTCAGTTCCAAACCACAGCCCAAACACAACCCAATTTTCATTTCTTTATTGCTAATGGAGACATCATTTCATTAACCCACAGCATTCTCCAGTCAGCCTGTAGATGCCTGTCTATGTTATAGTATACCCATAACCCTGTTGTATGCTGCTGCAAGAGATTGAGCCTGTGCCCAGATAAAAGTTAATACTATCTTAATATATTAAGTGGGAACTTTCTACAATGCAAATCGCAGTTTAAAGAGGTAGCTACTGTTATGCTTGTGTTTACAGGACCTTGAAAACAGCGTGGGGATGTAGGACATCTAAAAGTTTACTGAATCACAAACAACATGATGTAACAAAATCATCCTGTTGCAAAAAAAGGCTCATACCATTCTGAACTGTATAAGCAGGTAAAGTAATTTATTAATCAGTACTTGGCATTGGCAAGGCCTCAGCTAGAGAGAAAGAGTGAGCAAGCTGGTGTTTCTTAGCTGAAAGAAAAGTGGGAGCAGAGGCATAACTCTTTAAATACATAAGATTGTTGCAAAACATAAGGGAATAAACTATTTTTCATGTCCATTTCCAACAGGAAAAAAAGTGATAGGTTTACACCACAGTGTGAGTAAATCAGTTTAGACTAGGGAATACCTTTTAACAGTAAAGGATAGTGAAGCACTGGAATAGAGCGTTTGAGGAAATGTTAGGAATTTGTCACTGGAAGTCTTTAAGAACAGGTTAGACAAACATCTGTCAGGAATAACATAAATACAGCTGATCCTACTGACAGTAAAGGTCACTAGCTGATCTCTTGAACTCCATTCCTGCTCTGTGTTGGAATCTCTGCAAAAAAAATTGTTTCTTTGCTAAGGCTTCCTGAAGGTTTTTAAAGTTATAGCCGTGAGGATCATCAGTGTTTTGAATCAATCTATTGGAGTTACTGTTTGTTGGAACTTCACAAAAGGCAGCAGTGAAGGGACTGGCTTCCACCTCTGTCCCTACAGTCTCACAAGGAATCCCATTTACAGTAGTGTATCTCCAAATCTGTTCAAAACTAGGTATCATATTATCTCTGTGTTATGGTACCTATTTTGGCATTGGAACTCTAAGGCAAAGGAAAGTAAAAGTACTACATCAAGACAAATAGGATAGTGGGGAATGGATGCCCTTCCAATTCCAAAAGAAAAGTCCTGCCTGGCATGCTGTGATACAATAGAGAATTTGTTTTATTTACCAGATGAATAGACAACATGAGTAATGAGTTGTTAATCAGTAAAACAGGAAAAAATAGCAAAAGAAAAACTTATTTCAAAGCGTTTACTGACTTAGCAGTCTAGCAGTCTTATCTCCCTTCCTCAGCTGTGTTTTCTGAGTCAGCAGTAGTTAAATTTTCCAGCAAGCCCTACATGAAAGAAAGTGTAAAGGGTGATTAGGGATTTCCAGTCAGTGACCTCACCTTTGAGTGGGACAGTCAACACATTTGCTCTGACATTCTTTCTATGAAGCAGTGCGGTGACAGCTGAAGTTGCTTTCAAGAAGTCATCTCAAAGGTGGTCTGACAGTATCCAATACCTTAACTTTTCTTAGCAAAGGAGACAAATCACCTTGAATTTCTTAATTTTCCAAGTTGGTGACAATGGCAACTTATTTTGGAGTTACCTCAGCAGTGTTTTTCGTCTGGGTTATGACATTCATGCCTCAAAATCACTTTATAACAGGTATGTAAAATTCCACTTTTTAAAGTCTCCTAGTGGAACAGTGAAGTATTTGAAAAAAAGTAGCTAGATTTACAAACAAAAACGGGGGCAAGGGAGGATGTGTAAATGTGTTTCTGGCATAGGAAACCACAGGGTTTTGAGAATACAGTGCAATGGAAACTACTCTAGCATATAGGGGAACTTTCATTGTTAGTCTAATTCAATTACAGTCGAAATGCTGTAGCATTATTGTCTAAATGCTACAGAACTGTTTGTTTTAAAGATTTGGTATTGCATTTAGGATTAAGTTCAGATCTATTGAAATGTGATTTTATTTTCTATTATTTAAAATACCACAGCAAACAGTTTTGTACAATCCTCGGAGAGCAAAACATGCATGAAACCAGTTCTGTGTCTCTGTGATAAAATGCTACCTTTAATGCAGTGTTTTGCTCTGGTTTGGCAATATCCTGACACTGTCTTAATTTGCAACTTCGAAGGAAATGTGTGGCAGGGATCTTGCAGTTCATCTCCAGGGCAGTCATGCCTGTCTCTGGTTAATACAGTGCAAAAGTTCCTATTCTGTATAAACTATCTGTGAAAAAATTAACATAGGGAATTGCCAACATCAACGTTATCACACAGTTCTTAGATAACCCTCCTCCCTCAAACGTTACTATATGAAACTATTTTTTCAGTCAGGGTCATATAATAGCCCCTTTTTCTATGTGTTAGTGAATTTTGAATGTCTTCTCCTTCAGGTTCCATAATGAACTCGATGCAATCTATTCTAACTGCAGTAGCTACTAGGATATCTGCAGATACTCAATGTACATCAGATGTTTCCAGATGTTTCACTGTAATTTGCAAGGAATAAATGCTTGCTCTACCTATGTAAAAGAACATACACCATTGTTGCAGACAATTGATATTCTTATCTACTGAAAGGCTTTTGAAGGAAACCTAGACTGTTAATTAGATGCTCAACTCAAATCCTATTGAAATTCCACAGGATTGGAGTACCTAACAACAGTAGTCTCCTCCAGCAATCCTAACCACCGAATAATTTTCACTGGGGAAATGGAGAGCTTGAGTCTTAAGACTATTCCTTCCAGCTGTTAGGACCCCTCTTACTTCCCCTCCAAGCCTCCTCCCTTGGGGTACCTACTCATGCATCCTCTGCTCATTGGTCCAAGAGCTCCAGTTAAGCTCAGGGCTGATCTCCAGCTGTGTCTTGGAGCTGTGTTGTAGCATGCCCTGTCCCCTCCTGTAGTGACTTACTGACTGGGCTTCACAGACGTACTCTGGACTTAAGTTGTAGGTAGCCTTCTCTCCAGGATGGACTTCAGGCATGTGTTATAGGTAGCACCATCTTCTGCTGTTCCCAAATGGACTTTCTGGATGAACTCTGCATCTGACTCATTGTCTTGCTCTCTCTGTGGCTGCCAGTGAAACCTGCCACTGTCACCACTGTGGTCCTGTTCAGGTGCTGTGGGACTGTGCCCCGGTGGGTGAGGGCACTGTCCTGCCTGTGCTGTGGTCACCCTCAGCTCCTGGGTCTTCTTTCCTTGTGCAACAGCCTCATTCTTGCTGCTCCCTGACATCAGCAGCCAAAGGAAACTCTCTCTAATAAATCAAAGTGAAGGCTTGGTGCAAGGCAAAGAGATAGAAACAACAGCTTCCCCCAAAAAGCAATAAGATAACTAATGCACAATAAAGCCAATACCCATAGCTTACAAAAATCGAACAATTTTCTTCCTGTCCTATGACAACTTTGTCTTGTTGTGAGATTCTTCTGTCTAGGTCTTCCCACCTTTCTCAGTATAACAGATTTTTCACACAAGACCCAAATACTGAGGAGAATGTCCTATTATTAGTAGGTTAACTAAATAGAGCAAAGCTTAAATTACAGCTATGTGCAGCTTGAGGACCAAAAAGGGTAATATGCTTCTGAAGGATTGGTCTGTCTCCTGTACAAACTCAGTCATCTTTAGAACAGAGTTCAGAGGTGATTTAAGAACTGATGAAAAGACTTGAAGACGCTACTGTTCTTTTTCTGGATTTCTTCCTTATACTGTAAAAATGTCTGGAACTTAGATTGAAGCTGATAACTTTTCCAAAACATTTCTTTTACTTCACCATTTTGTTTTAAAAGGCTTAGTGAATTCTAAGGTACAACTTTGGTCGATGTTCTACAGTCACTTTTCTTATCACTTAAGACTTAATTTTCTGGTACTGAATTTTTATATTATGCTATGTATCTATAATGCATTTCTCATGTAGAAATACTTGTCCTGTAATTGAATGACTAAAGACTATCATAGTTTACAAGTATCTCGGCAACTTTCTAAGGTTTCAGGAAATTCCATTCAGTCAGCTGCTCAACTTTATTTGAAATTTGTAAAGTTGGTCATTGAGAAACTTTCATTCTCCACATTATATTTTTTAAAAGTTGTATTATCTCATATTGACCAAGTAAGCAATAAGAGTGAAGTCTCAGCATAAAAAGTAGTAAGGGAAGAAAGGAATCAGGCATAAACCCTAGAGGAGGAGTGGGGTCTTGAAAACAAAGAAAGAGGAATTGTGGGATGTGCCTCAGCAGCTGAGACAGGGAGTTATTTGGGAAACCAGAAATGATTCTCAAGAGGACCGGGAGAGTTGCCTGTTAGCAAAAGGAAATCAAGAAAACTTAACACTGTAACGAGTTGAGTAGAGTAGAGTAGAGTAGAGTAGAGTAGAGTAGTTGGAAGGGACCTACAATGACCATCTAGTCCAACTGCCTGACCAATTCAGGTCTGACCAAGTTAAAGCATGTTGTTAAGGGCATTGTCCAAATGCCTCTTAAACACTGACAGGCCTGGGGCATCGACCACCTCTCTAGGAAGCCTGTTCCAGCATTTGACCTCTCTGACACAGAAGTGCTTTGGCCAAAATGAAGACATACAAGAGGACATTCATGAAGACAGGCTGGCTGAAAGGAAGAAATTTGAATCATCTTCACACTGGGACTACTTGGATAGACTTGAGGTCCTTGATACCTACACACACATCTTCACTGAGCAACAGGGGTTCTCTGCATCCTCATGCAATATGTTTGGGCTTGTCTTATGTTCAAGTCAGGGCTGGATGCAGCCACGATTTGGCTATGGAGACTGCTCAAGTGTTCAGTGGCTCACCTGCCATGTGACTGGGTCTACACAGTACCAAAAAGTGTTAATGGGAGGCCACAGCCTCCATCGCTGCTGAGATAAATCCACCTAATTCAGTGATTGCTGTACCAAACATTTAAGTCAATTAAACTAAATGTAAGGACAGCAGAGATGCATCTCTTACCAGAAGCCATTTCCAAAGCCACCACACGCAGTGGGAGCGAAAAGCCTGCCTTTCTTTTAGTACTCCACAAAAGCTTAGTCATCTTTTTATCCCCTTCTCATCATGAGAGTGACTTGGCTGCTAGTTCTACCTTTTCATTCATAAAATTCAGTTTAACCTCTGTTGCTAATAAGCCATGTGGTGGATCTGCAGGCATCACTTCATCCTGCCTTCAGAGTTTGTGGATTGCCTGTATTCTGATGCATAGATTTTATCAAGTATTCATTAGGGTACATACCTGGTGAGCACACAGTCTGAAAAGCATATTGAGTAAGGAAGTAACACCTGTGGCTGTTGGTTATCTGAAATGTTTGCAAGGAAATGTTGAAATGTTTTATTTAATATGGCAATTACTGTATGTAACTCAAGAAAGAAAAAATCTTTTTTTTCCAGTATATGCTTCCAGTGAAATATGGAGGTAAAAGAGCAATATCCTTTCCCCTCATCTGTGTCAAATCCTGAATTCTGTCCTATGTCCTTAACACAGGCTAAGAAAGTAAAGCAGGTGTAATCAGACCTAAGCTATCCATTTCCTGGTGCAGATGTCATGAATAGTGTGCCAGCTGTGGCTACCGAAAAAAGCTGGATGAACTACCTATGGAGGAGGAATGGGGAAAAGTGTCATAAATTCACATAGCCTATCTCCTCTTTTCCTGCTGCCTGCCAAGCACTCAGTAGATTGAACACTGGACAGTGGCTGGGGGGTGGAAGCATCATGCCAAACTAGGTAAAAAAATGATAAATTTAGGAGGAATAAGGAACATAAGGAATGATAACATCTTCACAGGCATATTTTCTTATTGGTATATTAATTCCACGAAAAATGATGTATAATACCTTTGGTAGAACTCATATTGGTAAGAGTGGTGTACTGACAGAATCAGTGCCTTAGTGCAACTGTTAGTTTTATCATTTTAATTTAAAGAAAAGGAAAAAAACCCTGTCTGATTACTCTTCCCATTTTGCATGAATAAGTATGACAAATAAGAGTGTCTTTTGTAAGAAAATGACTCCCGGTAATGACTCAAATGCCAACTGTATATGCATTTACTCTAACAACAGCCAAACCTCTTGAAATTCTGGACTGTTGTGTTAAGAAAATATGTTGTATTTTTAAAGTATATCTTTTTTTGCTAGAAATTAGTTTTCTACTATCCTCAAGCTAGAAACTTGTAACAATGTTCAATTCAGTTGAATGTGATCTTAAATTCTTCATAAGGAATAAATGTTAATATTCAAATACTAACCTTTAATATTTATGTCTAAATTACAGGTTCCATTCTTTCACCTTGCAGGATCACAGGTGTAGGAATTTATCTTGAGGAGAAAGTTAATTTCTCAGAAGCAAGTAATGCATGTAATCAACTGAATCTACAATTGGCAAGTAAAGACCAAGTTGAAAAGGCTTTGAAACATGGCTTTGAAACATGCAGGTATATGACATTAGTTAGTGTCTCATTACCTTTAGTGAATGCCTTTACACACACCTGAGGCTGGTGATAAATCTAATATTAAAAGTACTGATGCTTTTTATTGTAGCTATGGATGGGTAAAAGATGGATTGGTTGTCATTCCTCGGATAACATCAAACAAGAAATGTGGTAAGGGCAATGTTGGACTAGTGCCATGGCATGCTGAACCCTATAAAGCATTTAAGGTTTACTGCTTCAATTCCTCAGGTATGTAAGCATGACAACTGCATTTTTTTGTGTTTTGGTTTGGTTTTTATTAATATCTGCATGAAAAAAATCACAAGTGAGTGAGTTCTTATAATTTGTTGGCCCTTTCCCCCCCAGTCTTAAATGTTGTCAAGCTGTACTTAGCTCTGTAGTGTAAAAATCTTCCAAGAAATACAAAAGGTCAATTCAGTTAATCTGAATTAATAATTTGGTGCTGCCATGAAAGCTCTTGAACAAGAGTTGCTTTTACCATTCTGTAATGTCGACACAATGGTCTTAATATGTTTTGATTATTTAGGCACATTAATTTGAAAGACAGTGAATCGAATCTTTAACTAGAGTGGCTGTGTGTGGTGTGCGTTTTCTTTAAAAAGACCAAGAGTAGGGTACTTCAGGAAAAGTTGAATGTTTTTTGATGAAAGGAAATGTATCCATTAAACTAAATTAAAATATAAGCTAGAACAGCTGAGAGACCATAAAATCAACTAGATTCCCAATCTACTATCAGTAAAATCAAACAGCTTCCTTTAATGTGCATCATCCTATGTGTGAAAAGACCCGTCCTTCCCCTCATTCTTGACTGTCTGTTTCCAGATTGAAGATACAACAGTGGAACTTGGGCCTTGATATAAGTTAGATCTTCTCAGCACAATAGATCAATATTGTTTCTTAATGACTTCTGTGGTATTAACTAAAAATAAGTATTTAACGAGAGACATTGTGTTCCTGCTAATGTCCCGTATCAATGGTTATTATGTAACAACTATCCCAATAATTAGACCATATACAGGATCAATAAATTATTTCTGATCAGTCCCCAGACCTTGCCAATGAGTTTTAGATAACAAGAGCAAGAAATTATGTACAAAATCCTGAAATTTTTCAGGAAAGGTGTGTGAATAAGAGTTGGAAAGATCAGGAGAAAAATGGATATGCAAGATATACCCATTCATAGATACAAAGACCTAAGACGATGTCTGGTGACTGCGCACATTGGAGCTTCTGAAGAGACTGATAATAAAGCTGTTAGGGAGAAGGCCATGCCTTCACTAGCGGGACTTTTTTCATGATCCTGGGCCATTTTAGTGAAGGAGGGTATGTAATATAAGTAGTCAGCTTACAAAGTATCTGCTAAGAAAGCACTGTAGAGAGAAAGCACCATTAATAATTGACTTATCACCTAACCTGTAGAGTTAAAAATGACATGATTGGGCTCACTTAGTTTTTCTCTACAGTCCATAGCTTTTATTGATGAATGCATAGGTGAATTAGTACTCGGGCAACATGCTTAAAAGAAGCTGCTCCTATTGGTACTGTTATTTCTTCTGTTCCTATGCAACATGGTGTTTCAGTGCATGAAATATGTGTCAGAAATGTTGGGTAGGTTGAGTAATGCTAAGGAGGTAGCAAGTAATTCCAAATTACTTGTTTTGTTTAACTTTAATTCAAAAAAATTATACTGTTACCGTATGTGAAGAAAGTTAAGCTTGCTGAATGGTTAGAAAATAACTTAAAGTAATGTATATTTACTATTGGGATGATTCTGCATTTCTTCATCTTAATTGCTAAACTGTTGCCTGTTCTGGCTATTACTTACCCAAAATATTTGGCAGAAGCTCATTCTGTCAATTTTCTTTGTGCCAAAGGAATGCCAAAATCACTTGAAAACGGTAGTGGAAAAAGTAAAAAGCTCCTGCCATTTAGCTTTTTATTCTGTGAATGTAACTGCGTCATCAGACGTCCCACAGGGATTCATCTGGAGAACAGTACATTCATCATTTCCCTGTTATTTATGTTGTAATCTGCTTGTTACTTCAGTGAAATTTTTATAGCTTTATAGAATATAGAACCTCACTAGAAAAGAAGAATTTTCACATTTTCACATGAGCCTGATTCAGAACTCGGCTCTTCCATTACATATAAAAGTCCACTTGCACCCACATTTTTATATAGACAACATTCACATCATTTAAATGACTTAATTTCTGAGTGCGCCTGAAGTTTGTTTCTTTCTAGCCCCCATTAGAATTGTGTCACTTTTTAATCTCATGCTGGTGCCTGGTTTACCTGAAAGTTTTATGGGCTACTTCTGTTTCCAGAAAATCAAAGTAGTGTTCCGAGTAGCAACAGTGCATACATATCTTTTGAATATATACACAATATAATAGAAATATTTTTGAATCTTGGATCTGCAGTTAAGTCTCCTGCTCTGCAGGAGGTTATATTATTGGGTTTTATATGCATTATTATTCTAAGTACTTTTCAGGAAGAATCTTGTCATTGGTATGCAATTATAAAATGAGTGCCACACTTCCTCAAAAAAGTGTTTAACTGTGTGAGTAATGATAAAAGGTGCGTAATCTGGGTGGTAGACTCATGTTTGAAATAGGCATGCCTGATTTGGGTAACGCTTTTGTGAATAAACAAATAGTAATTTCCAGAAGGGAATGACTGAGGAACAATTTCAATAAACATGTGTATATACTAAGTACAAAACTAACATCCGAAACAACTCTTATGTATTTCCTTTCCCTGCTGCAGATGTTCAGATTAATTCATGTAAACCAGATCCAACTACAACCATACTACCTTCATCAAGTGCACCAACGGACTTAACTGCATATTCAGGCTCTGATTTGACTGAGAACATCACAGCAGCGCCCCATGTGACTGAGTCAGAACAATCCCTGAAAAACATAAAATTCCGCGTAATATGTATAACTGAAACTATATTGCCAACAGAGGGGACTACTACAAAAATGCCAGAGGAACACTCACCGATTGACTCTCCTAACTACACTTCCCATGCTGCTTTTAAGAACGATGCCATTGTCTTTGGAGGTAAAGGTCATATATGGTAGCTATTTAATCAGGAGAGCTAGTTACGTAGATGTTAGCAGTAAAACTGTTTACTGCTATTTTTGTTTGCTACTCCAGCATCCATTTCGATATAGCTGAACCTGGAGGCAGAATAGGAGCGTTATAGTTTTGCAAAAGCAAAGCTTGTAAGGCCGAAGATCTTTAAATAATTTTTAAGTAAGATCTTATTTTATAACTTTTTGATAATATTTTAATATGAAATAGTGGAAGTTCATTCTGGTTAATGTGATTTGGGGTAAATACATTTCTGAGAAAGTCTTAGCAAACACCATGTGCTCAGAGTAATGGAAAACTCTGCAGGCTCTTAAAAAAAAAAAAGAAGCCAAGAAAGTTTTAAGGAGAATTGTTGTTCTCCAAATATGGAGGTGCTCTCAAGATATGAGGTCTGAATAAGTAATCCTAATATACAGCAACTGAGAAATAGAATAAATATGAGGAAAAGCATTCTAACTGTAAGGATAGTTAATCACAAAAATGTGTTCTCTAGGCAGGTTCTAAAAACCCTCCAATGAGCAGATTAGACAAACATCTGTCAGGGATTGCCTAAATACGTGTTTTAGTCTCTCTTGAAAAAATGAACAGGAGTAACTAACCTTTTGAGATTTCCTAATACCCCTACTCCTGAGTTGATGTGTATGTACCTCCTACACTAGCCTGTTTTTAGAAGAATCTGGATTTATGCTCATGAGCCTTTAGAAAGCCAGAATTAAGTACATATAAAAACTCTATGCTTACCTCCACACTTTTATCTCTAGGCATCCCCACTGCACTTCTTGTACTGGCAGTCATCTTCTTCATTATTTCAGTTGTTCTAGCAGTCTGCTATATCAAAAAGTAAGTTTTTTCTTTTTTTTACTCTTGGACTGAGTTAACTCCTAGAGTACAACCAGTGAATATTTTCAATATATAGCTGAAGAGCAGAGAAATAATGATAATGACATAACAGTGTAGCACAAAGAACAAAATCTTAAATCCTGTTGTTATGCAGATAAAGGTTGTTGTTGCTGTTGCCATTCCCTGCTTTAGAAAAGGAACCAAAGACAAGTATTGCCTATTTTTGATTAGTCAGTCATGCCTAGCATGAAACATTTCCAAGTGTGCCAAAATAGCAACACTGAAGCATGCATCTGTTTGTATATAAGCCTGTTTATGCAGTTTTATTCTTGTTTCTTTCTATGTCAGACTCAAGGTAAAAGTTTTTATTCTTGGACTATGATTGTGTTGAGAAAAAAAAATAATTGTTGAGCTCATTTGTCATGCGTAAAGATCTTCAACACAGTGCATCATTAAATCGTATCAAAAAGTTGTGTGCATTTCTCACATCCTAGACCAGATACTTTTATCATTATGTACCATGAATCCTGAATATACATTGTCTGTTTTTAAAAAAAAAAAAAAAAAAAAAAAATTCTTTAAAAAGCACACTACTTGAAAAAGTACAATGATCTAGTATGCCACTATTCTCTGTGAGAGTTTTGCCTGAGTATGGCAAAGAAAGTTAATTCTAGATATTCTTCACTTTATTTCTTGAGTGATACTTCCCAAACTATGTCAGTGTTCCTGCTTTACTATCCTTTTTTCTATTTAAAGGTACAAGCAAACCTTCCCATTTTCAAACAAGAATCAGCAAAAAGAAATGGTTGAAACTACTGCTCTCAAAGAGGCTAAGTCAAATGACAAAACACCTGAGAAGGAAACAAAGAATAATGGAAAAAAGGTAGAAGAGTCTAAAACCAAGTCTGAGGCAACAGTAAAATGTCTAGAAGCAGAAGTTTAAGGGGAAGAATGTACACTTCTTGATAGAAATGTAAAATGAAGCAAACAGAATTTAGCAATGCTTTTAAACATGGGTGATTGTAAATACTTATGAATGAACATTTTCTCTATCTTAACATATGAAAACTTGTTTTTTTAATAATTACATCTTTAGCTATAAATGCTCTTGCAGAAGAACATGGTATCTTATTTACCTGAAATAAATAAGAAATCCATACTACAGCTCATTTTTCATCTTTAATAAAGAAGTAAATGAATATGCCATTAACAACATGCAGTGTGTTAACTATTTGCATGGAATTCAGATCAATATATAATGAAAGGGGGTTTTTTTCTATGGGCAGAGGATGTCTGCTAACTTAACATCTAAAATAAAATGATGATACTGTAGCTCTTCCTCATGTAGATTAGCTTATTTCCATTAAGTAGTTGCATACCGTTTTTAAAAAGTCTGTTTACAAACAGAAGAAATAAGTCTGTTTACAAGTGAATAAAAAAGGATCAAGCCACTGTCATTCAAATACCCAAGGAAGGGTACAAAGATGCTGACGTTTATATATATACAGCAATTAATAACTTTCTTAGATATCTTCATCATAACATAATTTACTGTTTTATTTATTAAAACCTGTATTATTCTTCTGCATCAGATATTTGACAGGGAAAAAAAACCCTTGAACTGTATCTCAACAGTTATATTTAAGATCTTTTGTGTACATTTAAGTGTGGCTTTCATAATAAAGATCTCAAGTGGTATGGGACATTTACAGTACTTCATAAAAAAATAAAGCCTGGTAGATATATCTGTCTGGACAACTTATTCTTATGAAAGCTGTCTCATGGTAAAAAGAGCTCACATAACCTTAATGTTACAGAAGTAATTAGTTGTTCTAAAACAACAGCACTGGCAATTTATCGAGTATTTTCTTGACTAAGTGGTTTGGATAACTTATTTTTATATGTGAAGGGGTTATTATAGCAAAGGGAGTTTCTTTTTAGATCCAGCAAGTTGAAAAACGTTAAGTCTTAAATAAAATAGCAATAGAACTACTCACCTGTATTGTGTTTTCTACAGTGTAGGATACTGGGTTATGAACTTTTGTATTTTCAATTCACAGAAATTTAAAAATTGCCCAGTGGTTATATATTCCACTCAATAGTGAGTTATAGTGTATTGCTAATAGCATACTTAGCAATTCCCTTTGTTGTTTTTTTGTTTTCTCTCTTTTTTCTTTTTCCTTTTTTTTTTTTTTTTTTTTTGATAGCTCAGAAATATTTCATGCCTCCAAGAGTCTGGACTGTGTTGATATGCAGTCCACCACTGCCATTAAAGCTATACTACTGTACTACTGCAGAAAGACTGTGATTCAGTACAGCTCTAAAAGCTACTAATTTAAGATGTCCATCAACACAATTTCAGCAGAAAAATGTGCAACAGAGGGAATACTAGATACAGCCTTCCCACTCAGATAAGTAATTCCTCTCATTGCAAAATACTGCAGTAATGCCATGTATCTCTCCTGGCAACCCGAATGAAAGCACTCTCTGCCGTGTAAGCAGTGAGAGTACACAGCAGAAATAAGGCCATCAGGAAAGGCCACAGCCAACACGTGTCATGACAGTGTCAGAATAGCAAATGGGCTTAAGGACACAGGCAATGTTAGTGGATTCCAGGTAATTTTGGACTTTTTTGTGACACTTTACAATTTCCCTTCCACCTCTTTTCCATGTTTTAGAGATTAGAAATTACCTGTTTTTCTATTCTTTTTCCCCACCACCAAGAGATAATTATTACTTCTCTTACTCTCCTACTGATAGTACCTCTATTCCACAGGTATCAACTTTCTTTTCTCTCAGATTGTCTCATTCACACCTAAAGAAATTCAGAAAATTGTTCTCTAGTTCTACTCCAGCTGGAAGTTTATTGCTTCTGTTTTAGATCTAAATAAGGGGTTTTTTTCCCCTGAAGTGTTTACTTTCTAAAAAATCTATATCAGCCGATATAATAAGATATTGCCGTAACCTATAAATGTCTTATCATGTACCTTAAAAGCTCAGATAGCTTTCATCCTGACCCTCACACTGACACGTGGCCAATGCACGTAGTGTGATCTGCCCCTCCTTTCCATTACACAATTTATGCCAACACTACAAAGGCTAAAAGGAACCTGTTACACTGTTCTGTATGTAATAAAAGCTAGCTATAAGTACTAATCAACAAGTACTGTATTTGATATTGTCTGTATATAATGACTACTGCTCAGTCACATTCAAACTAGAAAGTATAAAACATACTTGCTCATTGTTTAATAGAATTGCAAGGGATGTACCACTACAAAGCAAACAGGAAACATTTATTTAAGTTCTAGACAGAAAGTGTCAAAAACCCAAACCCTTAACTGGTAGTAGCAGAAACTTAAGAGAAATTCCTCATTACGTTTCTGACTTTTCTCAAGTGTTGTGCTTTTTTTTTTTACAAGGCATTCTCAACAGCTATGAAGTTCCTTGATGTCTCAGAAATGGCATTATGCTCAAGAGTCTTGGACAAATAATTTATTCCACCTAGCAGGAGATGAGTTTGTATCAGTCATTTGACAGTAACACTACCCAGATTCCCACACTGAGGCTACAGATGTTTGCTGACCTTAGGCGAAAGGGGTGGCTGGCCTGCAGGAAACAGAGCGACGTTCCCAGTCCAACCCCATCCCTGTCTGGAATACAGGGATGCCTTTATTGTGGGAAGTACACATGGCTATGTGTGAACAGAAGCGGGCAGGAAGGGGAAGTACTACTCCTTTTCTCCTCTTTAAATAAAAAAAACCCAACCCAAACCACTCTAGAATCAAACCTTGAAGCATTAGGATGTGGATGACCTAGAGGATGTTCTACAATTTCTGTTCCTAAATGGCTTGTTATCATTTATGGGTTTTTTTTGTAAAAAGGTCAGCGAGCGTTGACCTTTGCCACACACATCCACGCAGACCGGGGTGCTCTCTTCCCGCCCCCCCGCGCTGTTACGGCAGGGTGGGGCGGTGTTTTGCACCAGCAGTTGCTGGCCTGTGCTGATCTCACCAAGGCAGGCACTCGGACTCCGTTAAGTATCATTTAAATCGCTACTGATTAGAGCTAACGGAAAAGAGAGACTAGTACAGGTAGCCGTACGTCCCTTCAGACGCCGGGAGCCCTCAGCTGTGCAGCGCTGAGCGGGCACCTGCCGGGGGTGCAGCAAGGCCCGTCTGCGGAAAAGTTACCCCGCTGTGGTCGTTCAGGCTGTTACAGGACTCTTCTTAACGAAAACAGCTCGGTACACCGAGCTTTCTGCGGCAGAACAGAAAGGATGTTCAGGCGGGGCCCGCTTCGCCCGGCTATAAGGCGATCGCCGGCTGCCCCGTGCGCAACGGCCTTCCAGCCCGGGCCGCCACCGGGCGGGCGGCGGGGCAGGCTGGCAGCGGCCCCGCCGGCGCCGCCTCTCCGCGCCCGCCGCTGCCGCCTCTCCGCGCCCGCCGCTGCCGCCGGCGGCCCCGCGGGGCCGGCCCCGCCTCCCGCCTCCCGCCTCCGCGCCGGCGTCCGCCGTGTCCAGGCAACGGCGCGAGCCGCGCGCTGGCGTCACCCAGCCGCGCCGGGAGCCGCCGCCCCTGCGCCTGCGCCCGGAGCCGACAGCCGAGGCGCGCGGGGGGGCGGCCTCGCTCCGGTCCCCGTGGGGCGGCGGCGGCGGCGGGCAGGATGCCGGGGCGCTGGGGTGAGGTTGCTGGCGGGGTCCTCCGTCCGCGGCCCCTCGGGGCCTGACGCGCTGGCCCGCAGTCACGGCGCCCTGGGGTGGGAGGGAGCGCAAGGCCCGGCCTCGGGCCCGGGCCGGCGGGGCGCCGCTGGGTGCGGGCGCCCCGAGCAAAGCCTAGGCTGCCGCGCCCGGCGGGGCGGGAGGGGTCGAGCGGCGGTTACCCGCGGGGGCGGGGGGAGCGGACCGCGCCCAGCCCCGCCCCGGCCCGGCCCGGCCCGGCCCGGCCCGCCGCGCCGGGCGGTGCGGGCGTGACGCAGGCGGGCTTGTGCGCGAGGCCTGCCTGGAGCCCGACCGTTGAGTGCGGTTAAACGGTCGAGGAAAGCCGCTGCTGTGCCCTGGCCGTGAGGGGCTGGCGGTTTCGGAGAGGCGGGAAAGGGAGAAGGGTCGCGGTACACCTGATTTACCTGCGTAGAGTTCTGTGTTTTTCTGGTCTTGGAGAATATACGAGAGGAGCCACTTCCGCAAACGTCTCGGCAGGGGGGTTTGCTCCGAATTCTCTGTGGTACAACCGTACGTTGTTAGTTCAGTAGGCTCACACGCGGCACTTTGCTTCCTCAGGAGGAGTGTTTCGCGGCTAGAGGGAACACACAAAAACTGGAAGCTAGGGGATAGGCTGTACTCGAGGGGCGAAAGGTTAGGCTGCTGCGAGGTTGGGCCTCAAGTGTATCTTCTGGGTGAGTGCTCACCAAAGGCGAGGTCTGGGTAGCGGAAGAGGAGATGATTGGAGGGTAATTTGGAAGGAGAAAAGTGACTTGAGTGGGAAGGCATCTGTCTGAGAATAGAAATTGGTCAAAATTCAAACATCAAATTAGAAGTTTATTCTCGTGTGAAATACTGGAATAGCTCATAGAATGCTCTGGTATGTGCCATGTTTTTCTTACGCCGTGGCAAGATCTTGACAGCTGTAGACCATGTTCCTGGGCAGTTTTATGCCCGAATGCGGCGATACATAATGCAGGATGAAGTTCTGTTTTTTCTGTGATGTCTCTCATAAGGTGTTTGTAATGTACCTAGTATCAGATTATTCCACATTTAAGTTAAGGTTGATATTCTGCAATTAGCTTGCCATTGCAGACCTCTATCTGTAGAAGTCTTGAAAGGGTGTGAAACTACTGGCTTGCGTTAGAAGCGACAAACTGTACAGACAGAATTAATTTGCATGCCTCTGCTATTTCAAGACAAAGAGCAAAGAGGAATTTTGGGGGGATGTCAGATGTGAGGGATCAAGGGGAGGAAATGGATAAAGACTCAGAATCAGAAGGCACAGGGTAGATCCTTATGCAGACTTGGGGGAAAAGAGGATTGTAAAGGAAAGGTGAAATAAGTTGAAGTTGGGAGAGGTTTGAGCAAGTCAGTTCAGGAATACATTCTAAAGTTGAGTGTTTTGTGCAGATAGGGAAATTTCTAAATGGGTTTATATTGACGTGGATTCCTTGGCTTACCAGTTTAAGAATGCTGTGAGAGTTCTTTTGATCTGCCAGTGTCAGTCTGATGTATGAAAGCTAATTCCTAATGTAATGTCTGTGCAGAGACATACATTGATATGCTTATTTGTAGACATTCTGACTTTCACATGCACAAATATTTAGGAAAAACAAAGTTTGTGATAAATTACCATTGTCATCTTAAGATTTTCTTTTCCGTTCCATTGGATGCATTTATATGTGTGTGTTGGAGCTGCTGAAAAATCTGCGTGAAAAATTATCTCTATTTAATACAAGTATTGCTGTAAGCAAAATAATACATCTTTCATAAGCTGTTAATGCCACATTCCAGTCTCTTTTAAGTGTTCTGCTTTGTTTCTGATTTGACTGCTCAAGTTGTGTTACTGTAGAATAATTAGACTGGTTAGTGGGTAGCTAAACTCTTACACTAAAAGAAAATGAGGGAGTAGCCATTCATGAAACACAGAAATGTAACTCTCTAAAATATTTTTAGCAGAGACTCTACAAGTGAATGAGAACTTCTTTCTACGGAACTGAGGTGAAGAACTTCACCATGGGTCAACAAATTTCAAACCACACACAAACTGTAATTAACAAGTTGCCAGAAAAAGTAGCAAAGCATGCCTCTTTGGTTCAAGAAAGTGGTTTCCTAACGTATGAAGAGTTTCTGGGAAGAGTAGCTGAACTTAATGATGTGTAAGCCTTACTTTATTTCCTTCTTTTTTTAATGTTTTACAGAGACCTTGTATGCAATATATTCTCCTGTGCTGGCTAAGCCAGAACTGGCCATCTGGTTTTGAAATGTTTCCTTCAGTTCTTAAATTTCTATAGTGGTTGTAATTACACTTCAAAACCAAAGCCATTTCTCCTCCTTAAATTCTCTTTTCCTCAATACTCTTCTTCCAGCAAGTGTTGTTTCTTTCTTAGAAGTTCGCAAGAGGTAGTTGTATAGCAGTATCTTTTTGTTAGTGTTACCTGTCTCCCTTACTCTGCCCCCCTCTGCCATCCACCTAAGGATGCAGTGCTGCTTCCTCTCTGCCCATCACTTTTGGTAGGAAGAAGCAATACGAGCCCTATAAAGACAGTATAAGTACACAAGGAAGGTAGTACCTGAGACAGAACCGTTTGTGACCATCTCTCCCACCTCTGTGGACATGTAATGTAGTTTCTTATTAAAGATGAGACATGCTTCACTATCTGAAACCAGTGGCCAAGATAATCCCAAACAAAAGACTGCATAAGTAAGATTTTTTCATAGCCTGCCTTTTGTTTGACTGATACATTGACGGTAAAAAGAAATGAACAGAAGAGCAGAGTTGTCATTTTTACCCAATATTTATAGTATAAAATGATAGGAAATGGAAATGTACACACTGAAAAGGGGCTTTGTAGTGTGTGGCATTTGGCAGCGTTTCATGTTTAACTATAATGTGAATTTGTATTCAGTTTAGAAATTGTCTTGTAGAGTGTCATACTTTTATGAATGACCTTCAAGAACAGATAGCTGTCTTTTGGGTAGACACATAAATAGATTTTGAAGAACATTTATTTATGTTTTGCCTGAGAATCTAAGCATATCTCAGTATAATTAACTCCAAAATATCATTGTTGTTTAAATTTTTTAAATTTCTTTATAGTGTTTACTTCAGCCTGAATGTAACATACTTTGTTCTGATTCTTATGGAATAGACCTTTGTGTCTTGTTCCATTTTAAAAAAAAAAAAAAAAAAAAAAAAAAATCCCAGGGTCGCATGAAGCTTTTACCTGACTGCTTCATTATTAATATATACTAACAAAAATACATCTCATCTGCATGTGTTGGTACTCGCATGCTTTTTTTACATACATGGTAAGGAAATAACCTTTCTAGATTGGACCACAAGATTGTATGATTACAGTAATAAACAGTGAAAGTATATATAAAGTAAAATGTCTATAAAGGACACTTGCTTGCTGATGCTGGATCAAAAGACATGCACATCATTTTCTGAAATTTACTGTGCAATTTAAAGTGCAAAAGGACTGTGTATTTTGTATTTAATGACATGCTAAGAAGGTCATTACTCTTTCTTTTCATGTCTCTGGGCAGTATTGATAAAATCTCTTTAAGGATAAAGAGCACATAGGTGAACAGTAAATACTGCCACAGTGGCTGAGGTTGCTGATCTTTGCATGTCTAGCACGTGATGTAAAACTGATGTTTCTTTATTTCAGTACTGAAAAATTGGCTTCTGGACAAGACAAACATCTGTTGTTTGAGGTGCAGCCTGGTTCTGATTCTTCTGCTTTCTGGAAGGTGGTCGTTCGGATAATATGTACTAAAGTAAGATTGTTGAAAATTTTAATTTGGTGGGGGTTTTGTGTACGGATATTTGAGGACTGTCACTTTCACTGGTAAAATCTAATACCTGCTACATATATTTTGAGTATATATTTTGATACAGATTGATGTATTCAAGGATACTTTTTGACATAAATTAAGTCTAAATTCTAAGTTTCTGCAAAAAGCAGGTTAACAAAAACATTTTCATAACTAAGTTTAAAGGAATGTTATCTTCCGATGGAGTGCTTACAGCCCGTTAGTTATGAATTCAGGTAATTTGTGAAGCCAAGTCATGGTAATCAAATAGTACAGCAAACCGGGACCTCTATAGTTTGGTAGTAGTAGAGGTTAGTCAGCAATTCCAAGCATTATTAGTTGAGCTAGTGTAACTGAATATATTCTGATTCCTTAGAAAACCAATCTATAAGTTAAATGTTTAACTTGGTAAGTTTTGTCATGGTCTTCAAACTAAGTTTGCTCTAATGAGAGTTTTCCCCTCTGTAGCCTATCAAGTAACATCCTTAAATGCTCCTGAATCCACTGAGCAATCTTAACATGCAGTTTCAACCAAGCCAGCTCTCAAACTTTGTTGGAAACTAACAGTTTGTAATTTTCTGTTTGCTTTTAGTTTTCATTAAGGCAGCCATCATTGTAGGCTATTTTAAGTTCAAATATGAAATGACTGATTATTCTGTTCTTTGTTCTAAGTTTAGCCCAGTTTTTAGGCGTTAGGTCCCTACTCACAACTTAATCCATTTAAGTAGTGATGGTAACTGTCTTGCCCTAAAAATGTAATCCTAACTGTGCCATTCCTCATGATGAAACAGCTGTGTTTGCAGGTCTTAACTCTTACTGAATCAGACTGCAATTTGCTAACAGTCATGGACGCTTGGGAAGGTGGCTACTGCTGTGAGAATTGCAGTGCATTAAAAGAATTTTGAGCAATGTCAAGTAAAAATCTGATATGTAATTGTAAATAATTCTTATATCTTAAGATAAATAAAGCAAGTGGCATCGTGGAAGCTTCCAGAATCTTGAACTTGTATCAGTTCATTCAACTTTATAAAGATATCACCAGTCAAGCAGCAGGAGTTCTTGCACAGAGTGGTACTTCTGAAGAAGCTGCTGAGAGTTTGATGTCTGTGTCATCTTGTCAGGCCAGCTTGTGGATGGGAAGGTATTTTGATATACTCTAGCTTCTGACCACAGTTACAACATAAATATTTTGGACGTTGTGTGTAGAACCTGAACTACAAACACCTGGCGATCAAAACTGCATGCTCTTGGCAGATGCAGACTTTGTATCATCACGAACATGAATACCACACCTTCTCTTGTACCAAGGGAGCTGTAGTGTACTTGGGTGAAATTCTGTTGGTGCTGCCATACCTTAGCTTCAGAACAATTGTTTTGACGACCAGTTCTAATACAAACAAGGTATATATTGAATCTCCTGAATAAGGAAACAGGAGGAAATGGAATCAGCTGCAGCTACAAATCTAGGGGGTTTGACAGTGTTTGTTTAAACAGATTTTGTTATTGTTCCACTTAAACTTTCTCTTCCTCTTTTACATTTTGGCATGTGAAAGTTCCCATCTGTTGCCACTAGAAACTCATCAATTATAGTAATAATTTAACTTGTAAGACTGGAAAAATGTGAACTGTCTCACACATGTTGACATCCTGCTTTGTTAACTAGAGGAAAAGCAAAAGACTGAGGTCAACACCTGCAATAACTTCAGTTCAAACTGAATGTAACAGCAAGAAACTTGTCACCCGTTCCCTATGTGGAAATGTTGCTACCAGTAATTCCTTACTTTTAACTTTCTGAATTAGTTCAGAGTTCTAACTCAGTTCTAAGTGAGGTAGAGAGAAGTTTTACAAGAAAAAGTAGTAAATGGTATAGTTCTCTAGATCAACCAGTGAAGAGCTGGTAGCCAGGTATTTTAACAAAACAAGTTGCTGAGCTAGTTAAGTGTCTTTAGAATGTCATACTCCAGCTGTTAGAATGAGAAAGGGGTCAACTATGTTGTCATTCTACAGATAGAGCCCACTGGTTTTTCTAAGTCTTTGGATTGCAGAATGTTTTCATTAAATTTCCTGTTTCTCTTCTTTCAGAACAAATAATCTTAAATTATTAGCTGTTCTGAGTTATTAAAATGCTAGAATTAGGTAGCAAATTGTGGACGTGTTTGGGAAAGCATCTTTTCCTACTCTTTCTCAAAGATATATGGTTATACTAGAACGCATATGTATCTGGAAATGGCCTTTTACTTCAAACAAATAAACCAAACAAAAAAACCCCAGATGCTTATGCAAAACATGTAAGATATAAGGTTTCCTAGGTGAGTTTCTTTTTCAATTTTCAGACTTTGAGATGGGGGAGGTGAGTATCCTTCATATTTGTGCACATCATCACTTGAGGTAGTATTAGTGACAAATAACAACTGCAAAGGAGTATACTTTTCTAATATGCTGGAATTTAGTAAGCTTATATCTTATCCAAGTTTTTCAAGTCATTAAGGAAAATAGAGGCTGAAGCACCTTCAAGTATTTTACACCGAGGAAATCTTCTGTTTGTTTTTCCATTATGTCCTCCCATTTGCTTAAATTCTTCTCACCTTTAGACATTTTTCAGCTCTGCAAGAGCTAGCCATCACTGTCCAAAAATAGCAAATACTATCTGTTTCATTCTTCTTATCTTAACTTCTTCCACTGGAATAATACCCCATTTCTCTAGAACATCCACTTCCTATTTGGAGCATTCCAAAATATCCCTAAGTGTTTTATTCTTTCTGATAATGAAGAGACAAGCATTTCCTCAGTTTGTCACGCTTGTATTTTACCATTCTTCAGAAACTTAAAATGGCTAAATCTTAGGTTCCAGAAACTTTATAAATAGGGCGTCTGTTTTAAGTATAATTGCTTGTATATACAGCAGCAAATCTCAAAAATTGAAGTGTTATCAAAGGTTAGTACTCAGGAGTTGCATGGGGGAGAGAAGTGAAAGGGAGCAAGTCCGAAGAACATAGTGAGCTAATCAAAAGATAGGTTTTTTTGAAAGTGTTATCCTTACTGTATGTGAATTGCCATCTGTAATTCTACCAAAAAAATCTCCTAGCATTCTAAAGTAATTTCTCAAAAAGCAAATTGAAAAGGAAACCCCAAGGACCTACTGAAGAATAAAACAAAAGCATGTTAATTGCTGTCCATTAGCTGGCTAATCTGTACAGGTAAAAAATTAAACTGTATTTGACAGGCTCCCAAGATACCTAAGCAAAAGCTGTCTGGTCAATAGTTATTAACATGGACTGTCTCTCCTGAAATGCCATTCTTTCTAGAATGCTGCCTCTGTGCCCCAAGTCACAAAAGGGATTCCCAAATCAGGGTTTTTGGAAAACCTAAAAATTTCAGAACACTTACCTGGCTGTCTTAGAAGTGAGCCATGACTATAAAATTACGGAACTTTGCATGTCTAGTTAGGTCCATGAAAGCTGAGGATTCTCTGCACCTTTTAATGTTTGAGAAGTCTTGGTAATGCAAATATTTGAGATACTACTGTTAAGAACTTTAGATACGGATATCTATTATTTGGTGGTGGTGGGGAATGAAGACAGATAAAATGAAAATGTCTGTCCCAGGGAGTGATCTAATTTTTAAACTTCTGCCCCACCCCCCCCACCCCCCCACACCCTGCCAACACCTAGAAGCTTAACTGGAAAAGCTCTGGTAAAAGTCAACTTGAGAGAGAGTCCTAATTTCAGGGAACAATCATGCGGAGGGTATTGCAAGCTCAAACCAGCCTTTTCAATCTAATGAGCAGTTCAGGTCTTGGCATTTTGGTGGCATGTGAAATTAGCGAACGTGCATTCTAGTAGTGATCCTCTGGACATGCATGTTTTTATCTAGGATGTAAGCCAGTACACAGAAATGTGACAAAGTTCATTATGAAATAGTGCAGCCTGACACTCTGTGAAAGGAAGGCAGATTCTTCTCCTGCCTTTAATGTAAACAGTATTTCTGTTCTTTTGCCCAGTCATGTGATACGTAACAGTTACAACTTCTCACACTTCCTTGTTGATATGAAAAAGGATTTGCCTAACCCTTTGCAACACCGAAAGCACCACATGACACAAAAAATAAATGCATATTCTAACTTAGTTTAGTTCATTTACTGCTGTTGGTTGGTAGCTTGAGGCTATGTCTGCTGACATAGACTGGGATGATGTAACTAGTCCATTCACAAAATTACATGTTCCTTGCAGATAAGCACAGGTGTTCCTTTCTGTCCATCACTAATTATTATGAAAAATGTAGTAACTAGTGTAGTTACTAGGGCATAAATATAAAACTTGTTAGTTATCTGGGAACAAAATACTGTCTTCTCTTCTGCAGGGTTAAACAGTTGACAGATGAAGAGGAATGTTGCATCTGCATGGATGGGCGTGCTGATTTAATCTTGCCGTGTGCTCACAGTTTCTGTCAGAAATGCATTGATAAATGGTAATACATATTAAAGGATATTCCTTATTTTCTAGTATGTACTGGTTATCTGACATGTTTCAGTTTGGTCTGACAGATTACTTAGTACCCATATAATTTAATGTCTGAAGATATTTGCAAGCTAATGTGCATATGATACATAATAAGCTTGAGTAAAATCAGACTACAGCAGAAAGAAAGAAGGATCTCAGAATTTGTAAACATGAACTTCATTTTGGAAAAAGATGTGAAAGCACTTTTCAGCATTTGTTTTGTAATTTCTTATCTCTTTATTCTTGTAAAATTAAATCATTGTATTCTTGCTCAAAAACTAGAGAAGACGGTATATGCTGATGCTGGCATGTTATGCTTCACAAAATCTCATTAAAGCATCTTTTTATGGAAAAAATCAATAGTTTGTAAGACTATGCAAATATGAAGGCAAGTTGGACAGTCTTACCACTTATTTGGAAAATAACTATCAGAGGAATTTTTTTCCATATATTATGCTTTCACTTGAAACAAATAGCGTACAATTTACTAATTTAAATATGTCAGACTTCTCCAGGAAGAGATTTCTTCTCAATAGCAATGCCTTCGAATTAATGTATAACATGTATCTTACAATGTACGTTCAGCTTCATAGTAAACTGAACAGCTTTTCAGCTTCTGCATCTGTCTGATATACCAGTTGTTGGGAAGAGAGAGAAAAATTACTTTGTGGAGGAGCATGGCTCTTCTCTGACCATGCAGAAGACCTACAAGGATTAGGCAGGTGTTCTGGAAGTCTAGCATTAGGTGATACAGATATTCTCAGTTAAAGGCTTTTTTTTACTAGTTAATGTAAATGATTTTACATTTAAGTCACATAATTTGTGCACAAGAATTTGTTTTGTGGCTTTTTCAAAGGCTTATCAAGGAAGTTACTCCTGTAATACCATGCTCCCACAAGGAAAAAATGTAAAAATCACTGGATCTCAGAGTATAACTAGTCATCTCTTTTCTGGGAAAATATTTTAACATCTATCAGCAATACAGGGCTTACTTTAGTGACTGTGGTGGAGAGTGGATTATATTCTACTTTGGCTAATAAATCAGCTGAACTCTTAGCTAAGTTCCAGTTATACCATTCTTTTTTTGCTATTCAATTTTTAAGATTAATCTTTTCTTAACCTAGGCAGATAACAGAGGCTCCCAGCTCAGAAGCATAATTGTTTGGGACCCCTGAGTTAGTCAGTGGAGAGGCATGGGACCCTGAGGGACCAATCCTAAACTTCAGTGGGCTGAACGATTCAGAAAAAGGGTTCCTTTTTCTCTTTATATAGGAGGCTTATGGGGACTGGTTTCTGAAGTACCTCAGCTGAATATCTAAAGATAGGAAGAATTAATTTAGACTGTGCATTTCTATTTAAACTTTCTGGACAGGTAGCTAGATGCATTCTGTTTAACCTGGGCAAACTTGATTATGGGGAACATGACTCCAAATTTGTCACTCAAAGAATGGGGCTACATTCAGAATTGTTGGCCAGTCTTCCTCACAAGAAAAAGTTTTTAAAGAAACAAAGAAATATATAGGTGGTCTAATCCAGTTAACCTGATAATTTTCTTGAAGTTCTCACTGGGTTGTTTTGGGTTCGTTCGTTTGTTTGTTTTGGGGCTCTTTTGGCTTTTATTGGCCAGCAAGAGACCATCAATGAAAAATACTCATTTCTCTGGCTTCCTAACAGGAGTGATCGTCATAGAAGCTGTCCTGTCTGCCGTCGGCAAGTGACTGGGGCAAGTGATTCTTGGGTGGTCTCAGATGCACCTACAGAAGATGATATTGCTACTTACATACTTAACATGGTAGATGAGGCGGGCCAGCCTCACAGACCCTGACAGTGGCCAACAAGCTGATAATAGCAGAAGCACTTGAAGCTTTCGTTTTCATGAACATCTGTTTTTACCTCTCGTTGCCGTTCTTCCACAGTCTGTCTTTTACTTCTCTTCTTGGCTGCTGTGAATCTACACTGCTCTTTTAAAACACAAGAGTGTATGAGCCAGTGTATGTGTGTGCAGTCTTAATTATTAATCTATACTTTCAGTAAACTCTTTGATCATTAACAAAGTTTATTTTAACAAGAACTTGTGATATTAACAGTTCGACTACTAGATGAAGCAATTTATAACAGCACAACTACAACTGCTAACTGCTGTTTGAACATCACAGCGTACTGCTACAGAAGATGAACCATGTCAGATGGCTTCACCTCAGAGTTCTTATCCTTAAAAGCAGTCCCTTTTAGTTTCATGACAAATGTGAATAAAGATAAGTTAGCACTAGTGATTATTGATTTGAAATTTTACTGCTGAAACTTGAAGATGTCCCACTGCCTGTTCTTCAGTAGCCAGTTATTGCTGCTTTTAGTGTTTACAGACACTGATTTCAATCTGGTTTATTAGGAGGCTTAGTATTAATTATTTTAAATCTGTTTTGGAGAGTGTAGGCAGCTCTGTAAATGTACTTGTGCACTTCCCTTTATTCTTCTAACAAGATTATCTCTTAGAATATTTTTTTAAATATGATATTTAGCATAGTCTTATTAGCTTGGAAACATTAAAGTTTCATACACAATCCTAAAAAAAGTAAATCAGTTTCTTTATAGTTTTTTGATCAAGAACAGCCAAAATTATTTTTAAACATGAGGCATATCTGAAGAGAATGACTTTATTTGAATTAGCAGTTAAGGTGTAGATTAGTCCGAAGCTGTGGTTTTATCTGCTTCTTTTGAGTTTTTGAAGTGATGAAATCAGAGTTATAAGATATATTAAGAATTATAAGGTGATAATCTAAGTAAGGGTGCTGTGCTTTATAAGTGCAATATGCTTTTATGTAGCAGAGGGAAACTTCCACTGTATTAATAACGTTGCTTGCAGTGAGATGTGCATGTGACTACTTGGGAGAAGGGATATCATAACTGTAGTGCAACAGTGTATTTCTGTGTCTAGCACAAGAGCTGAGTTTAGACAGTCTAAAATAAATTGTTAAGTATCAGGAAACCCATCTTAAGCCTCTTTTGCATAGTGTTATGGAAATCAACTGCTATTGTAGAGAATTAATGATTATTTTTTTTAATATATATTAACAAATACTACTCTTAACTTGAGGCTATTGAGTGAGAAATGCTCGAGTGTAGCATTTGAGGGAATATCAGCATAAATCTCACTTACTGTAAGACTCTATTTTTAATTACCATACTTGTTAAAATTCAATGATGCCATAAGGCTAAGGCCTTTTATCACAGACAGGTTCTGAACTAAAAGGCCTGTGCACACATAGATATGCACATTTGTTTATTTTTCTTAATTGGCTACAAAATAATTTAATTACATTGGGGGCTAGATATTGGGAATTCCTCTATTATACTTCAATTTGTTAAGGAATGTGCATAGCATATGGCACCCATTTGAGCCTGGCTTATGGCACAGTTGTCAAATTTATCATAGACATTAAGACAGATAAGCAACATACTCTTCTTGTGTGTATCCTCTGAAAGCCAGTATGGCTTAGTGTGTAAATCTGTATTTAACTATTGAAAAATCCCCTTATGAATGTATATAGCTTAGAATGAATTTTTTCCCTTTGTTAATAATCCTTTGATATCAATGAGAGATTCTTCAGAAAATGTATGGCCTGCTTGGCTGCATAAAGGCAGTTATTATTTGGGCTAAAAATTGTTAATGGTCAGGGATTTTCCACTAAAATATTTGCAAATATTCCTAATCACACACCAGTTTGGTTTTTTTTTTTTTTTTTGCTCTTTGAGCTTGCATTAGTCCATGTTCAGAACTTTCAAATAACCTTTGAATTTTTAAACTTTTTATATCACTGGAACAGAAAGAGCATCTAAATTAAAGCTTCAAGCTAACTTTATTTTTCAAGTATTTAAAGAATTATACTTCTGAACTGACATTTTATAAGTTGACTTTCTGCTGAGAACTTACATGAACTTAAAATGTAATTTTGTAATGATGCAAACAGATTATTAATTGCAGCATAATGACACTTACAATTACAATATGAACTAATGCAAAAATTATTTAAATAGTGAAAAAGTAAACTTTGTATTCTGTACAGCTTTTTTTAATTAAGTTGCTGTAATTCACACTGCTGTGATGTAGGTACTGTAATGTGTGCCTTGTAAAATATATGTACTGTATGTTATATGGGATAATAGGTAAATTGACACTGAAAAACTAGTAATTTCATACTGGTTGGTATTACCTAGTCCGAAGTGCTACATTTAGCAAACAATTTTGGAAAAGGAAAAGGAATCACATCATTGGTAAGGATATGGCAATGGGTTCCAGAAGCTAGACGTTGAAAATGTGAATTACTACGAATAGCTGTTGGTGAGGGGCATTAGAACAAACTAAACTTTCTTGTGTTAAGTGAAGATTTCTTACAGGTTTAATGTGAAATTGTAATTTAAACATTATTAGCGTGTATTAATAGCTAAGGACATTCCAGTATATTAAACTTTGTGTATGAATTGTGCAATAAAGTTACTTTGGAAGAAATGTCAAAGTTCTTTTAAGCTTAAGGAATCCCTTAGCTTTAATGCCACAAAAGTCTGAAAACTGAATTTTAATCTAAATAAAATTCCATTGTACAGATGGTGTGATTAAAACTACGCCATTATGAGTCAGATGATGTCTCTTAAAGTGTGATATTAACAAAGCAGCTTAAAAGCAGCTCTGCAAAAAGACTCAGATTCTTCTATTTTTCTTTTGTCAAAACAAATAAATTAGAACATTCTGCAATGATGAGAAAAATTAAACAACTCTACTACTTAAAAGGACAGTATTGACAAGCAGGTTTCTTTGGGGAAAGGATTTCCCCCCCCCCCCCCCCCCGATTTACTTTTTCCCCAAGTTATTCCATTGTGTTTCTGGTAGTATTTTAAAGCTTAGGAATACTAAGGTTGGGAGTATCCTTTCTTCTCAGATTTTTCCTGGTTTTTAATAAGAATTGAAGTATATAATTAATGTAACTGTTTCCACTGTCTAGTTACTTGGTTTATCTGTTTAGATCTTTCAAAGCCAAGTGAGAAATGGGAGAGGAATTCATTAATGGATCAGGAAATTAAAACTGGAAAACTTACCAGTTGACAGACACACCAGGAGGTAGGTGTACTTGAGGAATTAACAGATGTTTATATTTACTATGTTTCAAGTTTAGACACTGTATTAATGTAACATGCATGGTTTTTTTTTTAGTGGGAAATGGCATATTTAACTCGTACATCTTTCCTTTAAAGAGAATTTTGTATATAATTATAAAGGTTTTCTAATCCATACTCATTCCAGTTCTAGACACAAAAGGCAACCAGTGAGATCTCAGTCCTATAGGTTTGAACTGAACTTTTAAATTCCACCCCTGTGTAGCTGTATGTGCCAAATACGTTATTTTTAAAAGGAACATCTTAGCTATGGTCTTTGTGCTTTGTGTCCCACTGAACCCTGGAACAGTAGCCTCCTCAGGGAGCCTTAAAGATGCTTGATATGTGGGAGCTGTACGTTAACCTGTCCAGCCTTAATTCTTGACACTGCGTATACGTAATTCTTTAATTTTGTATCCACTAAATACACATGCTCTGTAACGGAAGTAATTGTATTGTGACTAACATTACAGTAATGAATTATTTTCTTTGTTTTTCTGTTGTTAAACCATTCTTGAAGATAACTTACCATAAGATGTCATCCTCACTTGGTTTAAGGGGGCGAATGGAATTCTGCTTTCTTATAAGTGTGTCTTAAAAATTAGTAATTACAAAACTGAATTTTTTTAATTGTCATTTCTTCAGATGTTTGGGTCTAAAGCCTAGAATTTATCATACGTCAACATACTCTAAAGACTGAACATTCTTTTCCTGTTGCTATGTGTAGCTGAAATTAACCTAAATGGGACAGTGTTGTTTTCCAGTAACTGCAGTGTAGGATCACCAGATAACGTGTTTTGCTGTGAACTAGCCATGTTCCAATGAATGTTATGTCTGTGAGGGATCTGACAACACATTCTACTTTTGTATCTCTCTGAGCTGTCAAGATGTTAATCAGATGCTTACCTAACTAACTTAACTATAGAGGTTAAAATATGAAACACCAGGCATGGGTTTTGTAGGCCTGAAATTAAAAAAAAAAGCTACAGTTTTGTGAACTTGGATGAAACTTTGCCCAGCGTGAGTCTGGTGGAATGAAGAATACTTTCCAACAGGTAATTAAATGACCACTCTTCTTTGTTTCAAAGTGCTATTTAAAAATACAAGGTGTTTTTATGAAATAAGCTTAAATTAGTCAGAAACCTGCCCTTCTGGGATTTGATTGTATGTGGAACACAGTAGGGTTTTCATACAACAGTCTATGCTGCCATGTTAATGTGGTTCCAACCCACTTTAATAGAACTTCCAAAAAACATATTTTATGTGGGACTGTACCCATTAGTCATGGTTAATGATTAATGAATTAGCTGTGTTTGGTGTCTCACTATTATATTATACTATGCTCTATGCTGCTTAACATTGGTATTTAGTGCTTTGAGAGGTATGAGGGAGAAAAACACATTCTTCAGTTACAGATGAATCTGTACTTTTGTGCTTCATGAGTGCTGCTTGTGTACAGAAATAAAGGGTTTGTGTACAGAAAGAGAGGCACATTTTAATCTCATCTAAAAATCTTTAGTAGGAAATGTAATAAAGAAAGTAATTTGTGTTCACCTTTTTTCCTCAGAAGTCATCTTGACTGTAGCAGACTGTCAATGTTTATCTTAACTATTTATTTCAATTTGTCACTTGTTGGCTTCTTAGTTTTGTTCTTTTTGTCAGATAAAACTGCTCTCTATACTGCTTAAATTGTTTCAACTGTGAGTGTCAGAACTGCTTTCCTGCTCCCAAATTTAGGTGTTTTGACTCTCAGTTTTAATATCACGATGAGGCTCCAGGATGAGGAAGAGGTGCTGCATGCCCTAGCCTGATGGCCAGTTTGGATGAGCAGGGAACCAGGGCACCAAAGAGACAATGGGGGCAGCCCTACAGTACAGTTTCACTTCAGGACTTCGTGCCAGGTCTTCTGTTGGCACAAATCAGATCAGTTAGTTGGTTTTCATTAATACTGAATTGCTTTGTCAGCTAAGCTTTTAGCTCCTTCTCCTAAATATTGCTTATTATCTTCTCTATCTCCACTGGGTTTTTTCAGTTTTCATTCTGCAGTAGTCCTTCATTTTGGTTTAGTCTTCTGTACGGCTAACAGTCTAATTGCATAGGTTTTTAGTTCTACTTAAATGCGGAGATCTTGAGCAGCTACAGTTTTATTGAGATACACACACAAAAACCCTAACCATATTCTTTTATAATTTATTTATTAGCTTAATGCTTCAACAAGAGGCAAAAGATAAACATCATTTAACCCAGGCACAGAAAGAGAAAGCAGTTTTTACAGACATCTCTCCCCCCACCCACCTTTTTCAGACTTAGATTTTAACTAGGCAAATAAAACAGAAAGGTTTAGCCACAAGTAAAGAACAATGATATGAGAAGATAAGGTAGCTCTGGGGTGAGAAAAAGAATTGTATTATCCGGTGGCAGAGCAGCTGCCTGCCTTAGGTTTGCTGAAGTAACATAACAGAATGGAAAAGCTTCACTAGAAATGTTCACATAGGTATGTTGTAAACATCAAATAACCAGAATTAACCATTTTAGGTGAAAGTATAAAATGCTCTGAACTAACAGATTTAAGGAAGTCTTGAATAACATTTGAACCTTAACACCAATGAAATGATGAGAAAATAGGATATTCTTCCATTCTGAAGCAACACCCCTCCCAGTCACCACCTACAGTGATGTTCTAGTCCCCTTCTGTTTGAGTAAAACATAAGCTGTGGTGTAACCAGGTTTGATCTCATCACTGGCAAGGGTGCGGGAATCAGCAACTGCTCTGTCTTGCATTTGAGTAAACGTGTACAACAGTAATTCAGATGTCAGTAACACTTCAACACTGGATTGCCCTTCATTACATATATATCCTAAGACTGCAACGTTATTTTGAACAGCCATGCATCAGAACAAAAGTGCAACTTTAAAAAAGAAAAGAAGCTGAAATTTAAGAACTGAACTTGAGAATCAATAACTTTTGCCTAATTAAAAGATGACCAAAAGAGATGTGGTAGTGGAAGCTTGAAAGGATGTGGGTTTGTTTCCCGAAATGTAACACTATTAGCTCAATTTATCCTTAAAAGCAGCACACAAAGAAGCACAGAAAGCAGAACTTGTGGTCATGACCACTTGTGTGTTAATTGTTATTATTGTCAAAATCCCAATTACTGTCCATTAACTGAATAGTCAAATCCAGTTTTGTTTTTTTCTTTAATGAGCTACAGACGTATTAGAACCTGATGTGTTTGAGGTAAGGAAAGCTGAAAAGGTATTAAACAAATATACAGAGATTTGGTATAATATTAAGAAAACTAAATGAGAAATCTAAGTGACAACAAAGGCAGCACTAATAGCAATCTTCAGGTGAAACAACACAAGTAAAGCAATGTTTATCAGATGAAAATACTTACAATTTAAATTCTTAAAACCAGGCATGTTGCTTATTTAGCCTGGACGCAGATGCTTTTCTCAGGTAAATAATGTTACGTTGATAACAACTTATTAGTAAGCGGTACGAATGAAAAAGTCTGCATTTTATGCAGCTAAAATGCTTGAACCACTGTTTTCAGACTTCAACCTAAGAAAATTACACTCGCCAATCCTGATAATGCATTATATAAGCTGCTGAAGTTTCTAACAGTGAGGCCAATAGGCACTGTTGACCAAGAACTTTGGACGATTATACAGTTGAGCAGCGTAGCACGATTTCACATGATTTTTAGCTGCACAAAGAATACAAAATCTGGCACTAGTCGAACACTGGAGACGTTAGGCTAGGTTACTGAAGTGCTGAAGTCAAGTCTCCCACCACCTGTCTGCAACCATATTTTGGATGAAAAATGTCTGCAATTATTGCAGCTTCCTATGCATAACACTGGCTAACTGTAATGGTGACTGGATGGCCGGAACTCTGCTCCTGTGTCTTGGTCTCCCTTGGAGCCGCCTTACTTCCAGGCTGCTTCCTAAAGGTCTTTAGGTTTAATCTCTCTTACGCAGCTCTTACAGGGCTGCACAGCTATAGGAGGTGATAGGGGATTCCTCTCTCCCTTCCATTGGTGCCATTTCCCTGCAATCACCATTCAGGACAGCAGGCACATTAAAAAGGTGTCCCTGTAGGTATTGCTTTGAACTGCCACAGCCTAAGGAGAAAGCGTATGTCTTCAGTGCATATATACATTTATGCCATTAATGACTTGTTTGGTACTGGTGATGTCACCACTGCCACTTCTGGCTGCATTTACAAGGGAAAGTGAGACCTGATCAGCTCTTGAAGGATGTAGGTGCCCAAGCCCCAGGAGAAGAGCCTGGCCTAAGAAATACAAGTTGCACAAGACAGCTGATGTAGTAAAACGTGCAGGGTTCTAGGTCTAGTGAGACTTGATTGGCTAGTATTCATTATTTGCTTTTTATCCATTAATTCTGAATTAATGTTCTCATGCCTAACCTCCCTATGTATTTATTATATTAGATACCCAGGTCTCTAACTGTAGGCTCAAGATCCTAGTTTAGGGACTGTAGGCCTTCAAATTAAGTAGTGTAATGTTGGACTTACAGGCATCAACATCCTCTGCTGGCCCTAGCGTGAGTATTTTTTGGTGTGAAACTACATGCAGCTTCTACAATACATAGATGCTATCATGTTACCTTTAATCCTTTCTGAATGAGTAGTACTGTGTCTTACAAAGGATGATCAAATAGAAAAAAGATTGAAAGTGATAAATATTCCAGTAGCTGTATGTTACTAGCCACTCCATCATAAATAAAAAGTTTAACATAACATGATTTGTAATGACATATTTCAAGCAGGCAAGCTTCTGTATAAATAGACAGTTTGGCTTCTCATTCAACTCTGATTGACTAAAATACAAACTAACACAAATGTGTAAAAAGATGTCAGAAGTAGGACCAGAACCCAGGTCTGGAGTTTCTACCACTGATTCATAAGAACACTTCCTTTGTTCAAGTAAAAAATTTCTCTTCACATGCAACCAAAATTATCTGCATAAATTTCCAAGTAATTTGAACTGGTATATCCACATATTCCCATTACGAAGCAATAAAAAAGTGTTCTTAACTTTCAAGGCAAAGTTTTCATGATATAATTAGACTCATTATTACAATGTACAATAGTGATGATTTTGACACCATGTTTTCTACTTACTAGATTAAAAAGCATTAATCTGCTGTTCTTCCCAGACATCCTACGTGACAACAGGAAGTAATTAATTAGTCATTAAACAAGACCACCAGACTTTCTTTTTTCTTGTTTTCTAGTATAACTGCTGATAAAAACTGTCAGAACACCTTCCAGAATGAAAGGGTAGCCTCAAAATTATGCACCCCATACAAAATGCTAGCAAATAAAGGGTTAAACTTACAAGTGCTAAATGTCATGATTGCTGCTGAGACTAGCAGGACAAAAACAGGTGCATGTATACTATCCGCATCTGCAGAATCCTAAGGTGCATTATCACAGATGTGCTGTGAATATTCTGTGTTGTTTTCCAAGCTACAATACAGTGCACAGTTACGACAGTATGAAACAAATATTACATGATTCTGAGTTTGCATTTAATATTTACAGCAATCTTACAAAGCCTCATGTTTGTAGAAACTGAAATTTTTGCAATGAGAATAATGCAGTAAAAGATAACAGCAAATGCTGTTTACCTTCCATAGATACTCTATTTTTCTCTGTACTGTTCAGTTATGTCTTGGTAGCATCAAAGACAGATGATTCATTGTTAATTAGCATCTTACCCTGTTTAGGAGTGAAATGTTCTGGTTTCTTTGAGCTTGTAACTACTTTGACAGAGTAGAAATCTCTTCTGTTCTCATAGCATCAGACAGGAAACTAAGTTCATTGCACAATGTCTCATACCTGAAGGCCATCCGGATCTGGGCAACATTTGTCTTTCGAATGTCATTCCCCTCAGGCCCTTCTTTACAGTAATTCACCCCTAAGAATTTCTGTTTTTCCTGTGAACAGGATTAAATGTAAAAAGGAAGAAGTCAGTTCAACTGCTTTGATTTGTTGTTTAACTGAGTATTTGTTAGTTGGATGACTCCAGCGCAAGTGAAGAGAGCAGCTTCAACCAGCTGGCCGTTGAACTTTACCTCAGAGTCTTAACCAGTTTTGGAGATTTTAAGGCCAAGGTTTATATATACAATTACTAAGCAGTGCACTCAGTCTGGCTTGCTAAAACCCTTTGTGCTAGTGTTCAGTCTTCGCTACTACATCTTTCATATGAGAAGTCAGAAAGAGGCTTAGGTTTCTTTTGTTAGTTAAATGTTGCACAAGAGGAAAATGAGTAGTTGTCACTAGAGAATATTGGAAGAAACAACAGAATATACTTGTAAAGCCCCTTCACATACCAGCTCCTTGAGAGGAATGTTTGAAAGTGACATAGAAGAGAGGATGCTCTAAAATAAGTCCTAGGGAAAGCCATGGATATATAGAATTTTGAAGCCAAAAGGGAATTTAATCTAATCTGCCTATCTAAACCAGAATATTTTCTGTAGTACTCCCTTCTAAGCAAAAAAATGTCTTGCTTATGATAGGCAGTTTGTTTTCACTCAAGGCAAGACATGGATGTATAAAATTACTAGCAAAGGGATATCACCCAAATAATTAAAGGTTTGGGACTGGAGGCAGAACTGAGTATAAACAGGCACCTGGTCTCTCTGCCTGTTTTGGGAATTCCAAAACAAAGCTAATGAGGAAAAATGTAATGTTAATACTTTTTAACGTAAGACTGCATAGCAGATACTTTGCGAACATTTCTGGAAAAGAGGATAGGGATGTGCACAAATAAATCACATAAGCACCTACTATTCAATTTTCAGACTACTGATTTTTCGGTTCCTACTTGCCCTAATATTCACAGAAGAGATTTTTTCAGCCATAATTACCTTATCTGACAATCCACTCTGTAGTACGCTGTTTCTTGCTATTTCACACAAGTCACAGGTACTTAGTTTCCACACCTGGGCTGCAATAGCATATTCTTCCATGAGAGCTTCCTGTATCACCAAAATATGCTTAATATTAAATTATATGTAAATAAAATATAAACGGGGATATGTACTCATTACTAATTAAGGAATTTATACATGCTCTTTAGATAGCTGTGAAAAATTAGAGGTTTAAGACTTTAACATCACAATTACTAACAAACAGAATTGTTTATTTCAAATTTCCCAAGGGCAACTGTTAAATAATTAATAGGCACTGGATATCCAGTTATCTTAGCCTAAGAAATTGCAGCCTGCAGTCCAGATCCTTAGAGGCATTTATTAGGCAATTTCGAATGAGATCCCAGGGTATATAAACACCTTGGAGGATCTAGTCGTAAATCTTGAATGAATATGAACATAGACAGATAGCAGGGCAATTTCTCACTTCTGACCTTCCACACAAGGAGGTTGGGTCTGACTCTAGTGGGCTGTCACAGCTGAGGATCTTCCACGCTACGTGTAACTCGGCTGGTGCTGCGTTACATCCATGCAGAAAGCCCCCACAGAAGTTGTCTTTTCTAGCAGAGACATGTCATGGGCCAGAAGCAAGCCTGGGTGAAGCACACCAGAGCTCAGCTTGTCCTCAGAACACAGACAATTGAGCAACATACAGGCCACTCTGAGGCACAGCATGACTCAAGTCAGCGCCAGCCACACAACTGGGGCATCAAAACCAGTGACCAGGCATTTCTGTCCTGCCAGGCCACCCAAGGGCAAGAATCAGCTTCCGTTCACTGAGCAAACAGCTCGTACGTCATCTTCTGAGATTCCACATAGTGTTTTTGTAATGTACTTCCCCAGATTTATTAGTAAGGAAACTGGACTTTCCTGGCACTCTAGAGGATTGTTTATGAAGGCTCAAACCTCCCTTCAGCCTCATCCTTCATTCTATACTTCAACAGCCAACACTGGAGAGGCAAGAGTACAAAAGAAACATAATTAGGAAATCAGACATTTCCCTCTGAAACCTAACAGTGAGTAGCAGACTGAGAATGAGGAAGAATAATGAATGAAGTGACTGAAAGACATGAAACTTTATATCCTAAGCAATGATATAAAATAGCTTTCAGGTCATTCTGGACGTATGTGGTACTGTTGCCAAATTCAAAGACAAGTGCTTTTTGCAATTCTTACCTTTGTATAATGAAACTGCATAGGATCATCTGTGGAGAGAGAAACATGAAGTCCCTTATGTAGAAATTCCCGTAGTGGATTTTTTGAGTACTCCAGGAACAGGCTGTTGTTACTAAGTGGAGACATAGCAATGGGTATTTGTGCAAGATAATAAAGATACTGGAGGACAGGACTCTGCAAAACAAAACACAATCAGCATTTAATGGTAGTACGGGGTAATGAAAAAAAGAAGGATTTCCCTTGGATAAAATTGGAAAAAGCACTACAGAGGGAGGACTAAGACCAAAAAAAGTAGGTTGAAACTAAACTCTGACTTCTTTAGAAAATATTTAGAAGTCTGAATTTTAAATGTTACTGATCTTTATAAAAGTAATTTATATTCCTCCTTATGTCACCTTTTTAAAAATACAGTAACTAATATTACTGTAGATTAGTAAGTATAGATGACTAATAAGAGCACTGCATTTGATACTAACTGCATAGCTTCCCCCAAAACCTGAAAGTCACAGATAACAGATGTGCAAGAACTGCTAAGCAATTTGTTATTTTCAAAACTGCAGTCCAACAGGTAAATTTTAGGAGCAGAAGAAGTTTTATTAGAAGTCATGTGTTGCTGTTGCACACAATATAAATAATCTGTGGTCACCTCATCTTTATTACTATTTTTGGCTTAACCAACCTGTGAACCTAACAAGTGCCTTTATTATTATTGTCTGCTGTGCCAGGTTATCATACCAGACTAAACAGGAGAGAGTGAAAAGAATGCTTTGGTCACATACAGCCTTAGTACTACTCTGTCTGGGTCTAAATTTTAGGAATTACTCCTTCTGAGCATAACATTGGACATGATTTTAGGCAAACTTTTTCTTTGTTCTTGGGTATGTTGAAAAATACAGTGAGAATTTTTCAGCATTAACCAGAAAATCCAACTTATAAGAGAAGTCTGTCCAAAAAATTGCAATAAACTCAGTGCAAGTCTGCCACCCACAGACCAATGATTTTAATTACAAAACAGTGGCCTGGCGATGAGTTATGTGATCGTTTTTATTAACTCATATGCCAGGAATGATAACGTTTGTCCTGTCATAACAATCAGGCTGTATATAAAATATTGCTGTGTTATACAGCTATGTTAAATTTCTTGATCAAGTGATCCCAGTTACTCTAGATATAAATAATCAAAACCTTAATGAATTTCTGAATGAACCTTTAAGTACAGGGATGCCAGTCAGGGAAAATGGCCTTTGTCTCTGTACAGAAAAAACTAGACCTTTCCTTAAATTCTTCTGGGACCTAAACCAGGGAGTAATAACAAGTCTAAGCAGTTTTTTCCATGTAATTTTAGCTCTGCTTGGAGTAATCAAAAACAGGTGCCACCAAGTCCTTGACGTATCTGAACAGTTGGTCTTCCCTATAAAGACATAGCTTTAAAATACTCACTTTGGAAAAGCTGTTTTTTTGTAGCTTAAGTAAGAAATAGGAAGTTCAGCTGAGCTTATTTATTTCTTAGAATCACAGAATGGTTTGGGTTGGAAGGGACCACAAAGATCATCTAGTTCCAACCCCCCTGCCATGGGCAGGGACACCTTCCACTTGACCAGGTTGCTTAACGCCCCATCCAACCTGGCCTTGAACACTGCCAGGGATGGGGCATCCACAACCTCTAAGGGCAACCTGTTCCAGTGCCCCACCACCCTCACAGTCAAGAACTTCCTTACACCTAATCTAAATCTACCCTCTTCCAGTTTAAAGCCATTACCCCTTGTCCTATCACTACATGCCTTTGTAAAAAGTCCCTCTCCAGCTTTCCACTAGCCCCCCTTTAGATACTGGAAGGCTGCAGTAAGGTCTCCCTGGAGCCTTCTCTTCCCCAGGCTGAACAACCCCAACTCTCTCAGCATGTCTTCGTAGCAGAGGTGCTCCAGCCCTCTGAGCATCTTCGTGGCCCTCCTCTGGACTCACTCCAACAGGTCCATGTCTTTCTTATGTTGGGGGCCCCAGAGCTGAACACAGTACTGCAGGTGGGGTTTCTGATCAAAGTAAAGAGTTACTTGTGTCTTGCTAAGAAAATTAATTTTGGGCTGCCCAGATAAAGTCAATTTGGTGACTGCTGTTTGAACCAGTGACTGATGTCTAAGCAGACAGTGATTAGGTGACCAACCAAGCAATACCTTCTTCAAGAGCAATCCGTGAGAAATGTTGTCTGCTGTCAGAAAGGCTGATACAAGGTGTGTGATAGACCCAGCTTCTCCACAGTGAGGTCGAAACAGAAAAGTACACATGCCTCTTTCCCTGAGGAGATTAAACACAATTTCCACTAACAAAAAAATGCACTGATCTTCATCTATTTTGTATATAATTATCATTAATAAGAAAATTTAAAAAAAATTAGAAGTTACACATTCTCATACAATTTGATGTGACATCTAATCAGGCCTACCTGTGGGCTGCTGTCAAAAGAGGCAGGTCCCTCTACCCGAGACCCTTCCACTACCTGACATATTTGTGTCTTCCTTCTTCTTTCCTTCCCCAGTTACATCTCATTTAGCAATTGCTTAGCCACTACGGGTGAACAGTTATTGAACTGATTTCAGTTGAGGGAACTGGCAGATGGAAAGATAAATGAACTGATGCAACCTGTGGCCACATAATTCCTAGATTCAGAATGAGGGAAGAAGAGGAAGCACGTTGCCAAGTGTTAGCTAACACTATCTAGTGTGATGACAACCTGCCATCTCACCAGGTTAAGTGTAGCATAAAACCACACCCTCAGTAGCACAGAGATGATCTAGGAGTGTTAGTTATTACACTAGACTTCACACTACAATTTCTAGAACTATTTTATTTTTTATCATCTATATTAAAAATGATGCTGGGTTTTAGATTATAATGGACCCTGTTATTCAGTGCAGACAAATGTCCTGTAAGTGTTTGGAAATGTTCAAAACAAAGAATTTCAACAAGGACTGCTAGAGTATAAGGCAGTTCTAGAATGGATGTTTAGTAACGTTTCTCCTGAAAATGGATGTGAGGGTGTAATCCATCCTTTCTGAGTTCATTAATGCTACCAAAAGCATAAAACACTATTGTAATGGACTGGCTATGGTGCCTCAGTTTAACAGGGTGAACAGTTTTACTGACTCATTGATGAATCGTGTCATTATCTGCCTTAGCTGTAAAGAATATTTAATGATTATCTAAGGAGATTTTCAAACAGTAGTTGAAATGATCTTGAGGTAAAAAAGAAATGTCTAAGTTCTGACAGAATCTCTGTCTTTGGAAAAGAAAAAAACGTAGACTATAGAGAATGTAAAGGAAGTCAGGAGAGAGGGATGACTTAGATATCTGCTGTACTGTATCTTTTCCATTATAGAACAAAAACTAACAACTAGGCCTGTGTTGCAGGTACAAGGTAATTTAAGGTCGATGTTTTTATTATGAGTTTTGATTATATAGGGTGGTAGAGAAAGAAATGCTTGAGGTAGCAGTGGCAGAGAAGTAGTAACATTCTGAATGTTAGCTTGGATAAGACCTATTAAAATGACAAATCTGTGCACTTCCTATAAGAAAATCCCAACATGTTTTATAAATAATAATGAACTAAATCCTTGCAAGGTAATTGATGACACCATAATATCAGTGGATAACCTCACTGTGCCTCAATTTGAGTCAGTTGTGCAGATCACTCAGTGAGTCAGCCACAAAGTCAGGAACATAACCTGAAGTTGAATTTCAGGCTTTACTGAGCCTGATGCCAAAATCTGCTTTTACAGTCATGATCTCACATTCAGTATCGTAACTCCCTGCATTGCCTAGACATCAGTCTCAAAAGTAGTAAAAGTGAATGAGTCAACAAGCAGGCTAACATAAGTTAGCTAGATGTGCATGCAGTTCATAATTATGTCCTCCTTTGTCTATCTTTGATAACAGCAGCAGCCCTTAAACCAGTATTTCACAACATAACTTTGTATCTTTTAAATTACCAGGAGACAGCAAGCTACCAAGAGGTACATTATATTTGGAAATCCACTGTAAATCCAAGCAAAGGTCAACAAGTCCATTTTGTGGGGTTTCTTCTTTTGTTTTGTTTGGTATATTCAGGTTTAAGGAATTCACAAAACAAAAATGTCAAACCAAGATAATAATCTGATGCCTTTACAATTTCTGAACATTTCATTTGAATTCATTTTGCAGTTAAACTTTTCAAAATAACTCATATACTCCTCTTGAACTCTTTAAAATAATTCAAGATAACCTTTGCTTCAAAAGATACATTATCTAGACACTGACTTAGATTGAGACCAAGATTATGATTTTTCTTTCTGGAAGCTTGTAAAAGAGAAAAATGACTACTTGCCTCCTAAGGTTGTTTAGCAACATGATGTTCACATACATATAATACAAATAATAGCTATACGGGGGATTCTTCTCACTGGTCCAGAGGTCAGGGTTAAGGCTCTTGTCAGAGAACATATGGCCACTATGTTTGGATTCATCATCAACGCTGTCAAACCCAGTCACCTGGTGGAAGAAGAGATTCACAGAAATCAGTGTTTTCAAGAAGCAGACTTCAACATTACTTTTGCTTCAGGACTTGCTTGTACAAAGCATCTAGTTCTCTTCCTTCGTTTCCCTCTTTACGCTAGCAGTCCTGCTGCTCTGCCCTCCTACCATACCTACCATACCTGCAGACAGCAGGAATAACGTGTTTTCTTGAAGGAAGTTTCACCCATTTTTTTTTCTTCTGAGACATATATGAGGCCCAGGTGCATAAAAGCCTTCAGACTCCTGTGGGGGGCACAGGCCTGTAAGACTCCCTCACATCCAGATTATAATCCTTTAAACTCATCTGCTTTGTTATTTGAAAAGCAGCTGAAGGCCAGACGCTCCCAGGAAACCTCAGAGTTCTGATTTGGGGCACACTCAGAAATGTCTCTTAATCACATCCCAGCAGATACATCCCCACCTCTCTCCTGAGTCCCATCAGGATCTACATAATGCTTCCTTTCAGTTGCCTCCTTTTTGGAAGCCAGTCCCAGAGGTAAGCTCAAAGTACACATCCTGGATTACAATGTTCCCCCTGCACAAGAGTGTGCAAATGTTTTTTGGTGATTCTTTATAGAGAGGATTACTGAGAGGACAAACAAATAGCTGTTGAGCTGTTTCAGAGGAAATAAACAGCAGCTATTTGACAAGACCTTACTCAGGCTTTTATTAAATTTTATGTCAGGGCTTTAAAACAATAATACAAGTAATCTATGGAGGAGGAAGCTTTTTTAGTGTCTGGAAACAGCTGTGGAGAAACAAAATTTATGAGTAGGAGAGGATCTATTTCATGTGAGACAGAAAATCCAAACATACTTACGTATTTAAGGAAAAGGTGCAATTCTTTGTGGTCTTTGGGATTGATTGTTGCTTCAAACAAAGGTACAAAGATGTTCTCCAACATCTTCCCAAAACTAGGCAGAATATTTTTTGACCTAAATATGTCACTGAAGGAGAAAAAATATACACAGTTTTGACCATTCTTTAATCAGCTTATATTTTTCCTCCACTTTCATATTTTCTGTTATTTGTGTATATTCTACCACTTCAGTTCTACCAGGATTCAGAAATTCAAAGTTTATGTCAGGGCAGGGATTGTTTCTGTGCTCTGTTTCCTGCACTGCCTGGCACTCTGCTTCATCCAGGCTCTGCTAAAGCTCCCAAGTGCTCCAAAAATAGAGACAGCATGCAGGGGTAGATGCCGTCTCAAGAACAGTGACCCTTTCCCTTATAGCAATCCAAATACTAATAGGGGAGATAACGAATTACCTCTCATAAAAGGTTGTTTTCCAAAGTTGTTAACTACTCCAAATCAAAGTAGAATGTTCTGCTTTAGTGAGCCTCTCAGAAAAGAGGGACAGTACTTCAGTGTATCATTAAGTGCATGACTTAACGAAAGTGTTGACTCCACTACCTACATAAGAAAGGAAATTAGAGAAACTTTCTCCCTAATGAGAAACACACTCTGGGGGATATATGCGACCATGACAGCTCCTTCTCTATTCATATTCCAACTATGCAATTTCAAAACATGAAGCTCAGCTATTAAGGCTTACAAAATTATCATGGGAGACTGTATTACAATATACAGTATTAGAAACAAAGAACCATTTAATAAAGTCCCAAAGGATGCTTAAAAACTAAGAAAAACTGGTATTGATTTAAGCTTGCAAATCAACAATCGGGGTTGCATTTCCAAGTTCACCGTCATTCGTCACTGATCTTGAGGAGGTTTGATGGTAACAGTTTTACAGAGCATTTTCTACTCCTTTATGGAATTCAGGAGTTGATTTATTTTCATTACTAAATTGCATTTTAACTTGCCTTTGAATGCAGTTTAATTTCACCCAGTTGTAATTTTTGGTTTTAGTATCTTCAGACTTACAAATAATTCACAGTAGTTTTGAATAGCTTCATAAAGAGTAGATTCAAACCCCATCTCCTGTCTTCCACCCCCAGACTGTCAGTAAAACCACAGCAATGGTCAAGAATAAATTTCCCAGGCTGTTGCGTATAAATAGAACTACAGGATAGCTCATAAACCATCTACAAAATATCAGAACTTAAAACAAATCATTGGTATGATTTCAAACTATTAAAATTACCAAGAGCTCCTGAATACTTACTAGATTCTGGGAACCTGAATTATCCAGCGCATATTAGGGGAATAAACTTTATGCTTAATGAACCATTTTGCCAAGTTCAGCCATTCATCTGGAGACCGTCCATAAATGGATAAGCGGGGTTCTGTATACTGGTACTTACTTTCTTCTAGTTCCCGGGCCACTTCCTATTAAGTAATAAATATATTTGCTTTAATATGAACACTGAAGACCATTTACAGCTAGTAGTGTATTTTATCATTGTATTTCCCTCAGACCAGAAATAACTGTATTGTCACCCTTTAAAGATAAAGGTAATCTCTAGGCATCTAAATATTCTACTAGCAAGCTATCTCAGATACCATTTGAGTATAACTAACTGTAACACCTAGATTTAGAGGACAATATTCTTTTGCAGTTATTCCTAACACCTTTGTAAGACATATGGTTAAAATTGGTAAATCAGAATTATACTATTTAAACTGTAGTAAATGACTACATAAAATATGCAGACCAATGAAGACTCTGACCCAGATCCATGGTAGTAGCAATTTAAAGGCTATTAATTTTAGACAAGCACTTCTGTATATTTTAGAAGAGCTGACATCCTGTTGATAAAAACTACTAATTCTTTTGTTGTAAGAAATGAATTTGAAGCCTGTGCATGCATGTGCAGATAGAGATTTATGCAGAGGTGCTTCCTGAGCTCCTCCTTCCCAGCAGCTACCACTAGCCAACTACATCCTAACAAAATATTAAGCCAGTGAATTGATCCTTGGCTGCTCTCCATTAGTTTGAAACTACACACAACTCTGCTTTGAACTCGTACACAAGTTATGTGTATGAATTTCTAACTCATAAAATTATTTAGCAAGCAGCAGTGGCTGACTTAGCAGAGGTCTTTCTCCAATGACTTGCTAGAGCAAGCCCAATACTTGGAATCACTTAACCATAGTGTTAGCTCTAGATACAATTATGACATCACAAATCTTTTACAAACCTTCATTTCTCTACAGCTGGAAAAGTTTGAAACTTATTTACCTTGACCATACGAGCAAAATATTCACCACCAATGTAGTTCTCAGTTTTCAAATACAAGTCCCTCAGCTCACTGGCACCAACTGGATTGTACTTGGAATTGAATTTGTCAAATCGATGAAATGTTTGACGACCCTGGAGGAGGAAAAAACCCAAATAACCACGGTTTTAAGTACATACAATAGTTTATAAATTAAATTGCCTAGCAATAAAAGGAACAGGAAGAAAAAGCCTATGCTAACTTACTTCAAACATGAAAAGTAATGCATGAGTTCAAATTCTGATTTAATAAGTTATCATGCAAAAACTGTAGAAACCAGAATTTCACACTTAGAAAACTTAGCTTTCTTTCATTTATTTTACCATTTTAATAGACTTACAGCGTGGACATCTAAAGAATCTACAGTGAGGTCATAAGGGTCCATGTGAAGGCTTTCGAAGACTTGCTTTAAAGTCATCTTCTTGCCTTTTTTCTCTGCAACAATCCTGTCGGGCTCCGTTTGATATGTGTGTTTAATAAACCTCAATAAGTGTTTCTGGTTCATGCAAGCAGCAGCATGGATATGAGTATCAACCTGTAATCAAAAGATTATTCATGTTCATCATCCATATACATAAACTTAAATTAGCAAAGTATCTATGTCAGTGACAACAATGACTAAAGCCTTCTACAATATTCCTTAAGTAACAAATGGATTAGTGCCTAAGCAAGTAAAAATGTTTCAGAACCCCGAGATTTTGGTTTTGGAGGAATTATTCAATAAGCAGAACTATAAATAAAATAGCCCTCAATTAATACTTTCCTATTTAAATAAGAAAATTTTTGACAAGTTAAGATACATTAAAAGTGCCAATCACAGAACCTCAGTTCAGATTAAATTTGATACTTCCTTAAAGGACACTCTGATCCTGTAGTATCCTTTTATTTCATCCATAAATTGATGATGTCTTCCTAGTTATAGACTGTAGTTATAACCATCCTCTCTGACTGAAAGGACCTGGAATTCTCAGCCATTTTCAAAAGTACAATTCATTTTTTTATTTCAGCCACATGAAACACCTTGGGTCACTAGAACTGCAAAATGAACATATGAGAGATTTTGTCACCTTTTTTTTCCCAAGTTTAATAATAATACAGCTACTCATAATGCTGACATTTTTCAGTTTCTTCAGATCTCTTCACACACTCAGGGAAGTGCAAGCTTCACAGAAGGGCTGAGTGTACTCCTTCAGTTTTTTGTTGAAGTCCCATTTTTTAAAAAAATTGACGAGAACCAAATGGTTTCCACAGGTATACTTTTCTTTTACTCAGAAGCTTGCACTGCTATTTGAGCAGCCTATATTAGAACACAATCCAAAGAAATAACTGATGAGATTTGGGGGTTGGTTTGTTGATTTAAGTTTTCCTTTCAGTATGTGTAATTCCTTAGGTGTCTCCAGCAGGTATGTAAAACAAACCCATTGCAGTTCCTTGCAGTCAAGCGTTTGTTATCTTAACTACACCGATAAAGAACAGAAGAAAACCAGGTATATTCCCCAACTACTTCTTGTTTGAAAAGGCAGGTAATACTAATTGCAGTTTCTAAGGACCGAGTACTTTAAAGGGAAGAATAGGCCTTAGCTGGAATAATGGCCCTAAGGAATCTAACAGCACAGCAATATCCAGTGTGTGGAGCAGCAGAGCTGCAGCTCCAGGGTCCACTTGCTTTGAATTTCCTTGAGAAATTCTGACTGAACAAGAAAACAGCCTAACGCATGTCCTAGGCAAAACAATGAAATTACCCTACCAACAAATTCCTATCAATTTAAAACCAAAACGAACCACTGTTCTGATTAGATTTCACAGTTGACACATAATGAGCACAATGGCCCTGGGGACAGTTTGACAGACTCTGAAACTGCCTTCAAGTCCAGACTGCCAAATCCTAGCAGAAGCAGTTTCAGCTCACCCAGAAGCCACAGTGCTGCAGCCTGTCTGCTAAGCTTCCCATTTTCCTCTGGCCCAGGCCCCACCTGGACATAGATGGCTGTGAGCACAGGGATGTGTGGTCAGAAGCAATCGCCAACTTGTTCACTATTTCTAACACGTGCCTTGTGCACCAACTGCCTGGTACTGGAGACAAGTCTTACAAGACCAACTGGCAGAATGGTTCTGCAGAAGGAGTAAGAAGCCAGACAGTCAGTTTGTAACACAAGTTTCAAGACGATATGTTACAGGGACATGATTATTCAGATAGTAAGTCGAAAAAGCACCACACAGTACTGTCCCATATATTGGTAGGAGCTGGTTTGGAATCCTTATAAGTAACACTTTACCATGAAGTCTTACGTGAAACTGCAGTGGAAAAGGCTGCTCCAGCTCCTCATATGGAGTAAGAAAGGAGCTTCAAAGCAGAAATAAAAAATAATCTTGCTTCTGCACAATACTGGTAATGCAGCTGTCAGAACGCACCCAGTTTTGCTGTCTACATTTAAAGGTTTAAAAAAACCAAATACTGACAACATTCCCAAGAAACGTCACAAAAGGAAACAGGAGCTGGAGAACCCACCCTGCCATGTGATTGTAAAAATGAAACTTATTTGGCTTTCAAGGTGCAATTTGAGAGTTAATGTGATCAACTGTAAACAGGTATTTGTACATCCAGAAGAGACAATGAGGGGACACTTCAGTCTCACAGGCAATAATGGAACAAGATCTGAAGGTTGGATGCTGACATTGGATACAAGTTGAACCCACTGCACTATGCTTTTTAAAATGGAAATAACTAGCATTCCCAGGGACACACTCCCAACAAGAGCTGCATAGCCTGTATGCAGGAGTTCACACTAGAAGGAATTCTCAGATAAACCAGCTAGCTACAAGAAGTCACTGAACCTACTTGTCTGCAAGGACTCTCATCCAGGACTCTTCTGTCCAGGAAACTGCAAACATGGACACGTATGTGAAACCAGTGTGTTCCCCTTTGCGTAGTGACTATGTCTGCAGCTTTCATATTCCACCAACAGACATCCTGATCTGCTTTTAAGGATCCGTAGGAAACAGATCATGGAGCACCTGAGTAAGTAACAGCTGTACTCCTGCAATGTAAACCTCAGCTTATGCTATGACATACAATCCACAGAAATGCCAGTTTTACTTGGCACATGTAGTCACTTAATTTGCAGTTTATGCATACAGAAGTTGTCGCTTTCTAAGGGTAAATGTATCTCCATGTGACTGTTAATAGCATAACCAAAGACCAGGATATAAACTGAATCCTAAACATTAACATTTAATTGTTAATCACTGCCTAGTTCAAATATGCTGGACACTTTAAAGCTAAATGAAAAAGCAAGAAACATATTACTGTCTCAAAGTACACAATGTGAAGTACACAACGTGAAGTACACTACTAATGCACAGTAAACAATGCTGTGTCTAAATTAGTAAAAACAGCTCCACTTGACATATTATTACACTCCTCAGAGTACCTGTATAGCCATTTGAACCCAAGTGCATTATATATATGCTTACTCAGGATAATAAACATCTTCTGTTTTAGAAACAAATACTGTTTACTATAAACTCCTCCTGGACCAGTGAAATACTCTAAACTGCTAGGCTTGGTCAACTTACATGGGAGAATGAAATAACAGTTGATAGATGCCCTATAGGCATTAAACATTAAGGAAAAGCAACTCACAAGATTAGAATACCAGGTGTAGGGAACCTGAATAAGTGTAGTTTATTGAATTTCAGAATGCACTAGTTCCAGTGGTGGCTCAGTTACTGGAATTAATGAGTCTTGAAAAAAAAACCAAACCGAACCAAAACAATTCCTCTTTCTTTAAATCAACATGAATTCACTACTGTTAGGAGGGTAAGGACAGAAAGCAAGGCCACATTTTGTTTCTTTTGTTTGCTTGTATGCAAGGATCACATGAATGACACAGTAGTAACTACATTTCTTTTAAAGTCCTGCTTCCCTTTGAGAAATAATTCTCTCAAGTGTGCCTCTGCAATTCAGTAAGCTCCTGTGAAATCTTCTCCGGTCCCCACAAGTATATCACACATAGCTCTACAGCTGAGTTAATCACGTCAGGCTTATTCTCTTAAGAACCAAGATTTTCCCTTTTTTTTTTTTCCTCCTCCCTCTCCCTAAATATATTTATTCCCAAGAGTAAAAAGACTTTCCTAGAGTCTCTTTCATGGTTTTTTCCAGAGAATGTGCAGTACTTTGGCTACCTTTTTTAAACTACCTGGTGTATTCTGACCTTTGGGTAAGCAGCAACTTCAGTAACAACAAAAGTCTTAAGAGTATCACACGGCTTTTTCTTCATTGTTTTTTAGAAGCAATGCAACTTTTTGGAAGGTTTTAATGATTTGAGCTTTGACCTACCCTAGCACATAATTAGTGTGTATGCTTTTATGCACTTCCACAATTCAGTGTGCAATCCTATCTAAATGAAGTATCTAAACACAGAATCCTTAGACATACCTTATAGGGATTTTATTATTATTATTATTATTATAATAAATGTTATCATGCTGAGAAATTGTTACTAATTTCATTGTTAATTATGAAAAGCATCTATGAAAAGAATTTGAACAGATCGTGTTTACATAAGGGTGACAAATGCCACCTTTGCCTCCTCCCTCCCCCCAAAAAAGACAAAACCAGTCCCATTTTAAGTTGTTATTATTTTGTTCTTCATACTATACATGAAGTAAGCTGAGGCTTTTCAGGGCCATGAGTAATAAGCCCCTACCACAAGGTCTATTTGCTTCTATTTGCAAACATTCTACTTGTGTTTCCAAATTTGTTACAATGCCACTCCAGCCCAATTTCCCCTTAGTGGAAAAAACCCTCAGCTGCATGCCCTTAGCCAAATTTCTTGTTGCAGTTCTTATTTTCCCCTCACCCCAGGAGGACACCTTTTACTCAAGGTCACATTCATCTTCAATGAAAAGAAGAAACACAATGAGTGACAGAAGCCTAGCTTGGCACATAATATGCCTTCAGTGAACTCACCTTTTTAAAAAATGAAAACAATTGTTAACACAAAGATTTCCTTAATTCTTTTAATTCCATCATGTCATTCAAGCAATGGTGGACATCAATCTCCTTGCAATTAAAGGGTGGTAGAATTCCCTTCACTCAGCAGTTCTCCATGTAATGAAGCCAGCCTGTCTTCTACTGCACCTTCTCAGTTCAGGCTAGCCCTTGCCTGTCATTATTGATCTGACCACCCAAGCCATTCTGTCTGCACGCTTTGTGGATTAAATGCTTGTACTTCTCAGTCAAGATAGTTACATCTATGTACAACTTGCAGCTTGAAGGAGTTCCCATTGCCCTCCAAATCACATCTCACCAGCACCAACTTCCCTAAACCACTCTGCCTTCCTCGTCTTCCTGCATTGCTTCTCCTTCCTTCCACTGTCTCTCAAATCTCCACAAAACATCCAGCTCAGATCTATTTTATGGATGCTTAGCTGTGCATATCAGAAATAGTGTTGCACTGAATTAGGCATATGCTCTAGATTCAGAGCAGTAAGTGATAAATAGAGCAAAAACAAATGCCAAGGGAAGCCCTTTAAATGATACTGAACTGTTCCAGTGCATAGATTAGTATCCACAGTTGCTAACTGCCTGATTTTCCAAACACATGCACTTTAACTCGTAAAGACTTCTACGCCGATAGCTATGGGCTTCATGAACTTGACAGTGAATCCTCTGCAGCCTTTAATTCAATGCTGGATTGAAGGGAAGTCATTCCACATCCCACTGCGAGAGTCCCTGCTCACCAATATATTTATAGTGCATTAGATTTTCAGATAGGATGCAACAACTTTATACAATGAGCTTGATTCTTTCCTTGCAGCTCTGTAATCAGCATGAGAGGCAGAAGACACAAAATACTCTGCCCTAGCGGTAATGCTCCTGACAGCCAAAATAGTCCCTAGAGCTGGGCAGAGCCCCTCAGGAGCTTGTCTAATTCATACTTACACCATCCAGAGCAACCCAAAACCCAGGAGACAGGAGATGCAAATCTCTGTGTCTCCAGCTGTTTCTTTGGCTGTACTCATTGCAAAATGCACAGAATCAAGCCCTATAATGTTTGTATTCACACGAATACAGAAACAAGACTGCTGTGAAGAGAAACAAATTTCTTTTTCTGTTCTTTTAATTACTAAAAGAAAGGACAGAGGAAAAGCTTTCTTTATGGTCTCTACAGAATTTTTGCATTATAATGATTGATGGCTTTCTGCCTCAACATTTTGTGCTTACTTGCAAGACTGAGGGCAGACACAAGAATTTACCTCAGCATCTCTGCAAGACAGGAGGGGAGAAGTAGAATGCGCACTGCTTTGGAAGCACAAAATACAGCTTTACTGTCAGTTAACAGTGGTAAGGCACCGTTACATGTAATGCTAACAGAGGTACAGAGAGGCATTCCTGTCCTTTTAATCTTAGGCTAACCCATAAGCCTTCCCATTCGCCATCACTTTTGGTTTATATGATGAAACTGAATTTCACCACCAAAGTCAGTATGTAGCTACTGGGGGGAAAAAAAACAGAAAAGAGAAAAAACAGAAAAGAGAAAAGAAAAGAAAAAAACAGAAAAGAGAAAAAACAGAAAAGAGAAAAAACAGAAAAGAGAAAAAACAGAAAAGAGGAAAAACAGAAAAGAGGAAAAACAGAAAAGAGGAAAAACAGAAAAGAGGAAAAAAAAGAAGCAACCTCAGAATGAATCAAAGTTCAGGGAAGTTAAGGTATAGATTCACTGTTCACTCACAAGGCTTTTAATCATATGTTTAAAAAGCAGACATCTGTTAATTTCATTCTGTATTTTGTGAGATCTACAGAATTTAGAAGTATATAAACCCACTCTAACTTCCTTTCTTAGAAGTAACAAGTGGTATTTCAACCCTGTGGTCACAAACAAAAGCTAGAACTTACTTCCTTTTTGTCTAACCAATATTTAAAAAAAAAAAAAAACATCAGTTGCAACGATCTAGACCAAATGGTATCTCACTGCACCAACGAGCTATTGCAACACAGAACTCAGCAGGGCTGTGTAAGCCACTCTAGAAACTGCATTCTTCTATGCAGAGTTACCCTGGCCTGAGTGAAAGCTCTGCTGCCACACAAGGCTAGGCATCTGAGCTAGCGAGTCTGTAGGTAGAAGAATATGATGTGTAAAAGTCACTGCTATGACATATCCTCAGGCTTGGTTTGCTGACACACTGAAATAATGGCTAAAGGGAACAAGAATACAAAAGGAGGCTTAGGCTGTCATTTTTTCATCTTTAGAAAACTGTATCAAAGCCAATGCATTACATAGATATATGTCATAAAGGTAGCAAATACATGTTAGGTAAACAAATCTCTTGGCTTCACCTTAAAAAAAAAAAAAGGCAACAACCTCCATGCTAGAAAGCACGAGACAAACCAAAGTTGCTAATAACAAGAACAGCTCCAAGACCAAGAAAACACAGTAAATGCCTCCTGCAATTAGCCACATTTTATTAAAAGTAAAATAATATTCAGGTGTAGGTCCCTTACTCTGAAGGTGTATTTCAGTTAAACTGAACTATCAGCCCTGAATTATCTGAGGCTGTTGAGCACAGTGGTCTATTGGAAGCCCCACTCAAAAAAACCTCACATACTTTCTTTGGAAGGCAAGACACCCTAGTACACAAAGCCTAAAACTCAGTTCTGAGTTTGTGTGCTGTAGACCTAAACTCTTACTACTAAATTTCATCCTTAATGCAGGCAACCCAGGAGTTATGTGGAGAATCTGCACTGACTGCACTTTGCTATGCATCTGCTGGAAAACGTGGGAGAGCCCTGCTGATGGCAGACCCAAGAGTCTTCTCTAAAGTTAGCGTTCTCCTACACAGACAGTTGTCCACCTCCTGTGGGGAGCCAAGTGGAGCCAGCCACTGTCTTACCACCTGTGGATTCTTGTCTGTCTAGAGAAGTATTTGTCTGGTTATTAAAGGGCAGTTTTCCAGTTCCAGCTTGATCAGTGCAAAACCTACCTTTGGTTGCATTCTGGTTAAGACCAATGTGTAAGATACACACATACGTTTCCCTTTTTTAATAGGAGCCTTATCTTGGGATTTATTAAATAGATGAGCTCACTGGAGGAGAACACCTATTAAACCAGGAAAAAAAAGGGGGGAAGGGGACAGGGAGAAGGGGGAAAAAACCCCAGTAACCTTTGACTGTCATGCCAGCAAATAATGCTGGCCAGCTTTCTACTGTACCTTTCTAAATGCAGTACTACATGTTCACTGATTGACCTTGCCACTACATTCACAATTGTTTTAATTTTGGCACTTTCCATCAGTTACTTTGGCTCTTTTATATAAGCAAACAGATTGTACTAGGATCTCCACACTAGTGTCTGAGGGATGCAACAGACAACTTCACTAACAGCTCTTTTGGGAGGTGAATCTTATTTCTTGCTTTCCTTATGAGCAGTACGCACTGTTTAGGATGGACTAACAGAGAGACATCCTGAAAATACAGACCCTAGAAGTGTCTGTTTCATATTATAACTTTCACTGCTGATAGCATCATTAGGGAGGAAGCACTTCAGGGAAGTTACAGGTCCAAACATTACTTGGGTTAGCAAGACATAGAGAAGACAAGATTTGGGGTCTTACAGGAACTCTATCTACAATGCAGTTTACTTTCCATAGAGAGTGCTTGCTTCATAAAAATACTACTTTAAGCAAGATTAACTCTATGCAGCAAGAATTTTTAAAGCAGTAACTAGCAGTAGGAATGATCTCTGCCAGAGAAGAGCAAGCTTGTTCCTGCTCTTTTGAATTTGGGTATTGCCAGAGGGGAAGTGATGCCCAATTTGTGCTTGTGAACAACATTAATGCATTTGTAGATTAGCTTATTTAATAGTAGATAATTAGAAAATAATTAAGATACGCCCAGAAACATTAAACTGTTGTTTTTAAATCAAAAGCTGAACTCAGCAAGTACAATCCTGTTAATTACAGCTTTGCAGTAATCAAACTGATCGTCTAGGCAGTTACTCGATCCACACCTGTCCTACGCACCTCTCAGTCACTTTTTATTATTAAGGTCTCTGTCAGCTAGTGAAGTGTTTTATCCAAATGTGGCATGGAGTAAATATCTTGTCCGCGGTTATACAAGAAAACTGTCAAGTTAGGAGTAGAGTCTCTACCACTTGAATACTGCTTGAGTGAATTAGCTAATAGATCCTCCCATCCATATGCTTAACAGATGAAAGTGTGAAATTCATTAGAATTTACCTAACAACCCATCTGCTTCTAGCCTTGCGATGGACAGGGGTACATCCATCAAACACTTTTATTTAGCAGATTTTGTATTTGACAGTTTATTACCACAACAGTAGCAAACTTTCAGTAGCCAGCACACTGGACACTATAGAGAAAAGCTAAAAGGACTTTTTGAGGTACTAGCGCTAACCAAAACATAGCAGAAGGATTAAAGCATTGATCTAAACCCTGAAGTTACAAAATAAGGACTACCTCTTCCAGTTGCATATAAAAACAATGCAAAATGGACCTGAAGTGGTTAAAAACACCAGCAACAATTACTACTTTGTGAAGAAATCTCACCTATCAAACTGAAGCATTATGACTCCAATAACCTCCTCTTAACTTCAGGAAAGGGAAGCAAATGAAGCAGCATAACACTGTTGCTTCCATGCTTTGAAGAGAATGCAGCTCCCTTGGGTGCAAGTATGTCAGGAAATGAAATCAGCTCTGTGATTCCCCTACCTGTCTCCTAATTACATCCCAGTGTATCTCAGAGGCAGCTAAGAATATAACTCAAAATAACAATCTCTTTACTTAATATTTCACAGACATTTTTTACCAGATACTGATGAACCCTCAGTTCAGTTTCTGTGGGAGGTCTTTTTTCTTTTGGCATGTATTTGAACACCTATTTTCAGTATGAAGTAAAATTTTTAGCCAAAATCTATACAGCTGTTCCTACTACAGTCTAGTATAACTTACCTACATGAAAGCAGGAAAATGCACTTGACTGTCTTTAAGTGAATTAATTAAAATGAACTAAACCTCCACGTGGATATTTTCATTCATAAGCCAAGTAAGCCTCATTTGATTAACTGTTTTACTCCTTTAAAGCAATCTACATACAATGAAACCCCTTTGATTCTGAATACGTGAACAGATGAGTTTAGCATAATCCACTTAACCCACTTACATTCAAGTTAATTTTCCTGGACGTGTTCCCATGTAGAAAACTTTTAATATTCTTAAAGTAACATAATTCAATTGAGCGGTATGCACACACCACTTCACATATCATCTACACCTCACACAAGAAAAGCAAAATTGCTGGAACTCCTACTAAAAACAATGTCATGCCTTTAATCCTTTTCACACTTACCTTTCTCACATTATAAAAGTCTCGATGGGGATTACTCTTTAGTTCTTTAAATTCCGACATTTCATTTAACATCTCATGTAAACTAAATTTAGATTCTAAAAAGTTAAGCCTCCGATGACAATATGTTTTTCTGTAAAAGAAAACACAAAAATTAACTGTAACTTAAAACTATCTGTATTTCAAGTTCAGTGAGAACTTGAAAGTTTTCACAGTAAAAACATGTATTTTTTTTTTATGAAGACCAAGACAAATTCATTCTTCTTATCCTACTGGTTAACAAATATATAAGTCAATATCCAATATGATTTCAGACCAACGTTCTTAGTGAAACCTCAAACACAGCTCTACATAACCGTGTTATGATCTTTAAGTTGTCCATGTATTGTTATCACTGTATCTGTGCATAAAGTGCAGTTCTTTTAGTATCTTTACTTTACTCAGCATCGTTAGTAATGATGGCCAGAGAAAGCATAAAACCTATAATAAAATGTGATGTGAATTGCTACTACTCTGAAACTATATCTCCAACAGAGCAGATCACCTCATATATAACAGAAACAACCCGTAAGCCAGATTTGCTCATGGTGGAAATAATTTTTTTTTTTAAATTTGCCATTTATTTGCTTTTTCAATGTGAATGTAAGAAGCCAAGATACAACCCAATCCACTTCCATTTTTTATCCCTTAAAAAACACATATATTGTGTAGAAATACTTTTTTCCAAAATAATTTATTGTGTTCTTCTTAGAAAAATCATGCTTTTTTGTTCCTGCTTGCCTATTCCTCTGTCTTCACTTTCATCTTCTGTTATGTTTCTCATACTATTTTTAACCAAGGACATGGTTTTTCTCTTCACCATCTGTCAATTCTTATTGAATCTACAATATATTTGTAGCACTACTGATGTAATAGCCTTCTTTTTTCTGCTTTATTGTTGACAATCTCTCCTCAATGGGACACAAATCCCATTATGCATTTGAAAGTCTGATTCAAACACAGTCTCACTGTACCTGATACTGATCAAGACCCGTTTGCTCGCTGCAGGAAGTCTTTGTGGGTTATATTATTATTCAAGAGACTGGAAGACGGAGGAGTAGGGGTGAGATTTCACCACTTTAAGAACAGCACAGATTAAAGAACAATGGGTTCTTGATCTCCAAGCAGCCCCATGTGTGATAGACATAAATGACAGGAAAGCACTTGCTGCAAACAGGGAAACAATACTGTATGAAGAGCTTATGCAACAGGATTACTGAAAAGACTTTTTCCTTTTAGTTTGTGTGTATTTATCAGCGAGTGCAAATCAGCCTGCAAAAGCTTAATCTGAAAGAGTGAAAAGAGCAGATGATTGCTCCTACATTCACAAAGGTGCTGAGTGTTCTAACATGTCCAAGCGCCATTCTTATTTATGGCTTCCTGATAAAGACTGTTAACAAAAAACTGCAAAAAGAAGGGTCTTCGGCATGACTTCTGTTTCAAGTTTTTCCTCGTCCTTTAATCTTCTCAGTATCTGCGTCTTGGAATATAACATGCCGAAACTGGAAATACACTTACCGATTGCATACTGTAAACAAGCATACTCAAGCTAGCTTTGATTTGGAGCAGGAGTGCTGACAATGCTGGTGGAAGCATAGGCTTTTGCCCTTGAAAAAGTGCTTAGAGAATGGGACAGTTCTGTTCAGTCCATCTGGTTTGCCACAATCAATGTGCAAGGCAGACAGATTATGCTGCAGGTGTCAGCCAGACCCAAAAGGGAAAGAATGCATCAGGTGTGACTAACTTGTCACATTGTAAGTGATGATCTCTCAAAGGCACGACTACGAATGCAGTGCTGGCAGGCAGGCCAAACAGTTCTTAAGAACAGTCCAGCTTCCTGCTTTGTTCCATCCTAGGGTGGATTCTTTTCCTTTCCAGGTGTTGAGGCCATGAGAAACCTTGATGTTTCTTTCCAGTCCTCAGCTGGGAAGTAAACTTAAAAACTGGTTGCATATGTTTTCGTCATGCACTGGAGTTGCTTTGTCACAAGTGTGTCAGTGACCATACTAGAGTTGTTGTAGTTCTGATTTTTACAGATTTCCCAGGAGTTTGATGGTTCTGGGAAATTTCAGACCTATTTTGATTGTGCATGTGCAGATCAATTTTGCAGCACATGAGCAGTTAATTTACATCTGGAACAAATCAGACTGAGTATTTATGTTGGTGAGCTGTTCTGTATGCTCTACATAGGCAGGGTTTCTCTTCATGCAGCAATAGTACAACAGACATGAAGGAATTCCAGACAACTGTTCAAAAACCTCAAATTCAGCATAGGCCAAAACAAAATAAAAAAGGTGAGGTTCAAGTTTCAGTTCCCATGCCTCAAGAAGTTTGGGTCAGATTTGACTTGAATGGGAACATTTGGCCAATTTCTTGCTTTTCTGTTAACTGCTTCTCATTTTGCCATGGTGGATGCAAAGAAACTAAGGAAATATAGCTGTATGTGTTTGGTTTGGTTTTTTTTCCTTTTAAGTCCTTCCATGATGCATTAATGCTTGAGAAGGGCAAAACAAAACATTACAGTAGAATGAGTACACTGAGGAATTAAATATCACAAAAGTGGGAAGTATTAAACTAAAGGTAACCAGCAGCCTGAAGGGGCAGAGAAGAAAGAGTAACATACGTTGGACCATCTGCAATTAGAGCAAGAACATGGCTCAGGTCAAGAGTATAGGTCTCCAGGTCAGGATATGGCAGACTCCGAGGCTCGTTGAGTTCCATCATTTCTTTGTTATCATAAACAAAGGGAATGCCACCTTTTATCTTGATAACATAATCCAAATTGTCTGGAGCATCATCAAGATTGTAAGGATCTTCATTTTCTTCTGGGGGTGAATGGAAATCTGGAAATAAATTTACATTACGTTTAGAAGAAATAACACAAAAGGCAAAATAATTACAAAAAGGACTTTCTGCTTCTATAATGCTTCATTTCTAATGGATCTTAATACTTTCATTAAAATCTCATTTTCAGTTACTATAAAAGATCTGTTTTTACAACACAGCTTTATTCTGACAGGCTTTAATTACAGTCCCTCTCTAAGCCAAGTACCTACCTTAATTCAAGTATTATACATTATTAGAACTATTCTCTGAACCAATGTATAAATAGATTTAGTAGTATTCTTTATTAATGTATGATGGCACAAGTTTCAAAATAAGTTTCCAGAAGTATGTTAGGATGGTTGAAAGTACAGTTGAGATTTTTGAACAATAAAACAGTTGTTGACTTCATACCCACCTTCATTATTTTCCTTTCACCTTCTGACTCCCTGCAGTAATTTTGGAAGTCTGTATTTAAGTACATAGTAATGCAGCTGTTCTCATATTGAAACACCAGTCAGAAAAGAACTGGCTGTGCCTTACTTCTTCACCTCTGCCCTTCCCACAATCCAATGAGCTAGACTAGTGCATGCATACTAGGTCTGTTTCCTCTTTCTCTCAACTATTAGTGAATATACTTCAATCATGGTAGAGCAGGAAATAATTTAAGACTCTGCTTCTCACTCTGACCAAGGCAGTGGTTGGTTTGTAGTTATGGGGGGGGGGGGGGGGGGGGGGGGGGGGGGGGGGGGGGGGGGGTGGGTTGGTTGGTTTTGTTGTGTTTTGATCAGGGTTTTTTCTTTTGTGCTTTTTTGTTGTTTGTGTTTTGGTTTGTGGGTTTTGTGGTTTTGTTTGGTTTGTTGTTGGGGTTTTTTTGTTGGTTTTTTTTTTTCCTTTCTTTCTTTGGGTTTTTTCTTTGTTTGTTTTCTTCTTTTAACTAAAACTCCTTATTTTTGTTTAATTGCTTTTGAATAGAACCAAGAAGTACAGAAGCCAGCCATAGTACAACACAACTCTAGTTTTCCCCTTGGCCTTCTGATCATGACCAAAATCCGACAGTACCAGAATCACAGTTGGGATTTGTTCAGTACAGTTTTGTAATCCCTTTACAAAATTACAGGGTTGGTTTTTTTTTTCCTAAGAATCAGGTAAACACACATACTTCTGGGACATTCAGCTTATGTGAACACTCAAACATTATCACTCATGCTAATCAATGTTCATCGCTTCTTTTATAGTATCTTACTAATGCAACTAGCATAAAATAAGTGTCTCAACTACATTTATGTCAACTGAACCACATTTTTGGGCTCAGTCTTATTACCGAGATTTTTTCTTTTACCTGTTCAGTTAAGCCAAGACAGAAGAGTAATTAGCCAGTCCTAGAGAACCTGAACATATGTTATAAACTGATACCATTCTTATCTCTAATATTCATAGCTATCCAGCTCAAACTTGTGCTAATTAAGACATCATGTAATGAGATTTTATTCTTTATGTTGTAAGTTTAAAATCATAACCGTAAAAAAGTTATTAATGTAATAATAGCTTGAAAATACCTCCCTGGCAGCTGTTCCAAAACACCTTTCCCATCTTGAATATTCAGTATACTGTCCTCTTTACACTCTTTCTGTATAACAAATGCTTGAAAACATGTTAATTCACCCTCTTTCAACGACTGAGCTAGAGGGTAATTGATTTAAAATGTCACTTTATGGCTGAGAATACATTGCCAACAATATGGACACATCTACAGTGGCACATCTGTACAGACCAAAGGTTGATCCTCACAGGCTAATCCAAAAACTAGCAGTGCGAACAGTTTAATGCACGAGCAAAGCTTTCAAGACACAATCCACGTAAGTGACAAATATAATTTGTGACATACATAGCGGGGAATATATTCAACCTAATAAGCCTTGTTGAGAGAGCAGTTTATTAACCCAGGCAGAATGTCCAACAAATACGACTACACCGCTTCCAGTCTGGTAAGTGTACCATGCCTGTGAAATTACTGAATCAGGGCTTGCTAACAGGCATGTCTGTATTGTGCTTCAATTTACAATGTGTATGAGCTCATAATCCCTTTTATTTCACCATGCCAAGATCAGGAGGAATGACTTTTCACTTTAAACCATATCCATATATCTTTTTCCTGGAGGAACACAAGTGTACTACTTACCATCCCATTTGCTGCAAAAAAAAAAAAATAATCAATGAGCATCTAGTATGTTTTTTCAGGTTTTGACAGCTTCAAAGTTTCAGATTAGACACAGAATTTATGACTTCAGTCCATCAGTGATTCTTCACCACTTACTAACAGAATAAATTACAGAGGCAAAGAAATTCAGAAGAGATCATCACAAAAATCCAACTTACCTTTACTATTGCAGTGCATGGGTTTAATTCTATATTTTAAAAAGAAGAACAAGGATATTCACCTGGATACACTTCATCTTCAACCTTCCATTTTTCATCTTGCATGCTACACAGATACTGAGACGTTGTTCTTGGGAAGCGATGGTAGGCAAGACGTGAATACTTTTCTCGAATGAGAAGAGCTTTCACCAGGCTCTTGGCAGCTTGTTCATAATCATCAACTGTAACCTGAAAGGAAAGCCTGGATAAATACTGACAAAAATAAAACAGCAGTTTTAGCAAAAAACTGAACCCATGCCAGTAACAAGCAGACTGAATTTCCAGAAATGTAAGCGTATGTGGCTTAACCATAAGGATCTTACCCAAGGTCTCAAGAAGCCAGTGACAGAAACAGAGTCCAAATAGGATGTGCAGAACACACACACACACATTTTTTCTCCAATCATATATTATCCATTTATTTAATGCCTGATTTTGTTTTTATCTATTTATTTTTTATGATAAAAAGTATAAAACTACCTGAACTTGACTTTAACTATTTCATAAATTAATATGTTCACAAAACAATTTAGTTTGTTGCAGAGAGCCATAACATAGTGACATTTCACACTTCATATACATTAGCTGCTTATGGTTTGGGATGTTTCCCCCCCCTAGATACAGAAAGGGGAGAAAAACGGTTTCTTACCCCCGCACAGTAGTCCCCACTAATTGAAACTCTCTGAAACTCTGGTACATCATATGGCACTTGGACTGGCAGAAAAGCACTTGGAAGAACTGGCGTTGCAGGAGACGGAACAGGATTGGCTGATGGTGCTTTCCATTCCTGAGACGGAATTTGTAATGACAAAGACTGGGATCGAATCATCTTGAAACTTTTCTTCCTATGAATTCATGGTATAAAGCATAAAATAAACCATGGTATAAAACATTAAATATACTGGAAAACTGATTACAGCAAAGAAATCACCCCCTAAGAAATTTTACAAATTAAATTAAATCTCTCATACCACAGGAAAAATGTTAGTCACAAAATATTTGTGCTTTTAGCTTTTTTTCTATTGACATTTCACATGATATATGCTGCACACAATTGTGCTTACCCTCCACACGAATACAATATGCCGTAATTTATTTACAATCACTGTAAGATGCCCTTAAGTTTTTTTTGTTTCACTTGTTACAAATTCAGTTTCAGCAAGTCACTGTACAGAAGGAAAATGCAATCACTGTGCTTAGTTTAGTGGGAGTTGATTCTTAGAAACTGGTAGCATCAGAATTCACAAAGTATCAAACAGAAACAAGTAAATGTTACGTACAGTAAGTTGTTGTAAGTTATCATGCTATTACACACTCTTTTCATTCTTCCCAAAACATGCAGGATTTAAAAACTCATCTAGTTGTCAGACAAGACTATGCATCAAAACTTCATATATAGTCATTCAGTTAAACTTGTAAGAAAAAGGATAAGCACGTAGTTATTCCTTAGGCACTGTTTGATGAGACTTGAGCAAAAGGCTAATGTTGGTTATCAGAGTAATAATATAGCATGGCTTTGATATGCAAGTCCATTCCTCCCCTCAGGGCAGTAAACGGCTAACCCCCATAGACTTAAAACCTTTTGCCCTTTCTCCGCAAAACTGTGATAGATGTGTACGTTAGACAAACCAGCTAAAAAAGAATGCTGTATTTTTCAGTGAAGTAATTGTAATACCTCAAGTGAAGTTTTGGAATATCTCTAAAGATTTAATTTTCCTTACTCAGTTTAAATGTATTTAAATGTATATTAAATATTCACACAATAAATATATATGTTATAAACCACCCATGATACCACTTTCTTTCGCACTCTGGAAATACTACCTCATTTTATAAACTAGATGCTAAAACCTTAAAATGTTAGTAAGAACCACTAACAAAGAAAAAGGAATACTAGAATACTCTCTGGAAGTTGCATTACTTCTGTGACATTCTGAAGAATAAGAACATATAGTGCTGGTACAATTAATACCCTGTGACTAAATTCCATCCTCTCTTAAGGACTTGTGGCCACCTTTAAAATCAGTATGAAATTCTTGAAAGGCAGTGTTGGATCAACTGCAACTGAAGACAGAAGTTTTACTCATCTAACTGTCCTTGAAGTACACTTCAGTTCTGTAGGACAGGGATGAATACTTGTTCTGTTCCCACAGGTAAACAACATACATACAATATCCCACTTACCACAGTTAAGCTTGTGCAAAACTTGAGGTACAGTTTGACAGAACATATTTCTATAGGACAATTTCCCAAATTAAAAGTGAAACTTAGCAGTTCAGGAGGAAATATATACCAAATAGTTGTTTGAATGAAAACATCTAGTTTTCCCTTCTGTGCTTGTTTACATCTATGAACACGCCAACTGGGAAACCCACTTGCACAATTCAAAACCTAAAGTCTCAGCCTGTATCATCAGCGTGTCATACCTTAATTTAACTAAATTGACTCTTCTCCCTTCTGTTCCAGAAGTATGATGCCAAGCGTTGCCCAATTGATTGTCTGCAGCTAACTGGGTACATGTGTTTAGCTATCACTTTCAAAGGCTTCCTTGTTTGCCAGCTTTTTGAAGAGTCTGTACACATCCAAGCCATTTGGTGTCAGACTGCTGCTGAGCTCACGTGACTCTAGGAGATAGTCTAACCAGTCCACTAAAGTTAAGATACTGGAACAGCCTGACATCAGGGTAAGGCGGTAAGGCTACCTCTCACAGAAGAGAATCATAAACCAAATCAAGTTTGGCTTCATTAGATTCATGGGTAAAGCAAAGGTGGACTGTACTTACTTTTTTTTTTTTTTTTTTGCGAAAACTCAAAATGCGTGCTTTTATGGCTGATAGTGGTTAAATTTTAGCTCTGCGAGTTAAGGAAACCTATGAATAACCTCATTATGCCAATACCACTTTTCATCTTCTCCCTTGATGTTAAATGTCAAGCCTTTGCTTTCATCTATTTTTACAGAGACTAAAAGAAGTATCATATCACTGTCATTTTCTCCGTGTTAAAATTTTCCATTTCTCTGAATGAAACTAGAATAAAGGGTAGTGGGGGGGAAGCATTTCTTTTTCTGACTCGTTTTACATTAAAGAGTCTTAGGGTTGTGTTCACTTCTACCCAGCTATGCTGTTTGTTAAACTTGCATAAGCAGTTATCTATGCTACTGCTGGAAACACAGCTGAGACCTCACCAATCTAAGTTCCCTAGGGCCCATCCCCGCACCTTGTGCGTAGCACAGAGGAAAATCACACAGATGCCCCTGGTACCTGCTGTTGACCTTTCTCCTGAAGTACTAAGAGACAGAATGTTACTTGCCAGATATTTCAATATGAACTCAAACTCATTTAAAAAAACAATTTTCCACTAAGAAAGCAACTACCAAACAAACCTTTTAGCTGTTTCCACAGACTGTTGTTCTGCCAGTTCCTTCTGTAGCTCCCTTTCCTTGGCCTCTTTCTGCCCAATAGGGCAGTCTTCAGGCACAGTGAATAGTGACAAGGCATCTTTGCTGTCTTCTTCTCGGAGAACTTTAGCAAATACCTTCTCTGCTAGAAGTCGCACATGCTCATCAACCTCAGAGATGTTCAGCTTTGGAAACTGTCTGGGCATCTCAGCTAATAAGGAAGACAGTTGACAAAATTACAACTACAAGAAGAATAAAGATATGTGAGAGACTGGGGTTTTTCATCATATGCCTATGAAAATAAAGAGCTTAGAGCAAAAGCACCATAAAGTAGAATAGCTACGCAGAATTTAAACTATTATGCAGCACACAAGAACCACAGGTATCCACTGAGCATCTTTACTTGTGGAGCCATGCCAATTTGTGAACCAGGAACTTCTTGGTATACTCATGAAAATTCCTACAATATGTATGTACAAATTTGCTAGTAAATTCCACTTGCATAATCAGATAGACTATTACTTGCGATATAACATATGCTCAGCTGTATGTACTTGCACTGAACTTGAAAATAACATTCACTCAGTTGCCTGACTTCTTCCCTGCTCAGTGACTTCAAACCAATTTTAGAGCCACAAGCTAGAAAAGAAGGTTGCATATTTCTACCTCACCCCATCCTTTCCACAAATAAGAAAGTCATGGAGCTGCTGTAAAGTAAAATGGTTGCACAACAGGAGCAAACATGGTGTGGTTAACTCAGTAATTTTTTTTTTTAATTTCTTTTCAGTAGTTCATATCCTGCTTTTGAATTGTACATAGGAAGCAGATAGGATATGGACTTTAATTTCTACTTGGCATTTAAATATTATTTTTCTAAAAAATATGTTTTATATTTAAAATTTTTACTTAAGTAGCCTTTCATCACAAAATATTTCCATTTTGTTACAGCAGCACTACTGAAAATACCATCTTTAGTATTTCTTCTGTAGTTTCATGGCTTGCTTTATATTTCCTTCTCATACAATCCAAAACGTCAATTTTGACATATCTGGTAGCATTCTGGAGGAGAAAAAAATACAGTGCTTGTAAGCTACTGACCAGCGTTATTTATTATGTACTATAAAGCTTTTTGAATGCCTTCAGTATGATGGAGTTTGTAACAAGTAAGATTAAATTCTTATTACATAAGTTAAAAATAGCCATGAACATGTCACAACAAATGGATCCAAGCACTGCCAAGAATGTGAAGTCTAGGTCCAAAAACTGGCATTTCAGAATCCTTTTTGGTTACAAAAATGCAAACATATTTTATAAGATAGTACTCATTCAAATAATGATGTATGCTGAAAGTCAGCATGGTAGTTTTTAATCACTCCAGGCATAACTTATCAGGGCCCCCATTACAGTATTTCTGTAGGCATGCTGCAAGTTTCACATGTTGATATGTGATCCTTATGATATGTGATCCTGTTGTTTTCAGCCTAAAAGATTATAATTAATGTCCACCTGTTTTCACAGTTGCTTTGAGAACACTTTTGCTTTTATTCTAAAAGCAAATATAGTATCAAGAGGTGACAAGAGATATATTGGACCATACCATGACAACTTAGTCATCATCTACATTATTCTTCATTCTTATTTTGTAAGAACCAACTCACAGCCCAGTGGAAAAACATCACTGCTTTTAAAGAACTGTGGATCTGACTCTATGCAGTTTTTCTGCCTGGATAGTATTTGTTTTGCAGTTAGTATTAAGTCTTCGCAAAATCAAGTATAACTACATAAGAAATATAAAAATACATACGTTTTTAGCTGAATGATTTGATGACAATGCACTACGTTGTCCCAGAAGCATCCAAACTTAGATTTGGTTTCTCAATTTCAAACCTCAATGAAGTCATGGGAGTCTTTCCACTGACCTCAATTAACACAGTTGTCAGCAACAGTAACTGCCATACATACAGCTGCCAGCAACAAGGGCCTTTTGGGCCACTTCAGCCAGGCAAGAACAGCCTTTATAGTTACTCAACTACAGTAAGAGTGCTAGCAATAATAGTGAAATGTCGAATAATAATGTTTCTTCTGCTGCTAAATCAGCAATTAAAATATTTTCAGTACTAGCTGACTAGAACAGGAAAAATCAACTGTTTGTATGCTTATCATTGGCTGAGCATTTTCCTAGTATAAATGAACTTTTTCTTAGAGAATTGTGGTCAGAAACAGAAATGCAGTAGAACTGCATGAGAAACTATACTGCATTTTATATCATTACAATAAGATAGTGAAGAGTCAGAATATATAGGTACAAGCGTCATCCTCTACTGAGACCAAAGGGTGTTTTTTTTCTCTCTTACAGAGCCTGATCTCATGTTCTCCACTCAAGCAAATGAGAGACTGAGGCACAACACACTTTAAAAGGTAGGTTCACCCACATCACTACTAGCTTATGTCACCAAAATGAGTTTAATAAACCTAAAATTGTTGTGAGGCACTTCATGCGATACTCATGCAAACTGTGCCAGCCTGAACTGGAAGACAGATGGGGATCTTGCATCCAGTATCCTTCTACAGAAGTGCTGTCCTTTACCCAAGGTGAGTGCCTGGGAGAGTGACAACTACACATCTTAATGGGATGGGGAGAGGGTACGAATGCCAACCAGCAAAAATGCTCTTTTCCTAAATACCTCTCTCTCACAGAACGACTGCTTTGGTTGCTCTTTAGTTCTGCACCTTTCTGGAAGGAAAGCAAGCTATTTCCCTTGAAACATGCTGCATAAAAATCATGATGGAATGACTATTTAAAAAGCAAGTATTGACCGGGAATTTAATGGGACTGAATATGTAATGAGCACACGCCATGAAAACAGCCCCCGCCGCCTCCGCACCCCCGCGGGCGGTCAGCTGGCACCGCGGGGAGCCGCATCCCGCCGCCGCGAGCAGGTGGGGCAGGGCAGAGACGAGCCGGGCCGGGCCGGGCCGGGCGGCGGGCGCTCCCACCGCAGCAGCCCCGGACGCGGCCGCCCGGGGTCCGTCCCCGCCGGGGCGGCGGCCAAGGTCACCACCACCGCGGGCCAGCCCGGCACGGCGCCGCCTCCTGCCTCGGGACTTACCTAGCGCCCCGGGAAAAGCCATGTTGGGGCAGGGCAGGGCCCCGCCACCTGCGCTCCCGCCGGCTGGAAAGACTCTGTCGGAAGCCGCCGGCGGAGGAGGCGGAGGGAGGAGCTGCTCCCGCCAGATGCCGCCGCTCCCCTCTGCCGCATTCACTCGCCGGCCGGCCGGCCGCCCCGGTACCGCAGTGCCGCGCCGCCCCTTCCCCGGCCCTTTATGGCCGCCGCGGCCCCCGGGCGGAGGAGCCCGCTCGCCGCGCCCCCGGCCCCGCCAGGCCAGCCAGTTGCCTCCCGGGCGGCAGCATCGCGGCCCGGGGCGGCTCCGCAGCAGGTGGGGCCGGGGGCAGACGGAAGGAGGACGCTGAGGCGGGGGCGGGCGGCTCCCGCCGGGCGAAGCGCCAGCTACAGCAGCGACCCCCGCCTCCCTGGCCGGCGGGGCGAGGGGGGGGCTGCCCCGCCCCGCCCAGCCCTGGCGCGGGGGGCCGTTAACGGTCGCCCTGACGGGGCGGGGTGTGGCGGGCAGGGGCGCGCGCCCTGTCCGTACCTTGCTGAGGAGACTCCCGCTCGGGGCCGCGGGCGTTGTTTCTCTCGGGAGGAGGCAGCCGTTTCGGGCACTGTCCGGCGCCGCTCGTCCCGCGGCTGCACCTGCGGCGACGGCACTGGCGGGGGCAGGGACAGGGACGGCGCCTCCCCGCCCCGGGGCCGCGGCCTCAGCGGGAGCCGGAGGATCCGAGGGGAAGGCTTCGTCCCCAGCGCCGCGCCGGCCCCTTCCCCTTCCGCGGCTTCAAGACAGAAGTCGCGCTGTCACATGTCTCCTCGCCGGCGTGGGAGGGAGCTACCCGGGGCGCGCCGCCTCAGCCCGGCCCCGGCCCCGGCCCCGGCCCACCTCAGCCTGCCTGAGCTGGCCTCCTCCGCTGCGGGGTGGCCGGCGCGGGGCGCCTCATGAGTGCCGCCTTCGCAAGCGCTCTTTTCAAAACTCCTCCCCAAAAAGCGCTTTAATGTAGAAAACTTTGGTTCGAGACCAGAACCTCGGGAGGCTGGTGCAAAGATGACACCCGATAAGTAAGTTTGTGGACGATGTATCCCTATCAGAAGTGCTTTCAGCAATGCACCGGGTGTGGTTCAGGTGCTCGTATATACTAAAAAAAAAAAAAAATCTTCCCGGGTAAAGAGCCCAAGACAAATAACTGAAGGTCAAAACAAGCATGACTTGGCAGGAACGAGGATCTTAATATGTAAAATAATTTTACCTTATTTTGAGAGATTCTGGGCCCTGAAGCTGAAAGGTTTAGGGGTGTTTGTGGTAAATTTGGGTTTACAGTACTTTGGAGTCTAATCTGAAGGTATTTAAATATAAAAGTATCTACAGTGGAGGGAAGCACTGGGAAGGAAGGTAGCGACTGAAGAACAAGGTCCTTGGTGTAAAAAGACAAGCAGAGTAAAGGTAGATCTCCCAAAATGTGTGAGGGATCAGGTAGTTCTGTGGCAAGTGTGCTGTCCTCCCAACTTGGTAAACGAAGAAATGCTCCATTCATAAACTGCAGGGGGGGTTGGCTTCAGAAATTCCTGTACACAGCTAGTGAAGAAATGGAAGCGAAAAGAAAGTAGGTGACCATACAATGTTTGAGTTGCAAAGAAGTTGCAGAAGTTTGCAAAGACGACCGGGTATTTTCACTCTTGTACTAGTATCAACATGATCACCTTCATGTGCTCGTAAAAAAAGCAAAGAATTATGGCCACAGCTGTTGTATGAGACATGTACCAATCCAAAGCATTTGAAAATGAGTCAGCCATCCAAAATCATAAAAATATAATTTATTTAAAATAATACTACTACTACTAAAAAAAATAGACATTGTTTCTTAGCTTAGAAGAAAAGGCTTATGCTGTGCGTGCATGTTTCTCCCACAGTAACTCTTGTCTTCATCAGCTGCTGCCAGGCTACACCCAGACAAGCCATCTGCCACCCAGGAAGCTACATACTGTAAGTGTCTGTAACTCTGACTCACGGTTGCCCTGCCCACACGATATATGAGTAAAGGACACCTGTTGCTGCTGGCCATTTAGTACACCCGTTGATTGCTGATCTGTTAGTCCTGCTTCCTTTCTCCTGTTTCCCATGTCCTTCTCCCAACCATCTGCCTGAACTTGCCCAAACTTGCCTGCTTCCCATCACAGAGTTTGCCTGGCAGTTTGAGCTCCTTAGTGGCCCTCTAATCATAATTGTGCCCTGCCTGCTGGACTCAGGTATCCCATGGCTTCTTGGATTCCTCTTCTCAGCTTGGCAAATTGGTCTTGCCTCCACTCTTGATTTAATCTCTCTTCTAACTATGGGATGCAAAAGACTGGAAGAGTTCCCTCTTGTGCTATCACTGGCTTTCTACCAACTGCAGTGAAAAAATAACGGTCTCAAAGACAACTGAGTTTCTACAGTTTTCTTTCATGGAAACAGGCAGCTCTGTATGCCTCAAGTGAAGAAAACATTGCAGTGTGAGTTCACATTTTATGAAGGCCAGAGAATTCATGCAAAAGGGAGACCTTAAAAATGCCTTAACAAAGAAAAAGCTTCTACGAGCACTGGAGTACAAATCCACAAGGACACAGTACACTAGTTCTAGGTGACCATGACTATTTAAGTGAGCTCTCCTTTCGTAACAAGTTGGAAACCTTTAAAGGCAAACTGAGATCATAACTTAGTGAATTCATCTATAGTAATTGAAGCATTAAGAAAATACTATTGCAAGATCTGTAATAACGTCAGGATGGATTGTAAGAATAGGGTAATGGTAATAAATTAACAAGGAAATACTTCAAGTCCTCTCACATTTTGCAGGAGCAATTACTATGATCAGTTATTTTACAAACTGTGTTCAGAACATACATTTGACTAGTGGGTCCAGTTTCATGTCCCATCTCTGCTCTCATAATGAACAATTCACATGCATCTTCGGGAAATAGAAGTAACACTAAGCTGACAACAATGAAATAGCATATTTTCAATAGTAGATGTTGTACGCTTCCATTAGCACCTGTAAAACATTAAGCATTAAATTTTGCATCCAGACTTAGAACAGCCTGGTGATGTCAGTCAACACCATGTTAAACACTTGCCATCTGGCCCATGAAGGAGTCTTTCTGCCAGTCCAGTTTGTGGGTAAACTATACTTTGTACACCTTATTAAGATTAGTGCAAGTGTCTCTGGAGTTATTTTAAATGTTCTGATTCCTATTGTAAAATGTCAGTACTTCCTGAAGCCATGTGGGTTTTGGTTCACTTCTTCTGTGTAGTGAGCAGTAGTTCTCTCAGGGAAATTTTACACTGTGTGAAAATGTATTTCTTTTTATCTTCTTAATCTTATACAAGAAAAAGTTACTGCCTTCCTTTTACCACAAAGTTACAACTGATTACATTTCTTTATATTATTTTTTAAACTCTGTATTTCTATTATGCCTTCAACTTGCTTTAAGCCCTACTTTAGAGATTATTCTTTTGGTGACAGTAGTAAACTCATGATTATTCCAGTGTATATGGTATTTGGACTGCTCTTTTGCAGTCAGTCTATTTTAACGAAGGGAAATGCAATAAAAGTTTTAAAGATTTGCTTGCATGTCAACATCTACTGAGGAGTGGAATAAAATAAAGAAAACCCTAAATATACATCTGTATTATTAATACTTATTTTTAGAAACAGACAAATCTTGTCCGGGAGATGATTAAAGCTGGAATGCATATTCATCAAAATTAGGAAATGGTCTCTCATTCTCACTTGATATTGTTTCAGTTGTTATAACATACTGCTTTCATCTGAACAGTGCCTTAAAAGCTAATGGATTTTGAATTCTTTTTTTTTAATAGATTCATATGACTGACTGAGATATTGATAACAACAAAACAACTAATGGATCAAATGAAATATTTCAATCTATAACATACCCATTAGTGGCATCCAAGCAATATTAGACCTAGTACTTACTTTTCTGATCTTCAGTCAGTTCAGTTAATGACATGCTTGGCCCACATGCATTTACTTACTGAAGTGTAACTGATATTCCAACAGCAAAAAAACACAGTTAAATAAAGTAATCTTCAAAAGCTGGAGGGGAGCTTTGTGCCAAATGTGAAACATAATTTAATCTCATTATCAAATACTCTACTAGAAAGGAAGAATGATTCAACTTTTTAAACAAAACAATAGATGAAAATTGTAATCATTCAAAAAGGGAGAAAATTATTCCACTGAGTGATTGAAATTATACAAAGCAAGTAGTATCTGTCTGTTTTATAAAGTCAGCAAATCAAAAAGCATCTTATCCACTGCGTTTCAAAAAGCTTGTAGAAATTAATTGGGCGTATGGGTATTCAGTCCTGTATTTGAATTAGACCCAGTTAAGAACTCTTGATACAGATGATTGGGTCTTTCTCAGTATAAACTAGAATTTGTAAATCTAAAAGTTTGGTTCCTACTCTAAATATAAGTAGCAAATTTTCTAGGCTTTGGAGACTGCTCAAGGCTATTTGAGAAAGTATGTGAGAGGGGCAACAAGGAGGAGAAACTTTGATTAGGCCAACTTTTTATAAACTCCCATCTTGGATAGTTGTGGTGTTCGGAATACGTACATACAAGATACAACTATGCTTATATAAAATGCAAAAGGTTTTGAAAATTACTTGTACTGACATTAGAACTGATAGTAGGTTTGGAATCCTTTTTCTTGTTTTTTTTTTCAGTCAAATGATATTCTCCTTTCTGAAAGGATACCTGCGAGTATAATTGTCCTGTAGTATATTATTATAAAATAAAATACTTACGGTGTGCAAATGTAAGTCTGGTTGTTTAAAAACTGAAATGGTAGTGCGAAAACTATAGAAATTACAAGAGGATGTGACTGTTCAGTCACTGCTTTAAAAATAAACCAGGAAAGTATCTGTACAGTCCTAATAATCTGAGTCCGAAATAACAGAAGTTTTCCATGAGTTTATAAATGGAATATACTGTAATACTTTGTTGCACAAGAAAGGTTTACAAGCAAGATGGGATGCTTTGGTGTGTTTGGAATTGTAAGCTGTCATTCAGATATTTGGAAAGCTTTCTTTCCAGCCAGTTGGCAAATTCTTTGTTGGCATAGACTAACTGCCTTGCATTGTCACAACAGCCATGTAAAAATGCTAGTTTAAAACCGGTTTATCTCAAACCTACTTAGCTTGGACTTTGCAAGTATTTACCATTGATGGAAGTCTGCCTTGCTCTGATATTATACCTAATTTATCTGAAATCCTGCAACTGTTCTAAGAAGGAGAGATCTGATTGTATTAGACAAACCTGTATGTGGAGCTGAAAGACCTTTAATCTGATTTATAAAAAGGACAATTTTCTGAAAATTACATTTCACATCTGTTATGTGATAGGCAGATGAAATACTTTTTAACCACTGCTCTGGTGTACAATGCTGTTTTACTGAGCTTTGTTTTAAGAGGAATTTTTTTTGCTCAGAATGCACATAAAATAAAATATTCAGCAAGCAACAGTCTAATAAATTAGACACTGCCAGTGCCTGATAAATAATGAAATGGTGTAATTAAAGCTCACAAAGGGGAACTCTGGTCTATTTTGGAAACCCCTAAAATAAAGAATATTCTGAATTATTTGATTTCTGCAAAAATCAGTACTGGAATCTAAACCGTATGTTTAGAATTGGTTTACATATTATGTTTGCAGTGGAAATGCAAATAGTTCCATTAAGTGATACTCAGTTCTGCATTTGTATTACTTTTAGATGAGGTTAGATCATTAAGGTTTTCGTGATGATCTGTGACAAGGGTTTGCATCTGGATTATTTGGCCCTCAAGCCAGAAGTTTCATTCCTGAATAAGAGATATCTGTGTGATGTGGGTGGAGCACATAACTGCCCAGAAACTGGGAAACGCAAGATATGGTTTAGACATAACCTCACAGAAACATTATATGGCCTTAAATAAACTCGGCGAGGTGTTGCTGAACTGCAGTCTTCCGTGTTCCCAGAATATCCCGTCTTCTCTTTGTTTTATAAGTGTATTTTACAAGTCTCCTTTTACAAGTGTGAGTGCAACTCTGCAACCTTCGAAGCCGCCGGTTCATTTGTACACAGGAATTCGGTCTAAGCAGCTGCTTACAGCCCAAATAAACCTCTATATTGCTTGTTTAGTGCTAAGCAGGCATAGTTGGCAAGAAATCCAACCCAAGACGTTCTTATTTTCATGTAGAAACTTAAACTTTCACCTGGGGGGGAACTGCTCTATTGTTTTTATCCAACCTGCCCGAGTGAAAAATGCTATAGTTAGGCCTATGCTGATACGCAAAGTGACTTAGAAAGCCCCCGTCTTCTTACCATAAAGCTCATCTGAAATATTAGGTATGGGAAGCTACAGCCTGTGAAATTTTCCATCCTTTTTCCCCACCCTACAGGCCGTGGGGAAAAAACGTATTTTATTTTTTGTCACCGCGGTTCGCCAAGAGGGCAGCGTCGCCCTGCCGCCGCGGAGCAGCCGGCAGCGCCCAGCGCTGCGCTCCGCTGCGCTCTCCGGCCGGCCAGCGCCGAGGCCGAGCTCTGCGGCACCGGCGGCTGCGCGGGGCCGCGGCGGGAGCTCGCCGCCCTCCCTGCGGCCTGTGGCCGCGCCGGCGTTATGTAAACAGCAGTTACGCAAGGAATGCAGATTTCACCTTACATAACCGTTCGTTCCTATCAGAGACTTCTTTATTTGTGCCATTAGTGCGTATAAATTAAAAGGAGGGAAAATCAGCGTTTGCATTATTAGAGATACATCTCTCTCTGGTTCCAAAGTGACTTGACCTGTTCGCTGCTGTCGAACTTTTCACTCGGGCAATTTTGTGAGACTCCCGTCTCTTCTCTGACCTGGCAAAAATTCCCTTCTATTAAAAAAAACCGGCACACATACCAAAGTCATATTTTTGCCCTTTTCTGGGGGTCTAAGGAAGACTTTACTGATTCATAGTTATTGCAGAGAGTAAACTTAATCCAATACAGACAAAGGGAAATCAAGTTCTGTGTATCTCAAGCTTTATGTTTCAGCTGCTGCCACAATCAGAGGACCTGATTCCAATGTCTGTGTGCAAACATAGATTTCCAAGTCACTTAAGTGCCATCAGGGCTAAAGAAAAGAGCCCCGTAACTTGGTCTCTAGCAGGTATTAGGAGAGAGATCACAGAGACAGTGGGGCCTGTTTCTGTTCCCTTGTCCTCTCATGTGCAGGCAAGGCATCATCAGGTGGTGTACACTTGGGATACTTTCACAGAGTAGTAGATGCTGTCAGGGCTTCTGTGCTTGATGTCTTACTCTATGACCTCTATACTTATTTTTGATCCTGCAACTCCTACATACCTTTCCTTTTTGATTTAGTGCCCTGATAAGTTGGGGGTGGGGGTGGGGGTTGGGGTTTGGGTTGGTTGGTTTTATGTTGGTTTTTTTCCCCTTTAGCCTTTTTTGTCCCCAGAAAGGCCTTGAATTCCATGGATACCTTGAAGGATTGGTGTACAGGGGTGCTCTGCTCATGGTTTTGCTCTGGTTCTCTACTTAAACGTTTTTGACCATACACCTTCATACCCCTTTCCTTTTTCACTTGTTGCTAATGCCCAGCCAGCCCTATAAGGAAAATCCAGTATGAATGGAAACATTAGTAGATAGTTAGATGGTGTCAAAGACAGAGGAATCCTTTTCCTGTTGTGCTTCACCTGTATTGGTTTATAATCTTTATGAACTGGAGGTGGAATCTGGACTATCCTAACATTGTCATCAGTCAGTGAATGTCTTCCAAGAATGAGTCTGGTTCTAGTTTTAATGGTGTCTGTTTTGGTGTCCACAACATCCTATGGTAGTGAGCTTGTTCTACAGCTTCATTGTGCACTATGAGCCAGGGGCATGTGAGCCAGCTTTGATCCAAAAATTGTACGACCAGATATAGCACAGCTATTTGAGCTCTTAGCTTTTGCTGGTCAAGACTACAGCCAGTGTAAGCTCATGTATGCCCCCGGTATACTGCAAAGACATCCTCTAACTGATGCTTGGACAGGTCACAGCAATGCACTATTAAGCCAAATGAATGTGCCACAGATTGCCACACTCAGGCATATTGTGCTACCATGGAAAGACAAATGATCTATGGGGAGGGTCTCTGTATGTAATAAACTCTTTGCTACATCATGCAGCTGAAAAGAATTCATTTCCACAGGGAGTAGCTCTGATGTAGACAAATCTCTTTGAGACTCAGGCAGTCAATAGAGACTGGAGCAGATGGAAGAAAGTATGAAGTGAAAGGTGACCTGCTAGATTTGTCAGCTGTTTGAATGGCTTATACCTGTTATCTCCTGTGCGATCCAGTGAGCATAAGCAGAGAGTAGGGGAACAGCCACTCTTCTCAGATCTGGACAAAAGTGGAAGAAAAAGAGAGCTGTTAAACTCATTGCTTGGCTTCCCTAATAATCAGTTTCTGAGTATTGACAGCCTTTTGTTTACAAAACAGAAACATCAGAAGAATCTAGAACTTAAATTAGTAGATAATTAAAAGAGAGACCATCACATTGATATTTCTTCAACTTTGTTTTTTTCAGTTTGATTTAGTCTTTCTTCAAAACTCAGATTGTGTTGTTATTTCATGTAAATGAAATATAAATTTTAAACTGTTACGTGTATGCTACCCCAAAACAGTGGGGAAGGGCAAATTTGCTGTATGCAAATATTTAGTAATCTGGTACCGAAACTGGACATTTGGTAAAAGAGCAAGAGTAAACTTCACATACATTCTATCTCTTTGCTTTTCCAGATACACTTAGGCAGTTCATAATGTACTGAATCTGTTCATGCAAAATACAGCTGTTGTTGATTGCCAAAATACTCTGGAAGGATGACTCCAGTGATGAATTCTACAGGTGAAAATCGTGCACTAGGGAAGAATAAAAAAGTGTTAAAGGCATAACCATTACGGCCATGTCCAGGGTGATAAGTTGCAAGGTTGCCAAGAAAAAAATGCATCCATTTCTTTTCTGACATGAGGAAGTATGCTAATTGTGGCTAAAGACTAGAGAAGAAAGGCTTGTAGATCTGCAACACCTCTGAAAGACATATAAAATGTTTTCACAGTCCCCAATGAAATTAGTCCATTTTGCTGATTGATAATGTGGAATCAGTTTTCCACATTAGGCTAGTTTGGGTCCCTTATTCTGAAAAGAAGCTATCTGACTGCCAGTCAGCCCAGCCAGCTCTGGGATGATCACTTTGGAGGAATGGAATGCAAGTATAATTCCTCAGGACAATTTTTCAGTATTTTGCAGCATTGTGGGAAGGAAGGGGTGCTTGCATGACTTAGGGATCCATAGCTGCCTTAGCAGTGCCTTGGCTTACTTGTAACAAGCTCAAGACAAAAAGGAGAGAGTTTTTCTTGTGCCAGTAGAACACAGAGCAGTGCAAAGTGGTTCAAGAATTGGAAGAGCATATCAACAACTTAAAACCACTTTTGCCAACTGTGAAAATTCGGTAAAACACGGGAGAGAAACTGAAAGCCAATGCCTTTTTGCCTCTTGTGCTGGGAATCAGTTCCAAGTTGGTCAAAGGCTGAAGACAATTTTTTTTTTTTAATAATATCTATGTTTCCTTGTGATCATTCACAATATAGGCCCTGCTAGAAAAAGTTACATAGTCCATGATGACTGTCAATGGAGCACATCTCTCTGAATGCCATGTACTTTTCAAAACTCTTGCTGGCTTGGGAAATGCTGTACTTAAAAAAGCCAACAGAGCCACCTAGTGTTTAAATTAAAAATGTACAGTTTTGTGGAAGAGCAAGATCTAGGTGTGATCTCAATGGCCAGAGAGGGAAAACAGCTCATAGTCTTTCATATTAATCCCTGACAGTTCTTGTTTCTTACAAACTGTACAGTTATTGATGCTAGAATTAACAGTGTTAAAATCGTACGTGGAGATTTCTGTTACATCACTAGAGATGCCCAAGACTAGTCAAAAAGTTTTATCTGATACTTAGCCACAGCCACTTTCATATTATCATTTTTAGTTATACATTTTCATTTCTTCTTGGTGTTTAAACCCTTCAGATACCTGTGCTGCTTCATTGCCTGCTGCTTCAGGGTGTATACTTAATCAGTCATTTTTTGTACTGTGGCATTCCTTCTGTGAATTGTCTTTTTGGCAGTCTAGCATATCAAACTTGATGCAATGCTCTGGAGTTTTCACAGTCCCCAATGAAATTAGTCCATTTTGCTGACTGATAATGTGGAATCAGGTTTTTTTTTTTTTTGGAGTTGGTCAGAAAGCTGGGAAGAGGCCACGCTGCAGGTTTCTTACTTTTTTCCTCAAAATGCTGCAATAAGCTTCAATGGCTGTTATCTCCCTTGCTGGTAATCAACATGCATACATGCATGCACACGACAAACATGCACAAAATTTACACTGATTTTTTCCTCATCATTTCTCATGGTGAACTCAGATATAATTGCTCAACATTTGTCATCCACAGTCATTTCCCTTATGACATTTTCACTTTGTCATTTTCTGCCTCCGTAGATAACTTCTAGAGAACAAGAAACATGGTTTTTATAGTTATTGTCTAAATAGTTGGGCTGGCTTTGTTCTCCTAATGTAACCTAAGAAGGTGAGTGCAGATCAACTACTTACTCAACAAACAGGCAAAACAGAATTTTGCTGCCCTATGGAGAAAAACCTGGGGTCAAAGCAGAGCTGGGACCATGACTGAGCCAACCTAACACCTTCTGCTGCCATGGGAGTTGTAGGACAGGGGACAAAAGGAGTCACATGAGGAAGAGCCACTGATGTTTCTGAGACAAACCGCCTTTTCCTGGGTCCATGTCAGAAGTCGTTGTCGCATAATCATTCTCCTTTTTTTCTTTTTTTTTTTCTGTCTGAGTCTGGTCTAATAGTATGGTTTTCTTAGGTAGCATGCAGTGATTCGCTTAAATCCTAATGTCCATTTAGCAATCTAGCATATGTGTAATTCAAAGGTAGGACAGGCTTTCGACATGGGAACTTATCTGACCTAACTAGGTGTTTGAAAGATAGTTGTCTAAATCTAAGCTGGTGTTCTAAGATTCTTTATAGTCTGTGAGAAGAAGCAAACACTGTCAAAAAAATGGTTTCTTTTGATCTCCACATAGGTGCCTAAGAATGCTGGAGTCAATTATTCTCAAGAGTTGAATCCCACGTGGCCAACAGTAACTACTGAAAATTAGTTGCTTACCTGGAATCTCAAGAGTGAGGCAGAATTATATTAGTTATTTTGGAAGCTACTTTTGGATGGCCATTTTAGACAGGAGGGACTATGTAATAAGAATACTGTCCTTTAAAGGAATCACTTAACAGCTGCACTCCTTTTAGTAATTGCCCAGTGTGCTCAAGAAAGGAAACTGAGTGAGTCTTGTGCTTTATAAACCTATTTTGCTTATCATTGGTGGTTCTTCTGCCCACTATATATTTAAAGTTTTTCAAAACAGTTAGAGGTTCTTCAGTGATGATATTGCCAAAAGTTAAAATTAAGATTCTGATAATAGCACAGTGTATTATTGCAGTATTCTGTTTACTGAATCCCTTCAAAGAGACTATCATATTATCACTATGACCTCAAAAAAATGTTAGTCTTCTTTAATCATTAGAACAAAAAGCCAGAGTCCAGAAAGATCATAATACAACAATTAGGGACAGAGAAGAGCCAACAATGTGGTTCATAGAAAAGAGACAAGAAAAGACCTATGTAAGTCTGCGGAGTGTTTCCATTTTCCCCAGATGATATACTGCAGAAACCCATGATATATCCAGTTTCTCCAGAATTTTAAGTTTACATTAAAGTAGATCATGTGCCAAGCCGTCCTTTTTACAAAAGCTTTTGTCTACACAAGAAAATTGACTGATACATCTTTCATGGCATAAGCTATTTCTGAGCCACTCTAAAAGCTGCAACTAGTTATTTAAGAGCAACTATTGTGGAATAGCTTATGCTACAGTGGTTACACCCATCACTTTCCCTGGAGATAAAAAAATCCATTACAATATTCTAAACGTGAACTCATTGTAAACTTCTGCAGCATTTTCTTCAAGACTCTACAAATAGACAACTTGAAATAATATTCTGAATGACATTAGTTGTCTTTGAACAGTTAACTCTAAAATCTAATGGCATGACTTGGAATGGTTATTAAAACTTTTTGATTGGAGGCAATAGGAATTAAGCATGAGAAGAAAGAGGAATTATTACAGGGAGGAAAACTCCAAGGGAAGGGAAGAAAAAGACAGAAAAGGGGACTGAAAGGGAATGAATAGCAGCAAAAGGAAAACTGTAAAGAAGAAAAATCGAAGTGCAGAAATAACAGCGAAAGTTAAGATGGGAGTGTTTCCTCAACTGAGAAACAATCATGGTAGTAAGCCTGAGTTAGCTACTACACTACAAAAGGATAATTTATCCCCTTGATCTTAATGCCAGTACCCCACTGATATCGGTGTGCATCTTGCCGTACATTAAGTGTATCATATAGTCCTAAATTTAGACAAGCAGTCATTAAACATGGAATTTGGCCTTCTCTGCAGAGTGTCTTTGCACATCCCTCACGTAGGTCCCAATGTCAAGACAGTATTTTCTCCATTGCATGCCATTGTTCTACCAGTCTTTGCTGTTGTCTGTTTTGAACAGTACAAAGCAACTTGCTGTTTGTTTCCCTCCCTGTGGCAGACGCTTCTGTCTTTCTAGCAGAGTTAAATACTGTGATAGATTGAAGGAAAAGTGTTTTGTTTCTACACGTATGGCACAAGCTGTTGAGCAGGTGGAATGACAAGGACCCATGCTGTGCAACAAGAGCCAATAAGGACAGAATAGGGAAGCAGAGCCACCCCATCAGACCTGCCCTGAGATACTGTCTGAGATGGTGTGCCCCTAGTCTCTCCGCTTCCCACACAATTCATGGATGGATTTTGCCCATCCTTGCAGGATCAGGTGCTAAAGCGATTTTACAGAAGTGTTGCTTCTTTTATTTTCATAATTCAGGAGCTGATAAAAGATTACCTTCATTAAAAAATTGAATTAATCTTAGTTGTGATAACTGAGGGAATGTTATCTATGCAATGGAAACTTTTACCTGTTTTTCAATGTTTAGGTGTGTTTTTAATGCCTGTGTATGAATGTGTATCCATATTTGCTAAGAAAGCCTTTCTGTCTCAGATTAGGAATAAAAGGGAGTCGTTTGTTTTAAATCTTATAGTATGACCAAACAATTAGTCAAGGATGTCACATGAACCTTTTACTCCAAATGTTTCTGCAGGGGAGTGAAACTTCAACAAAAAAAAACAAAGAAGCCAGGTGCTATAAACAGGTATATAAAGTGGAAAAGGCTCAAGCACATAAAAGTACTAGAGAAAGAAATGGAAGGATTTTATATAGGATGGAACCGAAAACATGGGATGGGAGGTCTGAGTTAGTTGCACGAACTGAGATCTGAGGAAGTGAGCTGGACAGGGGAGACTCTGGCTTTCAGAGAAGGTTTCTAGGTAACTCCAGACATATGGTATCTACTTGTAACAAATTATTTAGGATGTGTCAAGAAAATACACATTGTATTTCTTGTGTTATCCAAATGAAGAGCAGTAATGTTTTAAAAACACATGCAATGTGTGTTATAGTATATATACCTTCCACCTTAGGTACTTCCTAAGGTGTAAAATGTAATTCCAACTATAGTTTTGCAGAGAGTGCCTTGGGGTTCCCTTGCAATTCTGAAAGCTGGAGACAGATCAATTGTTGGGTCTATTTCTGTGAAGGGGGAGCAAAGAACCAGGGTCCAGGACGTGTATATACCATGGAGGCGAATGGAAGAGGTAATGCCGTAGCCTACTAAGAAAAGCTTAGTGCTACAAGTGGAATGAAATCCAGCACAGCAGTTTGGGGAGCATATATTGGTGCAGTTTGGGGAGCATATATTGCTCCCCATGGTGCAGTTTGAACAGATCTATGGACCAAGGGTGAGTAGGTGAGTTCACAAATAATTTCTCTGTGTGAAGTTATCAGGGACATAAAGGCTCTTTAATATTGTGGGAAGAGGGAAAAATTAGAACCAAGGGCAGTAAGGTGAAGCCAGCAAATTCAGTTGAGAAGTTAGGCATGCTTTTTAACAGTGTGTATGATTAATCAGTGTTGGGGAAGTTATTGATTTTCTACCTCTTGATGTTCTCGCTTCAAAGCAGAGTACTTTTCTGGAAGCAATGCTTCAGTTGAACAGAGTTCTGGATCCCAATGTAGTAATAAATGGGTAAAATGTAATGGCCTTGACAAACAACAGTCAAACTAAGAGATCTGTTGGTTCATCCTGGCCTTAAATTCTCTAAACCTGTGAAATTTCTTAGACAGCTTTGACTTCCTCATCCTAGACTTCATATTGCTTCTTTCTGCATTCAGTTTAATGTTTTAAATCCATGCCTGAAGGCCAGAGGTGCTTTTTTGGTTGTTGTTTAAACACTAACTTGAGGCTGAAAACATTTCTGTTTGTCCAAATCTGGAAAAATGTGGAATGATTATATTACCAAAGGGAGAGAGAAAAAAAAAAGAAGAAGGAATACTGTGTACCCAACAAAACAGAGGCAAGAATGTAGGAATGTAAATGTGTTACAGGCTGTTATTAGGATTTTGGATGCAAAAATAAAACTTAGAAAAGACTGAAGAGTTCAAAAGGCATAATATGATCCAGTTTATTTAGACTAGAAATTGCCTTCCCTAGATTGCTAAGGTGACAGGAAAAAATTATGAAAAGAAGGTAATCATATTTGTTTTAAGTCTGGCAGTTTCCACTGAAATGCCTGTCTCTCTATAACAGTTTTTTTGAAGGAAGTGCCTTGGGGAATTACTAGAAAAATGAGCTTTATTAAGTGTTCATGGCCATCTGAACTACCCACCCATCCAGTACAAATGTGTTCTGGCAAAACAAGTGTTTGTGTTGCCATGGCCTTTCCCATGATGTTATTTTCTCAAGCAAAAGCATTTTTCTTGCTGAGATCTTAACAAGGACACAGGCAGGGTGCCATAATTCAGTCCTTGAAGAGAAAAATAATGATTTGGAGGGAATGGTGAAGGAAAGAGATGGTCTCAAAGGGGGTAGAACAGAGGACTTAGATCTACCTGGTGACTCTTTTGCCCAACAGAAGCAGTGATGCCCTCCACTAATCACTCCAGTTCTGTGGGAGAGTAGTGCAGCCTCCACCAGCCCTGCAGAAATGCTGATAGGCCCAATGATTCTTCTGTAGCATCCTCAGTATAGGGAAAATCTCTCTTAAAAATAACTTCTCAGTTGTTATTTGCCGAGCAGATCACACGCCTCAGATACGGGCTTCCTCAAATCAGGTCGTAGGGCCCTGTGCTGTGCACAGGTACCGGGACTCTACACAAAATATGTCCCCAAGGTCTATGTGGATCCATGTGATATATCTGCAAGAATTGAACTGTTCTATATAGTGCTTTTTTTTTTCCTTCTTTTGCCCTGCAAAATCACTTAGGGAAGGTCCTGCCTAAGGGTTTCACATTGGTTTCTATGCTCCAGTGAATATTTCTGCAAGTGAAAATGATTGTGAATTTTACATTGTTTTCTGATTTATACTCTGGTTTTAGATTAATATTGAAGTGTTTTATCATAAAAACTAGTGAGCTGGTCACATAAGCATTGAACAACATTATTATATAGCCAGTATACAATGATTAAAGCAAAACTAATGGGTGCTTACATAAAGTGCATAAGAACAAGGCAGGTATTGAGACACCCTTTCTCTGCATATCTTCCCAAATTCCAGTAGTCATCAGTTTGTGAGGTAGAGGTCATATCTGAATCCTTCTGGTTCCCATCCACCAAGAGGCTACAAATTCCTTTCTGAAGGAATAAAAGAAAAAAAGAACAGCTCAACCAAAGACATGGGACTTACCTCTCATAGGGTTTCAGTGAGATTTGGGCATTTTCCTTCCTTCAGCTCCTGTGAGACAACTCTTCTTTCTCTAAATGCTTTCATATCCACGTAGCTCTGCGAATCACAGCAGAACATTGATCTCGCCAGAGAAGGTAAAGGGAATAAGGTCCATGAACGCTAAATGCAGGTCCAAATCCAGTTAAGTATCAATTTGTAGGAGAGAACACATTACAAAAAAAAACCAAGTAACGAACAATAAAAATACAATAGGCCTCTTGGGTCATCTTATCTCCCCGAAATTAATTTTCTTCATAATGCCTCTTTCTCACATCGTGAGATGGTGAGCAGTACTCCTGTTTGAAGGAGTACAGTCCACATCTCACTGATACCTGAACGCAACACCATTTTAGCAAACAGATCAATTACAGAGCTATGGCAAAACAAAGCAACATGGAACATTTTATTTATCTTTAAATAAAATTAATTAGCTGGAAACTAAGAGAGCAAATAGGATTTGATAGAAATAGCAGAATATGCGAGAGCTTTACTCCAAAAAATGTGTAATGTGTCCCCCTAACTGCTGACACCCGTTCAGTCTCATGCCCCTGCATTGAGATTGCTTTTAGAAATCCCAGGAGCAGAGGTCTAGTCAGCCCTCTGGAAAACAATTCCTCAGCCTACCACCTCATGATAAGTTCTTCCTGTTCAACCCAACATTTACCTGCCATCTCATTGATCTTGTTGAAGTATCTTCAACAGCTCTTATTTGTTGTCTTTCATATTCATACCCACTGGAAAAAATCACAAGATATCTAATTTAAAGCTAAAAATCCACAGAAAGGAGAACATGAGCTAAATCCAGCTTGCTTTATGCAACTAATTCCAATGAAATTAAAAGGCTATTTAGGGGAGGGAAGCAAACATACCCCATTACATAACACCAGTCATATCTTTGATTTTTTTTTTTTAATATGACCTTTTGAAAATGAGATTAGAAAGAGAATTCCAAATTAAAATTTAATCAATTAACTCCCTTGCTCTTGCAATTCAGGAGGGACATGTCTGATGCATGAGGCAATACTGGAACTTCATATTGTGGGATGTATCTGACTCATGGTCCTAAGTGGATTTGGTTGTCACAGTGTGATGTAGGGAGCTTGCAAGCTCCATTCAGGAAGAAAAGGGTTGAGCTGGATAATGATTCTGGAGCAGAGGCAAAGGGAACCAGCTGCAGAGGATGACAAGGCTGCCAGGAGAGCAGCAAGAATCACTCAGAACGTAACATCACATGGAGGCATTTCTAAGTTGATGCTGACAGGAAATTAGAGATGTAGGGGAACCAAGAGAGATCTAGAGGCTGGAGACAGGACTATAAATTGCGTTACTGGTGCTTATCTGCTGTCACAAACAGTGACAGTAATTTCTAGGTGTACTGCAGTTGTCAGAATTCCCCCAGGTTGCTTGTAAAAACTCTTGAAAGATGGCCTATTCACATGCATTTCCTCTCTTGGAGTTTACAGTCCCTAGAGCTGAAAGCGCTTAATGGAGGTAGTGTTCTCTACTTCAGCTACAGATGGCTGTATTAGTGAGAGCTGCTTCTGGTTTTATCTTTGAAGGATCAGTCTTCAATCTGAGACTGCTGAAGGAGTGGATATGCATTTAATTCAGCCATTCCTACTACTGAAGCCATAAGCCCCATGGCTGAGTTGGGCCAGACCATGTGTAATGGCATTGGGAATGGCTACAGTCCCTTTTATTGTCTCTGTCTGCAGATGTGAGTAAGCCTCCTTCAAATGTGATTGTGGAAGATTAATTCCCATGACTTCAACATCTTAATAGAAAAAAATTAAGATACATTTATATGTGATGGGAAAATTAAGCTAAATTAACCTCATGAACAATGAAAGCTTATAAAATAGTCCACCTTCAACAAAATGCTAAAGAACACAATGTAATTACAAATTAGTTCCAAGTATATACTTTTTTATTATGAAAATCAATAGTACATTTACTTAATATGGAATTATTAGGAATGACATGCTTTACTGAAGAAATAATGATGAATTCCTGAACATTAGAGATAAGTTTTGTGGTTCCTATGATAAAATATTTTTAGCTGGCTAACATATGAAGGCATCTAGAATTGTCCCAGTTTCTTTAATGGAAAATAATTTCTTTCATGAAATACTTTAAAATTATTCTTACATAACTTGCGGGGAACTTATTGGGCTTTTATTGAGTTGGAATGTTAATCAAGCACCCATATTGCCTAATATTAAAACAAATAGAAATCAGCAGGTATTTTGTAACTTTGCAGTATGTTATGTACTTCCCAATATGAATGCGGGATCAATCAGACCCCCAGTTCTCTTCATATTTCCAAATAAGCTATGTGATGCTAAATTTTGATTAAAGATAGATCCAGAACTTCATTTATTATGTAAATGAATAGTAAAATAACTCTTCTGTTTAGAACTTGAGGATGGGCAGTGGGAGATGTGGGTTCTAATTCCCAAGCTGCCTTATCAGTCATGCAAAAGCTGTTAAGAACCAACCATTTCTTTGATGTCTTGATGGTTTGTCTGTCAATTAATTAACAGTTCCTTAAGGTCTACTATCATGGCCCTACATGCAGATATAAGTGAGCATAAAGTGTTCCTTTTATTTCTCTTAATCCTACAGGTAAGAGAGGTAAAGCAAGCTCTGTAGAACTGCAAAGGAGGCCTTGGTTCACTTTCCCCAATCATTTGCTAAGATCATTGCACTAGAGAGACTTCAGTTTCACCTGATGCAAGACTGGAGCAGTTTTCTTAGTCTGGGGACACAGACAACTCCATGTTACTGCTTTGTTCAGGGCAGATTACAAAGTGATGATCCAGTCCTAATTGTGGGGGCTTTTTTCCATCATTAAATAAACTAGGGCTTAACAAGATGTAAAAACTAGATTTAGTCAAATTATAAAACCTTAGTTATAGATTAATACCTTTAGATTATGTGGTTAAAATGTTGCAAACCTTCTTTATAAAACAATTTTGACCTAGTTCATGTTTACATTCAGGGACTGATGTAACCTGAATTGCAATAGTCCAGTTGTATATCTCTTATGTTTTAGATAAGAGTGGTCGGGTAATTTATTTCCCTTCGAATTAGCAATTGAACAGTGTAAGGTCAACATTTGTCCACTGCTTTTTAAATGCCAACGCCAACGTATGTTGTAAATAGTCTTTCATAATAACCATAAATATTATATGACTTTCATAGTCACCATAAATATATGGTGAAAAACTGTCACCATTGATCTATCACAGAGAGGTATTATTCATATCCCACGTCTTTGGAGGAATTAAGTCCTCTGTTAAGATTCGTAAACAATATGCTGTTAATTTCTTGTATAGAAATGAAGAAAGGTGATAACACCCAACAGTGACACAGTGGGATTCAGCACAGTGGGACTCAGCTTGGAAGTGGAGGCCTTCCCAGTGCCTATGACTTGCTTCTTCCAAAGATTGTCACCTCTACTGCAGGGACAGTTGAACTGCATGCAAAAATGCTCCCAAGTCACCACATTCTATAACATAAGCAAAATCAGTCCTGATTTTATAGTGGAACAGTTTAGAAATGGCTGGATGGATTATTCCCTTTCCCTGTTGTGGGAAGCAAAGAGCAATCATAAAGACAGGCAGCTGAAGGCCACCATCAGTTAAATCTGCCTATGTTTGTGAGTCAACACCTTCACATATTAGAGGGGGCAAATACCAAACTTTAAAGGAAAATACTAACATTTATCATGGCAACTGGCAATCAGTTGTCTGCAGCAAATCAATATAGGTAACCGAAAGTTTGGTTGTATGTTGAACATTGCCTCCACAATTTTAAAGGGCCAGAGAACTGGCAAACCTATCTGTACAGGGTCTGGCTGGGATGGGGTTAATTTTCCCCATAGCAGCCCTCATAGTGCTGTGCTTGTATTTGTAGCTAGAGAGGTGTTGATAACACACCAGTGTTTTGGCTACTGCTGAGCAGTGCTCCCACAGCATCAGGCTGTCTCTTCAACATCGCCTCTCAACTCCAAAGGCCAGTAGGCTGGGCGTGGACAAGATCTTGGGGGGGGGCCCATAACCAGAACAGCTGACCCAAAGTGACCAAAGAGGTATTCCATACCATATGACATCTGCTCAGCAATAAAAGCTAAGAGAAAGGAGGAGGTGTGGAGGGCATTCATTAGTACCTTGTTTGTCTTCCAGAGCAACCGCTATGCATACTGAAGCCCTACTTCTGAGGAAGTAAATGGACATCGCCTGCTGATGGCAAGTAGAGAATGAATCTTTTGTTTTTTCTTTGCTTCTGCACACAGCCTTTGCTTTTGCTTTTGCTTTATTAAACTGCCTTTATCTTGACCCACAAGTTCTTTACCATCTTATTTTCTCCCCTCCCCCTGGTCCTGCTGAGGAGGGGAGTGATAGGGTGGCTTGCTGGGCACGTGGCGGCCAGCCAAGGTCAACCACCACACTAGGGGACAGATGTTATGGAAATGTTGTGATGAACTTCATATAAGTTGGATGCATTTTTATCCCTGTAAAGACTGTGACATGGCCAAGAAATGGAAGTGTATTCTTGTCCAAATTCTGTGTTTGTCCTCTGTGTCTGAAGAACTGAAGGATGTTTGCCAAACTATTCAATTGTTGGCCAGAAGTTGGAAGAGCTACCAGAATATGCTCCCCTAATACTTATGAATTATATGATTTCAAGTATTAAGTTGCCAGCTTTTGAAATAGTGCTAAGGTATCTAAATGACTAGTATGTTCAGGAAATTAACTACATTGTGAATCTAATCAGTTACTGTGAAGGACATCAACTACCTTAGAACACTGTGGTTCCGCATTGACATTACTCAGAAGATGTTTGTGGCAAGTGATCTCTGATTTCAAACTCTTAAAAAGAATTTGAGAATATGGATCACAGGTATCCAGCACAGTGGCGGATAGTCATCTGCACTGATAATGTGTTTGGGGTGAAATCTTGGCTCCACTGAGGTCAATGCAAGTTTGCAATTGCTGCTTAGTAGTAAGACCATACAGCTGAATGAGGGGGGTGGTTCTCTGGCGGTTTTTTACTTAATTTTGCGCTAAACCAAATTAGCCATCAAGGTGTTACCAGTTCTGGGAAACAATGTTCTGCTCTCTGGGATTTCCTGTTATTGCATGAATGAAAAACAGAGAAAACAGGCTCTATATCTCGGAATCTTCAGAAAGGGAACTGAGGCCAGTGAAAGTGTCTGCTCCTTTCAGGAGATTTGGTGTGGTTATGAGTCTCGGAGACCGGTTTGAGTTCACATACTATCTAAGAGACAGCAATTATAAAATTAAGCCACTCGAGGTCATGTCAGTGTTGCTAGGCACTAGACAGCCACACTTCTTGGTGCTGAGCCATTGTGCAGAGCCTGCCTTGGGAGATATCCCAAGGATACCCGCTGAGTATGAAAGGAGCACTCAGCCAAGAAAAGCAGGAAAAAGTGTTCATCTGAAGTGGGGGAAGGGATGCTGTTTCTTTTCTGGTTTTAATCCGTAGAAGTCCAAGAAAGGGAACCAAAAAATTAAAGAGTGGGAGGACTGAACTGGGGGGGAGCGGAGTAAAAGTATCTTTTTACATCAAGAATGGCCAGAGCAGACCACTGTTTAAACCTTGGAACTTCATTATTCTTGGTCCAGCTGGCAGTCTGTTAGAAGAGTCCTCCTGACTCCTGGGTATCCAGACAAGTTTGGAGAAATGCAGGTTTTCCCATTTCCACTCTTGCAAGAGCAACAATTTCCTTGCCAGAAGCACTGGCTAGGGGAAAGCTACATATCTGCAACTAGAGTAAGGACACAGAGAGTTGGGTTGCTGCTTCAGGAGCCCAGAGGGGGCTTCTAGTACCCTGCCAAGAAGAGTCTGTCAATGTTGGCGTTGAAGACAGTTAACTGACTGCATTGTGTCTGTGTTCACAAAGACTCCCTCAAAGTACCATTAGTCAAAGCCTCTGCTGTAATATACAAGTTAGATTTCCAAAGGTTAACTGCTCTCTGCCAGAAGAAATAGGTTTCTGTTTCATCATTTCCTGCAGAGCTTTCAGAAGCAGGACATAAGCATGTCACCAGAGCCACAGAAAGGGGGTGGTTTGTCTTGCCTGGCAGCCCCTGAAAACCCACGTCCTTCTTGATACTTTTTTGCCTGTTTCAAAACATGTCACTGAAAGGTGCTTGCAGGCAGTAGACATTTCTCTTTACTGCTTCAGGAAAAATGTCCATCCTGGCAAAATGTGATGAGATAAACTGAGATGCTCCCTGAAGAAAAGACTATCAGCCATGGGCTTTTTCCAGTGGCCAGTGACAAGGGGAGCAGAGATTACAGCTCTCAAGGTAAAGTGAAGGTTTTCTTCCCTGCCATAGCTGATCAAGGCTAAAGTGTGCCTTGATATTGCAGTGAGACCAGGAAATCCTTCTCGCTATTATCTGTATTCTTTTCAGTGCCTTCTAGTAACCAAAGAGACTGGCAAGGGATCCATCAAGTGGTACATGAAGAACAAAAGAGAAACATGGAGCAGGAAAAGGCACTTTTCTGGAGAAAAACTGAAGATTGTGGGAGGTAAACTGAGCTCCATTTTATAATTGTGTTGAATTCAGCAAGGTAAACCATAAGCCTATAATTTTTAAAAATAATATTCTCTGTTGTAATATATAACAGTCTTTATGAATTGTTATTTCTCTCTTACCACTTTGCCTTTCAAGGCATTTTGAATGTTAGTCCTCTGTCCAAGTGAGGGCATATCTGCATGCACCACCTAACCTCTTTAACCATGTATAGATGCAAATTTTTAAAGAATTGTATATAGAGGGAAAATAACCAAAATAACAGAAACAGATAATCCTGGAACCTTAACACAGTGGTTTTGGTTTCCTTGAAAATTATTGGCAGATTTGCTGAAGAAAAACATGAGTTCACAAAGACTACAGATTCCTACAGGAGGTAATAGGAAAAAGATTCTAACTTGATGCATTTCCCATTTTCTTAAACTTCCAACCAGCTTTTTCCAAAGCTAAACAGTAACACCTAAACACTGGCATACACATGCAGATTTCATTTAGAATTTTCAAAGGTCAGTTCTGAGCAACTATGTGCTTTGGAAATCCATTTAGGAGCACAGATACTGTTCTTAGACAGTAAACAAATGAAGATGGACATTTATGCCTCTTGTTGAACATTCCACAAACTTATACAGAAGTCCACACCTAAATAAGTTTAATATTAGGTATCATGATATTCTATACATTTCATAACTTCTTAGATACGTTTAGTTAATTCTTGTTATCAATAAAACGTATCTTTAACCAGATATATCATCTCCTAACTACTTCTTAGATCTTCTGGATTAGGCACTGTTATACCTAGTATGCTATTATTTGCATTTATTTTTCTGGATAACTTTTACTGCACAAGGAACCTGTGTTGCTGTTCTGTAGAAGTGTATACAACACACTGTGTTCCCCTACAGACTAATGAATTCCTGGGTCTCTTCCCTGAGAACTGACTTCTGCCACAGGTTCTCTAATCTGTGTTATGTCTGGCCTGTCTCATTCTCCTTGCCTATCTGCCCCCAGTGTCCACTCTTCAGGTTTTTGACCCCTCCTAGCTCTTTTTTTTTAGAGTGTCCATGTTTTCATTTAGAGACTGAACCCTGGCTGTTTTTAATCCAGATAGTCCCAGTTCTCAACCACACCCCAGCTGTCACCACAGACATAGGCAACCACTCTGCATGGCAGTGTAGCACAGTGGGCATGAATGTCATAGAACTGCTTGGCTCAGGGACTAGGGATTGCTCCTTGGAAGAGATGACATCATCCATGAAGGTGTAGCCTCTTCGTGTCCACTTGGGTCCCAGATTCCCCAGAGTATCCTTGTTTCCTGTTCTTGCCCTAATGTGATTAGTGGTAAGTATTTCCTTGCCCAGTGAGTCCTACTACTTCACAAAATGAGTGTCAGGTACATAGTAGTACAGGAAGAAAACCCAATCTGTCACCAAGCCCAGGAAGAGTAAGTTTTTGCTAAAAGAGGTAACTTATCTTAACAAGTCAGGGACAGAGATGTCCCTACAAGCTTACAGACTGAACCATCGTACAGGTTCAGCTTTCTGATTCTGTAATTACTGAAATATTTAGTCAAGACCAGCTGGATTGCAGATTAATATTTCCAATTCTAGGTTATCTGTGTAGCCACATTCTTCACAGGTGGCAGTGAGGCAAGAAAGTGCTTGTAATTTAGCATTTGGAAAGTTGGCATACACTTCTATGTCAGCTTCCCTTTTTAGCTAAATGCTGTTTCAAAAATCTTCCATGTTAGACATGGGTGAAAATAACTTAGAGATTGGAGGAGCTTTTCAGACAGGAGTCAACAGAAATGAAAACCCTACTCTATCTCTGCACAGTACAAGCAATATTTAAATATCCCAGGCATTTTCACAACAGTTTGCGTTGGAGGAAATCTGAACTGAACACAGACCATAATCTTTCTAATGGCATTTTAAATTCGTTGAGCACATTGGCAGTTAGCCAGTTGTCTGACAATATTACAGGAAAGGGGTTAGGTCAGAATGACCTAGACACATGCAGGAAAACCATTACCTTCTCAAGGCATTCTGCTTGGGATAATGATTTTGAAACCTGCAACGAGGAATGGATCATGTTATAGCAGTGAACTTAGGATGGAACACCTGGACTAATGAGTGCTACTGATGTGAAGAAGTGTTGATACTCCCCTCATTGCTGCTACAGAGAAAGAGCCCTAAGAGGCTGAATGCTGTTTAAGTGGAAAAGCTTGATGGTGTGTGTCTGAGAACATAGTTGCCTTCTGGCTCAGGATAACACTGTCAGGCAGTACCACCTCAGGGTACCAGTGTGGGCTTTTGGGCTCAGTGGGAAATGCTATGGTTCCAAAGGGCATTATCATTTTCAGACTGGGAAAGAGCAGCTGTGATGGATATAACTGAGCACAGTTACTACCAGACTGCGCTGAACAGAACAGAAGGCTCTAAGGCTATGCTATGGCCTGAAAACTGCAGTTCGGTAAAGTTCCATCCCAGCTATTTGGTGGACAAAAGCACTCTGGTCAGCCATCTGATCCATTTACTTTTCTCTCTCATGTCTGTGACTCTAAATGTTTGAGACGAGTCCCAAGAAGTCCAGAATGAAACACTGAATGTGTCATGATAAGAAAAAATATTTTTCTCCTCCTCTTGATTCTGAAGCTGTGAGCTAAATTGTGTTTGCTTTCCTTTGCCATCCACTTCTAACACATAAACAAAGCAACCACTATTCTGTTGCAATGTGTCTGAGGTAGCTGTAATCACCACACTGACTGACAGTAATCGGTATTTGCTTTGGTCAGCTTTAAAGCCATGCTAATTAAAATTGAGCTTCCCACTTACATATTGAAAGAAACACAGTATCTGGAGGCAAGATCATGTTGTCAAGCATCCGGGGAAAACTTTAATAAATCCTCAGGCACCAATGTCTGCCTCCCTCATAGCTGTCAACAGTAGCCTCCATGCTCCAAAAGAACACTGTGTCATATTCTCTAGGCTCTTGTCCTCTCAATGTGCATCAAAAATTCTACTAGTAGGACAAGGAAAGCTTACTATGCTAGGTAGCAAACCAGCACATATTGTCAATTGGGCATTCATGTGATAGCCAAAGATATTTACTATTTTTTCTGAAGTTTTCTTTCTCCAGTACTTCACTGGTGCACTTTCTTGAGCATGCATAGCATCCCAGAGACCTGTAGAATGGGGAATAGAAAATACCAAAACAGGAGGCAGAACTAGGGAATACAGTGTGCAATTCCTCAGGTGTGGGCTTTAGTCAGGACACTGGAGTCAGTACAGAATGCCTAATAAACTCTTTAATTATGGCACAGTTTAACATTGTCTTAAAGTACCTCCAGCAGCCTGTTGCCGCCCATGTTAAGTTGGTTAATTATGGAATCAGCAGAAAGTGCTCACCCTTCTGAAGCATTAGCACACTGCCTGCTGTTCTGGTTCAGCTGGGTGTTGTCCATTCAGTCAATCACTAGCTACTGACATTTGATAACATGAAATTGGAGTCAGAGGCTTCAGAACAGTAGAATGTCTTTGTCTTGTAACCTCTGTCTGCTCAAAAAAAACCTCTGCAAACACTTCAAGGTGATTTGAAATCTAGCAAAATAATTTTCAGAGGATGCCTTGCAGTGTCATAAGATATTACATGTCTTCACTTACAAAAACTTGAAATAGGTGCCAGGAAAACTAAAATAAAGAACTTCAAAATCAGATTAAATAGATACCAGTGAATTTTCCAGGACTTTTCCATGCTTCATTTTCTAACTTGTTAATAATACAAATGCTTCTGCAAGAAGGAGGTCAGTACCAAGAAGAAAGTTATAGTGTTTGTGTCTTGTTCATCTTTAATTAATGTGTTTTTTATAAGTCACTGATAAAACTAAAGATATTATTGCTTCAACATCCTCCTTAAGATGTTGACAAACTCACGTTAAGTATGTAGAAAGATTTTATAACTGAAGATACTTATGCGTCAATTTATGTATGTTATCATTTGACAGCATTGTCATAAGATGCTATTTTTAGTGCTACTATTGTCTGCTTTAATTATTTTATTTTTTGTTATTCTGGCAAACATGGAACTTGTCTGAAAATATTCAGGTTCTGATGTGAGAACCACAAAAATTGTAGGTTCCAAATGACTGCAAGAACTACAAGATGTCTTGATTAACCCAGATTTACCAGCATGAATGTTAGCTTTTTCATTGTTCTGTAATATAGGCCTGTAAAAAGAAAATATACTTATTATGTTGCTGTAAGACATTTTGACAGTTTGGTAGACATTGCATTCCTACTTTCTTTTCTGTCTTGTATGGCATTGCTCTCTTCCATACCATTTAGTAGTTGCATAATTGTTCCCTTTCAAGCATACAAACAATGAGGTCAACTTGAGTCATGTCAAATAACTAGAGCAAATACCACATATGAAACCGTTTAAGATAATAAGTCATGTGATCACATATATTACCTCTTGCCTGGATTTTCTGGATCGTACTAGAAGTGTGTTAGAATACACAAAAGCAACAGGGCTTACCAGCTGACTGTTTTGCCTATGATAAGCAACTGTTGAGCAGTTTATTGCAAAGTATTTAATACAGACAAGCTAGAATTGAAAGTTACCTTCCTCTAAATCATTATGCTTCTTCTTTAAACTGACATTTTCAAGGCAAAACCTGTGTTTTCCTGCAGAAAAAATATGACAGGGATGAAGATTTAATTTTATTTTAGTGGTTTTAATAACATTCAGCTATGTTACATTTTAAAGCTGCCTAATTATCAGATGTAACATCTGGGATACAGTATCTATCAGACTGTGTTCTATCCAAACTGGGCACAGATACAAGAAAGTGTTATTTGTATTTATTAACTGGAACATACAGCGAAAGGTCAACACTTTCCCTATTCATCCTTCATCAGCAGAAAGGCTGGTGAGAAAGCAGGGTAAAAGTAAAACTCCTTAATCAACAAAGACTTGTGACTTCAAAAATATGCAAGACACATGAAAGCAAAGAACGAGCTTCTTATCCGTGCATTTTTTTCTTTTATTGAATATCATTCAGTTCAATTATACTCATAGAGCACATCGCGGACCTCTGCTGTTCTCAACTGAAGTCAAAAGAAGTGGTTTCTCTCTTGCTACAGTGGTTGACAAGAAGAAAAGCATTAAAACACTGTTTCTAAACAAGCAGCAATTAAGAGAAAGCAGAACATGGTTAAAATAGTTCCCATTAATATGTTTTATTCTATCTGCAGCACCCTTGAAGTAGTCAAACTGGTCAGTTGCTTCTATAACCCTCCCAACTATTTGTGGTAGTAGTTTCAATTACTGGCCCTTCAATGCAAGTTGTTCTGTGTCACGTCTAGAGATCTTGTGAGTCTTTCTCTTTTGTTATCTACACTGCAAGGCCTCACAGAGAAGAGTTAACTCTCCTCTAACCTTACGGTCCTAGAGAGTTTCAAGCTGCTGCTGGAGGGTGTGTGGACGCATAGGTTGAACGATCCTGTTGGTATCTCTTAGTGTGTAGATGTGTGTTTCTATACCTCTATGCTCTCACTAGCCAGTTTTCCAGTCATCTGCTACAGCACTGGTACCGTTCACATTCCCAATATAGCACAATAGAGTGGCTTTTCTTGCATGGAGGCTACTGTCAACACAGAAGCTTTATTCATAATAACATAAAAAATGTATGACTGGGTTAGAGCAGTAGTCTGTCTAGGCCAATGTGCTGCCCCCACTGTCTCCTGCAGTGAAAGGAGATATTGTTTGGGGACATCATGTGAACCTGGCCACTTCCTGTAGTCTATTCTTCTCATACTCTCCCAGCATCATTGGATTAAAGATTTTAAAGAGCACACCTTTGCCTATTCTCTCTAATATCTGTTTTGATACTGTTATCTGAGATATCTTCTCTTTTTTTTTTTTTTACTTGCTGATGCCATCTACCTCCACAGCCTCTCAGGACAAGAAATTCCAGGAATTCACTAACTGTTGTGTAAAAAAGTATTTTCTTTTATCAGTTTTAAACCACTTCCCTGCTAGTTTCAGTGAGTGCCTCCTCCCACCGCCCCAGTTGTAATATTGCAGGATTTGATGAATGACACTTCTGCGTTCACCTTATCCACCGCCTTAATGATTTTGTAAACCTAAACCACTCTTCAGCCTTCACTTCTCCAAATGGAAGAGTTCCAGACTTTTTAGTCTCTCCTCAGAAGGCAGCCACTCCATCCCGTTGACCCTCTTCATTGCTCTTCTCTGCCCTCTGTAGTAGATCCACTGTCTTTGTGCCATAGAGATCAGAACTGTGTGCTGAACTCAAGGTGGAGGTGCACTGAGGTTTTATTTAGTGCCAGACTGACCCCTCTGTCATGTTCTCAGTAACCTTCCTGATGATGCCCAACATACTGACTTCTGGCTGCTGCTGGACACTGAGCCAGAAGATCACTTTTTCTGCTCAGCATCTCAGATTTGGCCTACAGCACCTATTCTCTTTCTAAAAGGACTGGGCTTTTCCAGTCCCTTTCTCCATCATACATCTTTTTTTTCCCTCCAATCACATTTACTTTGAATACATGGGAGCTGCCAGAGTTAAAGTCTGGACTAATTCAGTGACTGGTGGCTTCAGACTGCCATGTTTTTAAACAGAGAGCAGAATGGAATCCTAACTGGAAACCAAAACTGGATCTGGAACAGAGTTTGAAATATCATTTTGAAGGCCTATTCAAACATACATAAATATAAAAGTTACTACTTCAAAATAGCAATTTGCCTGAGATCTGGCATCCCCTAGCAGATATTTGTGCAGTACAAGGATTGCTTAGCCTAGTTTTTGCACAAGCCTTTGATTCAAGACTGTAGCAAGGGTACCCTGGGTGCCCTATGCTGCTCTTTAGATTCTCACTGGGCTTGTTCACACAGGGGCCTGTGTCCAGTGACCTCCAGTAAACAGCCTTTAATGAAAGAGGACTAGCAATAGCTTTGATTCCTGTTCTTCTATATCTGTCAGTTGTTTGGTTATCACTAATGAGGTGCCCTGTAGGTGACAGTAGGCCTAAGTTTCTCAAGCCTTTTCCCATCAGTCCTATGGTATGCCTTACAGGGGTAGGTGTGTTTACATGTATGTGTTCCTGTGCTTCCATGATCTATATTTTGTGTGTGCATTCATCCATTGGGTAGTGGTGGTTCAGCCTATTCATTAGTCCTGTCTCCCACTCCTGTGCCTGAACTGCCAGTAGTTAACTGCAGTGTGTCACCTTATTTGCAGCCTTACTTGGGGCCTTACAGATTTAGGCAGAGGGAAGCTGCTTTTCTGGCTTGGGAACAACTGATGCCTGTCCTGAGGCAAGGAAGCAAAGATGTAGGCTGAAGTAACATCCTGGCTGAAGGTCCATGCTCCAGCTGTGCCCCATTCATACAACATTTCCATTCTCATATTTGTTATTGTTCATAATAGAGTATGTAATATGTAAGCTGGGTGGGCTAAATGAACCAACTAGTGAATCACTATATCCAGTATAGAGCAAATTTAACCAGCATTGATTCCAAATCAGAGGTAAATAGAAGATGTACCATTTCAACTACTTCTTTTAAACCCATTATGAATAAAAGGCTGAATGTTGTTTGTAGGCATCATATAGCATGTAATTTTTTGAAAAAACTCTACAGTCATAGAGATGAAAAGAAATATTTTGATGGAAGGCTCATTTTTCAATGCCTGTTTGAGTTGCTCAGCAGGATTAAAAATAACATTTAAAAAATCCTTCACATAGGGCAAGAGATCCTTACAATCTTTTACAAGTCATCTCTGCTGTCTTTAGCTTCCTCAGGTAGAATTTGAAGAAGCCTTTCATACCAGATATACTACTTCCTTCTTGTGTAAGTGTTGTTGGAATGTGTAATAATAAAAACATTTTGCAGCAGGTTATTTAATAAAATAAGAATACTTGTATTATAGTAAGTATATATAACTTACATAATTATATCAGAGTAAATATGACTGTGATTTCAATCCAGTATAAAAATGTCATTGCAGAAAATATTCCCTTCTGTTTGTAACAGCTAGAGGAACAACTTCAGTTCTGTGATCGTAAAAGCTGACAGCTCACACCTAACTACTAGTGAGGTGGTGCATTGTTTATGCCTTACTTAGATAGATGGGAGAAACAGGTCAGTGTGATTCATCATACTGTTCTGATTCCTGCCTTTTAAAAAGCTCTCTGTCTAGAAATGAAGACCATGTGTACATCTCTCCAATCACGAGTTCTCCTGAAAAGGCCATATTGGTCCTTCTAACTTCAGCCTTCTTTACTTATCAGTAGATAGGTAATTCCTGTAACACACAGAAGCCAGTGTTCTCCTTTGATCCCTTCATGTCACACCTTGAAAACATAATTTTCTCAAAAAATGCTGCTAGGTTCACTGTTCTCGTGGTAGCCCACAGTGGCAAAAGTGGTATTAGGATAGAAGTATCCAGGCATCTGTTGGGCAAAGTGTAACCCCTGAGCTTGCTCAGAACAACAGAAAGAACAGAATAGTTTCCTTTCTCCATCTCCTCAGAATATGTAACAGTATTGTGCTGTTCCTGCTTTTTCTGAGTAAAGCCCAGGAGGATTGAAAAATTTGAGTCTCTGCCTTACTCAGCATATTGAGTAACCAGCCCAGGCCAGATATAAAATTCTTTTAGATGCAGGCCTCCCTGCTGGCAGCAGCACTGTGCCACTTTGACATCCAGCAATAATTTTAAATGAGAGTGATTTATTTTTCTGTAGCAGGCAGCAGATGGCAGCAAAGTTGTACAGATGCGCCAGACTAGTAGAAGAAGAATATCTTCGTACACACACTCTCTAACAACATTCCATGGAAAAAACGTATCATTTGTTTCTGTCTGTCTTGCAGTGTGGTTAAGGCAATAAATCAGGTTTAATGGCCCTCGTGCGTTTGTAACGTGAGGGGTTTTTTCCCCCTGTTACCAGGAGTTAATGAAATCATATTGGGATGAGATGATGTGAATTATCACTCAGTAAATCATCTTTGCAGGAATCACTTCTTTGTGCAAATCTTTTTATATCCTTCATTAAACAGATACTGATTGCCTTGTGCAAATATTATCACAAAGTGCTACGCTGTCTGTGTGTGTGCACTCTGACTGATACAGGAGCTTTGACTGCCAATCTCTGCTGTGAGCTGTGTATGTCACTCACTCTCTCATTTGAGTTAGTCGTCTGGATACATCCTTTTCCAAGGCTTCAAAATAGGTGATGAGATTTTTTTTTTAAGGAGAGAGAGGGGGGAGGAAATGCTACTATATAAAGTTATAGTGTTTCAATCATTCCAAAATCCTACTGCATTAAATAAAAAATGGAAGTCTGGGTTTTGGACAAGAACACTGGAAGTTTCTGGGATTTGATCCCTACTCATGAACACATTTAGCACTGCACTTGACACATGTATGTTTGTTGAAGCTGTCATTGCCAGCAGCACCACATCCATTTAAGAGGAGCAGCAATGATCATACATTGCTGAACTCGTTTCCGATTGAACTGAGAGTCTGGATTTGAGTTACCTCTTTTTGATAGAGTTCTTGTCCCTTACTTCTAACTTTCAGTAGTTTATTCAGACTTCAAAACCAGAACTTGTGAATAAGTGAAGTATAAAGCAAAACTTACAATACAATCTTCCAGTACAAAAATAGACATGTTTTTGAAAAAAAGCTGGGGCTTAGATTTTTTTCCTGCTGAAGTCAGTAGAAGTTTTGTTTCAATTAGATGGGATCAGTCTCAGGCCTGGGATTTGGTGTTGAGATTCCTATCTGGCTCACCAATTCATCACCACCAGAATGTCTGATGTCTGTAGGCAGTAAGAAGACTAATGATATATGCCAGTTGCATATTTTTCATGTTGTTTATCAATAAAGGGCCAGACTATGAATTTGTTCCTTATGCAGAATGAGATGCAGAGCTGCACAGCCCCAGGAAAAAAATGACTTAGAAAAAGTGACTTAGAAATCCATCACTTTTTCCTTGTCTCTAAAAAGAACAAATTCACTTTACAAGGTGCAGCTGTCTTCTTCCAGTGTGAAGACTCAGATCTGCTCCTGAGTCCTTATATACAGGCAGAGAAGTGTAGTGGCCTCTGCCTTTACAGCTTTCTAGCAGAGAGCCACAATAGAGTCAGGTCATGTAAGGGAAAATGAGGAACCCCCACACCCTTTTGTCCTCTCCTGTAACAGCAGCAGGATGAATTACATGGTGGCCTTTTAGTCTTTGAGTGTTTCAGTTTCATGATAACTCCTGTGACAGTAACCACCTATTAAAAGGACAATAATCATGTTTGTTTGATGAACTGCTTAGTTTGCTCCTGAACTAACAGATAAGATCCGTTATATTTGTTCTCCTGTTTCTGCCAATACTACTGGACATCAGAGATTAAGACCTGGACATTTGTTTGTTTATTTTTACACCATGTTAGCAAAGTATGAAGAAAATATAAACCATTTTATAATTGCTGGAAAAGTTGTGTGTAATTTGCAAACTGACAGATCTGGGAAGTGATAGTTGACAAAGTATTGGAAGAATATTTATTTTGCAAACCTATTCTGAGAGTCAGAATTTATTACAAAATATTTACCTTCAGCTGGGTTGGACTGATCTTTCCTGACTTTGGAAAAACCCAGGCTTTTGTAAGTGGATGGAAGACTCAAGGAGGTCTAGTTAAATGTTTGGTAGAAGTTATCACAGAATCAAACGAAGTCAAAAGATTTCATTTGGCCTCCTCATTGCTGTTGCTGGGAATTTTGCAAGCAAAACACCCCAGTCTTATCAAATCATTAAAGTTGATTCTAGTCTTAATGAAACCATTTGTTTTTCATTTGGAGACATTATAGTTATCAAGCATTTTGACTAGTTTATATAGCGTGCAGTAAAAAGGCTTTTACATAGCAAAGTTCTTTACCTCACAAACAAATTATGCTCCTTCTCCTCATGAAGGGTACATGGCCCTGCTCCAAAGAATTAAATATTTAAAAACTAAAACAATTTCAAAGCTGACACAAATTATTTGGTGAAAAAACCTGTTCTTTAGAAATATTTGGATAATAAAAGCAAACCCTTGTGAACACAATAAACAAATTTTAGTTAGGCATAATTGGATTTAGTTATTGGTTGTACTCAGTCATGCTGGAATTTTTTCTCCTGATGCCTGTGTGCTCAACACTACTTAAGTATGATGTGAGATAATATAAAATGGTGTATTGACGGCACAAGGAAAATATTTGAATGGCTGTCTGGAGTTGCCATTATTGGCTTTAATTATGACTTGCTCTCCTTTGGGTACTAAATGAGCCAGAAAAGGCTTCATATGTGCCAAAGTATTCATTAGTATTCCCCTTTCTGTCATTGTACTTGCAGAAAAAGTTTAAATCTGGCACCTGACTGCAGTTCTTATTAGCACGGACCAAGATGCTTTGCAGATTTTGATAATCATCTGAAAGCACACCAGTGTCTCTACTTTTTGGATACAGTAGAAGTTGTTCCTAGGTAACAATGGCAGAACTCTTTGACCACTTTGTGATGTAACTGGAGAACAAACATTTTTTGCAGTCCTCCATGTGACGTGGCTGCTTGAAGTAAGTTTTGTGGTACCAACTGGAGAAAGAAAAATAATTACTTGTTTCCCTCTGCCAGGTTAGGGGACCTGCACTAGGACTTTATGGGAAAGCACTTGTATATCAGCATTTTAGGCCCCTTGCCACCACTCTGTATAGCACGAATAATGGAACCACAAAAATCTGTCTGAGATAAAAATAGCCTTTGGATTCTATTTTGGTAATAAAAAATTGTCTATAGTGAAGTACATTTTCTTTGCCATAGGATGTCTCTAGGGTAGGTTCAAAACAAAATAATAACTCATAAAGAGTATTCCATGAACTCTTCTGACACTTCACCGTGGAGGCTCTACTGAGAATGGTGACCACTCCTTTGGCATCAGCTCTTGAATAGACTGGTGGATAAGGATGAATTCCTGCTTCAATATGTATTTACCATCACAAAACTTAATTTTAATTTAGAACCTTGTTTGAACTGAACTTATAGTCATGTTTTAAGTGGCCTTTGAAATGCTGGCCTGTGGGACACCAGACTGTTCTTAGAAACAAATACTTTAACTGAGGTGTTGTGTAAACAGATGCTCCTGATTTTGGAGGCATTTGATGACCACTTCCACTTCTCATCTCTCACATTAAAGCATAAGCTGGCCTTGACACAGTTCTTCTTGAACTTCTAAGACTTTTCAGAGGATGCTTGCTTTCATGGGCTGATACTATTTCACAGTCTTGTTCTCCCTGAAACCTCAGGGGTTTCAAAACCCTCACACTCCTTAGAGATTTTAATCTAGTTCATGTATGGATTTCAACTACTGCTTAAAGGTTAGTGCCCAACATTTTGCTTTGTGGGATGTTTGTAGTGAAAAGATGCTTAGCCAAAGTTCTTCAGTAATGTCCCCTGCTTGGGCAGGAGGAAGAGCTTTCACCTGGACAGCTCCCACTTGGGGCAGGTGCAGAAATGGATGAGAAGGGAGAATGCTGTCTCTATATATTTTAGCCCTTACAGAGCAGTTCCCCAAAACCTGGAACTCAGTTTGGGATATGCGGTTAGCTGTGCAATAGGAAAGAGTCCCTGCCTGCTCTGCCGTTCTTCTCCAGCCTGTCTAGCATAGCCTAAGTAGGTTAGTTGAAATACATGGTCATAGTATTTCCAGGGTTTACTTTTCAGCTCCATACATTGAAAGAACGTGCTGTCTTCCAGGCACAGGGCTACTCACTACTTTCTGGCACATCTAGTTCAGCAGTGTTGATCTTTACGCTTTACAAGACATGGTTTCAAAGATTTGGGGGAGGGGGATGGAATGGAGGAAATAAAAAAAAAAAAAAAATCTTTTCTTTAGTTGCTGTTTATTGCAACCACGGAGTTTTGCTTCTCCCTACAAGCACGGCAGGTGGTGCTCTTGATCCTTCCAGACAGAAATTGTACTTGGTAAGCTCCAGTAAGGTCAGAATTATGCCATCCAACACCAGCTTGCTGGTTTTAGCCCTCTCTGGTTAATCCAAGGATCTTTCAGCTTTGAGTGAAGTGGTTTTTATCAGTGAAAGGGAAGGGAGGGACGAAAACGTATTTTAAGTGGGGACTGGGTGTTGGCAGTAAATGAAGAAAAGATCAATACAAACAGAAGTAGCTAGTTGGCAAGTACATACTTAGCCACGCTATAGCCCAATCCAGCCTTGGGTCCAAAATTTAGATGACAAAGGTGCTAGCTCTGCAACCCATAAGTAAAACATTGTAGCTATTAAATTGTATGGTCCTACTGAAGTCATTTTGGTTGTGCTATGTACTTTAAGTAGGATCACACCTTCACCTACACATTGTAATTTCCCACCACAAGTACCCCAAAACTTATAAGCAGCAACTATTCTGATTTCAAGATCTTTCATGATTTGAGAATAGCCACTTGCTTGTTTCTCAGCTGGCAGCTATAAACTGTGCTGAAAATCATGCATTTGCTGTCACCCCTTAGATCTTATGAAACCTGGATCAGAAAGGCCATCAGCAGTAGAGAGGTAAATTCTCTTCCAGCTGTTAATAAACAGATGGTAATTAAAACTGGCAAGTGTCAATATATATGCATTTTTTTAAAAAAAGAACATTTCAAGTGGAAAACCCACTTTTCAAGATTCCAAAATTCTTAGTTGAAAATGTTTAGGATAGTCACTCAAAATAGGCAATTCTGAGCAGAACTTCAAAACTTTGGGGAGAAAGATTATTATGAATATATGCCAGGTATCTGGTCAACTGGATTCCTACCCAAGCTTTTTTGCAGCAGTATTCCTGGAAAGGTGTGATTGCTGGTTCTTTTGAATTTTTCTTGTAAATATATGTTCCTTAGGCATTTAGTATTAGGTAAACATATATGCCTGCTTCATTTATTCTAGCAGCATTTAGTGCTGCTGTTCCCCAGTCCTCTCCTGTATATGTTAACTATGTTCAGAGATACTCTAAAATAGGGGAGATTGTATGTTTTACCCGAGATGTTATTCAAATACACTTGCTTCGTTTGTAGGTTTTCTTGGAGTGCAAAGAGTAGACACCAAGAGATGGTGCTGTTGGTGCATTAATAAGGTTGAGGTTCACATTTGTTTTCTGGTCTGTGGTTGGAATTTGTTTAAAAAAGAAAAAAAAAAAGAAAAAAAAAAAGAACAAAACAACAAAATCCCTAATGCTAAGCTTTTATCCAAGATGTTCTGCCTGCACTGAACTGGTCACCATTTAACTTTAACCTGAACTGTGGCCCAGGAAATCCTTCAACATAAATAACCTTGGAAGCTGCCATGACCATTTTTGGAACGTGCTCCCTCAATAAATCTGTTACTTTGTTGTGCAATGTTGAAGTGTGCAGTTGTTTCTCTGATTAATTAGGGCAAAAAATAAACTTGCAGGATCAATCCAAGCTGTGACACGTTTCAGCCCTGGCTGGAACATGTGGGTAGAAAAGGCCTTATAGCCTTCTCAGCAGATCTGCCCTGGGATTTTAAGATGCATGCTTGCTTTTGAGTTTATTTGATTTGACTAGATAAGGTGGCTGCTAACAAAAGTCTGTAACTGAAGAGTTTTAGTTGCAGACCTGCCATGCGAGGACTAAACACAGTAAGAAATCATTCATCTTGACCACCTGCCCCTACTAAAGACAACATAACAGAACTGTTTTATGTAATAGTGTTTATTTTATTTCACATATTACCCATGGAGAACAGCTGATACATTCTCTACATCTTTCACCAGTCTGGAATGCAAGATAAAAAAAGGTATGGAAAAAGAGTTTAACGTTTGACATTCACGATATGAAAAATAGAGGGGATACAATGTTTTAAAATGCCCTTATGCAATATATATATATATATAAAACGTATAAAAATAAAATATATTTTCCAAAAAAAAGATACGAACAGGACATGACACAGGATAATCTTAAATATCGATACGTATCTCATGATCCACACACACCGCACTTACAATTAACAAAATCCACGTACAATTGCACTTTTCCTCTCTGTGACGTTCAAGTATATCGCAGTCCCCGCAGGGACTAGTGAGTGTCCGATTCCCTGCCGGGTGTAGATAACGCAGAGGGTAGAGCAGATGTGGGCGACCCGTCCTCGCCGGGGGCTGAACGCGCACCCTCCGACGCTTGGGGGCGGAGGGCGAGGCCGGGGCCGCGGCCCCCGGGCCCGGGGGTGCCGCGCAGCAGCCGGCGCCCGCCGGCGGGTGCCCCCGGGCCGCGGAGCTCCCCTCAGCAACCCCTCCTCGGGGCAGACGGCGCCGGGGCAGCTCTGGGCGCAGCCCGCCGGCAAGGAAGGCCCGCCCCCCAGCCCCCCCCGGGTGCAGCGGCGGGGCAGGGGGCGACATGGCGGCCGGCGGGGCAGCGGCGCCTCTGGCGGCCGCGGGCCGGGCGCCTTCCAGTCCCAGCCGGCGGCGGGCGCGGGAGCCGGCGGTGCCTCGCCCGGGGAGGGTAAAGAGTCAGTGACCGCCGCGCCGCTGCGGCGGGCGGGGGGGGGGGGGGGGGCGGGGAGCGGCCCCCGCGCGTCCCCAGCGGGACGCCGGCCTTCACAGCTTCCCTGCGCCGGGCCGCGGGCGCGGGCCGCGGGACCGGCCGCCCCTCGCCCTGCCGGGCCCCGGCGGCGCGGCCCGCCGCTCCCGGGCCGGGGAGGGCGCGACGGGGTCCCGCCCGGCCAGGCGCTCTCCCACGAATCCTGGCGGCGGCTGCCGAGCGGCGGCGGACCTCCGGAGCGTCCGCGCCTCAGTCCATCCATCCGACACGGCCTCGGCCGGGTAGCGCGGCGCTCAGACACCGAGGACGGGGGCGAGGGGCTGCGCCCGCCGCGTCCGGGGGCGCCGCTCGGCCTGGGGGGAGCGCGCCGGGCTGCGGCCCTCGGGCAGGGAGCGCCGCCTGCGGCCGTAGCCCTGGGGGCTGATCTTGCTGGCGGGGGCGGCGTCGTCCTTATCCTTGTCGGTCAGCTGGTAGATCTGGTGCGCCAGCTTCTGCACCGTGCACGTCCCGAAGCGGCACCCCGTGCGGATGGCTTGGAAGTGGGGGAAGCTGTTAATGCTCTGGCGGTAGCGCTTGACGCGGATGTGAGCATCCTCCCGGCTGCTGCGAGGCAGGAAGAGAGAGAGCGGGCATGAGAAAAGCGCCGTGGGGCCCCGGAGGAGGGCGCAGGGAGCCCCCCCCGGTGCAGAACTCCCCCCCCCCGCCACCACTACCCCCCCCCGGCTCTTCCCTCCGCCGAGCGGCGGGAGAGGGGCGATCTGGTCGCAGAGCAGAGCTTGCTGCCGATGGGAGGAGGGGCCGCGCCGGTTTACGGCTGTTACTTTATCTATGGATCCAGAGCTCGAGTTACTATTTATATTTGACTTTCACAGTAAAGGCGCTGCTATCTCCCGCCAGCTGAAGAGCGCGGGGAAAGGGAGGTGGGAGGCTGCTTTCAGCGCGATGTGCAGCCCGGGCAGGACCTGCCTCCGGCGCTTGGGGGATCTACAGCGAGAAGCCTAAACACCCGGAAACGAGGGGACCCTGCAACTTCCCACTGCCTCGAACAAGTGCCCGAGCCCAGAAGCGGCTGGGATTTACCTGGGATGCGAGACTCGGGGATCCTCCTTCACGTCCTGGGTCCGTATGAGAGGCTGCACGTCGGCGGCTGCCCCCAGCCCTCGGAGCGCGCCCGAAGGCTTCACGTCCCGCTTGGCTCGGCTCAGTGCCCATTTCGTCCATCTGAAAGAAGCGCAAGGGAAGAGGACAGCCTGTTAGCGCAAGCCTGCGGGGCGGGAGCCAAACCAAATAGATTCGAGGGGCGATAATCTTTGCCAGCGCCGAGATTTTTTTTTTTTTTTTTTAATGTTTCCTGAAAGGGCACGAGGCCTTTAAGGAGCTGTGCAATTCCCGCAGGGAATCCGGTCCCTCTGATCACGGCCGGAGCCCGGCGCGGGGGCGCGGAGGCTCCGCAGCTCCACAAGCGGGGCTGGGCGCTGGCAGGAGGGTGCGCTCCGATACTCACTTTCTTTTGAACTCTGTCGCTACGTCCACCCTTGCAGCATCCACCCCGAAGAAAGTCACGGAGCCGAGACAGAGCAGGGCTACGTGAACTAGTTTCATTCTGGCTGGGCTCCTGGTGGAGGGAAAAGAGAAGAACTGTAAGCATGGTTGCTAATAAAAGTCAGGTAAGGTCTGTCCTTCATTTCTGGTGGTTCCAGAGAGCTTCCCTCGGAGAGCCCCCAGGCTACCGGGGACTTTGAGTGCGATATGAACCAGAAGCTAATATTTGCTCAGCAACTTATCACAGAGTAAATAACAGAGCCTCCAAAGTTTACGTTTGTCGAGTTTTACTTGCAGAGGCGGCTGAAAACCAGCAGGATTTCCAGAATACCCCCAGCGGCTTGCACTAGGATTTAGCAAACCCATGATATTAGAGCGAGCTGGCTATCAGACGCATCGTTTCCAAACTCCAGCAAGTGTTTTGCTGCCTGGAAGTTTATCCCCTGATAGCTCGTCTTCCCACTTCACACGCAGAACCAGCTAGTTCTGGATCTTATGTTGTAAACTGCAGCTGATGCCAAGAGCCAGTGGAAGACTCTGCAGCGTAACTCCAAGCTCTTCAAAACAGTCCAGATTTAGTAGATTTTTACTTCCTCTCCACCTCCCCTGCATCTTTTGTTGTTGTTGTTGTTGAGGGAGGAAAAAAAAATAGTTCTTACCTGACAGTGAGGATAATCCACTGAGACAAATGTTCTTGTAGTAGCGATCCGAACTTGCAGGGTTTCCTGAGGAGGGAGAACTCCTTCTTTGTGTGTCTGAAGTAACCACTGCCGAGCTGCGCTCTACCCCTCCCTTTTATAGAGCGCGAGCTCCCGTGGGTGGACCCTTGGCTGAGCCAGTGGGGGGGGGGGCCCAAGCACTTCATCATTCTAGCGTGGGTTAGGGGTGACCCATAGTAGGGTAAAAATAAGAGGATTGTTAAAAATTATTTTAAATAACCCCCTTGGTATTTTGTTAATTATAACGACAGCTTTTAGGTCTGGATTCCGAGTCATGGCATAACTTGCAAAATCTGATAAGCCCCTCAGTCTGTTTTACTGGGGACAGACTTTTTAACTGCCGATATATAATTATGTTTACATGGTCTGTAGCATAATTTCTCATTCTAGGCATCTTCGCTTCAGATGGGTGGAAGCAGGGGAGTGGGAACTAGACTCAACCAACTTCAAAATCCATGCAAATCCATCAGATACCAAAGTTCCTAACATAAACCCATATTTGGACAACGTGAATTATGATGAGTAAACTGTAATGAATGCCAGCCTTCTTTACACAAGTAAGGAGGTGACAAATCAGGCATCATTAATATTTATGACTCAACTTGGGTGCATTTTTTATCTAATAAAGTGTATTTGATTTACTGGACCGATTCAAATAAATCACAATTCAAATGGTTTTGGAAGGTGAGGGTTAGAGCGCACTTCTGTACCTTTGAACAAAGGAAGCGGGATTGCTTTGGGCCAAACACAGGGTCACTGAAATGCTTGGGGTTATGGACGTTGGTGAAGACTTGCCGTGCGTCATTTTATCCCCAGTCCGCAAACCTTTATACACGTGAGCGCGCTTACTTCCCCGGTTATAAAGCTAAACTAGGATCAAGGCAGGATCAAGGTCTCTAACAGCGTTCTTCCGGCTGGGCAGCAGCAAAACCTTAGTCTGCCCACCTTTGCTTTTTTGGTTTTTTTTTTTTTTTTTTTTTTTTTACAGTCTTTAACATCTTTGCTCCGTGGCGCTTCAGAAATGCAGAGGTCCGGCTTCGCAGGGGGTGCTGGAAGCCAGCACCAGATGGACTGTTTCTCTACCTACGTGTCGCAATGCAAATTCAGCGGAACCGGGGGAAATGCCCCAGGAGACCTGAGCTCTGGGGCGTCAGGGTCCCCTTCCCAGCGAGGGCTACTCCGGAGGAGGGAATGAACTGGCGTGTGCGAGATGTTTCTCTAACATCTTGCCCCAAGCAAAGCGTTTAAAAAATCTGGTGAGTATGTATGTACTCGTGACTCTGCCTTTCTAGATAACCGCGGTATATACCAACACCCTGGAGAGGTATGTGCGAGGGGATGACGGAAACTTTCCCGTGCGGCGCTGACTCGGTCTAAGGTGCTGCCTCCCTGCCTGCCTCGCCAGCAGCGTCCAGGCGTCCGGAGGCTTCTGTCTCCGGCATCTCACCTGCACGGGGGCAGGCTGGCCCGGGAGCCGCCACGCCATCCGGCTGCCGCCCCGCCGTCCCTCACACGCTCTCCGCCGGCACCCGCCGGCAGGGAGGGTCAGCACCCGCTCTAGCTCTTGCCCGTCGCATCCTCCAGCCGGCCCGCCTGCCTTCCCCGAGACCCCGGCGCGGCTCCCGCGGGGCGAGGCGGTTTCCCCGGCCGCGAGCTGGCCGCCGGGGCGAGCCCGGATCCCCTCCTCCGCCGCACCTGCCCGGCCAGAGCGCGGGGCGGGATGCGGCGGCGGCGGCGGCTCCGCGGGCGCCCGGAGCCACCGGGGCAGCGCGGCGGCCGCCCCGGGCGCGGGGCGCGGCCGGAGCCGGCCAGCCCCGGGCTGCCCCTCGTCCCCTCCGCCCGCCGGCTCGGGCAGCTCCGCGGAGCCGCGGTGCCGCTGCCCGCCCCGCGGACCGTGCTGCGGAGCGGGAGCGCACCGAGCGAGAGGCCCGGGGTGTAAACTCGGAGAGGGGGAAGTGGGAAGATAGGTGGTCTGGAACGGGGCTGTATCACGACCAGAGCTGCACAACTACATCAGACCGCGACGACTGGATTTTAGAGACCTCACGAGGCAGCTCAGGCTCGAGCGAGTTCAAGCGTTTCCTTAATCAGCAGAAGTTGAAACTGAATCTGTTCCGAACGAAAGGCAGGATTTTGTGTGATGAGCGTTGTTTTGATTCAAATTAAGCCTCCTGTTCCAGTAAAAATATCACACTCTTCCCCAAATGCTGGAAAATCCCTCATTAAAACCCTTGGCTAAACGGGAAGTGTTATTTTGTATACTCTTAGGCAAACAATGCAGAAAGAATCCTATGTTGGTTTGGGAATAACAACAATAGTAGTAACACAACTCACATGTGAGTTCCATACTGACTACAGCCGTCATTTTAGTGATACAAAATTAGCTCGTTCAAATTCATGAGGTGGCAAACTTTGGCACATAAATGATCAGCTTGTTGCTGATGTGATTTGTGAAAGGGCTTCAGCAGGTAAGGCTGACTCAAATCTAACACAAAACATCATGTTCTTTGTTCAGATGCTCATTTTGTTCTTCCCAAGCACTTGCATTCCTGTGCAGTTTGGAAATGAGCAATAGTCACTGAATTCGTACTATGAGGTAACAGTGGCCACTTTAAAAAAATTATTTCATAAATAGTGAGTTATTTCCATTTTGAAAAAAGCTACACAGAATGTTCCATTGAAATATTATTCACAACTTATTATTCTGAGGCAATGCCACGCAGCTCGGAAAGACTGAGCTCTCCTCTGAAGTGTAGGGTCTCCTCTGGATGCTGCCTCATCCATTGTCGGGAAGTTGCCCTGGAAGAACATCCAGCTCTTGTTCTTGTTTACTGATTTTCTTGGGTGTGTCATTCAACCTCTCCGTGTTGCCATATGTACAAAAGACTTTACAATATGTATGTGCTCTGGCAAGGAGGTTGTGAAGATTAGTTGCTACTTGTACAGGGGTTTATTCAGGCTGAGTTTTACTCCAAAAGCAAAGGTCTAAAATCTGTAGGCATGAATGAGGAGTCAGTTTGAAGCAACTATGCTGTGCTGATTATGCAAGAGAATTGTTGTTTGAAGCCAGTGGAAGTGCCTTTGCATGTTTCATTTGGGGTTTAAACAAATTTTACTGAATTCGTATGCCACGAATATGAATATACTTGATTGTATTTCAGGCTATATGAAATCAGCAGAAAGGTGATGATACTAACAGAAGAACGACAGCCCATGAAGGATGTAAAACCTCAGTCAAGCTCCACACAGAAAAACCTTGGTGTTAGTGCATGCACTCAGCCAGCTTTGTCTGTGCCAAGGGCACAGTGACAAAGAGTGATCCCATTTCTTGGTAGTCCCACTGGAGGTGCTTTCAGTGAGCCTTCCATCTGATAGGTTTGAGTACGCCAAACTAAGCTTCCTAAATGAGGGTGGGATGCATATTGGTAGGGGAAAACCTGGTTGGGGTCATAGCTGCTTCCCTGTTCTGGCATAGGGGTGGGGTGACACTGGATTAAGGGAGTGCAGGCAGAGTGTGACCTTTATATTTCCTCAAGGAGGAGTTGACTGTAGAAGGTACTGAGAACGTTCGCACCTTTTTGGTAGTAAGTGCACAGTCTGAGTGTGGCAACATTGTCCCTTGTGTGCTTTCAGTCTCCTGGAGGGGCTGCAGCCCCACAGTTCTTCCCCTGGGATAAATATATGGCTGCTTACTGAGTCCTTCTGGAGACCTAGGACTTGATGTCCTCCCAGAGCCGCTGCTCTGTCAGCCCCTTCATCTCCCATGAGGAGCCAGGCTACTCTGCTGCAACAGAGGGAATTACGGTTTTGATGGTCTGGATGAAAGTTCAGTTTACTTTGCATTAGACTTCAGGTGAGCAAACAATCTGCTCCACTTCCTCGTTTGTCCTATAAGAACGTAAGATTGTTCTATACGTAAGGGAGGTTAAGGAAGTAAGTTACGGATGACTGACTCCTTTTGCTGTCCATGCCGGTACACAGCTCTCTTCAAACCCAGATGAACTGTTACATGAATACTTGAGATGTGCCACTTCTTATGACATGCTTTAGAAATGAACCAAGCTTTGGCTATATTGGTCGAGATGGAAGAAGGAGCAAGGCTGTAAAGTGGGCGCCAGTAGTTTTGGGGAATCAATAAGTAACATCTTCCTTTTGATCTAGCATTTGTTAATGCCCTGGGAAAAGTGTTAGGTGATACTCTCCTGCTAGATGTGCTGGCTTAAAAGAGCAATGAGACTTAATTACTGAGATTTGTTATTGCATATTGAACCTTTTTATGAGTGCAGATAAGATAACTCTAAGGTCCCACTTCAACTCCAAATTCGGTTGTTTCATCGTGTCTCTAAACTGTCCCTCCAGGTTTAGCTGTATAGAACATTATCCCTTGCATTATCTTTTGTAAACTGTTGCATGTCCTGGCTTTGTGCTGTTGAACAGCTGCAGCATCCCCCTCCAGGAGTTATGGCGATGAGCTTTATCCTTGTCCACCTCACAGGGGTAATGTGTGGCTTCATTAAGATTTGCATTCCTTTGTTTCTACTTCAGAAATGCTTTTAATCAAAAAGCTCAGTGTTTTGAAAACAGTTTTGCAGGTTTCAGTCATTAAAGTCTCCAGGATCACGAACCAAAATGCCTAGTATAGGAGGTGACTGACCCCACAGAGTGCATGTCTTTCTCAAAGAATATATTCAGTCTTTTCAAGGTATATATTACACGTTTTTCTTTACTCCTAAAGTTAACAAGCAATTATTTTAAGTTTAGGTCTTTCTACATGGCATCTACTTTGAAACAGTTAACCCACAAAGTTGATTACTCCAAGGAGATTTCCACCGCTGCCCTCTGCTGAGAAGGCACAAGTGAGAACACTGTAATTGATTGTCGAAGCTTCCCGACCAATTTGCCTCTGGCTTATCAGCAAGACACTGCGTTGGTGTCCCAGCTAAGAAGGAGGTGTAAGAATTGCGTGTTTGAAACAAGAATGTCTCTGTGAAACTGCTAATGACTGACTGCTGCATCCCTCGTGATGGTGGATCGTCAGGGGCAAATCCAGTGAATTTGCTGCATTTCCATATGCAGCCCAGTACCCACGGCTGCTGCAGCTCCTCACTGTAGTGCAGCTGATGTCCTCTGCATTGTTTGTTCTCTCTGTGCTGTCAAACAGGACGTACATAGAAGTTTATCAGAAAGTTTTGGCCGGCTAACCAAGCGCTGTAGTGTCAGACACCCTGTTTATCACCGGCATCTCTGCGATTGCTGGCAAGCCCACCGGGGTTTCGAGGGTGAGAGTCTGAAAGGTGTTGGCCTCATCTGTACGTTATAAATAGCAACACGAAGTCTCCCCGCTACCTGAGGAGCGAGCGCCCTGGCAGCCCCCGCGTGTGCCCAGACCGGCACGTCGGAGGCCCGGAGGGTTACGTCGAGGCGCTGCCGGCCGTCGCCCCCGTTAGCAGCCAACGGCACCGCCAGGCTCCCAGCCCCGAGCGCTGCGACCCGCGTGGAAGGGGGCACCTACGTCGGCCAGAGCGGGCAGGAGGACGCGGCAGCCGGCAGGATCGGGCAGCCGCGCCGCGCCCCGCAGGGCAGGGCAGGGCAGGGCAGGGCAACCTCCTCAGGGCGCCGCTGCCGCGCCCGCTGGGGACAGCGTCAGGGGTCGCGGCTGCTGGTGTGAGGGAGGGCCGGGGCTGCCTGTCAGGCGGGCGGCGGGCACCGCCGCAGAGGCCAGCCGCGCCGTTGGGGCCGTTAGCGCCGCGGCAGCCGCGCGGGCCGACTTCTCCCCCCCCCCCCCCCCGGCGGCATGTTCCGCACATCCCGGACAAAACGTAAACAGGAAACATCCTGGAAACGTGTGAGTCTCGATTGCCGAGGCTGAACCATCGCGGGGATGGCGTTAGTTCGCCGCCGGGTTTTATTTTCGCACAGCCTAAGCGCGGGGGCTATGCCTTTCCCCGGCTGCTCCTCTCAGGAGAGGTCCCTGCGGAGGGCGGCGAGGTCTAGTCCCGCTCAGGCACCAGCGTTTGCCGGAGCGCGCAGATCGGGCGGACCTGCCGCGGTTTGGGTTTTTTTTTTTAAGGGAGGAAGCGTTCCGGGCCCCCTGCCCCGCGGGTGGGTACCCCACAGGGAGGCTGCGAGGAGACAAAGCCCACCGCGGGCGGGGAGGGCCCGGGCGGGGGACGGACCTGCCCGGCCGCGGTGGGCTGCGAAGCGAGGCGATAGCGTTTGCCCTGGCGACCCCCGAGGCCAGCCGGCGGCCCGGGGCAGCGCAGCGGAGCGGGGCCGTGCCGCCTCAGCCGCCTGCCGCCGGCGAGCCCTCAGCCCACGCCCAGCCCGGCGGGGTCACGGCGCGGCGGTCTCGGCGGCGCGCAGGCGCACAAGGCGCCCGCGCCTCCAACATGGCTGAGGTGGTGCCGCTTCTCTTGCAGCGGGCGCGGAGGGGAGGATGCTGAGCCTCCCGGGAGCTGCCGCCGCCGCCGCAGCAGGGGTGGTGAGGCCTGAGGCGGGCTCCTCTCAGTCATGGCCAGGCTGGCCGACTATTTCATCGTGGTGGGCTATGACCACGAGAAGACAGGTAGGTGTGGCTGCGCGCAGGGCTGCCCCGCCGTGCCTGGCCTCTTCCCCCCTCCCCTCGTTCCTGCCCGGCCCCGGCCCCCTCCCGCCTCCGGTCGGGCCACAGGAGGAGGAGGAGGAGGAGACTGCCGCGCACACGGGGCGCGTGTCCGGCCGCGGGGAGGAGGGCGGCTGAGGGCAGCCGGGCCGGCCTCACCCCCGCGAAGGGGCGCAGCGGGGGGCGAGGGAAGGGTTAATCCCCCTTTCCTGAGGCGGAGCGGGCCGGCGGGAAAGCGGAGGGGCTCCTCTACCGCCCGGCGGCCGGCCGGCGGGCCGGCCGGGCCCCGGCACCTCCGGCCGGGGGGGGGGCGGGGAGGGGGCGGCCTCGCCTCCGTCTCGCGGCCTCAGCCCACCTGGCAGCTCCGCTAGCCCGGCCCCGCGGGGAGCGGGGGCATGGCGCGGGGCCGGGCGGGCGGCAGCCGGCCGGGGCGTACCCCGCCGGCCTCGCCCCACCGCCCCGGCCTTGGAAACGGTTAGCGGTTCCTTCGAGAAAGCGGGGGCAGCTACAAAGGTCGCCCACGGACGGGCACCGCACCGGCCCCCCGCCCCGACCGACAGCCGGTGCCCAAGCGGCCGCTCCCGCCGGGCAGGCAGCGGAGGCCGGCTGGGTGCTGCGGGGGGGTTGCGCGTGCCCTTGTCCCGAGCCGCCTCGGCAGAGGACGGCGGTACTGGCTGCCGTTCTCCCACCTTTGTGCTCTTAGCCGAGGCACGTACACCAGCGGCCTGAAGGGAAAACAAAGGCTGAGGGGTCTCGGAAGGCAGTGGGGCTTTTTGCCCGTCTTGACTGGGGGCTTACAGCTTATCGCCTGTTGAAAAGGTGCCGCACCTCACACCTGGGGAAGCGCTGTGGCACTCGGTAGGCTCTTCAGGAGTGGCTGCTTTTCTTAGCCGATCTGTCGGCTCGGGTGAAAGGAAGGTGGTGTCATCCGCTATCGTTTTGCCGATAAAGACAGAGCGGTTTCTATTATGTAACTTTCTGTTACAATACCACATTTGTTGCTGGAGAGACCTTAAATCAGTATATAAACAGATTCGAAAATGAAGTGATTCTCATTTTGTATGTGTTTGCACTGGGTATTTCAGAACAATCCTTTGAATGTATGTTGTTAATAAATGTTATTTTAAACAGTTGAATGTCCCCTAATTTATTTGACTATGGATAAACCAAACACCACTCAAGTTTGTTACTCTAAGTAATTCTTTGAAGTAGCAATTGTGTGTAATCTGTATTTCTTCATTCTAAAAGTGTAGCTAATAAACTCTTAGAGTAGATCCTTATTTTTTTAAAGAAATACAATTGTCAGAGAAATCATTATGTGTTTAAAGATGCAGTGGCTTACAAAATTCTGCTAAGGGTCTCCTGGATGTTATTATACTGGTATTATTGTTCCATTAATTACAGAGTAGTTCCCCTTCCCACCCCATTTGGAAATAGTCTTGTCCTAATTGTAGTGACAAAATTATGAGACATGTAAAATGGAGAGTCCTTTACGTTAAAGACCTCCCCTTTTGCCTCTCTCCTGTTTGGAACATTTTCCCCAACAGTAGTAGAGAGCCCAAATCAAAACAAAGAAGCAACTGGAAAATCTAGGGGTGCTTTTAAGGAGAAGAGAAAGCAAGTAGGCTGCCTTCTTAAAGGGTATGATCAATCTGACATAGCCACTATGTGAAGTAAAATTACAGAACACATTGGAAAGCTTTATGTTTGTAAAATGTCTTCATCTGTAGCGTTTAAGTATGTGTTTAACTTCCTGTACATAAATTGTCTCATTAAGTTTAGTAGAATTGCTTGCATGGATGAAATTGAGCAGATTCAGAAATAACTCCAGAACCAGAACCTTAATTTGAAAAGGTCATGCCCAGAAAGTAACTATTTAGACTTCATTATTTAAATTACTCATTGCTGCTTTAATGCTTCATACTAAAAATGCTTGAAGGAACAACATTCTATTGAAGACTAGGCATGCATTGTTTTCCAGATTCCTTTACCCCCACATGCAGTCCCATAATACATGGAGTACTGACCTTTCTTCTTCTTGTAAAAGTTGCAGTTTCTTGATGCATTTATTATACTTCCTTCTATATGAAAAAGGAGGGGCAAACATTTCTAGGATTGTAGACTTATTACCTGTGAAGCTTTTAAATTTTGAAGTATGGGGTTTTTTTTTTTTTTTTTTTTTTTTTTTTTTTTCTTTTTTCCTTTCTTTTCACCTTCAACAATGTTCTGGCTTGGTTTTACTGTCTTTGGTTTTAATGTTGAGTGTAATTACATTTTTATAGTGTTTTTTGAAGGAATAATCTGTGGAATATCTTTGTGTAAACAAGCAAACAAAAATCCTGTAACCTTCCCCCTCTTCCCTAACCTATACGTCAGCAGCAGTTTGGATAATGTGCACTTGCGGTTAATAAGGAAGGATGTTTATAGTAATGACTGTTCTCCCAGAAAAGCGCTACTGCCTCTGCTATATCTCTATAGCAGCCATCATCTGCTCTGACTTCACATGGGTTATATGGATTTATTTACATGTGCTAATATCTGCAATAAACTGAAAATGTGGTAAAGGTATTGCTTTCCTGTGCGGATTATCTAGCTTTATTCAGAAACATTCACTATAAATATCTAAAATGCTGTGTTTGTGCACTTGTGCAATTTAGGAGCAGATTTCTAGATTTTTCTTGTTGCAGAAAAACTTTGCTGTTGGTGCTACAAGTTTTTATCCAACATAGTCTCAAGGGGAGGTGTACCTTTTTATTGTCCTCAAATCAGAGAGAGTATTCTTTGGGCATCAAACATTTTAAAGTTCCTTCCTGTTTCAGTTTAGGCCTATGTAAATTGATGTTACTGCAGTCCTAGTGCTGTCATCCTAGTTGTGTTAAATCTTCCTTTCATTTTCAGCTTGCTTTAGGATGCTGACCTGTCAAAAAGACCTTTCTTGCTCAGTATTTTGGCTGTGTCACTTTATTTTTTCTGGGTTACTTTTCTGCTAATTTTTCAGAGTTGGCTGACCAGGGTGTCAGATGAATGCTAGTATCAGCATAAAGGAGGAACAGGAGCATGCAGGAAGACAGATCACTGCGGACTGAATTTATATTGGCTTAAATGGTCCTAGAACCTTGGGCACAAAGATGTTAGTCAGGTGCCTTAATCTCCTACATGCTCCGAGGAAAGTAATGGGTGCCTTTGAATAGGCAGTTTATTTGTACTTGGCAAGATGCACGGAGATTCACCCTGAGTGGAGAATGAGCTTTGCTGTTGACAACTGAAGTGTCAGTAGACTTTCAGGCACATAGGAAGTTAGGGAGAAGTCTTTGTGTTGTAGGGGATGATCAGATTCCCCTAGCTTTTTACATACTTCAGGTACAGTTGACTGTATTCCCGCTTAAAAATTACTTAGTCTATATCTTTCACCATAAAAGTAAGTTTAAATATATCATAGTTTTAATTGCTGTTGTGTATTTTAAAAACTCATTCTGAACCACTACAAAGAACTGCAATAGCAGTAGCTTCTATTGGAAGTTCATATTCAGTGTCTTGACAGAGTTGGAGAAACCAGATTTAATAAAACGTCCAGATTTAATAAAACCCCTTGGTTTTGTTCTAACAGTGGAAATGTGAAGGATCTCAGGGATACACCAAGGGTGATTGCTTTACCATGTTTATTTTGCATTCAGCTGAACCTTTACTAAGGTAGATAACCACATTTTTCTCCAATGTATCAGCACAATATAAAGCTATTATGTAACTTGCTCAAAAAGGCATTTACAGAAGTCTCTGAAGGGAGCAAAGGTGCTAGAAAATGTAGGCACTCTGGTTAAAAGCTAGAGAAAATCCCAGAAGACCTTACTGTATATCCCTTTTCTTTTTCCATGCATTTTGAAGTGTGTTTGATGTGCTTCACTGAAAATTCCCATTTAATATGTTTGCATAATGGAATGTGGATGGTATTTAGGAAGAACACAGATGTTTGCAAAGATCACATGAGAAAATACCTTTTTGTTTGGTTTTGTTTTGGTTTTGCTGGTATAAGCCATAATCATAAATTTATCCCTGGAATTTACATATGGTGGTACTTGAAAAAGGTAAAAGAGAATGTTTTGTGTCTTTCTTAGCTCAGCAACTGAAAGGTAAGGTTAAAGAAGAGAGAACTAAATACTGAATTTGATTAATTTTCCCATACACCCATAATGGCTTTCCTATAGGATGCTGTTGTGTACCAGCAGTTAAATCTGAAAACTTGGCGAGATGGAGCGAAATGTTTTCTGTGATGAGACTTGTTCGCTGTAATAAGACAGACTGATGTTTTTTGTTCTTGCTTGTGTGTGCAGTTGCAATGTGTATGACAGAAGGCTTGCAACAGTATAGTGGTTTTATTTGGCTGTTGTCATAACTGATAAATCCTGCTATAACATGTGTAGGCTCTGTTGTGGTTGTTTCTGTTCTGATTTTTATCAGTTTCTTTTCAGGGAAGCCTTTCTTGTCTAACATAGCTTCACATCTTGGTGGATTTTGAAACTAGACAAGTGATTGATGATAGAGTGGGAGAAGTTCCTAAATGCAGTTGTCTGATTCTTTTATTTTTATTGTGGGCAGATTTTTCCTGTGAAGAATATTCTTTTCATTTTGGGGGGTAAATAGCATATAATATAATGAGGATTTTTTGGTGTATTTGTTGTATATTCATAGTTGGGCACTCCTATGGGCTAGTGTGTATAAGGCATGGATGATTTCTTGGTGCCTTGGTATGCAATCTGTAAAACAGAAAAAGTAGAAAAATAAGGGAATTGAGCTGTTACTTCAGTGGCTTTCTTATCTGTGCTGTGGCTTAATTTGATTCAAGTGCAATCTAGGGAAATCTCAAAGGGGGAAAAAAAACCCAACAAAACCTAAATCCTTCTTTTTGTCGCCGAAGAATTCTTGCAGCTGTAATTCAATGAAATGTCAAGTGTAATATCAGAACTGAAGCAGAATGCAGATATGTAAGTTACTGTGTATTGGTAAGAGATACTCTAGTTGGCTATGACTGGAGAAGGTCATGGGTGCCTGAAAACTTTTCCAAACAAATTAGTTGCTCTAGTATAAGAAATTACCTCTTTCTAGAAACCTTGTCCTTGCTCAGTTTAGTTTTCAAATCCAACAGTCTCCACAATACCAGGCTGAAACAGAATGAGAAGAGAATATTTCCATTGAATGTGTTTTTGTGGTTTTGTTTTTGTTTGTTGTTGTTGGTGAGATAAGGCTGTCTTGAAAGTCTCCTTGGAGGAAAAAAACCCCAGCAACACCAGTATTTTTTTGGTAGCATATCTTCCTAAAATGTACTCAAGCAGTTTCTTCTAATATATAACATTGACTACAAAAAAAATTATTGTTATTTTGATTTATGGATTCACTATAATTTTGGAGAAATCTTAAAATCAGTACAGATCAGCATAACTCTTCTTTCCCTCAAACGTCTGCTAATGACTATCTCTAAAGAACTTGGATTTGAAACTCTTTGCTCACTTGGTCTCCTGTCATAATAACAGCAGTAATAAAACCACATTTTTTTCAGCCTTTCAGTTTAAATCAAGACATTCATGGAGGCTGAATGTTTCTTCTGTAAGCTATCTTCGTTTGTCCTAAAATGTGAGGACACAGATTCTGTTGAGGGAAGTAGCATTTCATATATTTGGCTATATTTTAAGACTAAATTGCAGTAAAGAAACTCTTTCTCCCCTTTTCTGTCCTGGATTAATTTTGTGGATTATCTAACAAAAAGACACTTTTCCTGCAGCATGTTCATGGAAAACAGTTTGTTACGCAAGCCTGAATACTGTTTGAGCGCTGGCCTTCTATAACCGCAAGGGTATTTTTCAGTGGGGAGCAATGAGAATGACATTTAACTCCTCCAATGTCACAAACATAATAGTCTTATAACACTGAGGAAGATAATTATACTGCTATGGTAGTTCACTGACATGAATTTAAAATGCAAACTACCTCCTCAGCTACTGGTACTGACAAAGTAAAAAAACAAAGGAAAACCACAGTCACTGTGGAATCATTTTAAAATGTGGAACAGTAGATTCACTGTTCAACCTTGATAAACGTCAGTGAAAGTTGTATCTTACAAATATATACTGGTAATTAGGAAGTCTTCTTTGATTCATCTCTTCTTTTTCTCTTCCTTTGCAGTAACATGAGATTTTCAGGCTCCTTGCTTATATAATGAAAAAAAATATTTCTGACAATAACACTATAATTATTGATGAGATTAATTTTCTTCTGCTTGGTGTTTTGGGAATTGTATTCCAGTTATATGTATTTCTTGAAATAAATTATTCCTTTGGTGTCAGCAGTATATTCTGAAGTCAAGGACAATCCAATTAGTGTTGATTGGGATTTGGCAGCTAAATCTCTGCTCATTGAGCCAAGAACATGCTTGTTATTGCTTATCTGTTAGTGACTAGATACATCATGATTTCATGTCTAATGTTTACAGTTCTCAATTTTCAGTCTTCTACAGATTGTATAATATGAAAAAAATGCAATCATTGAACACAGTTTGAATTCTTTGTTTGCTTTGTAGTAGTCCTGTGCTCAGGGTAACAACAAAGTAACCGATCACAAAATTTCCACTAAACTGGGCGTAGATAGCAGACTCATAGTACTGCAGCTAAAACTAGTAGTTGGTGACAGTTAGTAGTCTCAGGCTTTGTGTAGCTGTAGTAGAGGAATGCTAATATACAGAAAATAAAAAATCATCATAATTCTGGATACAAATTCGGGACAGCTGCATACAAAACCACATTGGACCCTGGGAGACCTCAATGGATAAAGAGACAAAAGGATGTTACTGGGGTTACAAAATCAATCACTCAGAAATTCGAGGCGGGGGGGGAGAAAGGTAGGAATAATGTCCTTTTAATGTAGTTCGTATGTTGTTTCCTAGGATTAAAAAATGCAAAACCTAGAAAATTCACTATCTGATGCTTGGATGGGTCTTCAGCAAGATTGGAAATGTCTTTTTAAATGGTAGATTTGTATGTTGGGTCTAATGGAATAGTAACTGGAAGGAAGATGAGATGTTCTGGCAGAGGATTTCACAGATACTAGTGAATGCAAAGGAATGACAACTTCTTTCTAGAATTTTGACTTCAGTTGTGGAAAATAGTGCTTTGGAAAATGGGTTTCATTGAGCTACTTTTGCCAGATGCCATAAATATTAATGCCAGGAGTATTGAGTGTTGTCAGTTGGCAGCGTCCCCTTCAGGCTCTGTAGTGGGCTGTATATTGCTTCGATGTGGTTTGGGAACGCTTGCTCTGTAAGACAGTGGCCACTCTTCCTGCTTACTGTTTCACACATTCTGGTATTTTAAAATTCTTTCTGTCTTCTAGTTTGGTTTTCTAGCTTTACCCCAGAAGAATCTCTGACCTTAGTGTCTCTCTGTCTTTCTCCCTTCTTCACTCCCTTCTCTCTGTCTTAATCTCTGTTTAGCCATTTTTATCTACTCTGTGTTTTTCTGAGATGAAGTCCTCTTGTCCAGTTAGTCTGATTTCTTGTGGTTTTCATCTTTAAATAAATACCAATTCATCACATAAACACAAAGGCCAGGTTTAGTCCCTACTGTAAATTTGGGGCCTAAAGGAGTGTTTGCTAAAATTTTAGTTTAGGCAAAAAAGTGCTTTTCTCCAGTCTTATTTCTTAGAAAAAGTATTTGGCATGAAGTTTCCTGAAATAATTGAGCTAGAGATGGATATTAAGCATTGAGACTTAAGGTGGTACATTTAGTTTGGCTGAGTAAGAAATAATTAAAAGTAGTTATAGCATAAGGGGTTAGAGTGCCCTTAGTAATGCTTATAGCTGTTAGCTATTTGCACTTCTAAAAAGTATTACACTCCTGTTTCTTCTTAGTTTCTTGTAACTGTAGCACAATAAATGTTTTAGCTTGATTGCTGCATTGTTAAACTCTTTGACATTTTAAATTTGCACATTTAACGTGTATTTGTGCTTTGGACAAAGAAATACAGACACTCGTCCTTTTTTGTGACTATTGTTCTGTGAACTATAAATATAATTCCTAAGTGGCAGTAAGCATAAGCTGACTGTATGACTAACATACTCAAGACTTTTTGAAAAGGACAAAGTTGTGATCTTGTCATAAATACAACTGTAATGGACTTCTAATTCTTGAAATAGTGTTGAGTGGGCATACTGTACTTCTTAAATAACAGTAAATTAGGAAATCTGTGTTTTTTAATGCTATTACACAGGCTGCTTTTCATAAAAATGCAAATTGCAATTGCATTAAAAAAAAGCCACATGCTTTGTTTCTGCAGAGCTGTTTCTTCATCATTAGTGTCTTTTCGCAGAAAAATATATAGTAGTTTTACAAAGCTTGTGCAATGACTAAGCTGTTACTTTTCTATATTGTTAGTATGTGCTATTTTTAAACTAAGTTTAACACAAATGATTCTAGTAGAAGTCACAGGAGGATTTCAGTTTTCTTCTTGATTGGTAATTGTGAAGAGAGAAGTAGGTTTCATATTTTTGAAGAACTTAGACTTTCTTAAGATTTCAAAGGAAAATTGATTATACTTTTCCTTCCTAAAACACAGATTTGAAACCATATTTTCCCCCATATTATATTGGTAATTTAACTGATTTCTAGTCTGTCTGAGGCTGTGAGTTCTTAGAACCTTCAGTTTGTGAGAATTCTTCTTCTTCACTGTTTTTTGTTTAGTGATGGCCACAGCTCTCAATACTGATCCTGTAAGAGCTGGAAGCGGATGCTAATGTGGTTGATTGAAAATTGTTATTGAATTCACTGTGTCTAGTGCCCTTGATATCCTCCTCTTTCCCAGCTTTGAAATAGTACTTGTAAACCCTGGAGATGGCTTTTGTGCAGTTCAGAAAGTCACTGCTCATTTGGTAAAGTGGTGCGTCCTTCTAGAGGTTCCCAGTGCACTGACTGATGCGGTTGCTGGTGGGCTTTTAGGCAGAATTTGCTTTTTGTAAAGTAGCTTAGGCTGGGGCCTCAGCCTGAGCAATAGATTGTGCCTGACTGCAACTGAGGAACTAGTCGGAATTCCCTGTTAAGGGAGGGAATAGCTGCTGCCTGAGCATTGCCTTTGACTTTGGGATTCACCCCACATTTCTTAGAAGTATAATTAATGAATTATTCTTATTTTATGCATTTGAGGAGCTACTTGCTTTTGCAAAATAGGAAACTAATCAGTGTGTGTTTCATGATCAGCAAGTTTCAGCAATGGTAGAAAGCCCAAGGTTTGGAATGGATGCTTTTAATAGTATTTCCAAAACAGATAAGATAACAAGGCATATAAACAGAATAAAAGGATGTTTTCTGTGGTAATAAATAGTCGGAGTTTAGAGTTTGTGTTCAGAAATTCATGCAAGTTCTAAGTGTTCAAAGTCCTGCAGAGAAATGTTTCCTCTGTAGATACTTTACAGTGGCTAAAACTTACGTGTGTATTTTAAGTAACAAATTCTGGTCCACTTTGCTGAAGTAAGTTAAGATAATGCCTGTGGAAGTCTCAGATTTGCCCTTCAGCAATTTTAGATACTTGTGCCAGTTCTGCGCTGGTTCCACTAATGAGCTGAGGTTTTGACTGAAGCTGCCAGTAAATATGCTTTAAGCTGAGACACCTGGATTTGTATTGATGTGATTTAGGCATGGGGCACATGTTCCCTTTTTCCAGCTCTAAGGGGTTGATCATTTCTGGCAGAGAAGTGGCAAAAAGAACTAGAACATCCCAAACCATCTCCATAGGTTGTACTGGGACTAGAGTGTCAAAGCTGTGGTGTGTCAGCTGTGATGGCATTATAATTCATCAGGACAGTCAAAGCAAGTGTCATGTTTTTTCAGTTACAGGCAACTGAAAAGAAAACAAAACCATAGAGAGCCACATGTTTGTGATTTGGAATTCAAAACTCTTCTTTCAAAAGATTCTTTTTCCTGTTTGATTAATCTGCATAAATAATGATACCAGGTTTGCCACTGAGTAAACAGTGCTGATTCAAGTAGTGATACTTTTGTAAGGTTGTTGTTTCAGTACTGTGTTTTCCAAATATTTTGTTTATAGTGTTTATTATGGAGAGAGATGAGATCATACATAATCAACAAAATATCCTTGTGGAGGCTGTTTTTATTATTTTGTTCTCTTTTGCCACATGGCATCTTTTTGGAAGAGGCAAGACTGTCTGTCACTGAAGCATTTTATTTTTTGTGAGAGTGTGGTCTTGAAAAGTATCCAGAAAACACACTTTCTACCTTTCTGACCTTGTGAGATGTTTTTGCATCTTTAAAAAATTTGTTTGTTTACGTGTTTGCTTACGGGTTTCTTTTTCTTTCTTTTTCTTTCTTTTCTTTTAAGAAAATATGGTCCAGCTTTTTAGTAAATGGCCCATTTTTAGAAAATTGCAGTTCAAGAACATGTGGCTTCACTGGTCTAGTCTCTAGACATAGTGTCATTGATAGTCATAGCTGCTCTTCTTGTTAGTAGCCTAGTAGAAGACAGAAGGTAACAATTTACATCCATATTTAATTCTAACAAAAATGAGGATCATTCCTCATTACAATGAGATACGACTTGAGAAGCCTAACTCAGGAGACTATTGTTTTCATAATTTGTTGGGGTTTTTTATAATATGCTTACCATTATTTGAAGTTAGAAAATCCAGAGGTAAGATTTATATAAAAGTAGTAATAATAATAATAATAATAGTAATATAAAAAAAGGCCTTTACTTGGACTGGACCCATAGTGTTTTATGTCTTAGGGAAGTGACCTTCGAGATGTTCCCTTTCCCAAAGTTGTGATGGCTAAAGATAGGATGCTGAAAAATAAAAACCGTGGAACTCGTATCTTCCTTTGTTACAGAGTTGTGTGTGTTCTATTTATTTGTGGCCAGTGTGCTTAAAGTTATAATAAAGGTTGTGGGTTGCATTGTCTCCATTGCTAACCTCTTTCCTCCTTCCCCTCTCTGTCCCCTCAAAAATCAGTAATTTTTCTTGTTTCAGGTTTCTTGTAAAACTTAGGTCATGGCTGCTAATAAAATACTTCGAAATCCTGAAGCAGAAGGCTCTTGAACTGCAGCATATAGTTCTGAATTAAAAATCAGTTCCTGCTTTATAAAGACCAATTTTACTCATTCTTTGGGTTGAAAAAACCCCCCAAGGGTAAACATTTCAACAGAATACAAAAATTGATCAGATATTTTGATCAGTTTCTGTTATGCATCTTCCTGTTTGATAATCAACTTTGTCAAATAGGTATCTGGTATCTGGTTTTTTTCCTGTTTTCTGCCAAACTACACAGGTCTTGTAGCAAGAATTATTATTCTGCAAAATTCTTCAACCCCCGACCCCCCAACCCCAAAAGGATGAGCATATGGCTTCTGTGAAAAAACTGTTGTAGAGGCATCTAACTTTAAAAAAAAATCCCCATATGAAGTCTAGAAGTGAACAGTAGTTATTGAGCAGTAGGAATCCCTAATTACTTACTGTCTAAATCTGGTATGTACTCCCTACCTAATATTAACTGTGCTTTCTTAAAGGTTCAAAAACAGATTTGCAGAGAGTAAAACATAAATTCTATGTTTTATTAGATTTATTTGATTTATGGTTTTATGAAGAGACTGAATCTTTTTTATTCTTATGTATGTGATGGTTACCAAGAAGAGATTTGGACTATAGTAATCTTAATATAGTTGTACAAAGCATCATATGCTTTCTTGCATTTTTTACAGCAGATGGACAAAGATTTTTGTCAACATTAATTTTCAGCAAATGTTCGTATCTGGGGCTTTTAAAGAATCCAAGCTGTTGCTGGTTAAATGGTAAGAGTCTCAAGAGTTACAAGTAGATTAAAGGATATAAGCAAGTGGTCACTATTCATAGGCAAAGTTGGTAGCATGGATTTCCAAAGTTAATTTTGCAGACTTTTTTGTTCAACTTGTAAATATATGGTAAAAGGGAGGTGGAATAGTTAGGGGATGAGACTTGCAGATTATTAAAAAAAAAAAAATTAAAATAATTCAGGATAGCTGAATCTAAAGCTTATGGTAAAGGGCTCCAGAAAAAGCTCATGATACTGAGTGACTAGATGTTAAAATTTTGGATGAAATGCAGTTTTGATAAATACAAGCTAAAGTACAAGCAGTGGTGAGAAAAGATGGTCCTAACATACATTCACAGCAATGATCTCCAATTTAGCTATTGTCACTCAGTGAAAAAGTTCTTGGAATTTATTGGGACAGTTCTCTGTAAACATCAGCTTAATGTCTGGTGATAATGGCAACAGTAAACTCAGAAATAAAGAGTGTGGAACTGTGGGAAAAAAACCCCAAACCAACCACCAGAAAACATTGTGATGTTGGGACTTGCAGCCTAGGGGACAAGAACGGATTAGGTGGATCCCAGAGGTCCTGTTCAGCCCTGGTTTCTGTAGTCCTGAATCTTAAGAAAGACTGGACAGGACCTCCGGGAATCACCTGATCCATTCTTCTTCCCCAGGGCACAACTAGCTGTAGCCTTTGCTGGTCGGGGTGAATCTTTGTTTAACTCATTCTTAAAAACCATTAATAACAGTACTTTCACAACCTGCTTTGTCAGTCTATTCCAGTGTTACTTTGACTTTTAGAAGGGTTTTCATAGTGATTGACTCAAACGGGTTTTGGTACAATTTTAAGCCTTTTATTACTATCCTCCTGGAACTGTAAAGTGAAACTGGATGTGGTAACTTACATGAAATCTTGACAAAACTAAGGGTGAGACTTACTTGCTGGTTTTGCAGGCAGTTCCATGTGTAGACAACACTGATTTTTTCGATTTTTTTTGAATTTTTTCGACACCACAACACTGAGGGTCACTTTGTGGTCTGCTTTAACCTCTACATCCCTCTTAACTAAACTGGTAACTATTTGACCATCCCATATATGTGCAATCAGCTGTTCTGACCTAACTCTGCAGCTTTGCAGTTCTTCTTAGTCATACTCTAACATTTTTTCATAACTTTTTCCAGTGTTTCAAGATCACTTCGAATTCTTACCTTGTTGTCTAGTGTGCTTATTATCTCCATTTTCTGAAACTAATGCATTTATGTGTGTGTACATATATAAAATATTTGTGTGTCTATATATGCTTTTATATATATAAAAAGAACAGCTTTGGTTATGTTTTGTGTTTCAGCCTGCAGTGACTTAAATCAAAAACAAAACAAAAACCACCCCAAAACAAAAACTGAGCATTGGACCCCATAGTGACTCATGTATCGTAGCTGGGAGATAGAATTAACGTTGCTGTAAATATGATTGAATGTGTGTAGCGAGTAAATTTGCAGAAAATATTTTCCATTGATGTTCCTAGGCATATTAAATTTGAGGTGCTTTGTGGTATATTTAAATAGGGCTATATTTTGAGAGTCAGGGTACTTGGAGAAACAAGTTAGCGAATTATTTAATAAACGACAGAACTAGTGACACCTTTCTGCACATTTTGGTCTTTTGTCTTGAATGTCCCTAGTAATGCTGCTACTGGACAAGCAACAGGGTGTCTTGAATACTAACTTTTTTCAAATCAGGGTCACTGGACAATATTTATTTGGGTTAAAGGCAGTTCATCAAATAAACCTTGCTTCTGTAGGAAACCTATCTGAAAGTAGCATTCTTACTTGCAAGAACATGATTTACCATCACTTAGAAGAATATCTGCTTTCCTTTGTAATAGACACATTATCGTATGGTCCAATTAATATTCTGGGCCTGCCACAACCTCAGAAGGGAGAGGTTATGTTCTATTATTTTATTATGGACTCATAGTCAAGTGGCATTTCATTGTTTGCTAGGACATGGATGCAGCTCTGTTTTTTTCAATTATGCTCTGATTTCAAACAACCAGTTCCTTCAGTTTCTTACAATTGCAAAGTATGGATTGAGGATTATTTTCTTTTTAATTATTATTTTTATTGCTAATGTTGCATGCACTGGAAATGCATTTTGACGTGTAAAATCTTGGCAGTGTAGCTTATTTATGGAGCGGGAGATGGCAGTAAGGAAATAGGTGATTTAGCATGTAAGCAGAGAATTATACTTTATTCTTGTATGATAGTTTTAAAAGAATTATCTAAAAAACTGAAAGAACATACTCATTGTTTAAAAGCACAAATTGATGTTTACTTTAGGCCTTTCTATTTGTTAATGTTTTTTGTTTTAGTCACGTAAGTATTTAACAGCATTTGCGGTACTTGTTTAACTATGCTTAGAGATCAGCTGAAATAATGTTATGCTACATGGAAAAAATATAATTCACATTATACAAAGTTCAGCTTTAGTGAAGACTACTAGCATTAGAAGAAATACAAATGCACAGTAACACTTCTGATATTTCAGAGTTCATGTGTGTAGATTTAAAATAAATTTGGATACAACATTATTTTTCAGCATCTCTTATAAAGGACTGCATTCTTTGTGTTGATCTCCACTTAATTTAAGTCACTCTGGCAGCTGCATTCTTAGGGGAGGAGGGAATGAAATAAACTGTTAACCTTTGAAAGCCAGAACACAAACAAGTAGTGTTTAACTTGTGGACATTTGTGGATATTTCAAACAATGTTAATTTTGATTGCCTTTTTGAAGTAGACCCATTCTTTTTGTTCTTGGTTCGGAAGCTAAACATATTGTTTGGAACTTTTCTGCAGCTGTGAAGAACAAAGTTTGTCATGCAATAGTTCAGTGAGATGACATCATGAGATGATTTTGACTGCTGTGGCAATCTGCTTGCATTTGCCCTTGTGTAAGCGTGATCGCTAGCATGTATTTGTTTCCTTTTGGTTTAAATCAAGTAAGCAGTGATGGAGTTGCGTTCTGTGGCTATTTACTTTATCCTATTGTTCTGGGCTATTGTTATTTTGACCTGAAAATTATTCTCAATTTCTGTTCCAGTTTGTTCTCCTAAAACGTGCTCCAGGTAAGTCTTGTCTTTAGACAGCAGAGCATTCCTGTAAGGCTGTATCGGGCTGTCGGTGGGTAACTCAGGGATGTTTGAATGGTGACACACCAGTTCTTTGAAATTCTGGCATGACAGAAGGCCAATAACTGCAGCGCCTTGCTCATGCTGCGCCCCCCCTCCCCTGCTTATGGAGTACTGGAGAATGCAGAGCAAAACCTGTCTAAGCACTCGGGGCCAAACTCTTGAGATCATCTTATATTGCTTTACAATACTGGCTTGCATGTACTTGTGTGGGGTTTAGCTGGTAGATGTGACCAGCCTGAACATTAATGCCATTCTGGCAGGTGGGTAAGGAGCCAATTTTTGCAAAATACACATGGGCCATAAGATATGCTCACACTTACTGGAAACCCTTTGTCTTTGCTGTGTTTTTAGTCTATAGTCAGTCCAGACAAAATATTTGGCCTACCAGGATATGTGAATCATTCTTCTTTGTAAGGCTTCATTTATCATCTGTGTTCTGAAAATGTTTTGTATGAGGGAAACATTGAATGCACTCAGAAATTTTATTGTTAACGTGCGTTTTTACAGCTGTTATGTAAAAATCGTGCTTTGGTAAGATCAAAATATTATTTAATTGTTTTAGCCTATTGGAACCACAGGAAATACACAGGGTGGGAAACTCCCAAATGACTCGTCACTCCTCATCACCTGTAGGTGAGCAATGGCATGCAGACTTAAAAAAAAAAAAACGCAAAGAAACAAATGTTAGCAGCTGGCTAGTTCTGGGAAAAAGAGAGAAGAAAAGTTGCTCCTTCATCCTTTATGCATTGCTGATACTTATACTTTAAGTAGAAAAAAATGCTTTAAAATTTCCTTTATCAGTGCAAAAATATATGTACCTACAAAATTAATGGTGAGGATTGAGTGAACAGATGACTTGTGCTGTTTTTTTTTTTCTTTGTAGTCTGGTTTTAAACAATACCAAGGGCATATGCATGTGAATGCAGGTGAGGAGGGCACTGTCTAAAATTCTATATGGACTTTCAGTGTGCATCTCATTACCTGAAGGAATGCAGCAGTTGCTATGAAGTTGAGGGGAAAATAATGTTCTAGTAGACAGTTGACCTTCCAGTCACAAAATTCTCTAAGTTTTGAACAAATTTTAAGTTAAGTATGACATCAGGAGGTTTGATATGTGATCTGTAGGAATGATGTCTGCTGGGGTGTGAGTATGTACAGCTCCATGTTCCAGTTCCTCTCGCTAAAGCAGTGTGGCTCTGTAAATGCTTAGAGGCAAGAAGCATTATAGAAAAATGGTATTTTAAGTAACAATAAGGAATGAAAAAGGGCAGTGAAAAAGGAGCTGAGAAATTATAAACATTGTCTTTTAGAGAGCAAGTGTGCAGTGCACAGGGGAAGAATCCTGTGAAGGTAGTGGAGAGATAACTAAAGGACTTGGAATTTGAGGCAGCTTCTTAATACAGAGGATTGAAAAGTAGATCAGGAGGAAGTGATTTTCAGAGCAAACATCTTGCATGTTGAGATGTGCTAAATTGTATTTACAGATTGGAGTTTAGATGTGGGTAGCTTGAGTAAGCAACGAAATGGGAATTTGCAGTGATGTGTGATATGGAACTACAAATAAACACTTGATTTAAGGCTAACGTGAGGCAGTTGGAGAAATGAGTTGCATGATGTCTCTGCAGCACTGTCACAGTGTGGGCTATCAAAAAGGCCCTTATGAGGATAATTCCATCTTTATAGATTTCAGACTTGGGGGGGGGGATTGTTTTGATTTGGGACAGCTGAAAAAGAGATGTGTCTGAAGATACTGCTTTTGAAACAAGGAATTGAAGACAGAAGGGATTTTATTCATCTCTACTGCCTGAACTATGTTGTAGCTCATAGGCACTGTGTTGAAAATTTGAAATGAGCTGGCTTGATCACGTATTGTAAGTTCAAGATATTCTTGCAGAGAAGTTAATTTTTAACATAGTTGGCAAATACTATTCAAAAGTAATTTTAAATTTTTGGAGGTCACGATAATTCCCTAGCTCTAGAGTGACAGTGTGTCCAGTGTAAAGCAGTATTAAGCTACACTGATGTTGCAATATAGCAGGAAATGCAGATCTTTCAAATAAGTTTTGGGTCAAGTATGTATTTCCTTTCATTCCAAGCAAGTGCTTTTTGCTAAAGATCAATGTGTTTTTTGATGTTATGGAAATATTTCTCTTATTGGTCAACTACCCAACCTGGAAATGCTTTTAGAAGTGGTGATTGTTTTGCTTAAATGTGTGTCATACCAACTTTAACATGTTACACTTTGCTGTTTCTGTGCAGTATCTTTCTGGTATTGAAAATGACAAACCACACTACATCTAAACTTAGACTTAAAGCTTTGTTAACCTTCACCTTGAAAATTTCAGCAAGTACATTACCTTATGTATAAAGAATGTTATTTATGAAGGATTCTTCTATTTATTGTAAAGCAAAATGCATATTGTAAAGCATGCTTATTTTGGCTTCTGGTTTCTTGGCTTGAAGAAGGGACTGGTTTTTTGCAGCTGTATCTTTTACACAGATGTGCATTTTATTTCTTGTTTTAGTTTACTGTAATCCTTCATGTGCACATTTGATGACAAAGAAGTAGCAGAACATCGTTTACAAAGCATTTGGATACTTTACTGTGTACCAAATCATCAGTTTGACTTCTGGGGAAAAAATGAGTATAATGAAACAGCTAAGATCCAAATATGTCAGAATTGAGCTTGAGAATAAGCATTCTGCATTTTCAGCTGCTCTGTGCAACATAGTCTTTTGGAACATGAAATATGTAATTACAGTGTGTGAGAAGATGCAAAGGACTTTTTATTTGATGTAAACACTGTCATAATGCTCTGTGTTCTATTTTACTCCAGTGTTGGTGATTGATTACTTACTTACGCTTTGTATTATTTAGTAAGAAGGCATAAAGAACTTCTAAAGAAACATCACAAAATATTCCAGATTATCTTAAGGATAAAATTGATTTTATTCTTCATGGCAATCTTTCCTTATTTCTGTGGGAAAAGATGTATGATTTTTTTTTTTTTAAAAACCAGAATACAAGCCTTTGCCTTTTCAGTCATTAACGAGACATGAAGCCCAAATCCTCAAGTTAGGGGAAAAATACTGCTCTGTCACAACAGAACTTGTCATTCTGATATGGGGAGGTCTGTAGAGCTTGTCAGCACAACCCGAGGCAAATCCAGCTCTGTCAATGGGATAGTACAGTGAAACAATTGAAGGAACCTGTCTTGTCTGCATAGGGTCTCCACTGTGGAAGTTGCCCTGTGGGGGATACAGTCTGCATAGGTAAGGGCATCTTATCCTTAATTAAAACTTCCCTTTTTGAAAAAGTATAAGAAAATATTTGTGTAATAGTACCCTGAGGTAGTTTTCTGAGGTAGTCATTCTTTAAGAAATAGCTGTTTCCTCTGTTGGGTAGTTCTGAAATAATATCCATATTAAGTGCCTTCATCTTAGTACATTACTACAGTAGTGTCAACAAAATTAGTTTTGGCTAAAGATTTGCAGTATAAAAGGTCAGTGGAAAAACAAAACCAAAACGCTTTCCACCAAAACCAGCTATTGTTTTTAGCTTCTTCTTTCCCTTGGCCTTGTCCTCTCACCAACAGACCTCAAACTTTTCATGGGTGTACCTCACTTAGCTTCTTTTGCTTGAACGTGTGAAATCTGATTGATTTACAAATGATTTTATATATGGATAGTCACTGCTCCTCATATAGTCTAGATATGTTGTCTAGATTGCACAGGTCTGTTTCATAGCATCTGAAATAATCTTAGAGTGAAGGTTTTCTCTCCCCCCCTGCCCTGTTTAAAATTTACATGCTAGTGAACTTAGTGACTATTTCTTTGTCTGAGACTTTCCTCAGACTTGATGCTTTATAGTGTTTGTGGCAGTTCTCTTTAAAAACCTTCAGAGTTGTGAACTCAGGCTAAACTTGATTTTCAATATCCAGTTGTTTTTCGACATTCTTCATGGGCAGCCTGAGGATACAGTAGTTACTCTTCCCAAATACATTAGTTAAGGAGAGATAAAGTAATAGGTTAGGTAGTTACTTATTTGCTACTAGCTTGCAGTTCTACAGGTGTCTCCCCTACAGTTAGACAATGTACATGAGAAAACATAAAGTGATGTTTTTTCTGTTTTTTGGGGTCCTTTTGGATATGTAATGCAATGGTTGGCTTGAGCTCTGCTGTCTATTGCCTGATAACTTTTTCTCTGAATGGGACAGTAGCAATACCTTCTAGATGGTGGCTCTGTGGTCTCCACTGAGAGAGGAGTACGCTACAGGCACCGATGTGTTTGAATGCCACTGCAGCGGTTGCATTCGTATCTTTATGCTTCTGGGTGATTCTTAGCCTAGTGCAGATATGCAAGTGTAGACACCTCTGTTCCCTGTACAATCCAAGTTTGTCATACATTGATAGCAAACAGAGTTGTAGCTTCCTCTCCTGTTCGCTTCAGACTAAGGCGGTGTGCTTCTCATGTTTTTCAGTAGATGTAGGAGACTTGTACCAATGTAACGAAAAATGTTTTCCTAAGCTGTTTTATCAGATGGCTTATCATGTAGTCCAAGTAAATTACCTCATATAGAAGAAGAAAGCTCTGAGGGGAAACTGAGGTACTATGCCCATAGCTGTGCATTTATGAGTTCAGCGTTGTCACGTTGGCTCCCTCTCCCAGCCCCTTTGCGTGGTATTAAGAATAAATAATCCCTGTATCTTTCCCAAGAGAGAAGCATTCCAGAAAGATGTGGAAAATCCTGAGGAAAATTATGATCAGTTTGTACTCTACCTATAAACATGCAACTCTGAGGTAGCAGATGTACATGACGTATATGCAGTGCCAAAGAGACTGTGTAGAAATTCCAGGTCTACAGTGGAATTTTGTTGCTGTAGATGAGGATATTGAGGTGCAGGGGGAGGTTGCTGTGACTATTCAGAGTTGCTCTGGTAGGTTCTGCTCTACATATCATCTGATCGTCCAAGTAAGGTGGTGTGAAGCTGAGCATTTATGCTGCCAAAATACAGATCATATGATTATGGGCATATTCTAGGTCCATTGTTTTATTTCTGTCTGTAGGGCTGCCATATTAGATCTCGCAGGACTGAACTGATGTTCTGTCCTAGTGGGGAACGTAAGAGGAGTGGCTTTGGCCTCTTCAGTTTGAATTGAAGGCCATAATTAAAGTTTTTTCAGTAATTGTTCTGTTTGGTTATATTCTGGTTTGAGTCATGAAGGGGTTGCTGAGTTGTCTTTTTTTTTATTTATTCTGATTGACACAGTAGAGTTGGGGTCTGGTAGGATTAGTAAGGCAAGAAGATTTCTCATCAGAGAGACATTCAGGAATGGGATTTAAAAAATTCTTTTTTTAATCCCCCTCCCTCTGGGAGGTGAAGGTGCTTATAAAAGTAAGCCACGATCCAGTCACTTGGCACAATGTTTGGGGTTTTTTTTTTTTTCCTTTAAATTGAGAGTAGGTATCCTATTAAGTTCATAACTTCCTTTTTCAGTTTTATATAGCAATTCTTGTACCTGCATCAGAAAAAATTTGATATTTGCCACTTTATTTACCTGTAATAAGATTTTCTGTTTCCAAATCAATGGCTAAACGTTTGAATATTTCTGTTAATGCAAAGCCTTGGATTTTTTTAAATTTTGAAAGTAGATTTTTAACTTTGAAAGTTCTGAAGTTTGAGTACTTAATCTCCAGGAAATTCTTTTCTCCTCTGTTTTTCCCTTGATAATAAACTTAAGAAAAAAGTCCATGAGGCTAAACAAATGGTGACAGGTACAGATACAGGATAAGGGTAATAGGATCATGTGTGCAAACCCTGTAACTCATTTTTGTAAATTTCTGTTAAAACAGGTAGTTATTAAGTAATACAAGTCCTCAGAGGCCTAGTGTGCGAGATGTGCATACAACACTTGAAAGTCATGGTGATGCCAAACAATAGTGGAAATTCCTATTAAAATTTAAAAGTGCATTCACTGTATAACTGGACACAGAATGTACTATGAAGTCAGGGATACTCTTTCATGACTGCTGAGTTTTCAGTGTATTATCTGTTGAGATGTCTGAAAAGGAACTCCTGTTGAAAGACTTTGAAGTTTTTACCAGCTGATAATAAATTATTTCTATGTGACTGTTTTGCTAAAACAAAAAGAATGGCAACAAGTCACATATGTTAGGCAGTAGAAAGTCTGCATCTTTTCTGCAGCTCTTCTCAGTAATTGTCAAAATATTTTTATTCTTGTTAGAAAGCATTAAGTAACTTGTCTCAGCTGCCACTTGAACAAAAATCAACCCCAAAAGCCAACCCTGGTAAGTTACACAAAAACAAGGGAGACCTGGAGGGCAGACAAATAAACACCACCACAAAAAAACAACTAAACAAAAAAACCCCCAAACACCACCACCAAAAAACCTAAACTAAAAAAAACCCCAGAAATCGCTTCTTTCATTTTCCTCATATGTTTTCTGTAGAAGTTTGGGGCCTTCAGATCCACAAGTTGATTCTGTCGTTTAATTTATTTAAATAACGGATAGTGATAGGTTTTATAGGATATGTGGTCAGCCCCTTGAGGGAGGTAATACGTAGAAAGCATGAGGATGAAAAGATAAGACCTGCTTCTGCCACTCTGTGTCAGGAAGACCTTTTTGCTAAATTATGTCAACCTCTGTATAGTTGACATATTGTTCAGTGATAGGGCAATGAGGTGCGGAGCATTGACTGTTGTTCTCTTCTGCAAATTTGCAATGCTTTAGCTGAAGCATAATAAAAGTACATGCCTCGCTTGGTTCTGTATACTGTGCATATAAATTAAAATACTTCTGCATTTCCAGTTTTCAGTATGGGCGAAGGAAGAAAGCAGTAAAGACAATATCTTGATTTTTTTTTTTTTTTGGGGGGGGGGGATGTGCACGTGTGCCTTTTAAGGATTTTTTTGAATATGTTCCTGTTTTAAATGCAGAGGTACAGTGAAATAAATCTTTCGCGCTTCTGTTAATTTCAGGTTAATATATGTTATGATTGTATTGTGCATAAGTAGGACATAACCTGAAACTTGGCTGGAGTATATGGAAAACTACTTCAGTTTAAAGACAAATAACTTCTTTATAAGTTATATCTTAGAATATTTATGTTGCTATATTATGTGTGTTTTTGTCATTGTAATTGATTCAGTGTGATGTAGTAAGTCTGTAGAGGGCCATCTTACTAGCTATCTGTAGTACCTTCATGATTTAAAGCAAAACCTTCAGAAGTCACTGGTGGATTTTTTTCCTCCTCTTATGTACTTTCACAGCACATGAGAAAGTAAAAATAAATGAGGAAACTAATCTAGCAAGGTTTTTTTCCTGATTAATGTTACTTTTGTTCAATGCCATACCTGTTACGGATACAGAACTGAAAAACAGGACTGAAATTGTAACTTGGACTTTTCTGTTGCAGTGCAATAATAGCTACTCTTGTCATCATGACTGCAAGAAAGTAAAAGATGAGTAACGAGATGGATTGGGGAGGATTCCTTGTATAAAGTTGAAACTGGGGTAACTGAGAAGCAGAGAGAAGTGAAAAATAGAGGTGTGTAGGTAGAGTGTGTGCCCAGCTGAGCGAGGTGGGTAGAAGCTGTGCTGTTGTCTTAATACTAGTTGATATAAAGTAGATGTTGTACCTGCAGGAAGCTGGCTGGCGTGGTCTGTAGGAAGATTCTTACGGATCTGACTGGTAGCAGTTTTATTAGTATTGATGTTCCTCAGACTTTTTTTCATTCTGACAGAGAGGTTCTGTTTTTCCTCTTAAATCTCCATGGAGATTTTTTGGAGTTAAAGTTAGCAGGGATTATGTACACATAACATTGTCTTGTCATCCATAACTTCTCAGTTCTCTAAACTAATCCAAGCATTTGTTAAGTGTGTGATGGCTAGATTGTAATACTATACGTAAGAAAAGAAATGTTATAAAGAAGGCTGTTTGGCTTGGGCAATGTCTTTCTGCCATGCTCTTCTTTTGGTATCAGGGTTCTGACCAAACCAAATGCTGGTTAGATTAGTAAAGAAGTTTGCAGCTTATAAATTTAGAGAGCAGCTCTTGTGTGTATATGTATTTCAATTATTTGGCATGCTAAGCCAGAAAATCAGATAAGTAGATTTCAAAGTACTGGTACTTTTGCTAATAATAGAGTGATAAAACTTTTTACTTTGGCAAGTGGATTTTTTGCAAGGTAGAAGTTTTGGTTTTGCTCACAATATTTATCAAATAGAATACCTGTTCATCCCTTCTTAGAATCATAGAATCATTTAGGTTGGAAAAGACCTTCAAGATCATCGAGTCCAACCATTAACCATGCCCACTAAACCATGTCCTGAAGTACCCTGTCCACTTGCTTTTTGAATATCTCCAGGGATGGTGACTCCACCACTTCCCTGGGCAGCCCATTCCAATGTTTGACAACCCTCTCAGTAAAAAATTTTTTCCTAATACCTAGCCTAAATCTCCCTTGCCGCAACTTGAGGCCATTTCCTCTTGTCCTATCTCCAGCTACCTGACAGAAGAGACCATCACCCACCTCACTACAACCCCCCTTCAGGCAGTTACAGAGAGCGATCAGGTCTCCCCTCAGCCTCCTCTTCTCCAGACTAAACAGCCCCAGTTCCCTCAGCCGCTCCTCATAAGACTTGTGCTCCAGTCCCCTCACCAACTTGGTTGCCCTCCTCTGAACACGCTCCAACACCTCAATGTCCTTCCTGTAGTGAGGGGCCCAAAACTGAACACAGGACTCGAGGTGCGGCCTCACCAGTGCCCAGTACAGGGGCACGATCACCTCCCTGCTCCTGCTGGCCACACTATTTCTGATACAGGCTAGGATGCCATTGGCCTTCTTGGCCACCTGTTCTTGTGGACCAGGCTTACGTGTTCAAATGTCCTTCGCAGGAGGGCTAGCAGAAACAATTTTCAATGTATTATATGGCATATTTCCTGAATTTTGAGTCTTAAGTTTACAATGGTTTCTTTCTTATTTCTAAGATATACACTAAGATATTTCTAGAATATATGCTAAATATGCTCTTGTTGCCTATGTATGTATGTTGGGGGTAATATCTGAAAATATTGTCATCCTGAACAAACTAATAGGCCATAGTAATTTTTTCTGTTTTCCTTCATGGTCTCTGTATCAGATGTTCCAATGGAAGAGATGTAGTTTGTGTAATTTATCTGTGTTGTGGAGGGATTTTTTATTTTTTTTCTTTACCCTTCAGTAGCCACTGGTTAAGTAGGGGCGGCTGGAAAAATGAGGGAAGGATAAAACTAGAAGTGTAGGGATTTTTCCTTAGACTGTAAGAATAATTTCCTTAACGGATAAAACAGTTAAATACAATCTTGCAGGTCCAGTGAAGAGAACTTCAGCGTCGATTATTGTTATGGAATGATAAAGCTGGAAGCTTTTACATTACATCAGAAATAAATGTGACATAGAATACTCTGGTTTTCAATGGATTCATTAACTTAAAAAGGAGATATTTCAGACTGGCCGTTAATACTGGTGTGTTTGGCTATAATATAATGGTAGCAGAGTTTAGTACTTAATTTGTCAGGTTAAGGAATGCAGAGAGGTAGAGCTGTGTTGATGCACAGTAATTTTATAGGTGATGAATCGTTACCGAAAGAAACTTTTGTGCTGCCATGCTGTCTTGGCAATTTTCAGCTTGTGTAACAGCCACTTGAAGGGCATGTTTAAGAACAGCCCTTAGGCTTTTTGTACATAACACTGGGGATTGGTCTTATTTCTACCAGGCAAAGGGTAAAGGAAGTGGAAAGGTGGCTTACAACCAACTTCCACTTGCCCTCTGGTCCTGTGCTGTTGTTCTGGGGCACCTGGCCAAGCATACATAATGTGAAAGGCTTGCTAGTAAACCACATTATTTGAAGATAGAAAATATATGCACTTTGGAACAATTTGTACATGTTATGGAAAAGGTTGCATTTAGCAAGTAGCAAAGAAACAAAGATGTTGGAGACTTGCTTAACAATATGAGTATTTTATAATAATGTGCAGTTTGCACCTCAGCAGTTTTTAAAAAAAAAAAAGTCAAAGTACTTTCAGACATGTTGGTCTTATATGACAGTTTCTTCATTCCTCAGGCGTCGAATTCTTGCTGATCTTTTCCCCTACTAGAAAGTAGTAGCTCCCCTGTACTCTCCTCATCCCAAAGGCATTATATGCTCTAAAGAATGTGAAAGGTATTTCTTAAAGTAAATTCTTTTGTACTCAGAGACAGTATTTACTTCCACTGTTTAAATATTTAAACTTTGCTGAAGAACAAAATAATATTTTTAGTATCATTTGTAGTTAACTCAGATTGTCACTCTGTTCTATACATCTTATGTAGAACTTTTTCCTACTAGTTTCAGTTTTTAGCTTGTACATCTCTATTATTCCTAGATCTAAAATGTGCTCTTCCAAAAAAAACCCCAAACCCACTCACCCCTAAAAAGCACCCCCCTCCTCCCCAACCTTTAATGTTGTTATTCTCTCATAGTACACCTTTGTTAGTAGTACAGATGAGGCTGAAGTCATTCTACTGTGAATGTTCACAGGTCAGTGTTCTCTCTCCTTCTCTTCCTGTGCAGGACTAAGGCGATCACCAATTGAATATTGTTTTCCCTTTATTCATGATTATTAATTTGTGTCATTTGAAGCCAGTTTTTGAGTTCATTCTGTCTTTGGGATGTTGAGCTACAGCATTAGCTGTTCTCCAGAACATAATTAAATGATTGGAAGTTACTGCTACTAAGGGAGAGGAAGCATCTACCATTCATCCAGAAATAAAACAGTATTACAATTCAAGGCAAATAGGATAAATAACCCCACAATATTCTTTATTAAATGTTTAGGTCAAGTGCCTAAGCTTTTATCATGAAACATGTTGGTATGTATGGAGATATTTATAGGTATTTCTGTGTTTCTCTCTTCAGACCTGACTTACATTTAAAGGCTTTTTTTACTCATACTGAAAACAATAAAACTCAGTGCTGGTATGCATTGGTTTAAAATATATAGCATATTTATTTATATGCCCAACTTCAATGTTTTTTTTTTTTCTTGCTTGTTTTGTAAAATGCTATGTAATGTTAAGTATTTTGATGCTTTTACCCATGCAGAACTCCAGAGGGGTTGCTGAAGTTGAATCTGTTTGTTGCAGTTAGTGTGCAGTACTGTGTATCTCTCCCAAATTGGAATTGATCCAATAAATAAGTCTTTGAGGTAGTCCATCAGAATCCACAAAGTTACTGAAATAACTATGCTAAATAAATATGCTGTATTTAAGCTAACATGGAGTAATTGCATCACTGCTGAAACTAACAGTAGTGTGATATAGGTGAGGATTTAAAAAAAAAATTATTTAGAACTTAAAATTATTTCAAGTTAGTTCCATTCCTTTTTTTTGTGAACTGAAAAGAAAAAAGTTTCACTTCTTAAGGTAATGTTTACTTTTAAACCTATGGCAACCTTCCTCTAGATTGTACATTGTCTATCTCAAAGCATTAGATCATTCATTCTTTTGTTAGTGAATCACTAGAATTATTTGTTTGACAATGAATCACAAAGCAGGTTTGAATGAAGCTTATTGAGGAGTGTATTATTATCAAATTTGCATCACAAATGCTACATTCCTACATATATTTCATTGGGTTTCATTGAGTTACTGATCCTGTTCTTCTCTGCTGCTTCTTTCTCCCCTCCCTGCCTCATTTTATCTAATTCTCTAAGCTTGAATTCAAGCTTACTACCCTTGATAGCCATTGCATTTTCTTTTCTATTGCTTTAGTGTGATAATTTGCCAAGCCTGTCATTTTTGTAGGTAATAATCTGCTCTAGCTATAAAGTGCACCATTTACTAACTCACGCTATTTCTTACAAGTAAGATTAGATGTAAAACTGTTTTGATTACACTGAAAGTACCTGGGTAGATGTTCAGAATTTTATTAAAAGCAAAATTTTACAGTGTAAAATTAGCCAAGAATGTAGATGTTAGTTTCTAGGTCATGTTAAAGAAAAGATGGACTGCTAGTGCCTGGAAGTAGTCTACACTGTGGAGGTGTATCATTCAAGTTTGGGGGTTAAATTATTGGTAGTTTCTAATCTTACACTTCTTCATGTCATACAATTAATTTTCATGTGAGTCAGATTTTAATTACAGGACTGTTGTGGTTTAAGCCCAGCCCGTAACAAAGCACCACGCAGCCGCTCGCTCACTCCCCACTCCACCCTGGCCATGGTGGGATGAGGAGAAAATAAAAAGGCAGGCTCGTGGGTCGAGATAAGGACTGGGAGGGATCACTCACCACTTATGGTCACAGGCAACAGACAGGCTCAACTTGGGGAAGAAACAAAACCGATTTAGTTTACTACAAGTCAAATCAAAACAAGGGTATTAGGAAGTAAAACCAAACCTTAGAACACCTTCCCCCCAGCCCTCCCTCCTTCCCGGCTCAACCCCACTCCCGGTTCTCTCTCCCTCCTCCCCACAGTGGCGCAGGGGAACAGGGGATGGGGGTTGGGGTCCGCTCATCCCACCTTGTCTCTGCCGCTCCTTCCTCCTCAGGGGCAGGACCCCTCACTCGTCCCCTGCTCCACCGTGGGGTCCCTCCCACGGGAGACAGTCCTTCACGAACTCCTCCAGCGTGAGTCCTTTCCGCGGGCTGCAGTTCTTCCCGAACTTCCCTGGCGTGGGTCCTTTCCGCGGGCTGATCTTCAGTCACAGACTGCCCCAGCGCGGGCTTTCCCGTGGAGTCACGGCCATCTTCAGGGGCCTGTGCTCCACCATTCACCTCCATGGGCTGGGGGGGCAGCCTGCCGTCTCACTACAGGCTGCAGGGGCATCCACCTCCTCCGGCGCACCTCCTCCTCCTCCTTCCTCGCTGACCTCGGTGTCTGCAGAGGGGTTCCTCTCACATTCCACTCCCACTACTCACTGCCGGTCCCCCTTCTTAAATCTGTTCTCCCAGAGGCGCTACCACTGCCACTGACGTGCTCGGCCTGGGCCAGAGGTGGGTCCGACTTGGAGCCGGGGAAGCTTCTAGCAGCTTCTCACAGGAGCCGTCCCTGCGACCCCTCCCCTGCTACCAAAAAAATTGCGCTACACAAACCCATAACACAGGGGTGTTTTGATTTTCAGTAAATTCTATGTTATCTTCAAGAGCTTTCTTCTGTTCTTCAAACTGTTGCAATAGTATGTCCCTGTTGTAACAATATTATCGATGACATCTTAGGTGGCATTAACAACACTTGACATTGCTGAGAAAACAGGGTTCTGAACATGTTGATCCAGTCAACCCCCAAAATATGTTTTCTGTTATGGATATGCCTAGTTAGCTTGGCATCTCTGGCTGTTTCTGAACACATTGGATTCTTGGTAGAAGAAAATCAGGTAAATGTAAACTGCTGTGAAGTAACAATTGGGAAGTTCATAATATGTTGAGATTTTAATTTATCCTACTTCATTTTGTATGGTTCTTAATGCTCTGACTAGTTGGCTAGAGGATGTTCTTTGTGGAGTAGTGGGGGTTTAGTGCTAATAACACATTCAGTCTTAAGAGAACTGCAAAATCTTTATTGGCTTTGGTATTTACTTGAATTTGTTCTAGATTTTTTGTGATTGCTGTTTGGGTTTTTCTTCCTTTTTAGAAGAGGAAAAACATGAAAAAGTGAAACAGAGTAACAGAAAACTCTCAAGACAATAAAGAACTTATGGGTCAACAAAAAAGCCAAGAGTATGTGCATTATATTAACAGGCATAAGTTTTAGTTTACTGTATGTTTTGACACTGTTTATGAGTTTGTTTCTGTATAGGCATTTTTTCCTCTGAAGGCTGATGAGCTAAACAATGTGCAACCAGGATGTGCACCTTTTTTCCCATGTTAATACCCTTCCTTTTGTTTCTCCATCCACTTGTCAGGATGTACAAGATCTAGCCATTGAGATGTAGAGCTGTCTCTTAATAGGTGTGATATTTGGGTTTGCTCTTGCTAGGCAATGTCAAGGCTTTTCAGCAGCCTCTGCTGCCCTCTCCTGCTGTGCTTTCTGGCTTCTGTTCTTGGAAAAGTGAGTGAGTTCCAGGACAGAGCCAGGACAAAATGGGCCCTTCTGGCTTTGGAAACTGATAGGGTGGAGGGTTCCATGCACCCTGATGCTCTTCTAGAAAACTGAGATGTTTATATCTTAATACAGGTTCCCCTACCTCCTAAAGCATATCAGTGTTAGTAATGGGCTGCGGAGAAAGGCCTCAGACACACTACTTAGATTAATGTGAAGGTGAATCAAAATCATGTGAAATTGTCATGCTAGTTGTGATGGTAGAATAATTTCTTAAATTTGAAGTGGTAGGCTAATCTTGCCTGTTCAGGAACTTCTAATATACTTTTTCATATTCTTGGGTCACAGGTAGTAGGAAAAACACCTTCAATTGTATTATTAGTGGTACAAGGAAAAATAGATACTGAGTATGGAAGTTAGCATTTCATACGTAATTTGTGTGATCTAGGTAATGTTTGACCAGATGCAGGCTAGAATAACAGTTTACTTTCCTTTTAAAAAAGGCGTAATCTCTCATTTCGTAAAATGTTTGCATACATAGTTAAAATGAGGAAAAATAGTGTTGAAAGGTTTGAAAGTGAAAATTCTGTGTAAAGATAGTAATAAGGTATGAAAACTACTTTGATAATTCTTTCTCTAGGAATTAATTGTTCTGAGGATAGTTGGTGGGAGCACTAAGGAAGGAATTAGAAGTATGTCCTGGAAGAACAGTCCTGTGGGGTTTTGCATGTATGCCATTAAATAGTATAGCAGTATCTTTTAAGGGCTCCTGTTTTGGATAACAAGGTGAAACATAGTTTAGAGAGAGTGTTTCAAAATACATTTAATTGAGTGTTGTATAAATATGCAATGAAAACAACTAGGACTTGGATGACATTGTACAGGACAAAGAGTACTTAAAGTGCGGACCTCTGTGGGAAAAGTAATGTTTCTTTCAGGAAGTATCATCTATCAGTTTGACAAATAAAGCTTAACTGGCATAAGCAGATTTTTGTAATAGAAATTTATGTAAAGACATTACTAGAATCTGGTTGCATAGTGAAACCTTTCTGAATATATTAATCTGAAATGGTGAGTATGTATTGTCATTTTTACACGTTTATTCTAGCTAGCTATATTACAAAATATGTTTTATTTGTCCAGCATACTTTTGGCTTTCAAGTTCTGGTACAAAAGGCTGCAGCATTTTGCTAATTCAGTAGGCGTGTGTCTTGGGTGGAAATTGGTCTGACAATCCTGAAAATAAAAATACCATGTAAGTTGTTATCTCTCCTCTGGGGAACATTGTAGGTGCATTTATGATGTTATCAGTGGCTGCTGGCAAGTGTTTGACTGAGCAGGCTTTAGCTGGATCACGAGATCATATTCTTCCCACAGCTGAGACAAGTTCCTTTTCCTCCCTGCCGCAGGTGATGAGGAACTTCACAAAAGAATTTCGAAAGGCTGTGTATTCTACAATAGGCATTAAGTAATTATTTGGGTGCCCAGTGCACGCTGATTGAGTCTTATTTTCTGGGTATAATTTGGGTCAAAACTCCATCCTAGAAAGTAAGAGTTTTGATGTTTTAAAAGTAAAGCTAGGTAACATCTTGTTTAAACTCAGCATGCTAGGCTGTACTGTTTGACAGAGCATTTGGTAGGTTTTGGATAACTCTGAGGTTGAAAACTATCTGTCCTGAATTAAGGTGACAAACATGCATAAGGAAGGGTATCTTGGAATAGTTTGATGGGGTATCTTTTTTATGTGTCGCTTTCAGCATGCAGAGAAATTCTTTCCTCTTTGTAGTTGTGGTGATCTGGAAGGATACATTTAAGAACAGTTGGAAGTAATTTGGCAATTTGACACTCAGACTGTATTACACATGCAAGTCCCACAGGATTTCGAAGTTTGTAGGGCTTTTGCACTTTAATATCCTTTTGCATGTAGTGGCAGGGCTGACTAATAGCGTAGTACTTTCATTTGGAGGTTGCATGTTAAAGACGGTGGTGCCTGTAGCCCCCAGGGGGTCTTCAGTGTGATAACCTTCTAGGTCTGGAATCTGGAAAACAATGCTGTAATGGTTTGCTCTTACACTGATTTTTGCGTTTTAAAGCTAAAAGTGCCACTTCTAATTAAGGATTTACAGTGGAGTTTCAGTTTTGTGATAGACATCTGAATAAAAGCATATGGATAAACTCTAACGTCTGTAGTGCTGGGTAATGATTCTGAATACTTTCTTAACATTTCTGTCAAGTGCTATGATTGTGGTATATGCTGAATCCAATTCATTACAATTATTGTTGACTTATACATTCAGACACTCATAAATGGCATATAGATCTGTTAGAAGGCATGCTGGAGTCATAGCCAGTAGCTGGGATTGGAATATGGTAGCTTTGTATGTATACGTGAATACTTTTTTTGTTTGTAGATAGCATAGTTTTAATAATAACAACTCTGGTGTGTAACTGTTCTTCACTGTTTTGCAATATGTACATATGGATTATATGCAAAAGTGAAGCAAGTCCTTGACTTTCCTAGTCATTAATCATTTATATCACTATTGTGTTTTTTCAGCATGTTTGAACTAACAGCTTAGAGGTTAATGCAAACACGATTCTAGCCTAAGCTAATGTTCTTTATATACAGGTGATCCTTATTTCTGGAAGAATTTTAGGATAGACTTTCCACAGTTGAACTGTTCAGTGATTTTCCTTTGGAACTTCGGACACAGTTTTCATTTAGTTTCTTTTGGGAGGTAAGAGTGGAGTGTTGGCTTTGGTTTCTTTCCTAGACTAGTTTTTTTCCTCATTTGTTTTGTTTTTTAATTTTTTTTTTTTAAAGTCTTCTCTCTGAGTGACTGCAGCTTGTCACTGATAGGTATGCAGCTCTCCCAAATAAATGTTTAAGGTTTAGTCATTTAGTCATGTAAAGCCTGATTTTGCCTGAATGTGCCAGAGTGAAATGACTTAGGCTGATATATCTGGTTATGTTCCACTACTGAAATTCTTGTCGTGTTCAAAAATAAGAATAAAAGGTAACAGAGAAAGTTAGTACGGAACAATTGTCCCTGGTTGTACTTTTTTTGTCCTTTATGCCAGAGGGGTAAAAATCCTTTTGGGTACGGTTGATACAATTTTTCTACAGAATTACAGTATGAATAGAAGGAAGGCTTCCTGTGCCCTTTAACAATATTTCTTCTATAATGCATTTTTCATTTAAAGTACTAGAGAACTTGTAGTTCTGTATTTGAGTGTAGCCCCCATGAATATGAACACACCACTTGCACTTGAAAACTTGAGAATAGGGAATATTTTCCTTGTACAGACTCTGTGGATGGAACATTCATGCTCCATGCATGGAGAATGAGAAAACACATGGACGCATTAGCTGGAATGCATCTGGCGCGTCTCTTCCTTGGGGAGATGGAGTGTTCCATAGCTGTGAGTTGTTTTCTTTTCAAAGTGGCAGAATAAGTTGTTCTATATTTGTTCTTTATCCAAGATATTCTGGCTTCCCGAGTTCTTTTGCAACCTGAGAACTGACTCCATCTTGTGCTCCACATATGTTGTATCCCTGTTACCACAGTGGTGGAAATGTTAAGATGCTCCACCAATCATAGAATCATAGAATGGTTTGGGTTGGAAGGGACCTTTTAAAGACCACCTAGTTCCAACCCCTCTGCCATGGGCAGGGACACCTTCCACTAGACCAGGTTGCTTAAAGCCCCGTCCAACCTGGCCTTGAACACTGCCAGGGATGGGGCATCCACGACCTCTCTGGGCAACCTGTTCCAGTGCCTCTCCACCCTCACCGTAAAGAATTTTTTCCTAATATCTAATCTAAATCTACCCTCTTTGAGTTTAAAACTGTCACCCCTCATCCTATCACTACAGTCCCAGTTAAAGAGTCCCTCCCCATCTTTCCTGTAGGCCCCCTTTAGGTACTGGAAGGCCGCTATAAGGTCTCCGTGGACCCTTCTCTTCTCCAGGCTAAACAATCTCAACTCTCTCAGCCTGTCCTCACAGGGGAGGTGCTCCAGCCCTCTGATAATCTTCGTGGCCCTCCTCTGGACCCACCATGCAGGTCCATGTCTGTCTTATGTTGGGGGCCCCAGAGCTTAATACAGTACTGCAGGTGGGTCTCACAAGAGTGGAGCAGAGGGGCAGAATCACGTCCCTCAACCTGCTAGCCATGCTTCTTTTGATGCAGCCCAGAACATGATTGGCTTTCTGGGCTGCGACTACACGCTGCTGGCTCATATTCAGTTTTTCATCAGGTGCTGCTGTCCTAACAAGTCCATTTTGAGGATATTACTTCTCTGTCTACATGACAGATGTGACAACCTGTTCAGCATCAGGTCATTCAGTAAAATCCAGGAAGGCAAAGTTAATATATGCTTGAAGTGCTACGTTTTCAAGACCTCATGGCTTGGAGAGTATCGCTACTTGTGCCAGGGAAATGAAATTAAGAAGCCAGAATTATGACAGTAGCAGTCGTCCTCCTTATCTGTGAGTTTTAGATTTGCCTCTATAAGACCTGCATTCCTTTTCTGTGGCTACAGTTCAGGCATTCAGCCAGTGTATGTCAGTTACAATATGCTATCACAGGGAAAAATAGTGTAAATTTATTTTATTCTAAGCAGGTTCATCTTTACTTTTCCAGTGAAAATTCCTCACCTTCATGGAAGTAGTACCTCAGAACTTTTCCAGAAGGTGGTCTCTGTTGGAACCATTATTTTCTTCTTGGGAAAAATGTACTGCAGTTATTAAACTTGCTGAAATAAGTAGAGGATGTTCTTCAGTGTGGAAATGGAGCCATGTTTTGTGGTCGTGTTTTATCATCTGTCTGCAGCCTGGATGTCATTGCCTGTTAAGGAAATCTAGTTAACTTCCTGAATCCTCTGTGTGGTGGGTTGACCCTGGCCAGTGGCTAAGCCCTCACCCAGTTGTTTTCTCACTCCCCTATGGTGGGATGGGGGAGAGAATCAGAAGGGCAAAAGTGAGGAAAAACTTGTGGGTTGAGATAAAGATGGTTTAGTAACTGAAGGTGGGAGGAAGGAAGGGAGGGTGGGGGACTGGTGGGAAGTGATGCAAAAGTAATCAGTCTCCATGTCCCACCAGCAGACCAAAGCCCAGCCTGTCACCAAGCAACATCTACTTTGGTTAGAAAAACTCCCCCGGTTTTATTACTGAGCATGACATTATATGGTACTGGAATATCTCTTTGGTCAGTTTGGGCCAGCTGTGTCCCCTCCCAACCTCTTGCCCACCCCTAGCCCTACTTGCTGTGGGGGGCAGAGTGAGAAACAGAGGCAGCCTTGATGCTGTGCAAGCACTGCTGAGCAACAGCTAAAACATTGGTTTATTATCAGCACTGTTGTAGTTACATATCTAAAACACAGCACCATACAGGCTGCTATGAAGGAAATTAACTTTATTGCAACTAGACCCAGTACACTCTCTCCCTGAAAGTCTCCAAATTCTGTCATTTCACTGCTTACAGAGTAAATGGGGAGTTTTTAGGAAGTGAACACTTGCTTTAATCCTTTTTCTTAGCTAAGCCTTCCAGGTTCAAAAGCAAGCATTTGAAGCACAAGGCTGATTTCAGCAAAGGCATTTGTTCCTTTGTCTCAGTGCATTTGGGCTGTCAGATTATATCACACTGCTTTCCTGAAGTGAACAAGCTGTTCTTCTTCGATTTCCTGCCCATTGAAACCAGACAGAATTACTTCTTACTCCAAGTTGTCTTCAGGACTGTTCTTTAGGAGCTAGTAAAAGAGACCTGTATGATACCGGTCTGTGGAGTTAGCTGTTGTGCAAAAGCTGAACACTGTACCAATGCAAGTTGTAGAGTAATTGGAGTTACTCTTGAATCCTTAGTGAGGAGAGGTCTATTTCCTATAAAACTGATTCCAGTCTTTAAGTTTGGTTCTGCGATTACATACTTGGCTAACCACTATGGTAAATCAGTATGACTTCCTTCTAAGACAGATGACCTATTTATGTTATGTGACTCATTGCACCAATGTTACCTCAGATGACTTCAAGTATCTGGAACCATTCTGAGTTCTCCTGGCAAGCATTCCATCGGTGAGTGGGTCAACATTGCTCAGATTTGCTGTGATAGTACTGTTCAGCACTTGTACTTCCCCGAATCCTCCAGAAAAGCGACATCAGATGTGTTTCATGAGAGTTGGGAAGCTCATTTTCACTGTTGTATTGTGCAAGGACTGTTGTCTTGGTTAGAAAAGAAATCTTACATCAATGCTGTAGGGCTATGGACTCTCTGAAATGAGTGAAAGCTTAGGTATGATGGGCAACCTCACTGCCTATTATTAGGTAGACAGGTAACATGATGCAGAGTCATTTGTCTTTTAACAAGCAAATTGTTTTTTGGGATAGGTACATGGAAATTCACCTGTCAGCAGTTCACCCATGTGAGGCTTCTAACTCTGATGTGCAGATTTGAGGTGTCTTGCTTCTGAAGTATGAGCAGCAGACATGATATTCAAATTACAATGTTGGAAATGGGGTATCGATCTGTTTTCCTTCCTACAGCAACTGGAAGCTCTTCTGCTCCTAAATGAGTTTGTAGCCAAACTTTCTTGGATATACTCCCGATTACATCAGGGTGTCTGGCCATACTTATGTTTTTCTGGTTCAATTGTTGAAAATCTTTCTAGCCCAAGGAAAGACAAGGTATTTCGCTGATAATCCATTTTTTTTTAATATAGGTGAGAAAATTTTGATATTTGGACCTTCTGCAATTTTTGTTTTGTGTGAAAGGGTAGAGAACATTCAAGGCCTTGCTTAGCCTTGTAGTCTTTCACATGCGTGTACGCACCTTATTTTTCAAGACTGGTTGAATACATTTCTTATTCTGCGTTAGAATGTTCTCTAGTCTCAGGTGACAAGGTATTCAGCACTGCATAAGCACCGCATCGCTCAGGCTCTGGTTTTTGGTAAGTGAACTGCCTGTAGCATTATTCCATCTCTGTTGTTTCCTGTTAATATGAGTGGAGTGTAGTAGTCTGTTTCAGTCCCAGTAATTTGCCGCCTTCTGTCTCAAGTAACGGGATTGTGAGGCTTTCTATGAGTTAGAATTCATATTAGGTCATTTAATTTACATCCTGGCAGGGCTTCAGAAGCATGTAGGAGTATTCTTGGCTGATGTTTTCTTCAAAACTACTGTAAAACCAAAAATGCTCTTGGAGAATCACCATCTAGTGCCTTTCATACCACTGAATTCTTCTCACTGTTATATTAAGAAAATGTTCTATATGTGGACCACATAAGAATACCAGAAAACTGAAGAGAATTATTTATTAAATTTTAAAGAATGCCTATTATTAGGCTACAGCTGAGAAAAGGTTATGTTAAGAATTGTTTTTTGTGGCAATAGTACTACTTAATAAAAATGGCTTTTGTAAGAGTTTATTTGTGTGGGGACACAGGAACTCAAACCCCTTGGTGGAGACATTTTACTCAGACATAAAGTAGCTGTATGGGTGTTTTATCTTTAGCTTTGTCACTTACTCGTGGTTTTGAGCAATTAATCTTTCACTGAGTATAAAATGGGGATGTTCCTGTTTCGACAGGTCATCTGTCACCATGGTAACCAAAGATAGTGACCTCCTTTATTAAAAGTGTTGCGGTATTATGATGGAAAGTATTTTATAAGTTGAAGCATTAAGTTTGTGTTCTGACACCTGGCACAAGAAAAATGTCTTGAGTACAGCTGTTAGGCTGAAAAGAAATTAGTAGGCAAAATCTTTGAAAACTGAACAGTTTTGCTTTAAATGTAATGGTCCAGAATAATGATGTATTTAGTAGGCAAAAAAAGAAGAAAGAGGGGGGATGGGCTATTAGCTTCCCTCTCTGCAAGTCGCCCATGATAACATAGCCTCATGCTACGCATGTTCTCACATCACATGATGTGGCCACTGCTGGGTTTTACCCAGTTTTCTGAACTGAGGTTCAGGGCTGCGTCTGCAGTTGGTGTAGGATAAGTATTTTATATCAGGCTAATGAAGCAGCTCAATCAACACAGCAGCAGTCGTTATAAGATTCTGGAATAAAACTTTGTTTTTTAGAAACTGTAGTAGTAGATGATACAGATGCTACTCCTTTATAAAGTAGTAGTTCCTGAGACAGCTACCAAAATGAAAAAACTTCAGATCTGAAGCTGATGTGATTCTGTTCCTCTAACAAAAAAATGTGGTAACCACTATTGGATCTGTGTGTGTGCACTGTTCCATTTTAACTAACAGGATCCCACCTGTTAAAGTCTGTAAGGTCAGGCTAATTTGAGGAAAATAAAAGCTTGAAGGATGTTAACTTGTAGTTCCTCCTTATTTATGAGTATCTTAAGCACTGTATATTAAATCTGAACCTTACTTTTTTTCTTTCTATTTTTAAAACAGTGTGCTCTTGCATTTCCGCCCCTGACTCCCCTTAAGGAACTTGTATGTGATGCATAAGATTATTCCTATGGAAAGCAGGGTAATACAGTTTTCAACTGAGATCTTTATGTGGAAATGGAATACTGTAGTGAATTCTGTGCAGTGTGTTGACCAAAGAGAGAATGATTGTGATGGGTAACTCAACACCTTTCTACCTGGTAGAAGAGTTAGAAGAAGCTCTTTGGTTACCTGTTACTATAGTGAACTTACTTTATTTGCTCAGCTAGATGTGACATTAGCATCAAACCAATAAAGATGTTAAAAAACAGATTATGCAGGTCTACCTCATTAGCAAGCTAATCTTCAAGGAGATTAGGTAATATAACTTAACTCTGTAGAAAGAGCCAGCATTTTTGGATGTATGAGTAATCTTTCAGGTAATTTACATAAAAAACAGAGATCTAAGTAATGACAAATGGCTTGGCTTTAAAACATTGATTTGTGTTTTTTGTTGATTTTTAAAAGGAAACCCCCTTTAATTATATAGCTTTTTGTATGTTAGAGGCAGCTGCAAAATGTTTGGCTGTCAAAATATTTAAAAAACGTTCACAAAAATAACTTGAAATGCTGTGGCCATTTATGTCAGTATTTTTGCTTGGAGGTCAGATATACAAAGCTGTGTGAACCTGCAACTGCGTGTTCTTTTCTTACTACACCTATGTTCTTTTCACAGGTCAGTTTACTTTAAAAGGTATATGAAGATTTAGGGAAAGGTAGAATGTATTCAGTTTAAAAGGAGAAAAAAAAGTGTCTGATTTGTAGTGAAGACTAATCTTTCACTAAATATAGAGTCCAAACCTTCTACTTCAAATATGTGAACTCGGTATAGCTAGAACTATGTTCTAATGCTATATTTGCTCTTCCTCATGGGATGGAAAATCCGTGCAGAATCTTCTTTCTGTCTCTCAAAAAAATGTACTCTCTGCTCACTTATCATGGGTCTGTATGTTGGTGAGCCCTACACTGAACTAAAGTTATCAGCCAGCTCTGGGAAGTGTTTTGCTTACTCTTTTGCAACATTGCATTCCCTCCTAATTAGATACATCCGACTCCCTGGTGCCTTTGAAACAAGTCAATGCTTGAGAAGACACATTTGGTCTTGTACAGTGTCAGTTTTGCTCATCAGCAAAATTTTCAGGTGATAATTCACACTGGTAATCTAATTCTATCTTTTTCAAAGATACACTGCGGTAGGGATAAGATTCTTCACACAATCTGAATATTTGCTTGAAGTCCTTCTGACAGTAGGTCGTAAATGATGTTACACAAACCATTGTAATTTTTGGAGCAAAAAAAATTTTTGTGTTCCTCTTAGTGGTTGTTTATGAATCTCTTCAACAGGGAAAGTATGGAATTTTATATACATTTTGAGAAACCCATTTGCTTTCCATTGTTTCCACTTTTTATTTAGAGATTGAATAGGCATGAATTATTTGTCTTTCATTTTGGAACGCTGTATTGAATCACCTGTTTTTATGAGAACTTGTTTTGGAGCTCTCCTTTTTGACTGAACTTGAGCTTTGTGACTCCCTTCCTCAAACAAAACCAGTTGTTCAGACCGTTGGATACAAATGCGTGCTTGAAGGGAAGTCTCATTTTTTGCCTTAGAAAAAATGTCTTTGTCCAAGAGTTTACACATCTTTTACAAAAGAAGACCCAACCCAAAACTTTGTGTTTGCCTATTCCATGCTGTATATCCAGCTACTACTAATCTTACTGTGTCAAATAGACTAGATCTAATATTATTCCAGTAGCATATGCATCAGTTCTGGAAGAATTTAATGAACTCAAGACACTGTTTCTGTAGTACAAATTTTTCCCTGCTTGAATCTTAGAATAAGCAAGACAAATGCTAAGTAAGCAATACAAATAGGAAGTGTTGTGATGCATTGAGTTTAATAGTAACTTTATCCTATTGATATATTTCAGCTTTTGTATTCCTACTTTTATTGTAAGTATGTTTATAGCTAACAGCTGAAAGGAGTGGAGAGAAGCTGATAGACTAACACAATACGCACTACGTAAGCCTCATATCCTTAGGAAAGCAACTGAGGAAGGGTGAAGATACCCTGTTAAAGCCAAAGAGTTAGCAGTTCAGAAGGTGCTGAAAGTACTGAGTTCTGATAAGTTTTGTGGAAGTAGGTAGTCCAATAGAAGAACTGTACAAGTATTCAAAGTTAGAAAAAGCTTACAGTACAATAAAAATGCTGTTGCACACCAGACTGCTGTGGAGCAGGTGTTACAGGTGCAAGAAAAATTTATCAGTGCTCAGACCTTATTAGACTGAGATTCTAACGAGTGGGGTCAAGCCCCTTAGGAATTCAGGCTTTAGTAGCTTGTTGCTCTCAGTGCTACTTATTCCTCTCCTCATCCAGATTTTCCATGTTTCTTTGTGCTGAGGTTTTGTGGATTTTTTTTTGTTTGTTTGTTTGTTTGGGTTTTTTTTGGTGGACTTGATTTTTCCCTTACTCTAATTTGTTATTTAGCACTTTTTTAATGAAAATAGAATTGCTATATTAGGAAACTTCTTCAGACTTTTAATATAGAATTCAGTCTGCAACTTGCCTAAATTCTGCAGGGTCTGGAAGGACCTATTAAAAATTTAATTTCATGATCATATATATGGGTTTTCAAAATGAATAATTTATTATGATACCTTAGATGCCACTTAAAATGAAATTCCTTCGAGCAGCATTGTCTTTTTTTCTTTGTCACATGACTCTCACATTTCCATAGAATGTCACAGAAGGAATCTCTTTTTGTGTTGGCTTTGTAACCTTGTTTGTAAATGTTTACACAGGTATGAATGATGTTGATGTAAAAAAACCCCTAAACTATATTCTTAACATTTTCAATAGAGCGTAGTATATATTTGCATATTCAGTTTTCTGGGCCTGAACTTGTTTAGGATTGTTATCTGTATGATGTCGTTCATAGATACAGTTATGACTTTTTCTGACTATTACCAAGCATGATTAGACACTTCCAGAAGCTATAAGATGTTACTTTGTATATCTGAACAAATAGCATATAGGCAGTAAAATAAATGTGGGATTCCCTCCCCCCTGGCCCCAGTTTAGCTTTGTTTTCTACTCTGCTCCTAGGAAAAAAAAATAATAATAGAGGTTAAAACATGCTTGTATTTAAAATAAAAAGTAAAACAAGTGTTTCAACATGTTTAGGGTTATTGCATTTAGACCTGAATCTTCATATTCAGGAATTCTGTAAATGTGTACTGATACAGAAGAACTGTTGTAGGTACGTTCTTCCTTACATATTATACTCCTGTAAAGTGATTTAGAAAAATAAGTTTTAGCAGGTGAACAGACTTCTTTAAGAGTAAATATAGAAAGCCTTTTTGTGAAGTTGTTTCTTTGCTGGATTTTAGAGTGTGCATAGCTTTTCTTTATACTCAGCAAAATCAGATTACAGTTACAGCTACTTACAGCTCTGGACTGTAAATATCTGTATACTTAGTCTAACCTTGCAATCTGTGTTCGGTTAAAAAACCAACTAACCAAAAATAAAAAAGGCAGAAGTATTTACTCAAGCTAGTTCTGTATAACGTATTCAAATTTTGTATGCTGAAATAGTGTTGATTAATATGTTGAAATAATGATATTGAAAATGTGAAATTGTTTTAGGGTAAAATTCTAATCTTAGTTATGTTTAGGAAATGTCAAAGTGGAGCTTAATTTTTAATTACTGGGTGTATCATTTAAAGATAAATCAAAGGGTGGTTGTGGGAGGAAGATAACTCACTGAAAACAGAAATCAGATTTAACAAATAAGGCAGTGTTACTTCTAAAGCAAAGCAATATATATTCTTCATTAGAACTGGGAAGCTGCCTAAATTTTCTTTTTTCCTGTGAGCAGTCTGAGAAGCTCTAAGACATTGATTCAGAGTACAAAGCTGAGTACAGTTTTGTCATCGTAATTTTTATACCTTCCTTGAAAATAAATGAAAAAGATTTTTCCAAGACAGCTGGGAAGTCTTGCTCAGTTCACTGTGTTCAAAAGAATGTTTGTTTAACATAGAACATTTATTTTGAAGTTTGATCTTTCCTTCCTATCCAGAAGCTGGCAGAAGTGATTTGTTTGCAAACAAGAAGGGGAATTGTTGGTGAGGACGAAACTTTCTCCCTGCCAGCCCCCCCAGGCTTTTTTCCAATTTCTTGAATATTATGCCAACCGTTGGGTAGGGAGTAACTTGAAAATGTTTTAACATTCACGGTTGTTTTCTCTTGTCTGTTATTTCCTTTTAAGACTTTTGTAAAGTCATGTTACTGTCCACCCAGCAAAAATACAGTGTATGTCCAGAAGTATATCATGTCCCAAACATCTATTTGGAATGAAGAGTCCTGAGATCCAGCTGTTACAGCCAGGCTGTGGTAATTGTATCAGTAACTTATCCAGATAAAATTTTGGGGGAGTTGGAATCCTAGTGAAAGGTGGAGGATGATGGTACTGAAAGGTTCTCAATAGTAACTGATACCTTCATAGGTCCTAGGACAGAAAAGCTTTTTAAAGGACACTTCATGTTATTGCAGAAGTTCCTACATGGGCTCTTAAAAACAAGTAGATGCAACAGCAGCAAAAAGAAATAATTTTTTACAGAACTTGCAGTTAAAAAATGTCAATGAAGTCATTGCAACTGGTCGCTAAGGTTTTGGTCTTAAGCACGGCTTTCAAAATGAGATGGCACTTTACATGACTAACAGTTTTTCAGGTATGATACTGACTTGGTGACATTTGGTATGTGGCCCTTCAGAGGGGTTAGAAGCTGATGGAGTCCTGGCTGACCGAATCATGGTGTGTGCTGTTAGCTGTCAGTCAGTGCTGTTGTGCCTAATACCAAGGAGTATTAGAGGGACACCATTGCAGTAGGTAAATACCCATCTAACCTATGGTGATGATTATAACATCCCTATTTATTCCTTCTTCATTCTGCCCATGCATCCCTTTTCTCTGATTTCCTTCCTCTTCTGCTTTTTATGGTATTTATCAGTTTTCATTTCACTTTGCATTGATACAACTTCAGTGGATTAAGTTCATCCTTACATGTGAATTTTCCCCAGACTTTTCAAACCTATTTTTATTCTTTCAGCAGAAACACCTGTTGGTTTAGTGGAATAAGATATACCATGTATTGCCATATTCTGCACTGCCCCCCCACCTCCCCCCACCCCCTGGCTTCAGCTTAATTAAAATACAACCTAGAATATTTTTCTTCCTTTATTTACAAAGCATACAAATGTTTTCTGATACCCAGGAATAATGAAGATCATAGTTGACCTGCATAGGAGAATATCTATTGCAGTAGTGGGAAGGGTGATGCTGTGAATAAAGTGCTAATCTAAGGTTTGGGTGGTATCGATTGAGCTTGTTTCTTGTACATCCTTTGGGGGCATAGATCACTTTCTCTATTCTTCCTTCCCCTGTGTATGAGATGGGTTACCAGCTCTGCAAAATAGAAAAGTACCAAAATCAAATATATATTGAGGCATTCAGGAATTTGGACCGTCCAAGTATTTCAGGTAGTCCTGACTAGCAGTGCCAGTACATTTGGGGGAAGATTGAAATACTACTTTTTTTTCTGGTAAGTTCAACAAATTTTTCCTGTGTACAATGAAAAGGGCCTGAGGATCATCTTATCCTATTACTTGTTGTATCCTTGATAATATGGCAAGCCTCTGGAACGTCTGTTGTTCAAGTTCCCAAGATTGTTGCATGTATTTCTTTGACTTGATTAAGATGAACAACTGACTATGAATTTTGCCAGTTGTACAAACAGTGTCTGTGGTCATTGTGGGAAGCCTGTCTTCACTCTGTCTTCCTAAAAGTACCAGCATTTTGTTTAACCTTTTGTGGCTGTTAGGCCGCAATAACATCTTTCTTCTCTAGAATACATCAGAGTTAAATGGTCTTTATGTAAATTTCAATGTCCAGGCTACTTTAGACTTTAAGATGCACAGTGATGTGCTGTAATGGGGTCGAGCAGATTTTTTCAGAACTTTGTGCCATGTGTTTTAGGCCCATCAAAGAAATATTTTTTTTTTAAGTATTTAATGTTAGTTCTCCTTTGGCCTCTTGTTCACTTCGGTTCCAGCTCTGACTTCTGTATTGGGACTGAGTTAAAATGGGGATATCATTTGTGGTATTTCTGTCTTCTGGCATCAAGATTTCTGTAGAGGTGTTTTTAAAGGTATGGGGAGACCTCAGGTACGTTTCTATTCCCTTTTACAAATGGAGGCATAAGATGGAACATGAATTGTCTTCATGCTTCCATGAAGAGCTTTTCCAAAACTCCTAAAAAGTGACAAGAATCCTTGATAGTTTAAAACTTTTGCTGTTTCAAATTGTTTAAGAGCTTTGATATGAAAAGGATTTTACTTTGCAGCAGATTTTGGTGATCTCTTTAGCACTAAGTACTGTTTTGAAAAGAAGGATAAGCGGTACTGTACTCCACCACCTCCATCTGTGTCTTTCACACTGACAGTATGTTTCTAACTTTGAACGTGGGAAGTTGTACTTCTGAATACTCGAAATAATTTATTAACTTTATGTGTAGGATCTGTAATGGTAGTTTTAAAGTATTTAGTGTGGCATAATTACTGATGTTCTTTCTCTGTGATCTGTAGTGTTTCTTCTGTGCAGACCTGAAAATGGTATCTTTTGTAAGAGATCACCAATGTGCTTACATTCAAAGCCTTGCATGTACGATTAACAATACTTAGAGCTCAAATGTATTTTTATCAGGGGTTTGTAAGAGAAAAGACAGAGTTTATCACAGTTCTCATTAATTTGGAATGTAAGTTGCATTAACAGCTCGCTTCTGGAATTTCAAGGGCAAGCAAGAGATGGCATGTGACCTTTCATGGGGAAAGATTTATATAAGAAGGGAGTCTAGGGGACTAGGGTTCAGGAACCAGCAAATTATGCCAGAATTTTAATGTGTTGCAAGTTTATATTGTTTAAAGAAAAAGCTGGGAAAAGGGGAAGGAGAAAGAGGGCAGATCAGAAGAGGTTAGCTGGCGAGTAAAGTTGCCTTTTCCTTAATAGCTTAAGGTATAGACTGATCATTCAGCATTCTTATAGGCTGAAATTTCAGTTTTGGTCTTGGGCAAATTCACTATGTGTCTGTATTGTACAGGGACAAGAATGTAAAGTCTAAAAATTTGAAGCCTGATTTACTGTGTGGTCAGCTTTGATTCTTAATGTATTGAAGAGTTAAGCCATCTTAAAGGTAAAGATACTGTTGGGTGGTCATGATGATGATTATTATTACCTGGCACGCTTCATGAAAATGAAATTGCAATTCATTGCTATAGGTCTAAAATTACAACTTTCAAAATTGCTGCAATATCTTCACAATTTTTTTACCGTACTTGATATGACATATAACTATTTTACTACAAAATTAAAGAAAAAAATTGCAAAATACTTCAGTTGAAGTATAAGAATAGTTTTTCTTTTGTAGGAATAACTTTATGAAGACAACAATATGGGTGTTTAACAATAGTAATGGCAATAGTTTTTTTGGAAATACGTCTTTTGAGTTCTTGTTACTGCCATGCATGTTTTGCATATATAATTAATAATGAAAGCAATTACTCTTTTATGTGGAACACATTGTTAATATGCAGTGATCTTCCATGCTGTGCTCCCACACATGTATACTATATTAAGTAGTTTGTTGTCTGGGTGATGTGTATATCTGAGTTTAAGTGGTTTCAAAGACTTCCAGAAACTTCTGTGTAATTGATTTGAATTCAGTGAGCAGTGCTAGCTCTGGGGTTTCCACTAGGTTTTTGGGCAGCTTGCACATTATTTGAAAGGATACCAGAAGATAGAAATCTTTGTATTGATGATACAAAGGTAATTCTTGGTGGCTGTGGCTATCTGAATCCATTAAACCCAGAATAACCTATTTTTCCAATTTAAAGACAAGGTGTCAATATTAGTGAATGCCAGTTCTTCCTGTCACTCTCAATAAAGGGAGTGGAATGAAGAGCAAAACATATGACATATGGAATCTTTGTAGATCTGGGATTTGTAAAACAGATACTGGCAGGCACTAACTGAGGAGATTACTACTGGTGTTCACTGGCTGTTCAGTGTGTGTGTGTTTTTAATGTGGTGTCACGTTTGGTTAATTAGCTTTAGTTAATAGGAATTTCACTTGGATATTGAAGGAATGTCCTTTTAGTGTTAAGAATTAATTAAAGGGGCTTGAAAGAAGACTTTGGAAAGGATAGGTACAGAGTGGAAGGAACATGGTTGGGATCTAAAACTTATTCGTGGTAAAACCTTAATCACCTTATTTTATTTTTATCAGAAAAAAATGGCCAAAGGCTGTTACTTGTCTGGTGAAAGCAGTAGAGACCAGAGTGGGGTAGAGGTTACCTGAGGTACTCCCCTCTCTAGTTTAGCCAAATGAGCTGTACAGGAAATGGTGGTCTGTCACAATGTCAGTGTATGCACTTTTGAAGCCCACCTGATGTAGTGAGCCTCAGTTCACATAGACTCGGAGTAACTGTACCCATTATACAAAATATGGGAGACCAGTGGATACATTTAAATGTATACTGAAGCCATAGGCATTACTGGAAGGGTAAAATCATACATATAAGTGTTGTCTCTCCCCCTTCCCCTCCATTCGGATTTTCTAATTTGTTCTTTAATAGAGGTCTTCAAATTTTCTTAAATATTTGTAATAGATTCCTTGACATAAAATAGAATTTTGCATTATTGATTAAACGTGTTTTCAAATACTTGATCAGAAGAATTAAAAAAACCCAACAACCTCTGTGTTTAAAAAATCATTAAAAATAAAGATGTGAATGAAGCCTGGTTTAACAATGAGTTAACATTTGGTATGTGGCCTTGATATTTTTGGAAAGTTGTCAGTAGTTATTAGTAGCATATATTGAAACAAATTATAGCTGTTGTTGAAATCCCATGATCTAATTTTTTTCTGTTTCTGCCTGTTGTGCTAAAACAGTTGAGAATGTAATATTACAGCCACCTCTTGAATAATCTGGTATCTTCAGACATAAGTGCTCGGCTGAAAGATGACTGACTCAGTAAAAGTCAGCTGAAGGCACGTAGCATTGACACCCCCTCACCCCAACCATGGAATTTAGGGACTTGCTACAATTTTGCTGTTATTTAACTAGTTGGATTGAAAAATGCCAACAAAGAATGCCATTTCTATATAGTGGCACATACTATATAGTACACTATAAAGCACTGGAAAAATTGTGATGAGCATACTGTACTGAATTGGTTTTATTATTAAAGGGAAGTGCAGCTACTGAGTCTTCTCTTGCACAGGTTTTAATCTTGTGTAGCAGCATTAAGTGAATTACTTTGTATTTGCATTCATGTAAAGGAGAAGAGTCTGTAAGACAGACCTTTTCTATCTATCTTTTTGCTTCTGTATAAGGATTAAATGTAAATTTCTGTATTTGGGTGAAGTACACTTCCAATCAAAGTAAGAAGCTTCTTGTGGCAAGAGCAGGCTAGGTCTTCACTGCCTGTAGAATGGAGGTTCTTTCAAGTGTTCCCGGGTCTAAACTTCGCAAAGAATGCAAGTTGCAGTTCGGTAACTTGTGTATTTGAAAATAATAATTTTATTTCTTTTCCAAATGTATCAAATTACAATGAATTTTACTTTGTAATTGCAAACATATAAAACTCTGAGATTTTGAAGAATTGCCCTGATTTAGGAGTACAGATTCATTTAAAAAAAATCCCCAAATACTCCCCCCTCCCCACCCCCACCTGAAAACAAACCAAATTCTGGTGGGATGGAAAGAGTGTTTCCCATCTATCTGTATTGTATACAATTTAAGAAACCATGTGAAATAGTTAGATTTTATGCATTATAAGTAGATTTGTAAATCTCTATTACAGGACTTTTCTGTGGAAGGATTAACAGTGCTTTTTTTTTTTTTCTGTTTTTCTTTTTTTTTTTTTTTTTTTCACATCTGATGGATGTGAATACTTATTTTTTCTGATGTTCATATCTTGGATATGGAACTATTCACTTTAATTTTTTTCCTTTATAATGTTGCATTTCTATGATGTATCCTTCATGCATCCCTCCGTAAACTCTTTTTTCTGACTTTGATCTTTCCTTATACTTAAGTTAATGATTTTCTGAAGATTCATCTTAACTGCTGTGGCTGTTAACTTTGTTTAGTATCTGGAATGTTTTTGAGACTTCTGTGAGCCTTTCTGAAAAGGATCGTTTTCTAATTTTTGTGAAAACTTGGAGACCAAATCAGTTGGACTTGAACTAGAGGTAGATAGAAAGTGTTTCTTTTTTTAAGAGTGTTTTCCCAACAGTGGCCTCCAAGACTGAAAAATCAGGAATAGCTGTACTGGTCATAAATTGCCAAGTTTTGGGAACAGGGGGCAAGTTGTACGAGAGGAGGTCAGGAACTACCTTGTGCCAGTTGCAGCTGCTTCCAGCCAGCTTTAAACTGTTACAAAGACCCCAGTGTGTGCCAAAACCTCAGCCAGCTAGAGGAGCTGATGGCACATGTGCTTACGTGTATTTAAGATAGAGCAATAGCCATGAGAGGCAGGAGATGTGAAAGGGGACTTTGCTGGGGACACAGTTAGACACATGCTCTTGGAAGGAGGTGCTCCATGCCAGAGGAAGCACACCCCCTGTGGGACGCTGGCCACTGGTGACATGTGCCGGGTTGGGGACACCCCTGGAGGGACTCTAGCCTGTAGATCTGTGCTGGCAGAAGAAAATGACCAAGAGGAAAGGAACAGCAGAATAAAACTGCTATGTGCATGACCCCAACCTCCTGCACTGCCCATCACCTTACCAAATGGATTGGGATGGATGGATCAACAAGTGAATCTGAGATTATGAAGTGGGGAGAACTGCTGGTCAGAATCATAGAATCATTTAGGTTGGAAAAGACCTTCAAGATCATCGAGTCCAACCATCATCCATGCCCACTAAACCATGTTATGGAGTACCCCGTCTACTCGCTTTTTGAATACCTCCAGGGATGGTGACTCCACCACTTCCCTGGGCAGCCTATTCCAATGTGTGACAACCCTCTCAGTAAAGAAATTTTTCCTAATATCTAACCTAAATCTCCCTTGCCGCAACTTGAGGCCATTTCCTCTTGTCCTATCTCCAGCTACCTGACAGAAGAGACCATCACCCACCTCACTACAACCCCCCTTCAGGCAGTTACAGAGAGCGATCAGGTCTCCCCTCAGCCTCCTCTTCTCCAGACTAAACAGCCCCAGGTCCCTCAGCCGCTCCTCATAAGACTTGTGCTCCAGGCCCCTCACCAACTCGGTTGCCCTTCTCTGGACACACTCCAACACCTCAATGTCTTTCCTGTAGTGAGGGGCCCAAAACTGAACACAGGACTCGAGGTGCGGCCTCACCAGTGCTGAGTACAGGGGAACAATCACCTCCCTGCTCCTGCCGGCCACACTATTTCTGATACAGGCCAGGATGCCGTTGGCCGCCTTGGCCACCTGGGCACACTGCTGGCTCACATTCAGCCGGCTGTCGACCAACACTCCCAGGTCTTTCTCTGCCGGGCAGCTTTCCAGCCACTCTTGCCCAAGCCTGTAGCGCTGCATGGGGTTGCTGTGACCCAAGTGCAGGACCCGGCACTTGGCCTTGTTGAACTTCGTACAGTTGGCCTCAGCCCATCAATCCAGCCTGTCCAGATCCCTCTGTAGAGCCTCCCTACCCTCAAGCAGATCGACCCTTCCCACCAACTTGGTGTCATCTGCAAACTTGCTGAGGGTGTACTCAATCCCCTCATCCAAATCATTGATAAAGATATTAAACAGAACGGGGCCCAACACCGAGCCCTGGGGAACACCACTTGTGACCGGCTGCCAACTGGATTTCACCCCATTCGCCACAACCCTCCAGGCTCGTCCATCTAGCCAGTTTTTCACCCAGTGAAGAGTACACTTGTCCAAGCCATGAGACACCAGCTTCTCAAGGAGTATGCCATGAGAGACAGTGTCAAAGGCCTTGCTGTGAAGTCAGGGTAGATAACATCCACAGCCTTTCCCTCATCCACTAGGCGGGTCACCTGGTCGTAGAAGGAGATCAGGTTGGTCAAGGAGGACCTGCCTTTTGTAAACCCATGCTGAATGGGCCTGATCCCCTGCTTGTCCTGGACTTGCCATGTGAGTGCTCTCAAGACAAACCGTTCCATAATCTTCCCCGGTACCGAGGTCAGGCTGACAGGCCTGTAGTTCCCCGGATCCTCCCTCCGATCCTTCTTGTAAATGGGAGTCACATTGGCAAGCCTCCAGTACTCTGGGACCTCCCCTGTTGACCAGGATTGCTGATAGATGGTGGAGAGTGGCTTGGCAAGCACCTCCGCCAGTTCCCTCAGTACTCTTGGATGGATCCCATCAGGTCCCATAGATTTGTGAGTGTCCAGATGGCATAGTAGGTCACTAACTATTTCCTCCTGGATTAAGGGGGGTATATTCTGTTCTTCATCCTCACCTTTCAGCTCAGGGGGCAGAGTACCCTGAGGATAACTGGTCTCCCTATTAAAGAGTGAGGCAAAGAAGGCATTAAGTACCTCGCCCTTTTCCTCATCGCTGGTGGCTACGTTCCCTTCTGTATCCATTAAAGGATAGATATTCTCCTTGGGATTCTTTTTACTGTTAACATATTTGTAAAAACTTTTTTTGTTGTCCCTTACAATAGTGGCCACATTTAGTTCTAGCTGAGCTTTTGCCTTTCTAATTTTCTCTCTGTATAATCTAACAAGATCCCTGTACTCCTCCCAAGTTGCCCGCCCTTTCTTCCAGAGATGATAAACTCTCCTTTTTTTTCTTGACTCCTAGCAAAAGCTCCCCGTTTAGCCAGGCCGGTCATTTTTCTTGGTGGTTTGACTTGCAGCACATGGGAATAGCCTGGTTCTGAGCCATTAAGATTTCCTTCTTAAAGAATGTCCATCCCTCCTGGACCCCTTTGCCCTTCAGGACCGTCTCCCAAGGGACTCTCTCAACCAGTGCCTTGAAGAGGCCAAAGTTTCCCCTCCGGAAGTCCATAGCGGTGGTTTTGCTGACCACCTCCCTTGCCTCACCAAGAATTGAGAATTCTATCATTTCATGGTCGCTAAGCCCAAGACGGCCTCCGATCATCACACCTCCCACCAGTCCTTCCCTGTTTGTAAACAGTAGATCTAGCAAGGCTCCTCCCCTGGTTGGCTCACCTACCAGCTGTGTCAGGAAGTTATCTTCCACACACTCCAGGAACCTCCTAGGTTGTTTACTCACTGCTGTGTTGTATTTCCAGCAGACGTCTGGAAAGTTAAAGTCCCCCACGGGGACAAGGGCACATGCTTCTGAGACTACTGCCAGCTGCTTGTAGAATGATTGCAGTTCTTCAGCGTGCTGCCCTTGGGAATCGTAATCAGTATGTGCTATCATGCGGGTAAGATTGCTGTTTGGAGTTTACTCTGTGTAATTCATATGCCCATTGTACCAAGAACATCTGTTGTTAAATTTTTTTCAAGAGAAAATCATAGAACGTTAAGTGTAAAAGTACATAAACTGGAGAAAATGCTTATTACTAAATTGTCAGATTGATTCTACCTAAACACCTTGTAAAATTTTTTGTGGCTTTTAAGATAGAAGCAAACTCAAACTGTAAATTAGCAGGAAGCTTAAAGGAAGCATATTTTTGTTCCACCATAACATTGATTTATGAATTGCTTTATGCTAGCAGACTTGAGTTGTGTCAGACTGAAAATTGTTTTTTATGGTAAAGCCAGGAAAATAATGTATTCATTGCTGCTGCTTAGGTGTCTGCAGAGGAAGCAACACATATGGACTGCTACTACTAATGCAGAATTTGTACTGTTTCATAATATTGAAATATAGCTCTGAGAATTTCACAAGAAAATGTTTAAAAAATTTTAATGCTTAATCTCAAAGTTTTGTAATACAGCTTTAGAGAAAGGGTGATCCAATTGAATGTGATGGGTCAGCATGGATTATTAAAACTATTAAGAGATATTTTGAATGGTTGCAAATTTCAACTTTGCTATTTAGGAAGCTTTATGTGTAGTTTAATGAAAACTGGTTTCCTAAGTATCTGGTTTGATTTTAAATCAAACTTTTATTCACGCTTGCAGTGGTATCACCTTGCTTCCTTATTTACCCTGTTTCTCCTATGATCTACATACGGGGTAAGGGACTGCAAATACAGTGGTAGTTTAGAGCTGTGTGTGCTCTGCTTGGCTGGTTTGAATGTAACTGCTGATGGCCTGGGTGGGTGCTGCCTTACAGAAATGGTAACTGTTCAGCTCTGCTGCTTTTTCCTTCTTTTCGGAGTAGAGGAGGAAATAAGAGTTTGGGCCTCTCGTGTCTGCCCAGCAATTGACTTGCAAGCATGTTTGTGTTTTGTGTCTGCTTACCTCTGAAATTACCTTGAAATCATCCAAGAGATGCAGAAATTGCCAGAGTGAAGACTGATGGATAGGTAGTATTATTAGAGATATCTTGTTTTCTTGGATTTAAAATGTGTATGGAATATTAGACAGGTCTTTGTGCATGTGAAATACTTGGCCATGTTAAAGCAGTTTCCTTCAGAAATCAGAATAATATTAAATTTTCTATTTGCCTGGTATATTTGTAAGATAAATAAAACAGAGAATTTGGTTTTTTTTCTGTAGGAAAAGGCAAGATTTGTGCAAGAGAACAGATCATTCTTCCTACTATTGTACCATGCTTTAAATGTGGAAAACATAAGTTGAAGGCTATTGATTGCATGCTTTATGTTGTGTAGTGGCTCAGTACAAAATGGTCCTAGCTTTCAGCATTCCTTCAGGATAGTATTTATTAGTGTAAAAATTGCTTTCGCTTTGCCACATTATGTTGTGGTGTATCCCAGAGCTAAAATACAGTAAAAGAAAAAGTTATTAGTTTTTCCATATTTACTCCAGGACTTCAGCGGGTGAAGAACAAAATTCGTGTTTGTACGTGCATTCCTCTACCATTCAGGATGACGGGTCGCTACAGTTGAATATTTGTGGTGTTTCTGAAGGGCTTCCTATTCATAGCACTGTGGCTTTAAAAAAAGGAGGGGGTAAAAAAAAAAAAGACAATTGCATCAGAGAAGTTATCAGAAATCAGCAGTTTTTCCCTACACCTCTCTGTGTAGAAAGTCACTACTGACTTGTCCAAGGAAACTAACTAGAAATACTGGCAAGGAACTAGAGTATCCTGGAAAAATCATGTAGATTTTTAGTCTATAGGCTTCTTTTTTAAGACTGTTTGTTGACAAATGTTTGATTTCTTTTTAAAATATCACATTATCCATTATATTAGTTTTTAATTTGTTACTGTTTGTAGAGAGAAACTAGAATTACCAGTAATCATCTGTCACTTTGAAAACATGCATGATGGGCATAGGCCGGATGCAACTTGCGGCTTCATTTCATGTAGTGACTCCTTATGTTACTACTGGAGAATATTAAGATTGTATTTATTATATGAGTTGCAAGACACACTTGAGGAGCCTGTTCTGCCTCTTGTGGTGAAACATTTCCTAATATTGAGTATATTCTGAAAATATTCTCAAATTTACAGTGATTTAAATTTCACCAGTTTGCCTTTAAGTAATTGAATTTTATCTTTCAGCAGGCCCAACAGAAGGTTTGGGAAAAATAATACAAAGATTTCCTCAGAAGGACTGGGAAGACACTCCTTTTCCACAGGGAATAGAGTTGGTAAGTTTGCATTATATTTTGTAATTTCTGGAGTTTCTTTCACATACAATTGGAAGGTACATCTGCCTTCATGTCATAATCTGTATTATCTAACCTGACAGGGAATGGATAGAAATTACATGAGTAGAGTGGATAGATAATAGCTTTAAGAATAACAATTTTGGCTAACAGAAGATAATTTATTCTGGTCTGTACCGCTAAGTAGATATTCCTAGAATACAGAAAACGTCTGCTGCAAATTTAGAAATGGTGTGTTTAAAATAAATGTTTATCTGTGTCAGTAAGTTTATCACTGACTACGTTTTTAGAAGCATCCTTCAGATGGCAGATGACTTTTCATTGTCATGTTCAAATAAATACAAATGTATATTTGTATATTCTAGATTTAAAAAAAAAAATTAAAACTAATATCCCAATAAACTGGCTTGATTAAAATGGTCAGTCTTTACCCAGTATTCTGTCCTTGACAGATGGCATAATGGGTGCTTACAAAAGCAGTATGCTGAACAAGGCTAGTATACAGTGATCTATTTTAAATGCCCTCTATGAGAATTCACTGAGTGCCACTTCTTACCCTTCCTTGGTTTCATATTGTGAGATGCAGTGAAGAGGTTATCTTACTCATCCAGATCAGGGATTCATTAAACATATGGCTCTAAAAATCCTGCAGAGAAATGAAATACTGTGGTCATACTCTGCAAATTAGGTTTCTGAGAAATCAGAGTGAAACTCTTACTGCCGTGAACTTAGGAACTTCTGGGACAGGATGAGCTAGAGAAGGAGGTGGCCTGTAGGAAATGTTGCAATAGAAGTCTTTGTACTGTGGGACAAAATCAGCTACAGAGGACAAAGACACTGACTCTTCACTGAATTTATTACGCATACAGCAAACATAGCAAGCTTTTACCAGTATGATACGTTTCAACCAGTGCTCAGCTCACTTGTTGAGTCATAACATGCCATTGGCCATGTGTTGTCTTTTCCAGTGAAAGACAGAGGAGAGGATCTGGGTATTTGCTGCTTGCTCTCTGGTGTAGCAGAGGTTTATGTTATTCACCGTGTGCTGGTGTACGCGACTGGTTGCTCGTTTTCTTCAATAGTGTGGTTTTAATTTCTTCATAGTGAAGTATAAGCCTTGTTTTGGGGGGATGTCATACATTAATTAGTGGTGTAAGCATTATTTCTGATACACGTGATGGACAGTTACAGTGTTTGTGGTATGCTTGCATAATACTACATTTGGCAATGTAGTGCTGTGCTGAAACAATAGAAGCTCCTGCTTTCTCTAAAGTGTTTCTACTGTTACAACATTATACCAGTTTGTATAGCAACTGATGTTTGCTATAGCTGGTAATTCTCTACTTAATATATGCCTAGCCAGCATGTGCTTGTGCTTGATGACTGCTGACCGAGTTCAGATAAGTGGTTTTTTTATATAGTACACACTAGAGTTGTAGTTCATTAGAAGAGAAACCAACTTTGATGCCAAGGCTTAGGGGTGTTTTCTTTTTTTAACCACTCTCTTGGGGTTGAACTAGGTGGTTTGATCTTGCCTTAAACAACTGCAAGAGTTTGAGTCATACTAAGATTTATTTTGTCATACAAATCTTCCTTACCTCTTTCAAAGGAAGTAATGTGTCTGACTTCCAGTGATGTTTTGAAATAAATGAGCACAACTTCTCTTAGGGCAGTGAAGCTTCTTAAGTGATGTATCTGTACCCAAATGTTATTTCTTATTTAAGTTTAATTGTAGGATGTTAGCACTATAAGAAATACCTTTCTAAAGGAAAATGTGGTGCTTTTTTTTTTTTTTTTTTTTACTTGACTGAACCAAACATTATTTCTGTATCAGTTCTCCAATGACTCATTAGGCAGAGCCATTAAGACTTTAAACTTTCCAAGTAAAATGAAATCTGATGACTTAAAAGTTAAGGACATCTATCTATTCAGCCACTCGGCAAAATTAGTCAAATTTTTATTTGCTTTCCAAGTGTGGTAATAAAATTTTAATTAATTAAGATTGAGGAGTTAAAGATATTGCAAAGATCAAGCACTAAAGTAAATCACTTGTGAAAGTCAGATTTTGGCAAGATGTTTTTTTCAAGGTCTTAGATGAGTGTAACATGAATCAACATTAATTCATGGAAAGGAAAGGAGAAAAGCTGTGTTACCATTTTCTGTTTGTCACCTGAAGGGCAGCTTTAATATCATTAAGAGGGTAACAGGCAAACCTTGGGGAGAAAAAAAAGGGAGGAAGAAGGTAAGAATAGAATAGTTGACATAAATGTATATGAGAATGAAGGTAGACATATTTATGAATAGCACTTGGTTCTATGAGTAGTTGTATTGGGTTTGTGTGGCAAGGTTTTGGCAGCGGGGGGTGTTACAGGGGTGGCTTTAGTGAGAAGGTGCTGGAAGCTTCCCCTATGTCCGACAGAGCCAATGCCAGCCGGCTCTAAGACGGACTCGCTGCTGGCCAAGGCCGAGCCCATCAGTGATAGTGGTAGCGCCTCTGGGATAACATATTTTAGAAGGAAAAAAAGTTGCGGGGCACACAGAAATGGCAGCCAGAGAGAGAGGAGTGAGAACATGTAAGAGAAACAGCCCTGCAGACACCAAGGTCAGTGAAGAAGGAGGGGGAGGAGATGCTCCAGGCGCCGGAGCAGAGATTCCTCTGCAGCCCGTGGTGAAGACCAGGGTGAGGCAGGCTGTCCCCCTGCAGCCCATGGAGGTCCACGGTGGAGCAGATCTCCACCTGCAGCCTGGGGAGGAGCCCACGCCGGAGCAGGTGGGTGCCCGAAGGAGGCTGTGACCCCGTGGGAAGCCCACACTGGAGCAGGCTCCTGGCAGGACCTGCGGATCTGTGGAGAGAGGAGCCCACGGAGCAGGTTTTCTAGCAGGACTTGTGACCCCGTGGGAGACCCACACTGGAGTCAACCCACCATAGTAGTTTGAGTTAAAATCCTCTTAAGTGTACTGTTTCTCCTTTGAGTGAAGGATCTTTATGGAATTACATGGTTTCTCTGAAATGGAAAAAAAGCAGTGGTTTGTATCTGAAAAACATGTTAAGATCTCTTCACTGTGTTTTCATGAAGGAAAAAAGGGCCAAAGCTTTTCATGCCTAGTGATAGGATTGAAGGGAGATTTGATTTTTGAGTCTTGTCTTCTGTCAAAGTTAGTTCTTCTGCCATGAATCACGGAGATCTTCTTCAGCTGATCATTGGTGAAGATCTCACTACTGCCCTGCTCCTCCCCCCGCCCCGCCCCAGCTCTTTTGTAAAGCGAATTATTTGCCTGTGAATTTGGACATTGGAATTTTTTTCTGAAGTTTTTTTGCCAAATAATATAGGTTGAATCAGATAATTTGTCTTGGCATCTAGTGGCTGACATGATCTAATGGTTGTTTCCCATTCACGCTGTTAATGGCATTTTGTGAAACAAGGCAAGGGGGAAATAGTGGAAAAGACCTATGGCCACCCCCACACCCCAAGATTTAATACTTTAAGATTGAAAATGCCTGTTTGGACCCCTTGTGATCTCCATAGCTTGTAGAGATGCCGTTAGTCCAAGCTCCAGCCAAAAACTAATAGACAAAATCATCTGAGACTTTTGTGGAGGGCTTTTCTCTTTCCCCATCCCTGCATGCCCCCCACACTTCTGGGCTTGAATTTGTGTGGTCAGATTTCTGAGACAAATTAAGATAATGTAGAGAGTGGAGTTGTGCAGGTAATTTTTAAATTAAATAATAAAACCACTGCAAATAATATTTTTCATTATTTTGAGCCCAGTTTTGAAAAATGGGCTAACATGGGAAAAACTGTGCCTAATGGACCTGTCCTTGGCTGAGTGAAAAGGGATCATTTTGAGAACATCTGATCTAGGAAACATGATGACCCTATTTCAACTTTTACTTTTAGCCTTGAGTGTATTTGTAGTTTTGTTAAGTTGACATAAATATATAGAGAATTGGGTCATTATAAAATGTAGTTGCAGTTTGAACTTCACTGAAGTGTGTTATATTTGGTGTGTATATATTCTGAATTAAAGGATTAAGAGTTACTTAAACTGTTTCTGTTTTTATATGTGTAGCATGTTAGCTATGTTCTGGTCTTGTTTAATGAACACATAAGTTATGGAATAAACACATTGTCCAAAATTCAACAGAAATATACTTTATGAAATTTTATTGAAGTGTTTTAATTTGTCTTGTTAAATAAATTATGTATCTTCTGGTTGTCAGTGGTAAGTGAGCAAAGCCATGAGTCTCTGTTGAGGGAAAGATACTGCCAGTCGGTCTTGGTCAGTGTATCTTCTTAGAGCTTCTACTTGTCTGCATCTCTTCAAGTTACCTAAAGAGATTTTTCTTAATCTTACACTCTTTGCATTTACCATTTCTCTAATGGTTTCGCAGGTTTTGACTTTGTTCTATTGATAACTGAATACAGAAACTTTGATAAGTGAGCCACCTGCAAATTGCTGTGAAACATACCTCAAGTTTTTTGTAATGGATTATTGATAATTACACTAGCTAGTAAGGGCCCTAATACTTTTTTACCATTTGTTGAATTGTGTGATATAAGTGAGAATAAGTTATGATTCTTGTTAATATATATCATACATATTGACTGTTACTTCAAAAGCAGTAAGATGTTGTTCTTCGATTTGCTAGAACCTTTTGTGGGCTATTCAAGAGGAAGATAGGAAACATTTTTTTATACTTTCAGCTCAGAATCTGAGCATCTTCAGTTTATTGACAAATAGCAGTCCATATGCAGTTTACCGACAAATGTAAGCCAAAGTGAGTTTCCTCCAGTTTCATGGAAGTAAGCTGACTTTGAGGAGTAAAGAGAGATTTGTACTAATTCTTAAAGTTAATTAAGTATTTGGCTCAGAAAAGCATTCAAGTCATTGGTTTTCAAAAGAATGCAGTTAGAACATACCAATCTGATAGTTGCCCCCACATGATACTTTAAATGAACATGTTTGGGTATCCTCCATAGTCTGTCTGTTTCAGAAGTTATTTCAGCTTTACACAGATACAGCTTAAGTTTAAAAATAACCCTCTAAAATCACCTGAGACATATAGAACAGTTTAAAATTAGGATAATCGGACTTCTTGTTCTCACTTGTAGAACGAATCCTTGAGAGACTATGTTGGTTGAATGAGTTAGCTTTACATTTCTGCATATTTTTCTTATTTATAATCAAGTTTTAATTTTGCTGTATACCTTTCTAGACTTCATAATTAGTTATACATCAAAGAAGGAAGCTTTGGTATGTAATGTTACACTGTAAACTCATTTTTGTCCCAGGGCTAAATTAGCTAAATTGTCATCTGCATTACTCAGTGTTGGGAGGCTAATGTTAATTAGGCCAACGAAAGTCATACCTAGAAATAGATACATTGTCTTAAGTTTAAACTAGATATAATGTATTTGTGCAGTTTGTGAGTAGCAGGGAAGAAAATTTCCCACTGTAACCGGTGGTGGTGGTAGTAGTAGTAGTGTCATGAATTAGTAATTTTCATTTCAAGTATGTGCAAGTATAGAAAGGAACATACATTTCTAGACAGGCTAATCACCTATTCAAATAATTACTTAAATTATAAAATGTAATTGTAAATTGTAAAAACTGTTATTTAATACAGTCCTTTGAAGGCAGTGTACATGTGTTATACTAAGAGGAATGCTTCTGAAGAAAGGCTGTATGTGTCCCTTTGAGATCTGATAGGATGCCTGCTTCCTCCTAGAGGAGGAGGAGTTGATGTTCTTGGAATGAGCATATTATTCTTTTATGTAGAGCCTTGTATTTGCTGCAGATCTTAGCATTTCTGCACTTTTGAGCAGCTTCAGATATGAACTCTTAAATAGACGTGAAGTATGTCTTTTATGAAACTTTGGATTCAACTTTCAAATTCCAACTAACCTGAGACCAGAGATATGGGAAAAAAAAAAAAAAATCAAACGAGAGTAAGGGTTGGTATGTATGTATTTTCAAAGTATATCTGTATTTTGACTGACTTAGTGTATCTCAGTCTTTTGACAAAAACCAACTTCTTAGTCTTGTACAGATTTCCACTTCATGATGACGTACATCACTTACGAGTGACAGCTGAGTTCTTAAGTGAATATACACTGCTGTTGGAGCTTCACAATTGGGTGGGGGAGAAGAAAGCTATCAAAACCCCCCCACCAAAACCCAGCTAATTTGTCTTCAGAGTTGTACTGAAAAACAGAATATCTGTAGTGAACTCCTAGAGTTTTGGAGATTACGAATGCAGAGTCTGAAAATCATTACACATGCTGTCAAAACTAATACTTTTAAAATTCAAGTGCTAATCACTTAGTGTTATTTTTGTTTTACCACTTTGGTTTAAGGCAACTTTTCTAGGAAAAAAAATCTGATACTTGAACATTTTACTACTTATTTTAAATAAGACATAAGAGACAAACTGGGTTGCAGATTAGCCAGTTAAGGCCTGAAGTGATTAAAGTTTTAAGGGGTTTAATCTTTAAATGCTTTAGTCTTAGCTAGCTGATCTGTAAGCCAATTTTTCTGCAACATTAATGCTTTTAAGGACCTGAATAAAGGGTGAGGTTTTTTCCTCTTTCCCCTCAAACTTTTTTTACCTCTCAAGAATCATTACATATGTAATTATTTAATGAACAACTGCATGACAGAGCTCAGTGTAGCACTTAAAAATGCATTGTGTTCTTTCATTCTCATGTTGCAGTACAGGTGCTTTCAGCAGTTAGTAGAAAACAGATGACAGCAAAAGTATGGCTAACTTTATCGGAGTTATATTATGAACTAAGTTTATATTCCTTTAACTTGTCTATATTAGCCTCCAGTGGAAATCTTAGAGTGCCATAAATGCAGTGTATTTTATGGTAATGTCTCTGCTGTGCTGTAAAATAGTTATATTCTGGTTTTAGAATCCCACTGCTTTTACTGAGTGGATTTTAGCTCCTGGATTTTGTAGACTAGTGGGGTAAAATAATTTGATACTGAAATCTAAGGACTTGCAAGTAGTCTTGGTCTTACTCGACTAATACTGTGAAAGGGTGCAATTAATATGTTTTATCGGTTTTTTGCTTTGTTTTCAGTTGAGGGAAAAAAGAAAAATGGAACACTTTATTGTACAGTCAACATTTTTAGTAAAAATGATAAAATATTGAAGTGACACCTGTTTGGAATTTTAACTCTGTAGTCATTCCATGGAGATTATTAAAAATAGACTGTATTGAACTGTAACCTTTTTTATAACTATCAAGGTGTTTTAAGATACCCCCCCCCCCCTTCCCCCAAAATATATTGTAAGTTAACTTCTTTTCAAATCTTCAGGCGGAGAGAGCCATTTTTATAAGCTTGCTTAAGAGTTGCAGGTGTTTTTAGAATCATAGAATGATTTGGGTTGGTTTTCTTCATTCTTGGTATCTGTCATTTCCACAAATAATACTTTGCTGCATAAGACGGTCTTTGCCATCTAAGCTTTGTGTGTGATTCAGTTTCTGTATTACCTCTCCATAAGTTTTTTTTTCACCCTCTTTAAAAATTAGAGGAAAGACTGCAACATGGACATGACTGTAAGTCTCTGCTTGTGGGTTTTTTTCATAACAGTTAAGCAGAGAAGATTTTGAGACCCACAGTTAAGTCATGTGGTGGTGTAACATTTACAAATCTCTGTGATATCTTGGTATTTTCAGCTTATAACTAATAGAGTTGTCTGTGAGAAGTCTCCTGGAGACCCTGCTTTTCCTGAAGGTTCTGCAGTTTTTATTATTAAATGTTTTTTGATGTTCCTTGTTTTTTTTTTTTAAAAAAAAAAAAAAGCTCTGTATGTAATGATGGGGATAATGGAGGTACTCACTGACTGTAGTAATGCAAATGTGATTATGCTTCATTTAAATAGTGTTATGATGATGGAACTGTATCAGTATCATCATTCTGACTCCTCTCCTGCAGGTATTTGAGAACGATCTGTAGTTCTTCCCCTCAACAGTCCTGTCTGTGTTGACAGACAGATGTGCATTTTTCTCTCCCCCTGTGATTCTCTGAGATTTGAGAGTCTGCAGGATTACGGAGCATTCTTTGTGCTCTTCAGTTTCACAGGGTACAAGACTAGAGTGTAAAATACCCTTGGAATAAATGGGTTTGTGGCTAGTATATTTCAGTAAGAATTTTTTTCCCTGTCAGTTTATCCTATTATCTGTATGTACTCAGTGTGAACACATAAATGTTTGTGAATATTTTTCATGCTTATTTAGAGGAACTAAGAAATGGTCTAGACTAAAAAGGGAGAGCAACATATAACTCTAACACATGGTATGAAAATGTGTTCTGTCTCCAGAAACCAAAACTGAAGAGCAGAAATCCTATTATATTTCATTTTTTTAAGAGGAAAAATTATGGAAAATTTTTTATTTTTTAATTCTTTTCAGCTTTATTTTCCTTGAACACTTTATAGAATAGCCTGGCTACGGACATGCTTTGTCTTTTTCCAAAAATGTTTGTTTATGCTTGAAAGTTAACTTGGATGAATGCAATACATAACCTTAAAGTGCTGTATGTTTTTAAATAGCTGAACATGTTCATAACATCAGAAGAGGTTCTTTAAGTGACCTATTCCACTTTAAACCAATCATCACTGAAAATTATTTCAGAATAATTCTGTTTGAAGAAAAACCATGTAAGTTTGGAATGCAAGCAACAAAAGAGAAATTTGTCCAGAAAGACACAAACCAGTGTACCCTTTTAAGTCAGTGAAAGTACTGTAAGTGCTGTACCTTCTGAGTTTACAGCACTGTTCTGATGTTCTCCTAAATACACATAAATGAATAGAGGTGTATTTATGTGCACTGTAACATCTAGATCTGTTATTATATAAAACTACTTTTTTCTAGTTGTTTCTTTTGCCATATGTAGTTGACTGTCCCTGTCTAAGTTAGTAGTATACAGGTGTTGGCATTTATCCATCCTTTGTCTCAGCAAACAAGAGTGTTGTGCATCTTGAGCTAAGTGTGAACCAAAGAAGTTTAGCTTTTTTCAAAAGGTAAACGCTATTCTGAGATGGCCAGAGATTAGACATGAGAAGACTTTGGATAAATAAAAGGAAGACAATGAACTGTTCTCCTTGTCCTTTGAGAATAAGGTGAGTAATGGTGAGTGGATTCTATAGCAAAGAAGATTTGGTGTAAACAGTAAGAAATGTTTAAATAGATGGAGCTCACACTGCTTAGAATGAAATTTTGGGGCAGTATTATTTGTTTTTGACATTAGATACCTATGAGGAATGACTTGTGTGAAGCTAATAGTAGGGCATGAAAAGGGGAATAGCTTGGATAGTCTCCTGAGGTTCTTTTTGGATTTGTTAATCTGAAAAGCTAAGGCTTTGGCTCTCTATCTGCCTGCTTGTTTGCTTCTCTGCAGAGAGAGACAGTAGTAACTCATTGGGAAGAAACGAAACTGAGACATCAGAATGGTGGTGAATGAAGAAATCTGTGTGGATTACCATGAGAGATGAGATCTGGTCTCTAGGTATGATTGTCAGGTGTTTGTCCTTGCTGTTAACTACAGCAAGCTTTTTCTGAAGAGTTCTTCATGTCACTGTTTCATCAAGTTCCTGTAACTACCAGAGAGGAAGAGAGAAAATTAAACTTGGGCAAATGTAATAGCCCAGTAAGGCATTGAAGTGAAGTACCTCAGAACCACTTCCCAATTTGTTGTTTAAAATACCCATGTTTTGTTTCAGCTCATTATTACAGATTATTATTTGTCAGCCTTCTGTAAGAAATTGGAACTTTTTTTATGCTTGAAGTGCAGTAATGTAGGCAATTTTTTGACTGAAATTTTGGGGGGCGGGGAGGAGGTTGGTTGTTTTGATTTTTCTCTGTGTTTGTGCAGGGAGCTGAGAATTTGTGTGGTTGTGGAGAGAGCCAGAAAGCAAGACTGTTGTCTATTGAATTATAACTGTATATTCAGTTGTCACAAAGCTATCCTTTCTAGGGTTGTGTGAAGGAGCAGAAAGGCAGATAATGTGCATCTAATCAAACACAGTCTATTGGGCTGAATACAAGATTGTGAAATTTGAACTGGGTCATTGAATGTGTTCTGGGAATCCAGAAATAATTTATTGGTGAAGTTGATTCCTATGACTATAAATCAGTTTGGAATGTTTTCTAATAGTTCAAGAAAACAGACTAATGGAAAATCAAGGCTATTTTACGTTTTTCTGAACAAATTTGTTAATGGTTTGTGTTTTGTGCTAAGAATTTCCGATCATCTGCTCAGTAGTACTTGTAAATCATGATATTCGCCCAACCCCCCGATTTGACCAACCTTTTAATTTGTACTCTTTTTATAAATTTTGTTATGTTTGATGCTGGTTTCTTCTGCTGGCTTAAATCGTCTCAGCAGTTTTAAAGCCTGACTTCTTAAATTTGAAAACTTTTGTGATGCTTTTATACAGTATAAGTGCTTATTCATAATATGTTACAAAAGGTGTATCCTAGTTGTGTTCATTAAAAAAAAAAAGAACAATAATTAATATTAAGATGACCCTTCACAATTTTGCATATTCTGTGTAATGCAGCTCACTGTATTGGTCAGCCCTTGTATTATGCAACTAGAAGCAAAACAGAAACATTGGTGCAGAGACTTTTTGCTGTTTCCAATTTGTGTAACTCCTGGTTTTCCTTTCTGGACTCCATACAGGGCAGAACAGCTGTGTGCTCTAAACAATACACCTGGCACAAACACCTATGCGGGCTTGGGGAAAAAGTGGCTGATTTCAGTGGTTCAGTGTCTGACTGAGACTGTGCCATGCAGAGTCCTAGGGAAAGGACTTGGAGGCTTATTTCTAATTTTTTTCAAAAGCAGCGCGTTGGCCTCAAGCACAGTCGCTAACTGAAGTGTCAAAAGGAGTTGAATTTATAAATCCTGAGGTTGGGATGTTGGTTTGTTTGTTTATAAAGCAAAGACTACTTAATATTGTTTTATTACGGCGTGTTGATGCTGTCTTTTGACTAATTGCATGGAACTGGCAAAACCACTTTCAGATCTTCCAGTTTTTATTGTACAGCTTTGTTAGACTCTTTTATCTATTTCCTAATAACATATAGCATATTGTTTTCTTTTATACAAAACCTTGTATTTGTAGATGGAAAAAAGAAAAGGTTGTGAATGAACTTGCTGGTGAGAAGATATAAAGGGTAGCTAGACTATTTAGATGATGCTCTTTCTCCTGTATAATTCTTTAATAATATGATCTTTAATAATTTCTGATTTTAATAATTTCTGATGGTGCAGGCCAAAACCTTTAGAAGTCGCAAATTTCTAAGATGAGAGTGTTAATGCTGCAGGCTGATCCATGAAGTGTTATAACCTTATTTAATGTTGCTAAGAGAGACCTCTCTCAGGTATGTTTAGTTGCAGTGTCTGTATGTTTTTCAAGGACAGGCTGTCAAAGGATCACTTGAACAGGTGCTTTTATTTAGCTGTAATGGATACCAGGATAAACTAAAAAGGAATTTTATTTCTATATCAGCAATAGAGTAATAAATTAAGCATTTGAACTGGCCTGTAGTATGGATCTCTAAAGCTCCAACTTTCACAGATTTGGAGATAAGGCAGTTCAAGATTTAGTTGTGGCTAATGCTACTTGTACGATGATCCTTTTACAGTTTGTAGTTCTTTCTCAGTTTGCAACCCATTAAATCTGAGCTGCAGAGTGAACCTAGGCAAAGAGGAAGAACACTGATACCCGAATCTTCTTTTGAATGGCTTTTGGAACATATTCTCAAGAGCTTCCCCGACCAGATATCGCAAATCTTGCAGATTTTAATGCAAGTTGAGAAGATAGGACATGACACCTCCCATCACCTGTACAAGGGCCCATATCCCAACTGTCTTTGTTTTGATATGACTCTTACTGTTACCAGATTTCTTCATTTCTGCATCTGTCTGTCTTTATTTGTTTGTTTCTTGTAGCTACTGTGTTTTCCTTTGGGGGTAAAGAAAAAGACTGAAATGTCACCTGTGCTCTGCATGTTTCCCTAACGTAAAAATACTGCAGTACCTGTCTTCATTTTGTATGACTTCAAGAAAAAACAAACCAAAACAAAAACCCTTTGCATATTAAAAGCATAAACTTGATCATTGTGTCATGGTCCTGAGGAGACTTTTTTTCCCCTCCCTGTCCTTTTGGATTTATGTATCTAACTAAGGTACTACTGAAGTTTTTGAAGAAACTTTTCTGTCTGGATTTTGTCATACAGGTGTCCCCAAACTACTTGCTTGTCTTTTCCTTGCACTGGCTGGTTCCTTAATCTTCATGAGAAACCATCTTTTACTTATGTCAACAAAAGGAGATATGAAAAACAGATCACACTCAGATACTGAACAGGTTTTCAGTTATCCTCAAGTGAAAAATGTCTTTGTTCTTTTTTGTTGAAAGTATATATATTCTGACTTGAATCTCTGCCAAGTTACTTGAACTAAAGCAACCAGTATATACATAAAATTAGGAATAAAGCAGTTTTAATGTAATAAATAATGTATAATAACACCCCCCATCCCCAAATAAAATGATCTGCTGTTTTACTGAGCTGCTAATATTCCTGTTGTCATTCTGCAATGAGTTGTGAGGAATTTAATATAAGAACTGGCTTTAACTTTGTGGGTGTTTTTCCCCTCTGTCTCCATGTCTTCAGAACTTAAAGTTTTAGCTCTTTACCCAAGTAAAGGCAGTTAAACCCAAATCCATTCTAGTGTGTCTCTAAAACAAACTGGTGGGACAAGGTCAGATTATGTAATTACTTACTGTAGATTGACGCAGTATATTACACTGGATTATAATCAAGCAAATATGCTTTTAGTATTAAAAATGCCCAATGCAGTTACGATTTTGGTGCTTTATCTTAGGCTTACCTGTGAGGTAAGAGTGCAGAAAACATTCTTTTATTCTAAAAAAATATAAATAAATTCACAATTTTGGTCCAAGAGAGAATACCTGCTTTTGTAATTTACTGAAAAATCTGCATTATAATGTAATATTTTAAAAACAAGTGGTATTCCCCTTCTGTAAATGGCATACACAAAATCAACCTCACAGCATTTTTAACTGTATTGTTTCCTTTTCTGCATGCGTTATAGCATGTGGACGAGAGAGATGTTCATTAAAATCACGGCTTATAAGCTTAGAATGAAGAATGAATTAGATTTAATATCAAAATAGTGGGATAAGAAGTGGGTACTAAAGTTACAGTGTGCATTTGTGACCTCAGTGTTTTTAACATTCTTCGAATACCAGATTTGTCTAGTTCTCGGCATCACCTCATGATTATTTGCTATAACTGCATACCAGAAAAGCTTATTTCACAATGATTTTCCTTCATTCTGGCCCAGTAATATACTTGTAGAGACTTGTTGGCATTTGCAATTTTTAAGATTTGTTGTTGGATTATTTTCCTATCTGTTTCGTGTCTTGTATATTGAATTTGATCTCCTTCTCCCAAATAACAGGAATTGGAAAGACGTCTCAAAAAGTGGGTGAAGAGTACATTCTCCCCCAAGCCCCCCCCCCCCATCCCCACCCCCCAAATTTAGATATTTCGCTCGTATGACCAACGTGTGTTAGCAGCAGCAACTTCTATATGAGCAGCTTTTCAGTATTCACAGCAAGTTACCATATTTGCACTGAATAACAAAAACTGTTAGGAAAAATCACTTGCTGTTTTTGGTTACGACTGAATCATTTATATAAGCATGTCTTCAAAGTTCACTATTTTGAAATTCAAGATTTGTTTCTTGTTCCACTTTGATCAATACTATTACTTAAGAATGTGTTTTGATCATTTCATGTCTGAATGTCTTTCATCTAAAAGATTAGCAGCATTTCCAACTGTGTAGTTGGAAAACTGTTTAGGAATATTATAATAAATTAATATCTGCAATTTCCTTTCTTCTTAGGTAATACAATTGTGAAAACTTCACAAATTGAGAAACTGTTTCCAATTTATATAACCAAAGAGATATTAAGTGAATGGAAATCCATTAAATAACAATCATTTTGTCAAGTTTGATCAGGCTTGAAAGATTGTTGATGTTAGCTTTTTGTAATAGTATGCCTCAGCTGAAGAAAGTAACTAGTTGAGTTATTTTGAATATGGCTGAGAAAGCGTATTGCAGTAATAAATTCTGTGGTATCATATGCAATTAATAAATATTTAAGTACATTTCAGTTGGGTTTAAGATGAAGGCATATGAGCGTTAAATTTTGTTTATTCTGGCTGCCACAAACGTAATTTTGTTTATTTTGCATGGCAAAGGCTAAGTAGGTAGTATTCAGTTAAGTGTTCAATAATACATTTTCCAAAATATTTCAGCTTACTTCCAAGGTGAGCAGTGATATAATTAAGGAAAATATAATCGAATGTCAGATTTTTGTGTTGACTTTGGCTTTAGAGTGCAAGTAGTATAGTGTTGTGGAAGAGTTCAGCTAAAACCACTTAACTCCTCAGTCCCTGAGTTCACGCTGTGAATTAATAGAGATAACCAAAGCGGGTTGGTTTTATTAAACCATTCATTTTTTGGGTTGTTGAAATGAAAAGGCAGAAGCAGTTTAACCAAAAAAACTAAGAGCCTATTTAAAGGTTTCAGCTGCACCTTGACTTTCAAAACTCACCATTAAGCTTGCAAGAACACTTCAAAATTCCAGAAAACAAGAGATCCTTTTCACTGGCTCTCCTGTTTTTAATCTGTTTTTGTAGGAACTGTGAGTGCATTCATTGACTCAAGTATTTTTTAACAGTCTGTATTTGTAATTTGATGATGATGAAAAAAAATTGTTAGAAATGGTTACCTGAGCAGGTATATTTGGTGGCATGTTTTATGTTTTTTTGATGAAACATTTTGAGATTATCAGCCACTAAATAGGCATCTTTTCTAAGTATCCTAATTTCATTTGTTAAATACATAGATGTGATCTATACTGAAGCATTTTAGGGTGTGTAGTATGGGATAATAATGACATACTTCTTGTATTATTAAGGTGTGTCATTATTACAGCATATGCACACCCTCATGTCTTACTGCTTAAATATGATAGTGCTTATAAGCTTTCCTTTTAAAGTATTAATTTACTGTGATGAGTTAGGTAACAGCGTATTTATGTACATTATTTTACCTATTATGGATGATAACCTTACTTGTGGGTTGCAAAAGCAATACTACAGTGGAAACCTTAATTAAATTAGGGATTGAATTTAGTAGTGGTTTCTGAAGTGTGTTCAAAGAAGGAAACTTAATGACTCTTGTCTCTTCAGATTATCAATTTTAAGTGTGGCAGAAAAGAACATACCTTTTCAATTTTAGTTTCATGGTATTTTATGTCTTGTACTAAATGAAGTAAGAATGGAGTGGTCCTGAGTCATCTAGTATTTTGTTTTAATATGAGTTACCCCCTTCTTCAGGTTTTCTTGTGTGGGAAGGTGAGGTTGTTCTCTGTGCCAGCACTGGTCCAGAGTTGGAGAAGAAAGCAAACTACCCTACTTAAGCTTCAATCTAGAAATGCGTAAACACGAGTTGCAAAGTGAATTTACATATTTCAGACCCCAGTAAGAGAGAAAGTGCAGATAAGATGCATGCTTTCTACTGAGACAGCTTTAGGATGACTTGCTGTTTAAATTTCAACCTAGTGGCAAAAAGCTGACTGTGCAATTTCTGCAAGGTTGTATTCTTAATAGTCTGTATGTGTTCCCTTCCACTTCCCTATCTGCTTTACTGCTATGGGAACCATACGAATCTTGGAAGGCTAGGTTTTAAACATTAATTTTAGCAGTGTAACAGTTAAATACGTTTAGAACTATTATTTCTGCTAGAACTACTAATGTTATTGATAGTTGAACTACTTCCCACGGTCACGCAATTTTTATGGGAAGATGCTGAAAATCAAGTCTTGGCTTCCTGAGGCTCTTGTGATAATTATGTTGATTAGCAATGGAAATATTGATACCCAAGGTCAGAATAAAAGCTGATCAAGCTTATTGTCCAGAATCCAACGGGAATCAGCGCTGGGTAGTTTGGGAAGGAGTGTAAGATACAGTGAGATGACACTGTTGCTTGTTTTGATAAATATACTGGCATATGCAGCTCCAGGCTTAAGAGGCTTCTGCAGTGACAGGATACATTTGGGCCAACATGTATGCTAGTTTCTCAGGAGCTTCTCTCCCATTTCTTTGTCTGAAAGTTTTTAAGACCATTATTCTTTTGTCCTTCACAGTAGTTCATGGCAGTGTGTTCTACAGTTTCACTATGTTTTGTGAAAGACTTCCATATGTTTTATACCAACACATGGTAATGTTATTTAATGCTCTCTATTTAATTTTCCTGAGAAATAATGAATTATTCTGCATTTATATTATTGATTCTGTTCATAAGTGTATAGGTGTCTGTTCTATTCCTGGCCTGGAGCATGTTTTTTCCAAGATGGAGAAATTCCTCTGATACAATGTTTCCTTGTATAGAAGCTCTTCCAAGCCTCTGGATACTGTTGTTTTTCTCTGACTTTTAGTTCAAATGTATCATTTTTGAACTGCAGGGTCCAAAATGGCAAGTCTTACAGTATGTATGTACCTCCCAGTTCCTTTCCTAATAATTTTGAGCATTTGAATTTTTTTTTTCCATGGTTACTGCACATTAAAGTGAAATACGTTTCAGGTTCTCTTTCCTGAGTGGTAACCATGTGCATGTGCATCATCAAGATTTTTTTTTTTCCTCTCAAGATTTTTTTTTTTTTTTTCCTCATGTGCTTTAGTTTCCACTTCTCAGTTAGGAATCATGTGATGCTTTGTTACCCAATTACTTGGTGTTGTGAGACCCTTTCATGTACTATCACAAAAGACTTTAGCACTGACTGTTCCAAATACTTTCTCTTCCATAGACTTGACCAATCCACTGTTGAACTTTTTTGATATGTTCAGAAATTGTCTGTAGAAAACAAAAGAAAAAACCCTAAGTCAATCAGCCCCACAAATGCACAGATCTCAGCAGAGATCTTTGTGAATATTGTTTCTAATCTGCCTCCGTTGGGGAAAACTAACCATTTACTCCTACTTTTAAGTCAGTTATTAGTCCAGAAGAGAACTGTTACTCTATACCATGAAAATTTAGTTTAAGTGAGATTTTTTTGTGAATGCTCTTGCTAAAAGATTTTTTTTTTTCCAAGTGAACTATATTGTCATATTGAGTACATCTGTTTACTTTTGTTGAAGAACTGTTAATGGATGGATGACTTATGATCTTGCTGTAGAGAAGCCTTTCTGATTCTTTTCCAGTATAATTTATTTATCTGTAGGGTTACTAGTTCTGTAATTTGACATTTTCTACAAGTCTGTTACATGTAGATGAAAAATTCTGGATAACTTCAGTGCTCTTCAAAAACTAGTGAAACGCCCATCTTCCAATAACCTGCTATTGTCTCCAGGGGTAGAAAGTGAAACCCACTCTTTATAGCTCTCTAACTTTACAGTTTGTTTACACAGAAGTCTTGGAATAATAGTCTGTTCCTGGTGGTTTGATACTTTCATTTTCCTTTTTGGAAATCTTCTGTATCTTCCCCTCCAAAATACAGTTTTGTTCTGGGAACTTCCCCAGGTACCTCTCTAGGGAACAGTAATGTAGAGAACTCTTACTGGGGTTTTTTGGAGCTCTTGATTAGTCTTCTTTGAGTGATCATTTTACCTTTGTCCTCATTTTATCCATTGTCATCACCAGTTTTTACAAATTTTCTACTTCTGATGCATTTTGAAACATATTTTAGTAGTCATTTTTATTCCTTAGCAGGCTCCTCCACCAAACTTTGCGGTTAGTTTTATTGGTAGTTTTACATTTAACTTGCTGGAGTTTATGCTCACTTTTACGTTCCTTAATTTGCACGTTGGGTTTTTTTTTTCCTTGATGGTTAATTGAATTGTTTTCAAAAAATAATTATGGCTATTGTCTGATATTAGGAAAATAAGTTTTTCTGAAAATACTTAGAGTGTCAGATTCCCAAGAATAGGATTCCCTGTGCATCTCTTGAAATGCACTCTGACCTCCACAGACGTCAGACTCATCACCACTTCTTTAGGAACAGTCAAGTCAACGTGAGGTTTGTCACATTGACATCCAACAAGCAAATTGCTACAGGTTCTTGCTGGGTATCAGTTATATTCCTACTCCCCCTGCCTTTAGACCCTGCTTTTCCTTATAAGCTGGGTTCATTGCTACTGTGAGGATGTCTTCTATTGAAAGAGGTTCAAGGCCACTAGTCTGTAGGTCCTATCTTAGAATAATGCTCTCCTAATGTGAGACTTCTCTGTACTGAGAAAGAAACAGAGGCTTGAAGTGGGACTGTTTTGTGTGGCCTTCTTGGCCCAGCATGGTCTGACTGGCCTGCTGCTTTCCCACCAGAGAAGCAGCTGCCTGGCATTCAGAGGAGCAGTGCCGGGGCATAGCTCACCAAGGGAACTGTGTGGGCCACCTTGTTGTAGCCTGGGCTCTGACAGGAGGAGGAGGAGGGAAGACAAAATGATTATTCTGGATGCTGATCTTTCAGCTCTTACATACTTACTGTCAGTTTTTTCTTAACTTTTCAGTTGATATTTGATGCAGGAACATTTAATAAAAAAAATGTTTAAAAGTTGAAAAGAATTAGTTTTAATGAGTTTTACCAAGCAGGGGTTTTGACTCTGAAATTTCCAACCAAGTTGCCAAGAGTGTGCTTTCATGAAAGCCTGCGGCCAGCCCACTCGTGTTCGTTTGGAACAGAGCTCTGGAGCTTGTGGTGCTTGCCACTGCTTGAGTTTTCCTCAGTAGGAACAGTTTTGAAATTCCCATACAAAACCTCCTGTTTGTGATTATCTTTCGTCTTTGAAATTTATTTGTTTTCACTTCATATTGTATAGTTGCGCTATGTTTACCTTTTCTTCAGGTTTACTTGAAAATAATGTACCTCTCCTGAAAATACCTGAGGTGATGAAAATTGGATGTTAAGTTTTTCTTGCTCAGATATGTATTTCAGGTATTTTAGTAAAGATCTCTTCAACAAAGAAGTATTGAAGATATTTTCATACCAAAGTGGTAAGACTTACATGGTACTGTTAAACTTGAGTGCTTGTCTTAGAACTTGTTTATACATCCTCTTTGGGATGCGCCTGTGCCATTAGAAGTGCTTACAGCCTAGTCTACCTGTAACTGTTTCATCAGCTCTTTGAACTGCAGACCAGCCATACTGTCATACTCCTAAGTAAACTGGCAGAAGATGTCAGAAAACTTGCATGTTGATTGGCTTTAGTTTTATTTTTAGTGAGAAATTTATTATAATACTGTCAGATATTAGTAGGAACCAATACTGCAGCTGTATGGTTTCTGCTTAGTATAATCTTAGCACTAAGTAATTCCTGGTAAGAAGAGCAGTCCAAATCTGAAAGTGTGGATCTAGTTTAAATTACGAAATACTTGAATCTGTATTACTTTGCTCAGCATTAAGTCTTGATATGTGGAGTATGTTAGAAGAACTCATAGTTCTTGGTTGGCAGGTTCTGGCATATGTCTTTCAACCAGCAGGATTTTCCTTCTGTCTTAGCTTTAAAAATAAATGAATAATAAAAAAAAAAAATCCAAACAGTACATTTTTTACTTTGTATGCACAAATTGTTTAGTAGAGTCACAATATTGGAGGGGGCCCCTAACATTCTGTATGACGTCCTAGGCAGGGGAGGAGGAAAAACCCCTACAAGAGGAGTATCCAAAAGCAGCCAACACATTCAAGGAGAAGAATGTATGTGTGTGTTATATCTCCCTGCAATTGACTGCAGTGTCAGGGCTTGTACCTGTTGAATTTTCCTGATCAAGTCCCTTTCATCCCTCTGAGAGAGTCAATATTGAAGAGAGCAAATAGTTCAGGTCAGTCTCCTTCACTGAGAAACCTGAAGATTTCCAGATTTTTGGCTCACTAGGAGAGGGAATGGGCTCTTGTCTCAAAAGACACCCTTCTTTTGGTTCTGACCAAAGTGGGTAATACTGAGAGCTAGGAAATATACTAGTGCTCATTTTCAGTTGATTTTATACTTGTGGACTTTACCATGATGGGAAAATGAAGAGATTTTACTTAAAAGCTGTAGCAGTATTGTGGCACAAAACTACTGATGTGGGTGGTTGTTTTTTTGGGTGGAGGTTATGGGGTTTTTTTTTTTTTTTTTTTTTTTTTTTTTTTTTTTTTTTTTAAGATTTCAAGCTCTAATTTCACTGCCACATCCTATAAATTTTGCACGAGACTGCAATTTACATGCAATGTTTTCTGTTACAGTAAACATTATTAATAACCTCATCTAGAAAAGAATTAAAATGCTTGAGGTGGTGAACTTAATCCTTTGAACACCATGGGTCATAATTAGTGTTTAGTCAGTGTGACTGAATGAATATGTGTATGAATACATGCAAAACAAAAATCTAATAGTTCTTTCACATATCCATTATTTTTTAGAATTTCTGGGTAGTGAAAGAGAGGGTGACTTTGAGAGTTGTATTGTATTTTTACTGTGTTTTTTTAAAAAGCATGTAAATAAGTACTTGCATGCTTTAAATGGAAACAGCATAAATGCATGGAGTGCTGTTTACTATTTTTGTCTTACATATACTGGCTATCTCTATGTTGTATTCAATGAATACAATAATGTATTCACTTTTTAGTAATACAGTAGATAATATTTTGTATTTTTTTTGTCTTATTTTGAATCAGATTATCTTGTTCTTAAATTCTGTTTAAGATAAAAATTTGTGTAATACTTCGTTTGGGGCAGGGGGGAGAAGCTTGTTAAGGGTTGTTAAATACTGATGTACATTTCCACAAGTCTTTGTCAATAATTTCATGTGGATTCATTGGAAATGACCAGACAGAATATTTTTCTTAGAATTTTTTTTTCCTTTTAGTTGGCAGTATTTTCTTCTTAGGGTTTTTAAAGATTTTCCTTTACTACAAGTACTATTTTTATATTACAAAACCAAAAACCTACTGTTTCTGGAAACAGTTATTTTAGATGAGACATTAGAATTATACATAAATATGAACACTTCAATTTTTTCTTAACTATTAACACTTGATAATTTACATAATCATGTATTTTGAAGAGTAAATTTACTCATTACTCTTTATATGATAATTTACTCTTTATATCATTATTAACATTAGTTTTGTGACATAGACTGGCAGGCCTTATGGGAGTCAGTCATGAGTTCTGTTTGCACGTTTTTGTATAGCATGTAGTGCAAACATACATGAGTATAGTATTTTATCTTGTGCCTTTTCTTTTTTTGGTGCTGGCATTCAAAGAACATATTTAGTCAGGTATTTACTATCTAAGGGTATTTTCACTGTCTCATTTCAAATATCTGGCCCTTGGTACTCCAAACTATGTCTTTGTTGAAGCGAATTGACATTTAAGAACCCCTCTGTTAGAGTAACCAGTAGAAGTTGGTTAGCATCAGTTACATGAAGAAACCACAAGTATCTGGCTTCCAGGTATTGGAGTCTGGTACTAGAAGATAGGTGAGTCAATACACTCAAGGGCAGGGCTGCCGTCCAGAGGAACCTATATAGGCTGGAGGAATGAGCCAATGGAAGTATTACATAATTAATCAAGGAAGAATGGAAAACCTTGTGCTTGGGAGGGAAGAACCACCTGTAGTGTTTCAGGCTGGAGACTGACTGGCTGGGGAGCATGTCTGCTGAAAAGGATCTGGAGATCTTGCTTAGACAGCAAGCTAAACAGGAGCTGGCACTGTGCCCTGGCACCAAAGATGACCAACAGCATCCCAGGCTGCATTAACAGGAGCACAGCCAGGAGACTGAGGGAAGTGATTATCAGTGTTCTTTACTCAGCACTTGATAGATCCCTTCTGAAATACTGCATCCAGTTTTGCCCCCCGCCCAGTGCAAGAAGGATGTCAATCAACTGGAGCTGTTCTAGAGGAGGGCAACCAAGATGGTCTGGTCACGGCCCAGAGCACTTGCCCTACAAGGAGAGCCTGCAGGAGCTGGGCCTGTTCAGCCTGGAGAAGGGACAGCTTTGGGGAAACCAAACATCAGCCTTCCAATACCTGTGTGGAGGCTATCAAGAAGATGGAGCCAGGCTCTTCTCAGTGGCACATGATGGGAGAACAAGAGGCAAATGGGTATAAATTGAAATAAGAGAGGTTCTAGCCAAATACGGAAAAAGCTTTCACTATAAGGAAAGTCAAGCATTGAAACAAGTTGTCCAAGAGACTTTGTGTGGCCTCTATCCTTGGAGGTTTTCAAGACTGACTTTGTAAACCCCTGAGCAATCTGGTCTGAATTCAGTGTTTATCATACTTTGAGCAGGAGGTTGGACTAGAGACCTCCTGAAGTGCCTTACCCAGGACCTCCTGTGGTCAGCACAATCTTGTGCAGAGATTGGTGATGAGAAGGAAGAACTGTGCAGTGGGGTTACATCTAAGTTAAAGCTGCGTCCCACCTTGTGACAGGTGGCTTTACGGAGTTACAGTCTTGGTATAAAGAGAAGAGAAGAGAATCCCTGTTGAGGAGTCAATATGGAGTAAAAATAAAAAAAAGCACGTCTGCCACTTTAAGTTCTTCCCATTCTTGCAAGTTACAATGTAGTTTTACATTTCCATGTGTCTTGGGGAAAAACCTGTGAAGTCAAAGGAAAGTTTATTTAAATAATGGGTAAGTAGAGGGGGAAAAATGTTGTAAAAATTACTGTCTGATTTGAGTTTAAAGTAGTTTGAGTTTGTAATATGGTGAATTTATTTGCATTCAAATATCTTGGGTTTCTTTTGCTATTAACCTTCATTCTTAATTTATTGGCAGTTCATTTGTAATTTTTGGCTGAACATTTTCCCATCATCTGTTACTGATGCATATTTCCAATTTTTACCTTTAGTGTAAAATCTAGAGGAGTAGAAATAGGAAAATATCAGCTGTTAATTCTGCAGGGAGCAAAGGCTGACATGGATTTATCTGAGAACTTGAGAGACTTTATAGTTAGACATAGTGGTTCTCCATATTGAAGTTTTTGAAAACATTTCAGTTGATATTTCCTTATATTTTTCAATAGTGGATGTTTAGAGACACAGTGGATGGTATTCTGAATAAAAGAAAATCGTGATATAGTTCCTGGTACAGATGTTAATGTATTTAATTTTACAAAACTTTCTTCCCTTGGACATCATGATCCTTCTGTATAATACTTGGTGACATATTTCACGCTAGTATATTTAACCTTGGAATTTTAGTGGTTTGTTGGGGAAAAACTGTATATTGGAAATGTATCTTGTAATTCAGCTGGTTTTAGTGAGTTTGTCGGTGGTTTCTTGTGCGTGTGTGTGAACTATAGCAAAGCTCTCTTTGGAGAAAATGGGCTGTCTACATATTTGTTTTAGTATGTTTTTAGGTCTGAAGTGTTTTGAAGTAGCTTAGCTCAGTAAAAACATCTGCAAGGTTACCTGCAACTTGCAGTTTCACATAGCATAGCAAATGAGTGATGTTTGTTTTGCATAAAAAGTGACACAGCAGTTTCTGTAGTCTAGAAATAACTTGTACAGAACAAGATGGAATTATTCCATAGACCCTGGAAAGTATTTTCTCATTGAGGCATGGAGTCCCACAGGGCCAGGACTTTGCATTTGCCTTTGTTGAACATGTTGAGGTTTCTGACCCAGTCTGTTTCTGCAAGCTGAACAGGTCTCCCACAATAACAGTCCTACCCACTAGTCTATCAACCACTCCCTCCCCACCCCAGTTAGTATCATCTGCATTTTTGATGCAACTGCGTCCAAGTATCAGATGGCTTAGCTGAAACAGGAACATAAAGTGGAATTACAGAGAAGGCAGTGTTGACAGATTTATTCAGAAATGTGAATATTTTAAGTAACTTCTCTATTTTAATATTCTATTCACTGCACATATAAATACTGTTCTGTCTTATTAAGCTTAGAGAAGTGCAAATGATTATGGGTAAACCATTCAATTTGCAATTGTGAACTGTTGACTTTTTTTCTTTTAATGCTTTTTTCCTATATATCTTAGCATTACAGGAATGAATATGGAGTCTTTCTCTTTGATTTCATTCCATCAGTTATCTCGCAGGAAAAGTTTGTCATTCAGGCAACTGTTTCTCCCCCAGGCAGTATCACTTTTCTTCATCTAGTTTTGTATTTGCTTTTATTAATTTTTTTTTTCTCCATGATGTGAAAGTACCTAAGAATCTGCAAACAATAATTTAGAAGTACACTGCATGCTTGTCATTGCAGTTTGATTTTTAATGTAAAAAAAAAAAAAAAAAGGAAAAAACGCAACCACTGGTTTGCAAAATGGCCTTACTGCTGAGCAAGAAGGGCAGAGATGAATCTCAGCACGTAGCTCACTGAATGACTAGATAGGTCACACACATCATATGATTAACTTTGCAGTTGGTTTATCATAAGTAACAGTGCAGAATTGTTTTCCAGTTCTCCTTGTTCTCCTTGCCCAACATCCTAAGGGTACTTAGTCTGGGAACTAGTTGTGGCTGTCATTCTTCAGTCTGGCTGTTGGTAACAGCAGACTTCTTCAGTTGCACAAAACAAACAACTCCTGCAGTTGCTGCTGTGACCTGTTAACAAAACTGAAGTGCATATTCCAGAAAGACCTTCTAAAGGACCTTGTTGGAAAAAAGCACATTTTAAAAAATAAAACATTGTCAATGTGCTGAGGTGTAATGTAGGAGATAGGCCTATTTATTAATTGCTGCAAGATCTCCAACATTTTGATGTAACTGGTGGCCTACTTCACAAATCTGCATTTGAAAAAGATGAAGGAGAAGAAAGCAACTAGTTTAAAAGTACATTTTTCCTTCTTAAATATTTAAGTTATTGATGTGCTGTTTGCATTTTATTTGTAGCATTGTTTTCACTACTCCATCCAGTCACTTGGTTTCTGTTTCTTTTTCTCATGTAGAACCAGATATGCAATGTATTGGCTTTAGTAATTGCTGTGTCTTGGTTTATGGTGTTAGTCAACAGCATCTGTTTTATAGCAATGTGCAGCATTCCTAGAAACATGTAGAAGGCAGAAGAAGATACCACTTTTAGCTCACCAAATCTCTCAGTCAAAACTTGTTAGAGGCCTGGAAGTTCTTCCCTATACGCCTGCTATCAGCCCTATCTAGAAACAGAATATATGCTTCATTAACTCGAGGTAGCTGTTCTTACGATAAATAATTTTGATTAGTTGGTAGATAGTGTGTTTGTTAGGAATTTTGTAGGTGAGCATGGATGTCTACTGAAAATGCAATGAAGATAAAAATGGCAAACTTAATAAACAGTTAGTCTGAATATTTTTCACATGTTGTTCCAGGAGCGTATGTCTTCCATGGGAGGTGAGGGAAGGTTGTTGTATACAGAGTGGTCTTTCTCTTCACCACACATGTATTGCTTGTAGTTATGGCACTCAGAATGTAAGAAACAGCAGCTGCGAAGGCTGGAGAAATAAATTCATTGCTTTACCATGTAATCATTTTATTTTCAGGAAAAGAAACCCCTAAGCAGAAATTTGTTTCATTGTCAGTGTGTCAGCTTACTCATTTTCTTACCTCTTCTATCACAGATGTCTATTTGTGGCCAATAGGCAAATGTTTATTTTCTTTTTAGTTTTTTAAAACTTTAAAAACTCCTTGACAAGCCTAGTGGGCATAACAATGTGATGTCTGCTTTGCCTTTTAATTTTTTAAGAGAGTGATTCTTAATCACACATTAAGCTTTGAACACGGTTTTGATTATGCAATATTATTTGTATATATGGTTTTTTTAACTTCAGGAAATGATGTGAAAGATGAAGCTGTAATGTTTTGCAGTTATCTATTATCTATATAATATGGATTTATTTTTAGTTACTTATTTTTCATATTATCAAATGAATGTTCAAAATTTAAGTGCATCCATCTATTGCAAGAGCTTTTTAAATTAAAATAACCATGTTGGGGAAATGGGTATTTCTCTCTATAAAAATATTAAATGCTCGCTCTTTTCATCTTTAATATTGGTGTGTTTTATGTTTACAAAATGCCTATTAAAAGCTTTGTGGGAATTGCTTTGGAAGATATCTGGATACCTTAAAGATGCAAATTGTGAAAACGTGTTTTTGCATCTTATAGCTGAAATGTAATTAAACTGATGTTTTTCTCCAGTTGAAAATAAGTGGCTTTCTAATGTGCCATCCTGGAAAAGTGTTTTTGAAAAGGAAAGTGAAAATACCTAAACGTTTGTGCTCCATTTATTCATACTGGAAGACTTTCTTTAATACGGAAAGGGAGTGCTTGGAGAGCTTTAGGCTGAGACTGTTTTCCAGTGCAATTTGTGTTTCAATAATTTTGATGAATAGGTTCCATGAGGGAAATGAGAATGAAACTTACACGTGCCCTCCCCGCCCCAAATGCCCGAAGAAGAATGTGATATAGATAAAGGCAACTTTATGGGTAATCTACAGTTCATGTAAATATTTTTTTGAAATCTGTTGTGTTTCTGTATTTCATTTCATGTGAGGTTTGCAGGACAAACCTGACTGGGGCTTCACCAGATAGTTATGCATGGAGGTATTTATCTGACAGAGACTGCTTGACTTTTTAAACTCTTCTCATTGTTATAATGCAGTCCCAGCTGTAATGTGGAATGCAGCATGAGCTTCCGGGAAGTACTCGAACACTGCTTTAAAAAATGCCTAAATAGGAGTGTCATCAGTTGGTGACTAAGGGTAACTGAACTCAGCTTAGCAATTCTTTAATTCTTTTGTTTTCCTGTTCTGCGGTGAGACGTGGTCTTGGCAATGGGTGTTGTGATAAAGGAAAGGAAAGGTGAATGCTGCTCATAAAGCAGGAACTGCAGGACGCTATGTTTGTTTCTCTTACTTGTTTTGTAATGAAATCTGTTGTTTCAGTGAATAGGCAAGAGGCAATGACATGCAGAATTGCACGTTCTAGTGAGATACTGACCTGCCAAGATTCCTTTCATTTACAACATATTCCAGAAAAAACTTTTGACCAGAAGCATCATGTTACTACTTAGTAAGCTCATCTTAGAACAAGAGAATCCAGCATTTCTGAAACTACAGTTTAACATCTTAGTGTAAGAGATCGGTGTGATTATAGTCAGAAGAGTTGCTTAGTTTATGTACTGTTGTAAAATTCAGTATTTTACATGTTTTTAATTACTGCAGTGTATACTACTTATAGTTGCAATATTTGCTCACACTGTAGTTAAGTTTTTAAAATTAATTTCAATTTCTCAACTACTCTTAAGACCTTCCACGTGAAAGGAGGTACCTGTTTTTCTTTGCACCTTGAGAGGTTGGGGTTTTTTTTTTCCCCACTGTTTTACTGGTGATGCATTAGAGTTAGAATTCATTGCAGTTCATAGCTGTACTTTGCTGATAGTAAATTAAGTAATCCTGTCTTATTTAAGTGAGTAGCAATGTTTTCATGACACAGAAAAATTTATGGCTATGCATACTAGCTGCTTTACATACTTCTAGTAATACACTTACTGCTTACATATTTCTAGTAATTAAGAACACAAAATTCTGCAGGAAAGAGACATCATTACTACATAAAAATACACTGAGTGATTTAATAAGTACTGTATATGTCGGGCCTTAATTGCACAGGTGATTAGAACTCTATATGGAGCATGAAATGGGCACTTTTTTTTTTTTTTGAGACCATTTAATGCTTTCCTTTTGTATTCATAAAACTGGAAGTAGCATCAAATCTTTCAAGTGTGTGCACTGAAAGGATGGTAGAACGTATCAGAACAACTAATTAAACAGCAGGTTTTTTTTTTTTAAGTGAGATGAACAAGATAACAAAGAAGAAGTTAATGGCTCCACAAAAGAAAACTGGCTCATGAATCTGTTAATGTTTGAGTGCACGTTTGGAACTGGATCCAGCTGTACTGCAGATGGAGAGGCTGCTCAGTCCATGTAGCTGATACTTTTATCTTGTGACCTGGAGTGTGTGACACATCGGATAAGGGATTCATTCGTCTCTCCTGCATTCCATTTCAGTAAATCCTTCCATGCCTGTCACCTCATCCTAAGCACGGGGATTTTTTTTGGTTGGATGTTTTTTTTTGTTTTGTTTTTTTGTTTTGTTTTTTTTGTCGGTTCTGAAGTTATTTAGGGAAACCATAGAAACAACGTACGCAGAAAGAAGGATGCATCCTGCTGACATGCTCTTCCTTTTCCAGGAACTGACGTTCTCTTCATCTTGACTGACAAACACAAGGGTTATTAAGTTTTTAATAGTTGTGTGAAATAAAATAAAGAGGGGGAGAGGGACTGCAGTATTGGAGAATTTGAAGAGTAACTTCAGTTACAGACTCAGAAGTTGTTTCATTTTGTAATTAGACTACTAATTAAAATACTCAGTTTTAAAAAACTGTAGCTGAACCAAATACAGAACAAAATTCTCTTGGTTCCACAAAGGAAAGCTATGCCTCGCTAATCTATTAATATTCTCTGAGTGCATAAACCAAACAGTGGATACAGCTGAAGTCACTGACATCATTTATTTGAAGATTCCAAGTCCTTTGCCAAACTCTTTCAAAATAGGTTGAGGAAATTACAAGGCAAGGGGCAGTCAGGAATCAGGTAGTGACCGAGAGAGCTGAAAGAAAACAAAAGGTTACCATAAGTGTTCACTGCAGCAGAAGTGTTCCATGTTAGAGATGGGAATGTTTATATGAAAGAAATATCAGGAACAGGATTAGAAAAATTGCAGATATTAGAATGATTTATTTAGTTAGGATCAGAGAAAACCCTTGGGGGAATTTTGGGGGAGCCAATTAGTTGGATGAATAGCAAGTTGGCAGATGAAAGTCAGTGCTGATGAATGCAAAAGCATGCATATTGAAGGAAGTAATTTGAACTGTGCATAAGTTTTACTGTGTTATGAATTAATTTTACAAATTTAGAAGAAATCTGAGCAACGTTTTGGACAGCAGAGTTGAAGATGTCTGGCTCGGTAAGCAGCAGTAGTTAAAAAAGTGAAAGCTAAGATGTGTTAAGAATAGCATTATGGAAATAAAACACATAAACCAGTAGTTCCACTGTTGCCTGGAACCACAGAAACAAGAAATTTGCATGTGATTACTAGAATGACAAAGTAGATGGAAAGCTTGTGGAGGAGTGTGGAGAGGTGGAATCTGAACATTTGGACCATTTTGCCTTGAGGAGTAGCCATTTGAAGTTCGGGAAGAGTGTGCAAATTTTTGATTGGAAAGCTCTGATACAGTACAAAGACACCTTTCTGCTCATGTTGAGTAGGGGCAGTCAGTAGAACAAACTTGTGAATGCAGACCCATTAGCTACGGCTCTGTATAGTGCACAGCTATGTGCTGACAGCTGTTCCCAGGGGTTTATTATGGAGGTGAAGAATTTAATTAGATTTAAAAAGAATTTCTTGGTAGATGCATAAATGTAGACAATAGTAATGGCTCAAGAGAACAAAATTTTAAAAGATTATAACTTCTATGCTTGAGTGCCACAGAGGTACTCTATGCAAGAATTCCAACACCTAATCACTAATAGGTGGAAGGAGGCATTTATTAGGACATGTTATTCCCTTGCAACACACTAACTAGCTGAGCTTTTTCTTTGTAAGGTGACACTGAACCACTACTCAGTTTTGAAATAAGAATGAGAAGTAGCCAAGTTGTTTCAAATTACAGATTGTGTGCCTTTTTCCATCAAATCACCTTTCATTTCTTGAATGTTTTGCAGAAAAATATTACTTGAAAAGTTTGAAAATATGTTGTATATATCTTTCCTCATCTTCTGGAACCTGGTATATTGTTATCTTTTGTATAACGAAGAGATATATTGGCAAGTCTGAAAACAAAAATTGGAAGTGATGTTAAATGCTTAGAAAAACATTTTTTGAACAAGAGGAGGTAATTGTAACATCCTGTGATGTGTGTAGGAGAATAACAAGTTCCTTCTTTTCACCAGATTCTTATATTTCCATTTTTATATAGGAAGCATTTGCTGTAGTTGAAGGATTTGCAGGTTAGTGAACACAACCTTTTAGTTCTGCAGAAGTAATTTTTTTCAAATCCTTTAACTCAGATAAATTAATTCTGAATAGAAATTCCATATGTAGGGAAATGGTGCCTTTTTTTTTTTTTTTTAATTTAAAAACAAGCAAACAAAAAACCAGAACCAAACAAAAAAACCCCCACTAATTCTGTCAGAGCTCTGAAATGAGTACTTTGTTTCAACAGATAATAATCAGTACCATAATGAAATATTTATTTCATACATAATTGTACAAAATATCAAGTATTGCCACTTCAAAAATAACTAATATAATTGCTTGGGAAACAATTCGTTATCCTAATTATTTGATGACGATTGTCTATAGTACAAACAGTTAATTGTCATTGTGTGTCCCTTAACTGTATTTGCTGTACTTTTGTAACAGCCTGTACCATTATATATTGGCAATGTAGTACCTGTATGGCACTCAGGCTGGAGTTGGACACTGTGTACGTGTGCTGTTAACCTACTCCCTCCCTTTCTTTTTCAATACTCATCTTGGTGCCTTAGAGACTGGTGGTGACCTTTTAGCTTATAAGTCAGAGTTTATTAGAGGAATTATATCTGACCATCCCATATTATTAATAAATGTTCCTCTTCCTGCTTGAACAAGTGAAGCAGATGTCATATTAAAAATTACAGTGCTAATTAATGGATGCGGTGCTTCTGATTTAAAGCATGTCTGTAAGTAAATTCTCTGTAATACTAAACAAGCTTGGTAGGTGCATAAAAATAAATTTGGGCTTCACAGTGAATTTCAGGAAACAGCAAAATGCAGCAAATACGCTAGGCTCATTTCCGAGAAGCAGAAGAACTATTTTAAAAAGACTTTCTGGCTCAACAGAATCTCTGCTGACATGTATTTTTCAGCCACCTTCTCAACATTAAGAGTGGTTGTTACAAAAAAATATGCTATCTACCATGGCTATTGCATACCTTTCTAATTCAAGGTCCTCACTTGGCAGCATTGCCAAAAAAATAAACCATCACAAAGATGCACATGATACTGTCTGCTTTGCTAAATGATGCAAAGGATTGTAGATAAAGCAGGTAGTTCTGAGATAAATGTATCTGTTACTGATGATTCTGTTGTACTTATTTTTATGGCATAGATGGAACAAGCATTGGTTTGTGTTCTAGAAATTGATGTTTTGGAGGAGAAACTGTGTCTGCAGGAAATTACTTTGGAATCAGTGTGACTATGATACATTAGATAAATACTAATGACTGACTTTTTGAGAATAATTTCTCATTAGTAAAAATAAATGTTCTTCATATGTTTCTAGCTGATACAGGATTTTACTATTTGGATTTCTAAAAATTTGTATCGTCAAAGGAAACTCTTCATATTTAGTGTGTGTGTTAGTGATGTTCTTATGCTTTAAGGTGTAACTAGTGAAATAAAAGCTTGGAAAAGCCACTGCTGCTTGATTTTTTTGATCCAAGGCTGACATAATGTTTGTCAACTTTCATTTCTGAATGTGTTGGGTTTTTTGGTTTTTTTTTCCATCTAGTGTGTTTCACTTTGCTAATTAATTTAAATTTTCATTATGCTAATATTTCTTCTATATGTATCTCTTCTAAAGGTGTTGTTAGAACTCAAAGTCTTTGGTTCTGGGAATTGCTGGGAGTGTAGCTCTTGCACACTTACCATTAAGGATGGCCTTCACTGTTCAAATCCTTTTGTAATATAATGAGTAGGTATGTAAGGAGCAGAGTGACCACTTAATTTTTCCAGTAGTTAATGTGGCAGTGTGGGATAGCAGACAAAGAAACGATTTCACATAAAACTGGATGGAATGAAAAGATTATCCTAAAATACAGACCAAGGTGGTGTAGTCTGTTCTGTTCTGAAGTCAAGAAAAGGAGAAAGAAGGAATGCATCAAGGGAACTTCTGTCAATCATCAGATGATTCTGATAGTTACACAAATACTAGAGCTCTGTATTTGGCAAGTAAAGGTAAGTGCCAGTTGTCATTGGCCATGAAAGAAAAGAGGTGGGTAGCAGGTGATACCTGTTGTAGTTCTGCTGTCCTGGTCATTGGGTTACAGTTATCCTAAGAAACCCAGGTAGCAGTTTACCCCAGGGATGGTAATATTTAATGAATAAGATTATACTAGTTCTCAGGCTTGATGAATTCCTCTATTCAGTGTTTGTACAGTTATATTTGATATCCCCAAAGTCAGGTTACTTCTCAAAATCTCTTTCCTGCATTCTGCAGCATGGATTAACGTATAGCTTACTGACATATCTAGAACATGTTTTTCTGAAAAGCAAAACCTGCTTATCCTGGATAAAAGGCACAAACCCAGTAGCAAGTGCAGAGATTTGCAGTGAGGGTTTAATGTTCCCAGTTGTTTACACAGAGTGCTCAGCTGGTATAGCTGGACTTTCTCTGAGCTCCCTGAATGCCCCATCACTTATCTCAGCTTTTTATTCTGTAATTGAGCTGTTTGACACTTTGTGTCTCAAGGAAGCAACTGCCCTGAGCAGCTTCCTATGCTGCTCGTTAGATAGCTTCCCCTACTTAGGTTGTCATTAATTTCCTGAAGAAGATATTGGCTCTGCCTCTTTATGCCTAAAGCTAGATGTCTCTAAAGTATCAATCCTTTTTAATGTTCGTAATAACTGTAATAAGGGAAGTTTTTCTGTAGGGAGAGAGGAAGTTATGGCAGCACGATACTGTCCCAGAGGCTACAAGTTAAAAATGGAACAAAACAGAAGAGCCTACCATCACCAGCCAGAAAAGCCTTAAAAATCCACAAGACTTTTCCAAGCCCCATTAGGCTTGGCAAAAATAAGTGAACTTAAGGGTGTGTATATAATCCATGTGCCAAAACAGTAACTTGTATGTGCAGATAAATGTGAAGTATTTAACAGTTGGCATCTCTATTGGGCAGTACAAAAGCATTGGTAAGGTATAGGTAGCAGGTTAGTTCAGTTGGGTGGTCTCCTGAATTTTGGTATCAGTAATATGTATTTGGCTAAAAGTGTACAAGGACCTATGTTTGTTTGTGTGATAAAGAAACTCTTCTGCTTATGAAGCTGAATTCCATCTATATATGCTTATGTGTGTTGAAGTCATGCAGAAATGATCAGCCTTTGTGAATTGCCACCTGTTTTTAGTTAGAAGTCGTCTAAGGTTGTCTGAAGTTACATATTTTCAGGCCTCATTTTCTTTGGCAAAAATGCAGGCAGGAGATGCATATTCTGTGGTAAGAATACTGATTGGTTACATTTAATCACCTTCTTAAATTCTTGTATACGTTGTATTTAACTACATAGTAAATCTTTTCAGTCCTCATTAGAAGACCAAATATTTTTCTCTGCATAGCCAGTTAATGTCTTTATGTTGTTGTGAATGTATGAATTTCAGTTCTGTCATCAAGAACATTGCTTTTTGAATCATGTTCAAATGAGACTATCACATACTAGCTTCAATTCAGTTGACAAATTTAGGATATGAGAATACATCTCTCTGTGTGTAATTTCACTTATGTCTGCCTCTATAATCCAGAATCTTATTAACCCTTATTAATGCTAATATTTGAGGGGTTTTGTAAGCATTATATTTACATAAAAAAAAATTCATCCTTTCTGTATTGTATCAATTTCAGCCAAGAGTGACCACTATTAAAAGTTCTCTGCTAATTAAAAATAACATCTTTGTTTAAATTCTTACAGTACTTTGTCTTGTACAGACTAATGATTTGCACTGAGGTGGTCATATTAACATATTCATGCCAGTAGCATAATTTTAAGCATATATATTGCTTGGAGAATCAAGTGTTCCTTGTATCAGGGAGCTCTTCATAAAACAAACAAACAAACGTCAAGGTTTGGAATGTAGTCTCTAGTGTCACATTGCTTATTTGTCTCTGTACTGCTTATGCAACTGCTTATGCATTTTGCTTCTTTTAATCGAAGAGGAATGTATGGTGGTTAATTTCAACTTTTGTTTACAATTTATTTGTTTTATAAGTATAATCCAATTATTTGTCCTTCTGAAAGAGAAGAAACTAAAGTTACATAGACAAACCGTAGAACTACGCTTTTGAAAATCTGACATTACTGTACATGGTAAAACCTAGTAAAAATTATAGTTTAGTGAATTATTCCATGTGTCTCTATTGTTGATGCTGAAACTTGTCAGGGGAGATCCCTGTTGACTGGAGAAAGATATATGTTATATCCATCATCAAAAACTGTAAAAAACAACGTCTGGAGGAGGCAGACTGCAGCACAATCAGATTTGCAGATGGTGTCAAACTGAGGGGTGCACTTTGATGCACTCAAGAGCAGATGTCATTCAGATGAACCTGGACAGGCTGGAGGAATGGACTGACAGGAACCTCAGGAAATTCAGCAAGAACATACAGAAAAACTTTTGTACTGGTCATCTCCATCTGTGTAAGTTTATAGAGCTAAATGAAACTACCACTCATGTCCAAAACTCCACTATGTTATACTCTTACGTCTAGTTTGGTCACCGATTCCATGATGTATTTAAAGTTTTTAGAGCAGCTCATCTTGGCTATTCTCTTCACGGGTTTGGAAACCCATAAAAGTGTCCTGCCGAGTTGCTGTCCTTTTTCGAAACAGCCACGCTTCACTGATCAGCAACTCCCAGAGAAAGGACAAAGGGCTAAAGGTGCAAACCCTTTGGCTTCTTTGAGCTTTCTACTCAACTTTTATGAACTATCATCTGATAGGTGTGCTGCTTTCCTGTGTACTTCTTCATGGAGACCCAGCTTCTCCTTTCCCTCTGTTGGGTTTGAGTTTATTCTTTCACTCCAGGAGCCTGAGGACCACTGACCAGCATGTCTGGTATTGTGTGCTTCATCACTGATAGCAGCACAGAAGATTTTTATGTGCCAAAGGCTCTGTTAATGCTAATGAGTAAAGATTTCACTGTAGCTATCAGTGGTTCCCATTAAACTGAAGGACTTTAGTTTCGGCTGGGTTTGACTGACTAAAAATAACTGTCTGATATGCAGAATTTATAGTGGTAGTATAATTTTTGTATTTGTAATGCCTTTTTCTTGGCACTAAAAAAAGGAAGTTAATTTTTCATTTATATTTGCTGAACTTGAAAATTGCAGAATGTGAAGATTACAGCAAGACTATGATGTGCTTAGTCAGTATAAATACGCATCGTGATGGTTTCATGCTTTAGTAAAGTCTGCTAAACCTTCAGCCGCCCATTGAGAATCATCCAAAGTGAATTTTCGTTACACTTATCCAAACAATTTTTATAATCTTAGCAAACATACTCCATCTTGAGGTTTATTTAGATGAATAATGTTTCAAATTTAGCTGCTCAAGATAACTGCTTGGGGAAAAAATAGCTCTTTATGTGGAAAGATTGCTGTCCTTTTCAATGCTTATCTATATATTTACTGGTACTGGGCTCAATAAAAATAACTTTCTTTATCAATACACACAGGGTAGGTGTATGTTTCAGAGATACTTGCAAGCCCAGCTCCTGCTGAGTGCAAGTCCAGTTGTAAGAATGCATGTTCCTCCAGCTCAGGAGAAACTCCAGAGCAAACTGGATAATCTCTCTGTTGTCTGTTCAACTCTTCTGGCTGTTTGGTGTTTTCTAAATCTTAACAGGAAACTTTCCCATCACAGCCAGGTTTCCAGGATTTATCTGTGGGCTACCCCCTGTAAAGCACGCAAGACACTTTATTGCGGAAGGCATAACATGGCTTTAGCCTCTCTGGCAGACTTTAAACTATGCATGGTTCATGAGATTATTTTTCTATAGGCATTTTCTCAATCTTAAGAGAAGGATGATCTTGGGAGAGGCTGTTGTTTTCAGGCCTTGTGCCTAGAGGACTTTGCAGTGGTATGCCTAGGATGGCTTGAGAAGATGGGAGGTGGGAGAGCTGGACAATTTGGTGGTATTGGACCCTGTTGGAATTATTCTTTTCTCAGGCTGGTCTGCTTTCCTCTGTTGTCTAACAGAGATTGGGGTTGTGACAGGGAGAGCGTTCGTTCCTGGGGTCACTTGCTGTTCGTGATTCCAGCTACTAGGGTATTCTTACTCTTTCTCCTGGTGTGTGAGCTTGGAGACTTACCCGTGTGCTTGCTGGGCCACCATGAATCCAGTTGTCAGCCGTAGTGCTACACTAAGCATTTTACATCGCCAAAGATAGATAGCTTTCCAGAATTGTAATTTGAATAATGGAAATGTGATCTGTAGTGAAATTGTAGATTTGGCCTGTGCTGGGGACCAGAAAAAGAAGGCATGCCAGTTTTATTCTGCATTCCATAAAAGAAATGTGGTAAAGGGGCCAGATTTGCATCTTCAGAAATTTTGTCCTGCTTACGCTTTCTTTTTATCCTCAATAAAGAGATTGTAATTCTGGTTACTGTAAATGGAGTTAGACTAACTAGACTCTGAGAAGTTGAGATTCTTCCTCTTTGTGTTCTTCTAGCTGCATTTCATTTCTTAGAAGTTTAACCCACAGCTGCTGCTCTGTGGAGCTTTTGGTGATTGGTGGTAAGAAGTAGGGTGGTTTCTTTAGGAACAGAGTTGTTGCATCTGCCAGAAGGAAAGCAATTTAGGACAAGTGCAAAAGGATGTAATGCAAATAACATGGAAGGCTCCATATGGTACACTTTTTGCAAGAGGGAAAAAAAACCCCAGTAGGTGAGGAAGAAGGGATGTTTGGATGGTTTCTTATTGTAATAAAAAATACAACTGTTAAAACCAAATTTATATTCAATAAAACTTAATAATGCTACCTAAAATTTATCAAAAAGATACATATCTCTCTATCTGCATACAAATTTCTTACTATGGTAAGACCAACATGTGCTGTGCTTCGTAGGAAAGCAAACTGGCAATTCTTGCTCTCTTATCTTGCTTACGTCTTGTCATTTAGGCCATGGTGGGGGTCAGGGGTGGGGTGGGAAGGGGGAAAGGAGGCAGGGGGGGAAAGCAGAGTAAAAACCCTTTTCTGGGCCGCACAGCCACCTTTGCATGAAACAGCTAGCTCCCTACACAGAGCTGTCCATGCTTTGAGTGTTTGAGTTGCAGATTAATGATGGCCTTGATGCAGTTTGTAAGGATGTTACTTTCCAGTTTCTGTGGTAGCCTGCTTTCGGAAACAGTACCACCCTTTTCTGCCTGTGTGGAGGGAAAATGATACTGGCCTGGGGCTAATTTTGCCTAGAATCTGCTGGGAAGTCTCTGCATTGTGTTTCAAGATCTGGAGCAGTGGAGAATGCAATGCAGAAATTATCTCTATGGTTTCTGCATTGTCAGCTGGAGTCTCACTGGGTTTGTTAGCTTCAGATATGAGCTCCATCCCTGTGAGGCCATTCCCACAATATTCACTTTCCAATGCTCAGACTCAGGCAAGCTTTCTAGAATTGGGGTCGTCATGGCCATTCTTGAGCTGAAATTAGTAAGTTGCACCCTGAAGACAGTCTAAAAGTTCTTCCTAAATGGCAATGTGTGTTGTTTAAGGTTACTGATCTATAACAATTTTTGTTATCAGTTTGTAACCTAACAGAGTAAAAAATAGAAAACTTGAGTCTCTGAGAAGAGTTGAAGGAGGGTTTGGGGGTTTTTTTGCTTTGTTTCTGGGCTTAGAAAGGAACGTAGTCAATTGAATTCACATCTGGTTGGCTGATTTTCTTCATGGAGAAACTCCAAATTCATTGTGAAGATTAGAGTAAGCGTTTATGGGTTTTCAGGATTTTGAATGGAATTTGAAGTATTGTGTTTTCAAGCAGTGGACAAATCAGTTTTCTCATAGGTATTTGTTCATGTTCTAATTTTGGCATTTCTTTGTCTACATTCTAATTTTAAAAATTGTTTTATAATTCATGTTGTGTCTTGGGATTTCGTAATGTGCTCACTCTTTTTACAGAAATGCACACGAATTCATTGAAGTTTCTCATGACAAGAAGTTCTCATCTAAAAGATGTTGCCAAGTTAGTTGGAATCAACTTATTTATCAAAATAAGCTGCTTATTAATGAGAGTGGAATTTGCAAATCATAAAAAAATTGATGAGTGTATTAATACGCACGATTTGTTTTAAAAGAGTACAAACGCTATCTTACTGTTGCCTTATTTTCTTCATAATAATGGTTAACAAATGTATTTGTATCAGAAAAGGGTCTCATGAGCAAGATAAAGAAAAAATGGTTAGCCTGTAAAAAGCACTTGCCAGCTAAAAATATCTTTCCTCTCAAACTTTTTGAATCCCCTCTTTTGTATTTAAACTCATAAATTGCAAATTATGTAGGTTTTTTGTGTAAATTGCTCTGGTTTTTTTTAAATGTCCAGCATTGCAAAACTTCAGAGTTTTCCACAATTTTGGCGTTACATTGTTGACTCATTTCTGGCATGTCTTTCCATCTTTATTCATTTTTTATAAGCGTACTGTATTCCAAGAAGCTCAGAAGGTGGAATCTCCCACTAAACATTTTGTGATCTTCTCTGTTTGAAAAATGAATTTTTTTTCCTCAATTAAAATTGATTCAAACTGATGCCTAGTTTAGATTTTCCTGTACTTCATGTTTTAGATATCTGTTGTTTCTAAAGTGTAAGATTTTATAGAAGTTGTCCTGTCTATGCATCTGTCTGCTTATACAGTAGCCTAAAATTGTGTTTGAACCTTTGTGCTATGTTACACAGGCAGACCAGTTTGTCTACAGTATTTCATATTAATAACCACCCATTTGAGCCTTCAGGTTGATAAAAATACCATAAGTGTCTTTACTTGACTATAAATAAAAAGGTACAGTTGCGTGTTAAGGATATGTAAGAGTGGGATGCAGATATTACCAAAGTACTTAATTACTCATTTTGATAATTGTGATGCAAATGGCAGTCACATAAAATGATCACGTGGTCATATTTGAGGTTCGAATTGGTTGGTTGAAGACATGTTGTTTATTCTGGCTAAATAGGAGGATAAAACTTCAGATTGGAAGTTAATGTTCTGAAGAGCCCTGACAACATTTTGTTTTTTTCAAACTTAAACAACTTTGGTTTCAGCAGGAACTTGAATGTTGTCAACAGCTTGTTGCAAAACATCTGTGGACCAGGAATCTGAAGACCAAGTTCAAGAAAAAGTTTTGCTGCCAGTTCCAAATGTTTTTAGAGGGAAGACTTGAGGAGGTTTAATTTCTGTAGGATTTCTGGAGTTTTTTCCCCGAGTCTTCCATGCACGTTATACAAAGTCATTGTAGGAGGCATTTCTCTAAAAAGCTGTTGTCTTTGGTTAGCCTTGTCAAAACAGAAAAACCCTCCTGAGATTTTTGTTACAATATGTTATTCTAGAGACAGAACTGTCCCAAACAGTCACTCACTCAGTGGATTGTCTTTCTAATTTCATTTTAATTTCCACACTGTGTTGGAAAAGATCTCCAAACTTGTTTAGGCCTTTAATTGGTTCAAAAAGGAGGATACCAATAGAATGATGCTGTTCTGGATTGATGACCGAGTCCATGTGGTACAAATTCTCGCTCTGGTGATGGTCTGGTCTCCTTAAAGTATTATCACCATTGAGCTGTCACAGTTGATGGCATGAGCTTAAAGTGTCTTGTAGAATTTTTATTTTCATTCTGCCTAGAAACTCAAGCAGGCATCAACACCATCAATCTATTTTGGTCATGTTTCCATATTTTTTCCTCACAATTCTGTGGGTATGTAAATTTTTTGTTCCAATAGAGGTAGAGAATCTATTTGCATTATATAACCATATAAAGAGGGGGTTGAGGCATGACTGATGCTGTAACCTTGTTCTAGAAATGGTTGTCATCACTTTGTCCTGCAGTTCTCTCTTAAGTAGGGTTTTTTTGTGTGGTGTTTTTGGTTTGTGAATTTATTTTTTTTTTCCCCTAAGATACGTATTTGAAAGCCTTAACTTTTTATTGATTTAAGTAAGTTTTAATTCAGTACATAGAATGAAGTATTGAATGCCTTAGAGATGATCAGGAACGAGTAAGATCACTCACGATCCTCGATAACTAAATCGTGCTCTCCTATAGCCTCGGATGTGTTGAAGGCCATTGTGGAAAGGTCTAAAGTCCCTTTCTTTGCTGTAAATGGTTGTTCCCTGACACAGGGGCAGTTCCTTAGAGCTACTGTATTCAAGGCTCATATCACAACATCATGTTTTATTAAGATTCGACAATTTTAAGTCTGCAGCAATTTTTTGGTTGCCAAATCTCAAAAATCTCAAATATCTATGACCCAATTTTTTTCAGAGTGGTAATATTGCTGAGTTTCCTGCTAAATGGAAACATTTTCAAAAGTATGACTGTTCAGCATTTCTGAAAGTCAGGTCCTGTGACAGCAGTGTCCAATTGTAGCAATTAGGCAATACCTGTAAAAAGTGGCTGTTCAACATCACACAGAAAATCAGTGGCAGAGGCATGGGGATATATGCTAGTTCCTAAGATAGCAATTGGTCAACTCTGTGACTGATCAAACACATGCGTTGTTTTACCGTACAAACACTTCACTTGATTTCTTTTCTGCTTATAATTGCCCACCTATTGCAGCTATTCTCTCCCCCTCTTAGAAGCAATGAATCTTCTTTGGAACAATTACATGATTAGTACTAGAGTTAAGAAACCACCTTTAAATTTCAGCAATGTCAAGTACAGAATTATGCAGTTATCTTCCTTATTTTACAATTAGCTCACAAATGCTTTTAGAGCAAGGATTGTTATGAAATGTGTCTGGATTCTTTTTGCCTTTGGTTTGGTTTTGGTTTTTTTATTTTTAACGCTGATTTTGTATTGTGGCATAAGAGAGAGTGGCCATTTACCTGTTTGCTTTCATGGCAGTCTTCGTTTCATAGTCTTAGCTGTAGGCAGTCTTAGTTTCATTATGTAGGTTGTACATGGAATGTATCCTTCAGTGGTCTGGGGTGCACATCAGCATGGTTCTGCCACAGCGGAGTTGTCTAAAATGCACATCAGTAGGAACTTCACCGATGTATAGGAAGCCCAGTGTGCATTATACTGGCAGTGTTTTCTATCTAGCTCATCTTACTTCTTTTCACAGATGATATGCACAGCTTTTTCCCTGCTCCTTCACTTTTCTGTAGTTCCTTTTGCTCCCTTAAAGGTGACACATTTACAGGTGATGAATTTGCTAGTAAAATTGGTTTGCTGTGCAACAAGGAATTGCGAAGTCATCTTTATATTCCATCTGAATTTGCTCATTTCCATAAATGTTTCTAGTAAACTCATTAGCAGGTGGCTGTAGTCAGTTGTTCAAGGGAGATGAGTAATTTCCCACTCCCAGCTTTCTGCTACTGGAAAGTAGTAGCATCAGTTTATACCCTACTTTCTGGAGTTTGGAACAGTTTCCAAATCAGTGTGGAAATACTGGATTCGAAATAATTCTCTAGTTTTGGACAGCTCTCTGATGTGCTGAAAGATGCAAAGTATGGAGTTGAGCATCATCTTGTCTCCTTAGATAAGTTTTGAAGTGTTTAAAAAAAAAAAACCCCACAAACTTATGATTCTGTACTGGTTTTAGAAAAGTGCATGGCATTAGAGTAATTGAAAACAATTCTCATTGCATTTAAGTAGTGCAATAGGTTGATGACACTTTGCATGTGAAGTTGATTAGTGAAAATGTTAAGTAAGGTGAAAATATTGTGGTTCAACTTTTAAATGCATCTTGAATCTTGAAGATGCATTTAATGTTACTTGAAGATTTATAACTTTTTAATCCTAAGAATATTGGCATCAAATCACAGAAAGTGCATCATTAAATCTGCATTTCACTCATGAAATATATCTGGTAATTATACAGCTGTTAGCAAGTCATAGGTTTTATAGAAACAGAAGGATATGATCCAGGCTTTGTGTTTGTAGCATTTCTTTCCCTTCTATTAACTTGTGTTGCGAAATGTTGTGTTGCAAGCTACCATTCATAGATGGACACTTACTTTTTTAAGGGATGTATAACTTACAGTATCAAAATATGTACCGTTTTATAAATAATTGTCTTTCTCAGCTATAGAGTTCCTACTTCATGGAGGACAGAATGTAAACCTTTAGAAACTCCTAAGAGTATCAGTCAGTGTAAAGATTCCCAACTTTTTTGTTTCATTGCTAATTTCAATCTTTCAAAAACCAAAGTAGTTACTTGTGTGATTTGTTCTTCTTTTACTATATTATAAGCAAGACGCTGTTTTTGACCTTTGTTTCTTGCTGTGCTTTTTACTTTACCTTGCAAGCATAGCTTAATTTGCTGTGTTAAGCTATCTTTGCGGCTGTTGTTGACCAGTTGGAGACAAAAAGAGAAAACAGAGAGTAGAATGGTAGTTTTGAGGAGCAGGTGGAACTAAAGATTACTAAGATAGGAATAATAACCCTAGTTTTAATTATAACAACATTTGTTGGCTAACACACTAATAAACATCATTGTATCTGGGGATTGACATTAAATCAGAAATACGTTCGTTTCGGTTTGGAGAAAGAAGAGCTGTAGTTTTTCTTATGTATGTTGTAAGACACAATCTGCTGACATTGCACTGGTAGCTATGAATGCATGTGATAGAATATGGAACATTTTCAGTGTTGGGGGATTCCTTTGTTATTTTGTTATGTTTTTACCACCAAGTAAATCAGGAAGTAAGGAAAAGTCTTCAACAGTGGAAGGAAAAAGTCTTGAACAGATGTTAGTGAAGATCTGAGTTATTTCATCCGAGAATATTAAACAAGTGTTCTTTAAAAATGTAGAAGTCTTAATGCGTTTTACCTAAGCACAACTGCACCTTAATAAAATGCACAGTCACCACAGAAGTGGAAGAACGCCCGGATTATTCAAATCCTGTCATATCATTCCTGAAATTGTAGCCACTATTATTACAGTTAGAGGGTGGGGTCAGTGCTTCAGGCAAGAGGCCAACAAATAACATATTGCTGTGCTATTTTTATGAAGATGGGTTTGCAGAAGTGGACGGTGTTAGGCAGTTTGGTTCCATCAGTTTAAATTGAACATAATTTTGTTGTTAATGTTGTTGTGATTTCATGTTTAGGAAAAAGATCATGGATTACTTTGTGAGGCAAGGTCTGAGATTTCCTTTCTGCAGCCTATCAGTTTCATTTTTACAAGACATGAATTGAATCTAGCAATTGTTTATCTCTGAGACTCTTTAGAGTAGGATACTCAATATATGCAAAGAAACATCAGATAAAATTCACAGTGGTACAGGGAAAAGCAGATTATTCTCTCAGGATTGAGTCATGGCTACAGCTTTGCTGTCTGTGGTTTTGGGGGAATATTTTTTGGAACGGGCAGCTTTCAGTGAGACACAAAACCGAGGTCTGCCCACTGTGAGCACTAAAGGTCTGTCCATGCAAATGTTGGGGTGTTATCCACTTTCTTTTCTTTAAACGTCTATCTTCAGTAATGATATTCTGCTTACATTTCTCCAGCAGCTGTCCTGAGATGAAGTGCATTGTGTCCAGCTTTAAAATGGTTTTGAAATGTCCTGAATGGAGGGAAAAAGTTTCCAAAAAGGTGTGTTACTCTTCATGAATGGGATACCACCAAAGTATGTATGCTCAAAGTGAGCAGTTACAAGTCAAGCTGAACTAGATTGCAAAAGGTAGTGAAGAGAGAGTTCTCTAGCTGTACAAATGGCTACAAAAAGAAATAGCAGGACTCTGTTAACACTGTGAAATGTGGATTAAGGTGAAACATCTTTGTACAGTCCCAAATGAAATTGTCTGCTGCAACTATCCATAACTTCAGTGGTAAATGTGGGTTCAAAGGCAAGATGACTAATGAGAAAAGAATTGGAAAGTAGCATTGCATCTCATACCTCACTACTAACAGAGATTTGATTTTAAGACTTCCTGCACTGCTGTTGGTGTTCATTAGTTAATTATATGCTGATTGAATAAACTGAGGATTTAGAAGTAAGTACTGCTGCAAAAATTAAGGAAAATCATGTCCAGAAGTCTTAATTTAACAAAACCATTTCACAGGAGGACAGCTCAGAGATGAGAAGGTTTAAGGCACACTTGAAGGCTTTCCAGTATATATTGATTTTGGGAAGTGTTGAAGAAAATGAATACCAGCATCAAAAAAAGTATGTTATTCTTAAGTTAAATAAGAAAAATAGTAATGAAAAGTAGGAGGAGGGGGGGAAGAATGTGTAAGAGTTTGTGTAAGGGAAAGGTAAATTCTTGATCTAGTTTTTAAAATCTTGATATTGCTGTGTAAGAGAGAACCCAAGAAATGATTCTGCAAAAGAGCTGATGTAGTTGGAGCAAGGAAAAAGCAGTTGCTCAGCAGTATTTTTAAAAATCAGTTAAAATTGTAGTGATTTAGTTCTTCAGAATAGTGATCAAGGGATGTGGTATCTCAAACCATGTACTTATCAACAGAATGTAAAAGAAAGATATTTATTAGAGGTTATAAAGGAAATGGTATAAGCTAAAGCAAGATTAGAGTCAGGGGTGAGTGAAGAATGGGTCAAAAAGATGCGAGTCACTGGGTGACAGGAAGAGTAGGTGGTCAGCTATGGCAGAAAATTACATTTTCCTGGATGCTGGTGGGAAGACCAACTGAAATAGACTTTGTGGATAATGATTCAAGTTTTGGTCTGCCACTCAGTCTGTAAACATGTTTATATATCCCGTTCTTACTCTGAAGTGCTGATATATCTTTGTATATTGTTAATTTCTTTTGGCTTAAGGATAATGAAATAAATGACGTCTTTTTGTTGACCTTTTGCTCTCTCCATAGTGTGGTTGTTATCTCACTGGTTTTGAACCAGAAAACATCTGAATCAGTTGGTGAATAGAGGGCATGGGGACGTCAGTTCTGTTACTGGCAGTGTGGTGGGGGCTGTTTGACAGCTTTGCCGTTACATGTGGATATTTGATGGCAATTTCTGTGACTTGGAGATGCTGTTTAGCTGTGGTTTACAAATGAAGGACACCAGTCCGTGAGCTCTCTCACAACCTATAGTTTCAGATAACATTGTCTAGATCCTGGCAGAACTGTTCTTTCCATTCCCTCTGCTTAATTTTGACCTGGTATTGTGGTATATTTTTCTTTCCCATATCTTATGCTCATCTGCTGAATTCACTTTTCTCTTGCATTCGCTTGTTTATTTTATTTCAATTATTTTCTTAAAACGAACATGTGGAGGAATGTTTCTAAAATGTGTCAGTTGTTCCATGGTAATACAAATGAAAATTTTTAGTTTTTAGATATGAAAGGTTTAGTTATGAGAAGAGAGCTTAAAATTTTGATGTTTTGGTAGATTGAGATAATTGCTTGGGGAAGGCTACAAACATTTTCAGAAAGTAGGCTTTAAAGTCAGCCTATCTGTGTTTACTGTAATGGATTGCTTTCCATATTTGCAGAGGAACAGAAAGTTAAAGCGAGTCTTTAAAAATCACTGCACAGTAACAATTAAGTCAATTTACTTCTGTGGTTTTCTGTTGAGAAATTCCTGCTGAGGTGCAGGACCGTGCATTTCCCTTTGCTGAACTTGATGAGAACTTATTTATACATCAATCTAGGAGAATTGTTGCATATAAGTTGTTTGGATCCAGGTTAAATATTAAAAAGGAATAAGTCAGTATAGAACTATAACTAGTGTTATCTAGCTGGCATTTTCAGTGTACATATATTATAGCTTTTTGTTATTTCAGTATGGACTATCTTTGAAAATAGAAGCTTCAGTCTTTCAAACCAGCAGTGCCAGCATGAGTTTTTTCACAATAATACGAAGAAGAGCTGGTTCTTTTTTAATATATTTATTTCCTAGCCCTAGGCAAAACTTTGCAAAAGATGAAATTCATTGGGACATTTGACTTTCAGGCTTATGTTCAGATATTCAAGATTTCAGCTCAATTAAAAAGAAATTAGAACATAGTTCTGAATTTAAATGGAGAGTTCTTTTTGTTGTGGGTAAAGTGTAGTTTATGAAATACAGTACAGTAGTAACTTTCTGACTACTTGCAGAAATGCGTAGGCCTGTGTTTATCATAGAATCATAAAATTTTTTGGTTGGAAAAAAGCTTTAAGATCATCGAGTCCAACCGTCAACCCAACACCACCATGCCCACTAAACCATGACTTGGTCTCTATAAAACTAGTGTTTTCAAGTTGCTGAGGCTTAAGTTTTTAATGACATAGTTATTATTATGAAAATCTGAGGGGGTGGGGTGTACTATTTATTGAAAAATAGTCCATTGGTTTCTATTTTGGTACAAATCTGTGCATAATTGAAAAATCCTTCTGGCAATCTACTATGAGTTTACCTGTGTGGGCCAAAACCATTAGGTAGCATCTATGGCCTGTTACGCTTTTTTGTAGGAAAAAGAAATTGTTTCTTAAATTGCGTGGTGTTGAGTAGCAAATATGGAAATAGCAGAAAATTTCTGTGATGTTTTAAAGGGTCCTCCAATCCCCAAATACTCTGAAAAATTGCTTTTCTTTTGTGCCATTGTAGATTGAGTGTAGGACATTATTGTTAGCTGTTCAAATGTTCTGGGTCAACACATGTTTCCTGGTATGCAACTGTTGAAAGGGCTTTTTTTGCTTGGTTTTTGGTTCTTTTTTTTAATGTAACCCATACACACATTGTCAAAGCTCACATATTATCCTTCTAATGTTTGTCCAGTACTGCATAGTTATTTTCAAATTTTCACTTAATTTGTTTGGAGTTTACAGCAAATATTTTTCATATTATTTTTCTTTAGTATGATCTGTTTCATATTTTGGAGACTTAGGAATGTAGGAAACATTGATGCATCAGGAAATGCTGCATGCAGTCGGGTATTTCTGCTCATCTTGTATCATTACTCCTGAGACAAAATGATGAATACGCTAATATATTTGTAGGCAGCTTTGCAGTCCTTGCTGCTCAGACGAGACCATCGCATCTGAGATGTTGACATCTTCGGCACTTATGACATAGTCGTCATCTTACTGACATAGATTGTGTCTTGTAATAGCATTTTATAAATGTCTTCCTGATATATTGAATTTTAGTTTTACTGTGAGTGTATAACCAAGCTGTATGTTGTTATTTCTTTGTTGAAGTGTTACCTGACATTTTCTGTTGTCTCAAGCAGTGGCTTCAGACTTTCATGGTCTTGTAGGTATCAATGCTGAACTGCTAATGCATTTTAGACCTTAGGTTTCAGTCTCCTTTCAAACTTGACCATAGCAGCAGTGATTTGCTTGACAGTGGGTAACATCAGACAGTTTCACAGATTTCTAGAGGTAGCTTTTAGCAATACACTAATATTTTATGTTAGAAGAGGGGAAAAATAAAAGAACCAAAAGTAGTTCAGTGTTTCACTGGAACACTGTGTAATTTATTCTTAGTAGTTAAAAAAACCAGGAAGTTTTCAGGTGATTTTTGTGTTGCCTGTATCATGAAAGAATAAATAGTCATTCTTTTAAAAGAACATGCTGTCCTTTTGGATAGCTGTATTGCACAAGTGATGTCCAAATCAAAAGTGTGTTGTTTTTTTTGTTTTACTTTTTATTTTTCCTGCAGATGGCTTCCTCTTGGGTATAATTTGGAATAAAATTCAGTACTGTTAAGTGTTTTGGCTCTTTATTTTATTCAAAGTATGTAAGACATTACAGATGCCTTGAAATATTTCTATTTCCTCTGTATGCTTATGGGACAGTAGAAGGGAACCCCCCACGGTTGACTAGTGTTTCTATTTTTATATATAGGAGTACCACTAACATTTGATTAATTTGGGGAAAGAAACATGTTAGTTATTTAAATGTTTTCAATGAGAATGTGATCTTTACAATGTAATTTCCCATGTATTAATTCCTACTGTTCAATAGGTTCTTCTATTATGTAATAATTATTTGATGATAATTTAACAAATATATACAACAATATCTTTTCCCCATGTCTTGTGCAGTTTACATGAAAAAAGTTGTAGTTTCTGCTTCTACTCCCCCCTGTATTTTATGAGATGATCTGTAATTGATGATATTCAGTTTGAAAGAACTGTAAGGGCAGCCCAGGTGCCTTTGGATGCAAGAGGCTAGAGTTATCCCACCAGTAAAGAACTAAGAGAAGGCGTTTTCTGGGCACGCTGTCACTGCAGAGGACGCTTGTATGCAGTTGAAATGTTCAAGTGTGCTTATAGGGGATATTTTTTCTGCAATTCTTAGCTGTCTTGTGACAGAAGGCAAAATGTGTGTTTTTTCCAAACAATAACGTTAACAGCTTACATGTTGAGTTCTATTAATGTTACATTGTTCTAGTTAGTAACCAATAACTGGCATTTTTAAGCAGTAAAATATTTCACAAGTATTGAGTCTGACCAATTATTTTGTATTAAATTATCAAGCCAAGACACAATTATCTAATCCCTACCAACCCACTTGAAAAATATTTATTCCTTCATATCCAGTCATGCTCAGTACTTTCCAAGAACCAAATTTTATGATAGAAAATGATATAATATTTTGGGTATGTTGCTCATAAACAATAAATTTTTACTTTCTTTTTAAAACATCAGTTTATTTTTTAAAACTTTTTTTACCTCATTCTGGCTTCACAGAGAACACCATATGCAGTACATCAGTTTATTTAGTCTGACTAGAGTCTATTAATTAGCACTATTGATTTGTGATACAGTATCCAGCAATTCTAGTTACACCAGCTAGTTTCAGTCCTGTCCAAATTTATAGTGTTCTTGCGATTAGGGTAAGCAAAGCATCTCCTGAGCTTAAAAGAATTGTTTGCACTGATGATACCAATATGCCATGTGCTACTGAGGAAAGCGAACAAGCAAAAGAAATCCCTGAATCCCTCTCAGCTTGATTTGGTGGAAGACTCCTTCTCAGGCCTTGGTTTGGCATACGACATCTAGTCGCATAAGCAAGACAGGCCAGCCAGACTTCTCTGCAGTACCCGCCAGCCCCATGAAGTGCTGGATCGCTGCCACTGGTTCTCGCAAAAACTCAGATGTCCATTAAGGTATTCAGGTGGAAATCCTGTCTAAATCTCTATGCTTGAATTGCTGAAGCTCCGAAGTGTGAGATCTGATTATAAACATATCATAATGTAAAGCTTCAAGTGTTATGAGCATGTTCAGGCCCTGAAAAGGAAAGAACGAGGTTTCATATACAGATTTTCGGGTCCCACAACAGTCTCGGCTGACTTGCACTGACACACATGGAGTGAATAATTTCTTCCAAAAGCTGTTCAATTTTACTTGAAAGACTCCAGCTCCAACTGAGGGGAGCCTAATGCTTACCCTGATAACCTGTTCCAGTTTTCTATCCTCTTAACGGACTAGACAATGACATCTTACTTTGAGGTTTGAATTTTTATGATGATGACTTGATGTTGTAGTACACCGGATCTGGAACACTCTTACCTGAAATCCCCTCACTAGCAAACACCTTATCTACATATGGCTACTCTATAACGTGCTTTTCAACTTTCTCTGCAATAAACTAAAAAAGCTGAGCTCTGTTAAACTCATGATATGACAGTTGTTTTCCAGCCCCAGGTTTTTTTGGTGGTTTTTTTTGTTTTTGTTTTTTTTTTCCCCTCTTATTTGGAAAACTCTCTTCTGCATTCTCTACACCATGTTCTAAAGTGATTTTCTTAGTAGTTCTGTGAGTGCCCAGTAATGACACATGGGAAAGGATGAGGCTTTTTAGCTGGGAGGAGGGTGGGGAATTGTATAATGCTTCTTCAGCAGAGGTGGCTTCACTGATGTGCATCTCTGCTAACGGTTATCTTTTCCAGTCTGTCAGCAAGCTAGTCTTTTAATCCATGGAAACTATGCTGTACTAATTAGTCTCTTAATTTCCTATGGATGTTCTTTTTACCCTTTTAAATCATACGAATAATGTCTGCAGTCTCCAGTTCCCTGGGATTTCCCCCTTTTGGAAAACTTGTGGAATATTAACTTTAGTGGTGAAGAACTCAGTTCGTTTCTCTTACATGCAAGTTACCTGAACCAATCTGTTTGAAAATGTTGAATTTTATCAGAGGTTCTCACATTCTCTCTTCTAAATTCTTTTTTTTTTTTTTTTTTTTAATTCCTGTAACATCTTATGAGAGAAGCATGCTCCCCATAAAAACTTCTAATGATTTAATTTGCTCTGTTTTAATTATCATGTGGTGGAGAATGGAGAACATACAAGTTGCAGTCTTATGGTGATTACGCAAAACTTAAGTTTAAGATGTCTGCCAAACAAGGAGTCTGCAGAAATGCCAAAAGGGAAAAGCGGTTACCATGATTAGATAGAAACCTAACAAGTACAAACTTTCTCAGTGCCAAACCTCTCTAAGTTTCATTTTGACAGATTTTAGAATCTATTATCTTCTTTGTTCAGAAACTGCTAAATTCTGCAAACCTACCTGGAGGAAATACAGTCTATTCATCAAAACAGCTGTTTGCTGGCATGCCAGCAGTGCATGTGAAAGCATCTGCAGTGACACAAAGCCTTTTAGTTCATACTGGAGCTTTTGCCTGGCAAACTCTCATACGAGTGTTTCTCTTACAACACCTATTAAAGACATCCTGTAATATAGACCAGTAGTAATGCCCATGGATTATAATATAGGCCTCCATTTTGTGGGAAGAGAGGACAAGTATGGCTCATGGTTTTGATCCCATTTTTCTGCACAGGAAACTGAAACTCAGTGGAAAGCACCGAACTTTTCAGCTGTCTTTTCATGCTTCTTATTTTACTGTGTTTTTGGTGAGAGTGCTGACAGGAAATGCATTTCATATTTTTCTTCATTAATGCTGTGGAAATGTAAAATTCAGTAGTAGCAGCCAGTGTACAGAACTTCATTAATGGGATACATTCATATTGCAATCCAGTAAACTTTTTTCTTTATTTCAGGTCCTAGTCTAGGCTTTCACTCACATGAGAAGATGTTTCTTTGTGAGATTTTTAGCCACATTTTATTTTCCTATGTTTATGTACTTTCTCTTCTGTTTCTTTATGGAAATTCACACCTGCAATAGGGGAAATTGATTGTGACCATAAGTGGGAAATAGTAACACAGGGCATGTAAGAAGTATTGTTAAATTTCCAAAATGAACAGACCAGAAGTATACTACCCTTCCTGTAATTACCTTTGCTTATTTTTAGTGTAAGTTCTCTTAGCTGAATAAAGCTTTTGGTGCAGTAAACTGTTGTAATTATCTCTGTCCCTTGCATCTCTGGTCAACTTGAGGACGATGGTGAGCAGGCAGTGTGAGGTATAATGCAGTGGCTGGTGGGAGTGGTTGCTGCGAGTGTGTATTTGGCAAGGTGACAGGTTGTAGGATGTCGTGGACACGCTCTCTTTTCAGGCCTTCTACTATTCCCATTGCTAGAGGGGCTCATGCTGGGCTAGGTGACTGCCAACCCATTTAAACTTCCCCAGCCTTTCCAAAAACCCCTTCCCAATGCCAACCATCCCCTCCTCCGTCCCCTTAATTTCCCCTTATTAGATGTAAGCGTTGACGCTGGGAGGGACAGGCTCCCTCAGGGCTAAACTGGCAGAAAATTGCTTGGGGTGTGTTGTCCGTGTTCTGGATCTTGGAGGCACACTGAGTTATAATAGGATTTGGATTTGAAAATAAAAGAGTAGGACACATTAAGGTAGATTAATGTATTTTAACTTGGTGTCTGATGTGCAAAATGATTGAAAGAGGTAATGATAATTCACTGTGATAGGTGGCACCACCATTTTGCTGGCATTATTTCTAGAGAATGGTTAGACCAGGAGACTTAGATCTGGTCTCAGGAAACCTGTTTGTTTCGGTCCATGGAGCGAAGGTATCAGGCAAGGCGAGATTCAGAAGTTAACTGAATCCTGTGCAGGTTGAGTATGACCTACCCCAAAACATGGAGATTTTATATAAGACATGGGAGCTGTGGCACAAACTCCCTGAGAGCCAGATCTAGAAGCATATATCCCTTCTCAGTATTACATTTGCTAACTTGCAGCCTGCGGCTTGTATTGATCTGGTTTCTTGTCATTTGTTCTGCTGCTCCTCCCAGGCACTTTTTGGAACTTCAAGTGAGTTTAAGGGTTGCATTATGAAGGGATATATTTCAAAAATAAATCAATTATCATTTTGTTCGCACCAAGTACATTTTATTCAGGGGTTTTAAGGTATATATTACCCTTTTCGTGGTTTGTTCTAGTCTGCTCTCTATTGTAAGAGCAAATTCTGACTTTTTAATTAATTTGCATATTTTAAGGCTTCCTGTTCTGTATTTTGTCATCTTGAGGCTGTTGGCATCTCTCTGAAATCTCTGAGTCTGTTTTGCTGCAGCAGTCACAGGCCTTTTAGTTGCTAGGCCTCTGTCAATTCAGATCAACGTTCTTTTTAGTATACACTGCATTACCACAGATACCCACACCCATGCACTTTTTCTCTAAGTGTTGAGTCTTCGAACACTTCTCTGGCAGATATATTCCAAGGAGTTAAAAGATAATGAATGCCAAAATCATAGCACAAGTCTGCTTGCACTTTTTTTTACAATTGCTAGAGAGCAACAGAATGTATCTTCAAACATGGTAGCAAGGCTGGATATGGTATTAACAGTGTCGTTTAGGATCTGATTGTACAGGTGTAAGCTATAAAAACAAGATAATGAGGACTTTGTGTATTGCAGTAGTATTTTATGTAACATTGACCAGTTTCTCTGGAGGAATATTTAAGCATTAAAATGGCAAATCAAAATTTATGGTTGTATAAATAGCTTACTGTGTGCCAATTCTAATTGTTGAGCGATGTACATTAATTATCCTGCTGTACTTTTATTTTGGACATTCAACCGATGCAATAATTACACTTATACATGCTGTATATCTTTTGAAAGAAAGTTTATAGCATTATCTAGAAAATTAGTTGGGAAGTCATTAAAGACTTGAAAAAGTTTATGGCTGCTCTTGTAACAGTGCTACTACTGTCAAAAGAGAACGAGAGAGAAAGAAGGCAGGGGAGAGGGAGGGAGAAAAAAGAGTGCATTAGGCAAGGTTAATATTTCATGCTTGACTGATAAATATGTATAAAATGCTCATTTATGTTTCTAAATGGAAACTTTTTCTAGCCTTGTATACCTCAAATGACTACCAGTCTCCTCAAGTGTATAGACAGTGGTCAGTAAAAATAGAAAAAAAACTAAAACAAATTAATCGTTGTCTTAGTGTCACAATGCATTTAGGAAACCACTCCTGAGCAGTGGTTGTTGAATAGGTTAAGAGGGACAAAGATGCTTCTTTATCCATTTCATGCTGAAAATTAAACCACAAACATTTAATACAAAGAATGAATTTCTTTGATAATGATACTCTTTTTCAGTGTCCTTCTTTCAGTGTTTCTTCAGGAATATACTAAATATCAGATATTTTCCGCCCATACTGTCTTTTTTCTGTCATAACCAATCACAATTAGTTCGCTATAGACCTATATTCTCCAGACTGAAGTATAATTTACTGAAGTCATGCCTTACTTGAATTTATTGCTGTATTGGAACTGTCTTTTCTACTTTCATGTTGAATATTTAGAATCCGGACTTCTCATTATTCTTTTGACCAATGGTGTCATTGGCAGCAATTATTCCTGACTAACAAGCATTTATTGGTAAGAGAAATTTTGAAGACAGGCTATGTGTTCCTGAATTTCAGTTTTAAGTCCTGAGAGTTTAAATTTATGACTTCTTAACTTTTTGATGAAGTTTACAATGTATGCTAAAAAAAAAGATAAAATTCTCTGACATAAAATATCTGCTTCAGACACCTAACGTATTTGTATTTGGTTTGACATATTGATGTGCGTCTGAGAATTTCTGGTTACTGTCCACAGCTGTCTCACTTTCTTTGCCTGAGATAGACCAGAGTATGGTGGGTGGGTTGGGGGTGGTGGTACAAAACGGTTCTGGGTCCAAGGGTCTCAGAATTTTTAAATTGCCATAAGATTATCTTGATGGGTACTTGGCTGAAAACAAGAGGAGGGAGCGTGGTTTAAATAAATGAATAAAAAGTCTAAGCACAAGGACACTAATTTCACTTTCTTACTAAACACAATTAGAATAGACATGTCAGAAGTTTGTTTTGGGAAGAAAACCCCATTCAGAATGTCATAATTAATCCTGTGCTGTTTCTGAAATAAAGGTGTTTAGCATACAATAGTTAGTCGTAAGTCACCACATCTGTAGTCTAGGTTGGTTTTGTTCAGAAATAGTCAGAAAATTGTTTGCCAGATTTTTTTTTTTTTTTTTTTTTTAAATAAACCACTGGGATGGAGATATTAAGTGTTCTGAAAGCAGAAAAAGAAACTGGTTTCTTGATGGGTATAGTTTTCTTTCTAAAAGCCGGTTCAAATATTTTTTCAAAAGACAAACCAGGAATACAGTCCTTGTAGAAATGCTTGTTATAAGTTTGGGTTTTTAGCGCAGCAGTTCATTGTGGAAAGGCATTTAAAATTACACAGTGTTACGAGGTTTTAAAAAAGCAAAGCAATGAACTTGAAACTGATTTTTTTCATGTGCATGTGTAGATGTATAGCCAGGCTTATATATTTACTAGTGTGTGGGGGAGGTTAACCTAGTTCTTGATGACTTTCAGTAAAAGACTTCTCCATCTCTCTGGCTTTGGAGGATGAATTAGCTGATTTTAGTTGAGATGTTCCCAAATATTTTAACTTTTCTTCTTTTGTTGGACTTTTGCTGCAGGGTCTCTGTGACAAGCTTGAGTGTCTAATTATTGAGGCTCACTTTAATCTGTAGTTCAAATTAGAGAGTGCCTCATCTGTCACTTGTGCAGGATTAGTGCCAATGAGAGATCTTTCAGCCTTAGGAAGCCCAAGAATGTGGTTGAAGATCTTTTGTCTGAGGGGAAGTGTTTCTTAGTGTCTTTTTTGACATGGTTTTTACTTTGACTGGCAACTGAGGTAGAAATGTTCCCAGTACATGGGGAGAGTCTGTCGCAGGCAAGGAGGAGAAAGATGACTCACCTGTAACTCTTCTTGGACAGTAATGTCACCTGTAGTCACAAACAACCCTCCTGCCACTGCTAATGTGATTCCCTAAAATTTCAACCAGTGTCAGGTGTGAGAGGCTAAGGGACAAGTAGTATCTAATAACACCAGCATGTGCAGGCACCTAAGTGTGCTTTTTGGGTTTGGTAAGGGGAGAAAGCAGTTCCTTGATTTCAAATGAACACTGCGTATTCACACTCCTTTTGCCTTTCCTCTGTCTCTTTGGTGTCATAGGTTAGAAAGCCTGGAATTACTGAAATACAGTAATGTTGGCTTCTTCACCTCTTTCCTGGCTTCAGCACCCCACCAGCCTCTGACTGGACTGGGTGGGAGAGGTGGGCAGCTGGTTTGCATGCACCTTGGTGGGAGATCCTGGCAGCAGGTTCCGGCAGTTCACAGGTGCCACAAGGTGACCATGTAAAGGTTCATCTTGGGGAACTCTGTATTTCAGTGCATTCCAGGGTAGAAAAGGCCTTTATATTTCTTTTATGATTAAAAGCCATTTTTTTTCTTTATGGCTGAGTTTAATTGTTTACAGTTGGTCATCAGAATCTTCTACAACACTTGAAACAGGCTTTTACCTGGAAATAATTTGGAGTATACTTTAAGTGCACTAGTTTTATTTTAGACTAGGCTAAGGATAAATATGCAGTTTCTTAGATACAAGATGTTGAAAAGCAGGAAGATGTTATAAAATTCAGCGTATATTTTGTATTCTGTTTACATTCAGAGAGATCCCTGAAGTTTCAAGCATTTCCTCAGATTTACAGCTTAATAACATTGCTTTTTTATTATGCCAGTGAGCATTGCAATTGTTTTGTTTAGTTTTAAGTAGAGGTATGCATCTGAAAAAGAAAGTTCCCTTTGCCAAAATTCCATATTTAAGTGAATGGTGAAATGGTGAAATACTGAGCAGCTGGTGCTAGGTCATGCAAGTCCAGATGAAACAAACTTCCTTCACATAATGTCCAGAACATGGTTCTTTATTTTCAGGGGGGATTGTAGAAAAGATGATGATGATACATGTTGAACACAAAGCACAGTTATTTGAAAAGTAAGAGAAAGTCTACAGAAGCAGTCTTAATAAAATGAAACTTTATGCCCAGAGTCATCCAAGGGAGAATCAAATGTTTGGTGAAAAAGTTAAACTAAAAAGGAGGGTGGATATCTGTGTCAGATGTTTTAAATTCTAAAGTCATTTTAGGATCATTTAATTCAAGTCTTGTCAATACAGTTCAAATGTTTTCTATTTTATGTGCATCCAGATAGCTTTGGATTTTATTTAACAAGAAACAAGTGCACAAATTTATTTTGAAGAAAATATATAGGGTGAGAATATATTTTAAATATAATTATTTAAGTGCAGGGTTCTGTAATGGTATATCACAGACCTTGTCTTCTGTATATACTCTTCAAAAAATGCTTTCAACAGATGGCTTGCAAAGAATGTATCATGTCATAAATTTTCTGAACAAGCTTTTTCCCCTTTCTACTTTGGTAGTGCCATCAGGGGTAGTGGATTTCTGATGGAAAGCTGACCAGATCGTTGATACAGAAAACAATGTAAAGTGCAGAGAGAGCAGTCTGTAGCTACATAGACCCAACTAGAATATTGGTTCGAGGGGTTTTTTATGGACTTGGCTGTGCTCGGGGTGCAAGCCCAGAGGTAAATTACAAAGTTCTAACATGCAATTCAGCAAATGAGTAATTTCTGATCTACAGATATGGAGGACAGATAATATAGCTCTGCCATGGTAAGGATAATTTTTCTCTAATGAACCTTGAACACTATATAATTACTGTTCAGTATAATAACAGTATGCAGTCTTCGCTTCCACAGTATCCAGTAAGCCTTCTTCCTACATCCTAATTCCTCCAGTGCTTTAATAGAAATTGTGACTATTTTTATATATTCTTCAATTTTTCAACAGACCTTAGAGTGCTCCCCAGGGAAGTGGTCAAGGCCTCAAGCCTATCCGCATTCAAGAAACATTTGGACAACGCTGTTAGATACATGATTTAACTTTGAGGTTGCCCTGTGTGGAGTCAGGAGTTGGACTCGATCCTCGTTGGTCTTTCCCAGTTCAAGACATTCTATGATTCTGTGATTCTAGACACCAAAGCTGTATACAGTATATCTAAGATATATGCTGATTTATGCAAATTATTTATTTTAATAGAGAAGGACAAGGCAAGGAGTAGGAGTACAGCTATGGCTTTAGATAGGAAAGAAGGAACAAATTTATGAATCAAGCAAAGATGATGTTTTTGGCTTATAAAAACTAGAAGAAACAAATGTCACTTTTAAACATTCATTAGTCACATCTAGCCTCCAGAGAGAAGGCTTGTGGTGATGACATACAAAATTTTTAAAAGTGGCAAACCCAGCCACACTATTTTAAAACGCTATGTGCCACTTTTAAATCTGTCTGTTTTCTTGTTTAGTCTGAAAGCATTTGTGGGAATAATTAAGAGAAAGTTCTTTGCTTCAGTGGGCACCTGCAGTTTCAAACAATGCTTGAAATGTCATTGTAGCACCTTGAATAAAAGATCTGTTACATATTCTTCAGCGCAACTTCTGGATATTTGCACCAGATTTTAGAAGGCAATCAGTTGTAATGTGGAGTCGATTTGAAGCACTCGCCACCATTAGAGGCTTATTTCTATATATAGTGAGTTGGACCATCTGATTCTTTCTAATTTTCCTTGTCTTTGATAGAAGCTATGTTCTGGTTCCAAGAATTCTGGCAAATAAGTGAAACAATATGGGACCATGTTCATTTTTAAACTTCTGGGTTTTTTCTTGTTTACTGAAGAAGCACATGACCTTTGAATTATATTCACAGTGGTGCTTTTTTCTGTTTTGGTATAGCATCTGGTTTGGTAAGGAAACATTTTCCTGTTCTTAGTGGCCAGACTGTGCTGGTAATCATACTGGATAGTAGCTTGTATTTATACTAATGTGGAAAGTTCTTCTCAATGTTGTTTGGATTTCAGATATTACACTTATTACCTTATTTTAAGGAAGCTGAGAATCATTCATTGTTTAATTTCTTGGAGGAGCATGTTGTCTTTATCCTCAATCTCTATATTTATAAATCTCTTCCAGTTTATTTGAAAACACAAATTCTCTGTGTAGCCAGTAGGTGTACTCTACTTCAGCTGTTTTTTTTAACAATCACTAATTGTTGTTTTCTAGTAAAATACTTAAATCTAGAAAGCATACATTATACACAAGATCATTTTGAAATCGGGAAGATTTCTCACTGACCTGAGGAGGGTTTAGACATGCATAAAGATTGAGCGATTGCTATTGAGAGCAGCCTGCCCAGATCAATAGTCACTTCTGATGGGTAAAAATTTAGCTGTTGGTTTTCCTGTGCATTTGCCAGTTTACAGGGCAGATGTTGGTATAAATTTTATGCAGTAGAACTGCTAATAATGGCTTATTACAATAAAAAGAATTATTTTCAAATTTATTTTATTTTAAAATAAATACAAAAAGTATATTCAAAATGAACTTACCAATACCTCAAAGTTCAAAATTGGTAGATTTGGTGTGTATCATGTGAAAACTGGCTATGCACAAGCCACACATCCCAAGCTCACGTATTTGTCATTTGGGTGCAGAATACATTGTGGATTACTTGGATATACAAGCTGTTCCGTGCTTTTAGTTGGCTGGTGTTTGGTGCATGCGGAATGGCCCTTTGTCCAGGAATGCCAGATAGTCAGAAATCTGATAGATTGCTGCTTACACGTGTGAGATGGGAGATTACCCGTAAAGCTAAAGGGTAATGTCACCAGCACAGATCTCCTATCAGAACTGGTAGACTTGGCAGACCTGAAAGAGTGTTAAGATTGTAAACTCAAGTGTTCAGAGCTTAAGAATTGCCAGAGCTAGGACTGCATGAGCAACCATAAGTTGATCTACCTTGTATGGATGATGCAGTTTTAACGGTATACCATGGAAAGGTTTTATTTATTAACAGAATCTTACTGCATTCTTTGTGTTTTGGCTCATACTCATTGAACAAATAACTATTCAGAGTTTTGCGGGGGTTATCTTATTTGTGCTATGGATTCCAGGCTTCGTTTACCACACACCATCTAAACTCTGCAATACATACAGAACTCTAATGATCTTATTGTCAAACTTTTTAATGATGCTTTCGTTATAATGTCTGTATATATTGATGATATTACCTTATCTTTATAGCAGTCCTGCGAGATTAATAATGGCATCTTCTTGTTTTTAAGTGACATGGGATGAAAAACAAAAGGAGATTAGGCCAGTATTATCAAAATCATGGACTAATACTGGATGCTTAGCTTGGAATGACTAGGATTTCTTTTCTCAGAGTACTTTTTGATGTTCAGAACAGTTATTCTCAGATGCAGGAGGGGGTGCTTAGCACTTCTAAGGATACAGACTCAGAAGTGTTAAGCTGACTATCTAGAATTTGAAGAATGTAACATGAGAAAACTTTGGTTTTGAAGATTTTCCCAGGATCATAAAATAAACTGTATCAGAGGCAGAGTTTTAACTGCTGTTCACCTAAGGCTACCCAGGTTTTATTTAGTGGTTCTGAAGATGAATCTGTAGTAAATATTTGTTTCTAACTTATTCTTCATGCTCTTTCATTTTTTAGCAGCTGTCCAGGGGAAAGAAGCAATTGCTGGAAAAATGAGATTTTTTACTTATCTCTCTGGTTCCTTTGGTATCTGCATTGTTTAACAATTCTAGAATTATTACTATTTTTTTAAAATTTCTAATACATACAGGGGCTATTACCTTTGCCCCATGTAAATTCTAAGTTTATAATTTTGCTAATAACATGTACTTGTGAATTTTTCATGTATGTGACTTCAGCCTTAAGAAACAGTGAATACAAAATTCCATAAAGGCCATCTCAAGAATCTTCAGCAAACTGATTTCTGAATTTCAGCACACTCTTCCATTACTGGGAACAAGTTATTAACCAACATTGTACTCCAGTCATTTAAAAAAGAAGAAAAACTGTACACTTTTCCCTTTGCTTGCTTTTGAGCTGTAGTTCTCTCTTTGTTCATGCTGCTTGTGCATCTCTCTTCTGAGGTCAGAATTTCTGTCTTCGGTTCTGGTGACTTGCACTGCCATGGCCCTGGTCAGCTTGAAGGAACAAATACTGAAAGGACTTAGGGTTGAGGTGTATTTTAAGTATTGCACATATTTAGTCTGCTCATTTGTGCAAGAGCTTGGAAACATGTAGTATTCCAAGTACATATGAAGTATTTGGAGAACTGCAGCCCCTTTGAGTCCGAGAAGCAAGTGATTTTCTTTGTCCCTGAGACTTAGGAAGTCATGAGACCTGAACATATTTTTCACAGGGGTGGCAAAACTTATACCCCTGCTATGGTATGACCTCTTATAAAATTTCAGATGCTCACAATGAAGTTTATAGTGGTAATCAATAAATGGATGAAAAATATTGCTCTATAAATAGTCTTTTGTAGGAGTAAGTATTGAATAATTTTGCAAGTAGGTGTAAGTAGAATGTCTATGTTTGATTAGATAAATTTAGTGTAGAAATAAGTGGAGAAATTAAAAATGTAGATACATAAGAATTTTAGCTTCAAATTCCAACCTGTTATCCAAATGAAACCTGCATGATATGTCAATTTATTCCTGTTGTTGCCTGTTAAACCCTGCAAAGATGATCTTGAATATTGAATTCGAAGGAACACATCTTCAGTTCGTAGAGTTGTAGCTCCCTTGATGTCTGTAGAGCTAGATATACATCAGTCTGACCAACTCCAAAACCTATTGGGTTTTCCCCATTTTCTCCAAATTTTGCAGCCCTGCATATGTTCACTTTAAATGAAATGAGCTTCTTGCTTCAGATAACATTCTGTTATATTTTTTAAAACAATTGATATTACTGCTTAACTATATGTCTCTTTTTTTGTTTGTTTGTTTCATTAGTTTTGCCAGCCTGGAGGATGGCAGCTTTCGAAAGAGAGAAAACAGCCAACGTTCTTTGTGGTGGTTTTGACTGATATAGACTCAGAGAGGCACTACTGTTCCTGCTTAACTTTCTATGAAGCAGAGATTAACCTGCAGGTACAAACTTTACAATAAGTAACAAAAATGCAGAAAAAGGTGCCTAGAAACAATAGATTAATGTTATAGAGGACAACTTTAGAAAATATTTTGCTGTTCCTGGTAAGGATGTATTGTTCTGTCACACAGAAATGCATGTTTTGCACAAAGGTAAGCTCGATGTACTTGTTTGTGTTTTTCAAAACAGATAAAAACCAACAAAAAAATCCCAGCCAAAAACCTTTCATAGAATTTCTTTTTCTCCACCACGTTTTTTTTAACGGGACAGCCAATATGGTGTTCCTTTCATTTACTTCCGTATTTGACATAGCATGAATGATTCTCAGCTTTGTTCTAGGAAAAAGGTTTATTAACTTCTGCTCCCTCTGCTGGCCAACTTTATCAGGCCAGCACAGGACGAATGTGTACAAGTGTGCTATAATGTATATACATATTTCTGTAAGTGCATTTATTGGCAAGATTTGTGTGGGTGTAAATGGCAAGATTTTAAAACTGATAGAATAATTCTTCTGTTTTTTAGGTAGGTCAGATTTTGGGTGTCAGCTACTTGGCAGTGTTTGTTTTTAAACATGTATTTAATTATTTTTGGGCAACCTCAGTCTTTCAAAAATAGACATTTTGTTTCCCATTTGATGTAAAGTACTTCACAGAATCTCTGCTATGACATAATACTTGGAATCTTTAGAAGCTAGAACCTAGGGAAAACCTAATCCAATCTCTAATTGCCAACCGTCATTGTTAGGTTGTGAAATATTTTCTTTCCCACATGAAAATGAAAAAGTAAGTAAAACCTTGGCATTAATTTTATTAAAATTAGTTAAGATTAAATGGATGGCTAAGTAAAGTAATTTTTTTGCTCTTTTGTAAAAAAATGTAACATTATTGATTATTTTAAGAAAATGGTTTAATAATCCAAGTGTACTCTGTTTATTTAATGCTGGAGTTGAAATGTTACCCTATTTGTAGAATAATTAAAAGATGCAGCATAGTAATAATAATTTTGTGCTTTTTCTAGGGACAATTGGAAGCCACAGAGCAATAGTTGTTCTTATTTCATTAATGCTACAGTTTAGCTGGGTATTTTTGTAGATTATGAAAAGGAGTTAAAAGCAGAAATGTAACCAAAAATCAGATGTATTTTAGTCTTAAGTTTTAGTGTAGATCAACTGACATTGTCCTATTAAAAGTTCTGTCATTATTTAATGTGTCATCTTTATTTTATAAGTAAAACCTGAAATATTCTATAGTAATTGTTTCCCAGCTGATAAAAATTTGCAATGGCTGACTCTTCCTCCACTCTATGTATTTCATAACATATACTAAATTTAGCAAACTTGTTATTTTTCCTGTGGTTTCTAGCAGCTGCTTTTGATTCACTATCCACATCTTTCAAGTAACGCTCATCACAAAACATGCAGTATTAACTAAAAGGTTTTTTCTTACATTGCCTAAGAATTAACACAAAAAAACAAAATTTAAAAAAAAATTAAAAAATTGAGTACAGCAGGATGTTGGTTCTCATAATGCCATTCCTGGCTGTGTTGTAAAGAATGCATATTTTTCAGATGAATGTGCTGTGGTGAAATTTATTCTATGACTGCATTGTTTATAGCCAAACTTCCTGTTTCTTTCTAAAACCCAAAGAGAATAATTGAACGTGCCCTGTTACATGGTCATTAGACAAGAATTCAGCACGTGTACAATCTGTAATGAAACATAAGCTTATGAAGCATTGGGCTATGAAAGTAATATTGATTTAACCATTCAGATGCATGCCTCATTAAACAAACAGTCCATGAAACATAGTGTCCAGGACTTGAAATGAAATCTGGACAGTACTTTTCACAGTTAAATACAGTTCAATTTTTTTTAACCGAATGCTATAACTCACTAAGACAAAAGTAAGATTAAATTTCCCCCCCAAAAAGAGTTACTTTTTTCCCAGTAGCCTTCACCAGGTAAACCTTGATGATATATGAGATTGGCCGGAATTCAGTTAGAGCAGATTAGATGTTTGGTTTGGCAGAATAGTCTTCACAAAAATCTGGAATCAACCACTTGGAAGTTTCTGTGGTTAATTAAAGTGCAAAGTGAAAACAAACTAATTTCTCAGCTTGTGAATGCTAGAAGAGAACTATTGAACCTTTTTTGAGCCTCATGCATAGTAATACAAGAACCTTTTTGACAGAATTGATCAAGCTGGGTCTGAGAAAGCTACTTCTGTCATTCCAGTTCCCTTCATTCCTGCTTCAGCTGTTTGTTACAGGATAATTTGTAAATAAACGCTACCTGCAAAGTAAGGAGATTGTACTCACGTGGTATATCTAGGCGGTACCCATGATAACCTAGGGTGCAAGACTAATAACAGCAACTGTAAAAGCTATATAGTCTGCAGGGGAAAAGTATTCTCCCTGGTATCTCTGAAAGCCCTGGATTCAGTTTAATCTCTTGGCACTTGCATGTCATAACAAATTTTTCAGAGAAAAGCACAGGCTCTAGTAATCAGCTGATGGCCTATTTTCAACTTCCTACCCCTAGATAGAAAGTAAAATACTGTTTTATTTGTTGGCATCTATGAATCATACTTTGCATTGTTGCAGTACTGTCATTCTGAACTGACCCAGAATTTATTATCCGCATGGATTCTGGTCAGTTTGATTGGTGATCAGCTCTCATAAAGTTGGGATAATATATCAAAAAGATTGATGTTACATTTAGTTTAATTAAGACTCCATATCTGTACTCATAAGGAAGGTGAACGCATGATATTCCATTAAATATGGGAATAGAACTCACTTGGTGCAATGAATGCAGGTGATACGGCTTTGCCATGTAATCCTTCATTAATTGCTCTGTTTTACGATGCTAGTCTCACTTAATTGTCCCAGTAACATTTGTTAAAGCTGTATAAGGAGATATGTTCCTCATCTGAGATTGAAATGAAGCATTTGAAAGTTTGACCTTAACAGGAGTCTAAAGTTTGAAACGTGACTAAACTAGTAGAGGCAGTCTAATAATGAATTAACAGTGGTAAATCTGGTGTCATTTAAAGACTTCCTTAGTATGTTTCATAGCAGTCCAAGATTTCTCCCTCACGTCAAATTCCTACTAATAGAAAGTGTAAAGAAATCTGAGATACTGCAGTGGTTTCTCCTTCCAGCTTTTTATGTCTCCAGCACATGCTTGGTCTGATCCATGTTTCTGTCCGGCTTAAGGTGCTGTTTAGATGCTCTAGTGAATGGAGCTGGATGCCATGCTGACTTCTACAGGAATTAGGAGGAGAATAAGTTAAAACATCCCTACTTCCTCTTCCCTCACAGTGCCTTGAAGGGTTTGGGGGTTTTTTTGTGGATGTTTTTTCCCATTGCTGTATTTTGATGGTTGCTGCAGACTTCAAATCTCATTGATTTGAAATCCACTTGAAATCTCATTGATTTGAAGAAAAACTTTCCCTATAAACCAAAAAAATAGTCTACTTAGCTTATTTTTCTGGTGACTGAAGCCAGAAGCTGTTGAGCAGCTAAAAGGGTGTTCAGAAGAATCGTAACTTACATCTACAGAATTCACCCGTAAAACTCAGTTACTCTGCGTGTAACTTTATTAGCCATCAAAAAAATGCATACTCACACACATATATGTATAGTTCTGTGTGGTGTATACACTGTTTGCTAAAATGAGTTTCTTATTTCTAACAGCAATTTCTGGATGTTACCACTTAGCATACAAAGACTTGATTTAATACTTTTGACTCAGCAGATGCTTCTACTGACTTCAGCTGTGCTTCTTACCAATTATGCAGTTAGAATTTATACTAACAATGCTTGGAAGAGCACCATAGATAGAATCCTTTTAAAAAAATGTTGACTCACATCATTTGGGAACTTAATGGTCAAATTGTATGTTGCTTTGCACTTTGAAAGAAGTTCATCCTCTCTCCCCAACCCCACCATCAACACATTAGAGAATGATTTATGCCAGTAACTGAGCCTGTACAACTGCATTTCTTGCATTACAGAAAATCTGCTCAATGAGATCAGCACAAAACCCCAAACATTTGTTTATAACAATCTTACTACAAGATTGTATCATTCTTCTGTGTTTTCTTAAGCATGTGTACGTTAAAACATTGCGATCACAAAGTTGGTGAGATTAAATATATCACTCTGGAAAATGCACATAAGTAATAATTCACAAGTCTCCCATTTCCTGCCATTCACATTCTCTTCCTCTCTTTGCCTCCCTGCAAAAAGAGGAAAAAGAAATTGTAAAAATCCCAAACCATAAAATGGCAGATTCACAACATTCACAAATATTTCCTGAGTCAAGGGGAGAACTGCCAACAAAATGACTTCGTGCTTCATAAAGTTTTAATTTCTATGCTTGGACTGAAGAGTTGATGACCCTACTGTATTAAAGCATATGCTGCTTGGTGAGTCACTGACATTTGGTTTTTAGCAGAGGATGAGAACACTCCGTTCAGTTGTACCCTTTTTGATGTGCGAAATCTGATCCCCCTTTGGATATTATGTTAGGATGTTATTCTTAAGGTGAAGTTTAATAACTCTTTGTGAATATCCAAAATGTTACATTTGTTCTGAAATTGACCTCTTACAGTCAATGCCCTGAAACACATCTTTGTGGGGAACCCCCCCCAGTTTTAAAAATAATGTCTAGTATATTACATCATAAGCTTTCTAAATCTGCTGGAAAATGGATGCTATGATAGCACACAGAGATTAAGTAATGCCTTATTTCCTTTCTGTTCTTGTGTAAAGAGGAAGTTGCCGCTAATTGCCGCCGTTCTGTATGCTAAGAAATAGACTTGTATTTTTAATGTCCTTTTATACCTTTAACATCCTCTCTAGACCAGAATTTAAAGTTAAGGTGAGAACAGTTGTACAGAGGAAACCATATTTCCATCTTCCTAATAACTCTGGCAGTAATTTTTCCTGTCTTGTCTATCTTCTGGCTCCTGAATTCGTGCACACACATCCCCAATATGAACTCATGCTGTTCCAGGGTGCAGAAGCTTGTTTTGGGTAAAGGTCTCCTTTTCCTCTCTACTCTTATGGTATGTCTATACAGTGGCCCCAAGTCTCAGCTCACAGGATAGGGGATACTATCTTTTAGGCAGAGACTTTTCCTTGTCAGTAGAGATCAGATAATTTATCTGACTTGCAGACAGTAGTAATGCTAATTCAGCAATTCATTGAAAATCTTTTCAATGCATTTCCCCATATGCAATTTAAAGGAATTACTTGACTGTGTTTTAATTAAACAAAAATCTCTGTGTGTAAAATTTTGCCTTGGTGTACTTCCACATATACTGTTCTATATTATATAAAAACCATTATGACTGAGTTAAAATAGGGTACGAATTACCAGCTTTCTTAAGGTAATTTGATTTTTGCCATTTATTCTGCTTACGTTTTGTAGGTCTCTGCAGTCTCCTCACCTTAGATTAGGTGTGTAAGCTTGAAAGGGTGGAATCCATGGATCAAGTTTGCTGCCTTTGGGAAATTCAGAAAGATTTAGTAAACTCTAAGCTCTGAAATTCCTATTTGCATATGCATAGTTCTTGCTAAAGACTTGTTACAGTAGTTCTTTAACATTCCTCAGTGCTAAGATTAACACGTTGAAAGCAGTTACTTAATGCTATTGAATATTGCCCCATGGAATTTCAGCATTTATAGGGCAACTGCAATGGTATTACCTTGAACTTCCCAGATCTTTCTGGGTGTGCATAGCCTAATGGCCTACTCCAGAAATATGCTTTGGCCTATGGCTGTGTAAGCTGGACCGAAAGGTAGAAAGCATGGGTATGAGGTTACTTTTGTTCCAAAGTTCTTTCAGTGTGTTTAGTTGATAATGCATATAAGCACCTTCTGGCGTTTTCGAAGTGAGGTACATTAAACGGTAAACATCTAATAGATGCTGGTGGTGTAAATTTTGTGTAATGCTGGAAGGTGCAGTGCAAACTACTTATTGCATATGAGTACTCTGAAGTGTCAGTAATATTTAGGGAGTGAATGAGCTGACCTGTTATAGAGGCTTGAGGTTACTCTATTTGGTAAGTTTATGATCTTTGCATAACTTTCTATCTTTGGTCCTTTTCTTTTTCAGTTGATAGAATCCCTACTGTGCATTACTACAGTTTATTATCCTGTTTTGTAATTATTAAATCAAGAGAATTATTTTTATGCTGGTATAATTATTCCAGTGTAAGTTTAGCTGCAGTGGTATAATTCTGTGTGCGTAGACAAGCCGTGAAGTAGATCTATTCACCTGTGGTTTTAGTTTGGTACAGCAGATTGTAGGGAGGATGCAGATTTGTCTTCTGGAGGCAGTCAGCTAAGTTTATTTTAACTTTTGTTCATGTGTTAGAATTTATTGGATACATGCGTTCGTGTAATCTGAAAAGTAAATAAAATGAATTGATGCTGAATGATTTTTGGCCTTTGATTGTTAATAAACCAGCTGTAAATCAGACCAGCAGAGACTAAGTCACATGGAGAGAAAGGGATCTGTCCCAAATGAGCAATTTGCACAAGATTACTAAAGCAAATTTCAAATATTTTTTCTTGAAATAAGAAATCATGCATGGTCTCTAAATCATCTTTGCTGGGCAGTTAGTAGAAAAACAACGGGCTTGCTGAACTTGGCACGATTTCAGTGCAAGATTTTGCGTAGGGCAAACTGGTTTTGACAATTATAATGAAGTACTAGAGTGAAAGTTTTGTAGTGAGAGATGTTTGTTCTCTCTCTAGGACTGGATGAATTGATAAAAGTACAATTCTGATTTAACTTTCTGTTCACATTTTATTTCCTTTGAGTTTCAAATAATGCCTGCCAGCTTCCACTTTCAGAATGGTAAAGCTACATCTAATGCTTTGTGTTTTCTAACTTTTCTACTGGTACCTCAGTTTAAATTGATTTTCCTCAGTCTGACGTGAAGATAAACTTAGTTTTTCTCCACTCAGCATTAATCAAAACTAAATGCACTGGCTTCAGTAGCATATGCCCCCGGAGTGGAGATGTACAGTCAGCATGCCTGGATTGCCCTTATGGCTGAAAATGAGTGGCACCTCTAACAAAGGCAATTCACAGAGCTGCCTGCCACAGAGGTGGTTCAAAGACCCAGGAGGACATAGTGGTCCAACTGGGGGGAATCAGAGCCAATGTAATTGAAGACTACATGGACAGCTGATAGTCTTGGAGAGCTGGATAACAGTTTAGTGTTGCTTTATCTAGGAGCCTTCAGTGTTGGCAGATTTGATAAATGGCAGATTTGGGCATACTTATTCAAGTATTAAGATGGACACGTCCAAGTTCTGAAGATGGGGGTGAAAAGACAGGAGAGGAAGGATAGTTACGGTCCATGTGCACTGTAATTTAGCTGCGTGTCGATGGAGCAAATGCTAATGTGTTCTTAAGCTGCGTAAGTCCCTTAACATCAGCTACATTCAGTAGTAGCGAGAATTTTTTATGACAATATTGGTAGGTCATTTTCATCTTTAAAAATTGACTTCAGTTCCTAAAGAAGATTTTGGCTAGATTGTTATTTTTAAGTTAAATGTCAATATTTAGATGCAGAGCTGACATCTTAAAATAATATGATTGTTGTGGTAAAATTAGGTTCATAAAAGTTCAAGAGGAAGCCTTAAAATTTGAGGGCTAGATCAGAGCAATGAATATATCTGTTGAATAAAAAAAGATAAGGTTAATATGGGTGAAGTTGGCTGCTGTCATTTGTTTTCTTGGCTGCCACATCTGTTGCCTTTAAGTGAGTTGCAGTTTTTCACTGAAGTAGCACAAAATCAGTCACCTTTTTCTATTAAAAGTTTTAATGTAATTTCTTAAGCTGAAATTGAGGCTTACCTGAAAATCTCTGTTTATGTGCTGATTTTCCATATTCAACATTTAAACACATCCAGTGTCATCCAAATGTGACTGACAGTAGAGATCTTGTACTTGGAGTGGCTTTTATGAAAGTGGGTGGGTGGGAAGCAGAAAGATGCTCTTTGTAGTCCGCTGCCACATGAGGGAAAACCTGGAGTGTGCGATCAACCCTTATCAGATATCAGGTAATCCACAAATGTTTTTAACTTAGACATAAATCTACAGGAAATGAAATTAATTCATAGCTACAAAGAGCTATTTGCTTGTTATGTGGATGCTGTAATTATTTTTCTTCTCTATTCCACGCACCTGAGGCCAAGCCTGAAACCATGAATGAAATTACGTCAGTTTATGTTCTGGATTTGTATAAGTGTGGGGTTTTGTGTCCTTAAAGTTTGTTCAGTCAGAGAGAGAAGAAGGAAGGGAATCAACAATAAGTCTGTAGTCACTTAATTGAATTTTTTTCCCTGTATTTAATAAACTGTCTGACTTAGGAGTAACCCTGCATTAGCACTTTTTATGTGTATGATTTAAGTATCAAAAGAGAATTAATGTGTTCTTGAAACTGTTATCTACCAGTGAACACTGAATATAGTAATATACTGGAAAAGTTATACTGTTGTACAATCTAAATAATATGGTGAAGCTATACCATTAAATAAGATACATTCAAATACATTACATTAAATGCTTAGAAGAACGTAAGAGTGATCATTTGGGGTCAGAAGGAAAAGACATCTTGCATAGTATTTTGTCTCTGTGGATGGTTAGGAGTGAATGTCTAGGAAACAGCAGAGGTACATAGTATGTCCATGAGTGGTCCCTCCTCTACCTCTACAGTCCAAGAACCAACTGAGCCAAATATGCTTGGGGCATGTTTAGTAACCTCTGTGAATTTCATTAATTTGCCCGGTCTTATGACCCTGTATGCATTTTTATTGCTACCATTCTGTAGCAGACAAGTTTCCTAAGTTAAATAACCGTTCCATGAAGAGCTACCGCCATTTGTTTGTTTTGAACATATTTCAGTTAGCATGCTGATTATGGTGGTGGTTGTTTTTGTTGTTCTTCCTTAAGGCTAACTGTGAACGACCAGTTTACTTTGGGTTTGGCGTTTTGGGATTTGGTCTGATTTTCAGGTGCCCAGTTTTTTATGTGAGATTATTGGCATCACCAGTAAGAAGTATATAAAGACTAAAACTAAGCAATAAGAATAGGACCTGATGCAAAGGACTTTCTAACGGTTTTGCTATCACTCTGATTGGCTGAGCTTTTGTCATGTTTCATGCAGTGTTATTACTTCTGTTTTGGCAAACCAGGACACAAAATAGCTCCGGTGAAATTCCTTTCTTACACTCCTTTGATGCTAAGCGTGGAAACTAAACACTTAGACTATTCTTGGCCTTACAAGATATCATCTGAAACTCATAATTTTTAACTCTGAATATGTATTTGTGATCTAAAGCAAACACACATTGGGCAGAAAATGTCATAGGCCTACTTCATATTCACCTTTGTACCTGCTTAAGTTTTGCTAAGTAGTGCATGCTGAAGAAGCAGGAGACTGCGATGAAGTTTTTAAATGGTATCAATCATATGTTGTTAAGCTAAGCCTGTGCACTCTGTATTGTATGCTTTCATAGATTCACAGTGTTCATTACAGTCCCTTTAACATCTCCTTAAATAGACTGGCATGGGTACTGAACTGGGAGAGCTACATGACTGCTCATCGCTTGCTCCATTAGAATGTGTAAATCATTTTTCCACAGTACCCTGTGTATAGCGTATGAAGAATATATTTTTAAGAATAGATTAAGAAAGTTTTTGCTCTTGATCAACACCAATTTAGAGGAAACAATGCCATATTTTATTACTAAAATTATTCTTTGTTTAATACTTGAAATTTTCTAATACCAGCTTTCAAACTCTTATCTCATTACCATGTACTTGATAAAATGCTGCAAACTGTGCCCAGTTGTTCTTACACTTTTTTATAAAAGTAGAGGGGGTTTTAAAGCAAAAGGATACCAATTTAAAGCAAAGCAATGCCTTATTTAATAATAGATGTATAAACCCCACAAGTATTCAATTTTAACTGCATCTGTTAAAAATGTATTAAATCTCTTTCTAGACTGTTGATCAGGGACATCATGCCTGATCTGTTGGTAGGTAACTCCAGTTGTCAGTTACCTTCCTCATTAAAAAATGCTTGAATAATTAGTCTGAATTTTTCTAGTTTGAGCTTAATGCCATAAACATCCCTTGGCTAAACCGAGGAACAAATTGTTCTCAGAAAACAAGCAAACAAACAAATAGCAGAGAGATGATGAACAGTGCTGATCACAGTTAATTTTTCTAAACTATTGGTTATCAGTCAGGAGATTAATGCTGATTTTTTTTGTTTGTTTGTTTGGTGATTTTATTATTTTGTGAGATTTTTTTTTTCCAAATGCTTACACAAATGCATTTATTAATCCAGCTACTTTTATTGACCAAGCTCATAAACTACAAAGTGAGGCTGTTAGTTCAGTTAGTTGGTTATTGTATGTTCCAGTTTACCCCATCACTTTAGATCACAAATATGTTAAATGGATGCTTCTCATGATACAAGAAAGGCAAACAGTTGAAATATATGCGCTTGTGCTCTCTCTAGTTCTGTATTCTCATTTATTGTAAGAACCTATGAAACTCATTACTATGTTATGTCAGGAGTCGTATATATATTTTTTTAGTCTAGATGTGGGTGTGTACATCTGTTAAAATACATGAAAGAAATGGAGTTTAAGAATACATTGGTCTGCTTTAAATGTACAGTACACACAATTTTTTTGGCCAGTCTCTTAAGAGGCCACTTTACAGCTATAGCAAAAAAGTTGAGCAAAATGAATTGCATCATATGTCTGTCAAAAGAAGTGTCACCATTTTCTGAGTTTATTATATATTATTTATGCAGGAAAAGGGGAAAAAAAAAAGTAAACAAATGACCCTGCTGTAAATCAGATAAGATTTTTCTGTTTAAACTTATGATATATCCTCAACCATGTTCTACTTACACAATAAATGAATGCTCGTTTAATTGTATTTTAAAATTTTAAGAATATAATTCTGTATCTAGTTTTAAAATTGGTTATCTTGATTTTTTCTTACAATTTTTGATCTCATGGGACATAAGTGTTAACATTCATTACTGTGATGTTTTACCTATGTTTTTGTGACAGTTTGGAATATGATGATTTAAAATTAGTTTAAGAAATATCTAAATTTAACAGTTAGGCAATGCTGTTTCTCCAAGAGATGCTGTGGGGGCTAGAAGAAAAAAGGCAATCTTTAAAACAACAGATTCCCATATACCTTCCATGTTTCAGATGCCCAGACTGTCAACAATCATATATACGTGAACAAGGAACCCTCACAATAAAGATTTCTGCAAAGACAGTTTTTGTTAGCTGGGTGATTTTGTGGATAAGTTGTTCTGTAATGAACATATTAGTAATTGTTGTATTATCTGGTAGATTTTGTAGAAATACTGCTCTATGGACTTAAGTCAGCCGTAGTTGGCAGATCTCTGCACTATGTTCTCCTTATAACTTTAGAAACCAAGTCAAGATGCGGAAGAAAAGAGGATTCTGGGTTTGGCAGGTGGGGAACAGGACCCTGATGGGCTTCAGTCAAACACAAATATAATTACAGGGGACCAAATATCTTAAGCATGGTGAAATCATGTATGATCACAGGTCATCACACAGTTCCTTTCATTAATACAATTAAATCAGTCTCTGTTACCTATTCCTTAGCCTACTGAAGAGTCTTTTTCAGAACTTTATTAATCTGATGTTAAAAAAAGTTTCATTCATTTCCAATCAAAAGGCGGGAATCTCTTTCAATATTTAATTGAAATTAAGGAAATTCTTAATCTGTTCTACTGTAGTATGAAGGGCTAGCCAACAATCTAGATAAGAGATATCGGGGAAGCGCCATAACAGTATACCAGATACCATTATCATCATCTTCCAACCAATATAAGTGCACAAGGAAAACTATAATAATCAACTAGATTAAAAAAAATTAAAATGAAATAGCAGTATTATCTTTCTTCTTATTTAACCAATTTAAATTCATCTTTCAGTTTATGTATCCTTAGCAAGGTTTTCTTTAACACCCAATTGTTCTTAATTTAGTTGTAAACTGAATGCTATATTTATAAAATAAAAAAGTATTGAGACAAAAAACCACAACCAACTCTTTTATTTCATTAGTTTTGATTAGAGAATATCTTTTCCTGAGATGAGAAGGGGGATAAAGAAAGACGAAATGTGCATGTGTCTGAGCAAAAGTGTAAATAGAAAGAATTTACAGAATGCTTATGCTGTTAATACTTTGCTTGAAAAGTAGGTTAAAAGTCATGTGTTTGAAATGATTATCTACTTAGTCTACTGACTCCTAATAATGTGCCTGCATGCCTGTCAGAACATTTAGCCATGGAAGAAATACGACTAGTCACATTACATCTTTCCATAAATCTTTTATGACATAAGAGACAGTGTTTTTACAGTGTAAATGATTTATCAATTCAATACTGTGCTGCTATTGTGCCATTAAAGTTTTAAACTAAATCTAATTATGAATTAATTTCAGACTTGATCTGAAGTTGAGTAGATTTTGTGAAAATGGCCTTTTATAGAAACCTCCTCCCTGTCTGTGCACCCTGTTTTCATTGTCTTAGTACCATGTGAATATAGAGAAGGTTCCATATTCCCTTGCCTTTAGAAATGTGAAATATGTTTTAATTTTATTTTTCCTAATGTTGTCAGGGTCCACAATTTGTCAGATAGCCAGAATCTGTTGCTTTTATGCCTAGAATTCATAATTGCTCTTTAGAACAGTTGATACAATAAACTTTTGTTGATTATATGTTTAGTGGTGTATAACCACTAAACTATAATTTAAAAATTCTTCTTGCATTTTTGGGGGCAGGGGGAGAGAACTGTAATGAATGTAAAGCTTTCCCTGTCAACATTATAATGGATGGAAATAAATGAACAGGTGTGGGACACGTGACTGTTGAGTTATTGTGTTTCTCTTATTAATTTGTGAATCAATTTTAATATAGAAATGAGATGCAAACTAGACTAAGCATGTACACTGCATATGTATTGGTTGCTGTTTAGGTAAGAATAAATGTACAAAGCCAAGTTTATGCCCATATGTATATATATGGCTGTGCCAATTGTTTTTACTTTTGTATGAAAATATACATATCGTTTAATGAAAATAACTTAGGTAATACAAACCTAAGTACTCTCTTTTTAAACCATTTTTACTTGAATGCTGTCCTAGTTTCGGCTGGGCTAGAGTTAATTTTCTTCTTACAGTGCAGTGTGTTTTAGATTTATAGTGTGAGAATAACGTTGATAACACACTGATGTTTTAGTTGTTGCTAAGTAGCGCTTCTCCTAAGTTAAGGATTTTTCAGTTTCCCATGCTCTGCCAGCAAGCAGGTGTACAAGAAGCTGGGAGGGAGCACAGCCAGGACGGCTGACCCGACCTAGCCAAAGGGATATCCCATACCATAGAACGTCACGCTCAGTATGTAAACTGGGGGGAGTTGGCTGGGAGGGGCAGATCGCTGCTCGGGCATTGGTCAGCAGGTGGTGAGCGATTGCATTGTGCATCACTTGGTTTTTTCTTTTTTTTTTTTTTTTAAATAATTCTTCTATTATATTCCTTTTAATTATTATTATTATTATTATTATCATCATTATTAATAATATATTTAATTATTATTGGTAGTATTATATTTTATTTTACTTTAGTTATTAACTTGTTCTTATCTCAACCCATGAGTTTTACCTTTTTTTTCTGATTCTCCTCCCCATCCCACTGGGAGGCGGGGAGTAAGTGAGTGGCTGCATAGTGCTTAGTTGCTGGCTGGGCTTAAACCATGACAAATGCTGAATAGTTTTTTAGATAGGAGGCTGTCTCCAGGTCAGGAAGTTCCTGAGCTGCAGATTGCTGGAGACAGGGAGAATGCACTGGAGGAATGGCAACACTAAGCTTGCCCTCTGTTCAGGGGACACTCAGTACCAAGATAGGGTACTAAGCTATAGATGAACCTTTTTTCTGACTCAGTATAGTGATGCTCATATGTGTTTGGGGTTTGGGCTGGTTTTTTTTTTTGATACCTTGCTTAGACAAGGGATGGTATAACATATATTAATACCACTTAACTTTTATGTCCTGAAGAATCACAGTAGCAGTTTTACAGGAATCCCAGAATCTCATGTAGTTTGTGTATAAAAAAGTACCAAAATATTTTATAGTGTTTGTGTCTCCTCTGGTATACATATAAAAAATTACATGCCCTTTTTTGTCTATATAGTAATGAAAATAGAGCACCAAGGTGCATGTGCACATACACGTACCTATGTATCTTATTCTTGGGGGGGGGGGGGGGGGGGGGGGGGGGGGGGGAGAAGTGCTTTAGCATAGGTTAACGCAGAACTTGAGTGTGGTTGAGCAGCTTCCAAGAGACACACGCCTGTGTTCAGGACACCACCTGAAAGGTCAGCTCTGACTTTATGGGTGGAAGGGCAATGGGCAAGGGCTCTAACTTAGATAACTTCACCTGGGGTCAGGTTAGAAAGTAGCTCTTTATCACCGTACAGCTGTCAGTGCGGCTCTAGCTGATACCCAGCTACTGGACCTTTTCAGAGTGACCTTTTCACTTTGGTGATAGAACTGAGGAGAACATTTATATAATAAAACACAGGTCTTGGTGTGGAGGCAAAAATGATTAAGTGGCTCACAGATGATGATGATGATTGCTGCCTGATAGCTGATGTCTTCAGCTGCCACCATTTGGCTCTGACCAAGGCACACATGACTGTGGAGACAGAACTGGACAGGATAGGACTGTTGTTACCTATTTTGTATCGGTAGAATTTAGATTAATCATTTAGGTTAGTTAAAACAAGTGCTTTTGAAGGAACCTGTTTAGTTTCCAACTAGAAGAACAATTATGCTGTAGGGTGGTGGTGATCTCCAAACTTTTTTGATTGTGTACCTCTATCAATAAAACTCTCACATGCAGCTTGTTGTAACTAAACATTTTTCATAATTAAAAGCATTTATTAAGTCAGCTTTTTAAGTACTACTACTATCATTGCTTTAACTGCTTTTGTTTGGATACATGCATTTGCTTAAAGAAACCATACATTCTGAATTGAGGTTGTGAAATAAAGCTCATGAACTAGCAGCATTCCTGGCATGTAAGAGCATTTCCATCAGGTTTCTTCCATTTAATAGAAAAGTGATGTTGGATTTTTTTTTTAAATAAACTGAAAAGATGACTAGTAATATGACAGAAATAGAAGGCAGCTATTTCATGCTGTCATGTGGAAATGGAAGTAATTTTTCTCATATTCCTAATTAAGATAATATAGTGATTTTTGCTTAGAAGAATGCTCGGTCAGAGGAACAAATAAAATACTTAGAAATTTCGTGGGTGGTGTGAGGGTGGAGAGAATTACATGGAAAAATTGGAAAGCACGGACATTCTGTGATTTGAAACCTTAGTCAGTTAAGGAATTTGTCAAAGAACGTGTGGAATTTTAGAAATGAAAGTATTTAGTGACATCTTTAGTTTTGGCCATGAATAATAATAAAATATTTGTGATTGAATAGTAAGCACTGGCAAGGAGGTTGTAGCAACTTGCACAATATCGTGAACAACTGCAAGTTTATCTACATTGTGCTTTTTTTTTTAATCGGAAACTTAGTGGTTCATAAGTTAGAGGGATTTTTTTGAGAAATCGGGACTAGTTTTCTTGTGAAGAAATTCCTTTAGATTCCAAATTGACTGGGTCAGGCTGGAGAGGCCTTTATAGATAACTTTAGCTGTAATGTTAGTAGAAATTCTGTAAGAAATTGAATTATACAAATATGAGTAGGACAACCAAACATTCTTTTGTGAAACATATTATTTCTGTATTTGGAGTATGGTTGATTGTAAATAATCTAACACTTTGATGTGAAAGAATCCTGTTCTGTAATCCACTTCACTATCTAAAATGTGAAGCAGGGAGCATTTAATGTGAAACATTGTCCTGTTAAACTGCTGTCTCGGAGAACTTTATTTTAGGTACCTTGGTGCATTACTTCCCAGGTGAGTTTTAACAAGTTGAACTACATCTAGAAGCTTTTAGGGAGTTCAGGCAACCATTGGAATGTGCTCCTGTTAGTTGACTTCATTACCAGTTCCAAATAATGCATGAATTTTCTTTTCTAAAGCTCTGAGTAATGTTAACTTTTTGTAAAAATGCTAACATTTTAGTTTAAGGTTTCTTTCTGCTTATTAATTGAAATGTTTCTGTTTTCAAGGGAACAAAAGAAATTGAAGGTGAAGAGGAGTCTGGTTTAATTCCGCCTGCAGAAGTATTTGCTCCTAAAAGTCTGGTGTTGGTGTCCAGACTAGATTATCCAGAAATTTTCAGGGTAAAGAACTTGCAATTGCCATTTATAATATATGTCAGCAGACAAATCTGTTTTTAATGAGTAGCAGTGACAGTACTTTTGTTTTTAAACATCTCAGGATTGATTTGGGAATTTAAAAGCAAAAGTAGGCTTAGATTGAACTAGATAAAACTCAATGTCTATGACAGTAAATAGCCCCTATAGGTTAAAGCAGCCTTTTTCACTCTCCAAGCAGTTTTAAAGCTACATAGAAGATGAAATGGAGATTTTCCTGGGCTCAGTTTACTGTATAATGAGGGGAATTATTAGGACAAAACCAGGCTTGCTTAGGTAAAAACAAGACATTAACAATATTTGATTGAATATATAATGGTAAATTAATAGTGAAATCCTAGTTTTCCTCCATATGTAAGGCAAAATCTCAGAGCTTCTTCCAGATCAAATTAAGATGCATGACAGAGATTTAGGATCTTGGATTATTTTCAGCTGATGAAAGATGACTGATCTGAGATAAATGAAAAGCTTAAATTTTTATTAAGCTAACGAATATTAACAGAAACAAATATCATTCAGTTTACAGATCAAAGGAGGAAATCATTCAACAGTTAAGTTGTCATTAGACATTAAGAATGACTGTATCGAGTGAGATTAAAAGTCCATGTAGCCCAGTATTTTGTTGCTGATCGTGGCCTGTAGCAAATGCAAAGCAAAGTGTGTAAGAACGGGGCAGGCTGTAGAAATGATTCCACAAAATACTTTCCTAATTCAGTGTGAATTATAGTTAAATGACATCCTGAACCAGAGGTGTCAGTTGTGTGGTTTTTTTCATATAATCTGTCCAGTTTCTTAACACAGATTTACAACAACCCGTGGCAAGGAGTTTCACAGCTTAACTATGTGTTATATGAAAAGTTACTGTTGGAATTATTTCTAAGAAGAGAATTCCTAAAATATTTGCTGATTTATCAAAATTACAGCAGTTAAAAGGCACCAAAAGGATGCTATGGAGTAAAGTTATTTATTTTCTTTTTTCCAAAGGCTTCTTAGAACGTAATGTTGAATCATCTTACATTATTAGTAAAAATGATAAAGCTATATCTGTGATTTCTCAATCAAAACTGGATCCATTAAAAAAAATTGAAATGCTGAGGTGTTAATATACTGTTAATTTTAAAATACATTTATATTGAAATAATCAATTAAAGAATATAAGTTAAATAACGTATGGAATTGTTGATCCTTGATGCTAGTCTTAAAATGAGCCTCAAAAGCTCATTGATTCATCAGTGTTCTACTCTGGAAACCAGTCAGGTTTAGGTCCATAGAATTCAAAGCACAGATGAAGCCAAGTTGATTTTATAATTTTTAAAAGTAACTTGTAGTAAAGCACTTTTTGTATAATGAACAAAGCACAAACATTGCATTTCTTTTAAAAAGAATATATCTGCACCTGCAGCACATACATCCCTTCTAAATAGCCAAGCTAATTTTTTTAAATGAATGATTGCTTCTGTAGCAAATTACTTTGTCTTCAGATGAAAAGTACTTCACTACATTAATAACTATTAAGACACACTTATTTTTAAAAAATTATATATGTAGATCTCTAAGTAATTTGACATCTGCCTTCCCTGTATAGCAGTCTAATATATTTTGTCCACCTTTCTAGGCTTGCCTTGGCCTGATCTATACTGTGTATGTGGACAGCCTGAATGTGTCACTGGAGACTCTCATTGCAAATCTGTGTTCATGCCTTGTCCCTGCTTCTGGAGGGTCTCAGGTAAATGGAAGAAAAGGGTATTTTTCCAGTTAATTTAATTTATGAAGAAAACAAAAAATAAATTCTTGAAATATTTTTGAAGAAAAAAAGATCATAGTTCAGCTGAGTGCTTTCCCTGTGGCCTGTAAGTGCTTTCCCTGTGGCCTGTCTTCTAAAGACAGCAAAAATTCCATTCCAGGATAAGGTCAAAGGGTTAATTTTGTCACTGAGTTGGCTCTTTACAAGGCACAGTAACAAATCAAGCAGTTTGTATAAGTTTAGTTTTTAATAATAATGTGTGTTCAGGAATATTTCTGCTTGCTACAATTTTTTTTTTTTTAAAAGGCTTTTTTTCTTTACCATTATTTAACATGTCCTTCACTTTAGTTCATTTACCCATGCCTTTTCCTTGATGCAGTTCAGGATTCCACTGGTTTTTTCTTTGGTAACTCCTTTAAATTTGTATTTTCATAAAATTAAAAAACCAAATGCTAAAAATGTAACTTAAACATGTTTTTTTCAGAGGTAATTAAATATTCCAGGTAACCCATGCATTCAAAAATAAGGAAAACGTTTTCCAGCCAATACACTTCTGCTTTTTCCCTATGCTTTCTGTGAGCAGAAAGTCAGGTTTGTTTGTTGATTTACTTTCAATAAATTATTCCTATACATTTGTGGGTTTTTGACAAGCCAGGTGGGTCTTATTTGCTTGGCCTTCACTTTATGCTGTGACACTACTGGGAAACTGTAGTCTTTATCATGAAACATACCCAGAAACAAAGTATGCAAATGGCACTATTTTAAAGTCAATTTCACACACATTCTCTCACACTTCCCACCCAACCTATGGATCATCAACCTTCTTGAAATCCTACAAATTCCTAATTCTTTTCTGTTTTTCCCATAGCCCTGGCTGCCTTGGAATTTCTCTTAGTGCCATAAGTAGCAAAATGTCCTCTCAGCTTCATCTAGATCTACCTTATTGCTCTCCAGGCAACCATGTCTCTGTGTTTTTGCATCCCAAGCCTTTTGATTTTGAAGGGGAGTAATTATATGGTATCTCCTCATCAGAAAGCCTCTTTTCCTGTGTATTTGAACCGCATATTACAGGTTTTGGTGATCCACTTGAACTTCTGGCTTCTCTTCTTTCTTCTTTTTTTTTTTCCTTTTCTTCCCCCCTCACCCCCATGCCATCCATAAATATGGCTTTCCCCAGTGGCAATTTCCTCTGCTAGAAGAGAGAGGAAAAGTCGTGGTCCTCTGGCTATTCTCCCTTCTGCTTTCTCTCTTCACATAAAATGTTCTTTCTGTTCAAACTTAAATTTGCTAGGGTCAGACTATCATTTTTAATCAGAAATTAAGTTTTTTCTCTTTTCTTTCTTAAGCTTCATGCTTCCAGGGCTAAATCTGAATTATATATCTTAGAATGGGAACACTCATCTGATGTTTATCTCCAGAATTCCTTGAGGAGTCTCCCAGGTTATTCATGTGTCTACTGTTGAAGTAATCAACTGTGAAATTAGTTATTGACCTGCATCCAGGTCTGCTGCTAAAGTGCTGGGCAAGAGCATCTTTGCTACAGCTCAGGGACTTGCTTGGTTTTACTGTGGAGCATTTTGGTTTCCAATGTCTGCTATGCAGCAACTAGAGCTTGCTACCTTCATACATTCAACATCTTTGCTGCCATACAGAGTGGAGTTGTACCACATTTACTGCTTATACAGAAATGTCCCCCCACCCCATGGTAGTTAGTGGTTAGAGGTAACTGGTTGAAATCACCTGCTGCTTGAATGTCATGTGGATTTACTCAGAGGAAAGCAAGAATATTTTGCAGTTACAATGGTTTTTGGGATGTGATAAGCAAGTGCATTTCTTCCGCTCTCATTTCCTGCCTCTCAGGGAAGGTATGTTCTTGTGCTGGAAATTGTTTTAATTTTTTAGTTTTAATTCTACTTTAATATGCAGAGCAGGAACATAGGAGTAGCAGAAGGGTCCTCTTCAATACCCATGTATCGCAAGTATGTTCATACTTAAAACATGCATGCAGACAGTAGATATCAAAGAACTTCAGTTAGAAAATAATATCTATTCTTCTGATTTGAATGGGTTTTAAACTTTTTTTTTCTGAAAGGTTTTTAAATGTATTATTAAAAATGTAATATTGAATGCCTTCAAAGCAATAATTATTTAACTAATTCAGTGGGAATGCAAGGAAGGCACTATCATGCTATCCATTCAAGGAGACATACCATTGTCCTCAAATTATATTTCAGATCTCTATTGGTCAATTCAATTATTCTTACTGACTTTAAACTTCTGTATACAAAATAAATAATTTTTGCAGGATGAATCACTTCTCTGTATGACAACAGTTTGTTTATTCTATATAAATTAAATGTATACTGAATTGAAAAAAAATTCTTTCTACAGAAACTGTTTTCTTTGGGAGCTGGAGACCGACAACTGATACAGACCCCTCTACATGATAGCCTTCCTGTTACAGGCACCAGTGTGGCTCTTCTCTTTCAGCAACTGGGTATGTCTAGGTCTGCTTTGAAAGAAAATTCTTTTTTAAAATTACAGAAGAGGTATTTTCTGTTCTCATTCAGTTCAAATCATGTGCCAAGAAAACTACACAGTAAATATTAATTTCTTTTGAATGAAAGCATGACTAATAGTGCTTTTATCCCCTAATCAGCCATTCATACAACCTTTTTGTACATCCTGCCTGTGGTAAGTTATCTCCTATATTACCTAGTATCTCTAAGTGTACTGTGTGCAGAAGTGAGCCTGGCCTCTTACAAAAACATTCATGTAAAAAGATTGCCCACCCGTTGGATGGTGTACAAACTCCAAACAAAACCTAGGAGGTTAATAATAAAACTAGTGTAACTGAAAAGGTTAGTAGAAAAGATACCATGTACTGATATTGGTAACTATGTGGAATTCATATTATTCTGTTGTTATCTATCATTCCCTATCTTTCAAGAAGATGATCTAGCAAAATCCTTATCAAATGCTTACTTGTTCATTACAATTACAACATCGTGTCACTGTTACCTGGTGTCGTGGTTTAAGCCCAGCCAGTAACAAAGCACCACGCAGCCGCTCGCTCACTCCCCACTCCACCCCGGCCATGGTGGGATGAGGAGAAAATATAAAGGCAGGCTCGTGGGTCGAGATAAGGACTGGGAGGGATCACTCACCACTTATGGTCACGGGCAACAGACAGGCTCAACTTGGGGAAGAAACAAAACCGATTTAGTTTACTACAAGTCAAATCAAAACAAGGGTATTAGGAAGTAAAACCAAACCTTAGAACACCTTCCCCCCAGCCCTCCCTCCTTCCCGGCTCAACCCCACTCCCGGTTCTCTCTCCCTCCTCCCCACAGTGGCACAGGGGAACAGGGGATGGGGGTTGGGGTCCGCTCATCCCACCTTGTCTCTGCCGCTCCTTCCTCCTCAGGGGCAGGACCCCTCACTCGTCCCCTGCTCCACCGTGGGGTCCCTCCCACGGGAGACAGTCCTTCACGAACTCCTCCAGCGTGAGTCCTTTCCGCGGGCTGCAGTTCTTCCCGAACTTCCCTGGCGTGGGTCCTTTCCGCGGGCCGATCTTCAGTCACAGACTGCCCCAGCACGGGCTTTCCCGTGGAGTCACGGCCATCTTCAGGGGCCTGTGCTCCACCATTCACCTCCATGGGCTGGGGGGGCAGCCTGCCGTCTCACTACAGGCTGCAGGGGCATCCACCTCCTCCGGCGCACCTCCTCCTCCTCCTTCCTCGCTGACCTCGGTGTCTGCAGAGGGGTTCCTCTCACATTCCAAAACTCCCCTACTCACTGCCGGTCCCCCTTCTTAAATCTGTTCTCCCAGAGGCGCTACCACTGCCACTGACGGGCTCGGCCTGGGCCAGAGGCTGGTCCGACTTGGAGCCGGGGAAGCTTCTAGCAGCTGCTCACAGGAGCCGTCCCTGCGACCCCTCCCCTGCTACCAAAAAAATCGCGCTACACAAACCCGTAATACCTGGGTACCTTAATACTAATCTCATGTCTCTCATTAAATTTTAACACTCTGTTAGTCTGCTTTCTGTTGATTTGTGAAGTGACTTTGAAGCACAGACTTGTAGCAGCCATGGATAAGGGTGCAATTAATAATCTTTTCTGAACCTGTGAACCTCATGTTTAGTCTCAAGTAATCAAATGACCTCAGAATATGTGTTGTCATCCGTTGTTCTCATAAATGGACAATAAGAATAGTGAAGAGGAGTAGGAGCTTATGTCACAGGAAGCAGTATCAGATCTGATGAACATAATGCCATCTGCTACTGATAAGATTTAATGTATCCTTACAAAAAGAATATTATTCTAAAAGGATTATTATTATTTTGCTGATAGCAGTTTAAATTAAAAAATGTGGCTAACATGGTGTAGATGGTACTTATCCTCACCACAGTCCCTGAGGTTTTGCTTGGCTTATTATGTCAAGATTCATTAAGATTACTCTGATCAGATTGCAGGCAATGTTTTAAATATGGATAGGCCCAACAACTTTTCCCCTTTTCTGAAAACACAAAATATGGTGTGAGGTACTATAAATGTGGTATGATATACCATGTGGTATGGTATGTTTGTTCTGTAAGTACAGTGTGTGATACCTAAGTTGAGGCAGTTTATTTTGGGCAATTTTAGTGAAGGTTGCTATAAATTCACAGTTCTGAAAATGTCAAAGAAAGCAAAGCTTTTAGCTACTGCTTAGATATGTTAACTACCATGTCTTGGCTTTTGTATGGCAAATAGGGATTGAAGTGTTTTGTCACAGGATCAGTCTGAGAAAGACAACGAAGGCAAATAATCTGAAAAGTCATTGTATGCATTAGACTTACAGAGGGAAATTCTGTAAAGACAGAGTGGGAATGTAAATATGGAAGAGGAAACTGAGGACCATCTTTTCCTCTTCAATTCTTAGTAAGAGCATGTTTGCAGAGCGAGCTTTTTTTAATTGCACTCGTGTATAAAACTGAACTATAAAACTTGCGTATGAGAATTTAAAATTGCTTTCACACACATAGGATTTAAGTTAATATTATTAAGTTAATATTGTCTACCGTCTCATCTTTCTTTTCCCGTTCTCCATTAGCCTTCTTGCTGTAAACAGTCTGGTTTCTATGGTTTTGCTGCTCTTTTGTCTTCTTTTCTTCCCCTGAGTTCCAGTAACTGTTTGGAGGTTCAGTCTTTCTTGCTTTTTGGTGGCTTGTAAGAAGTACAAGTAAGAGTCAGTAAGCCCATGCTTACAGGTGCCCTTTCCAGTTGTGGTGCATAGAAGGATATGAAGATCAGCAGAAGGAGGGGGAGAGAAAGGGAGATACGGAAGGAAAACTTGCTCATTGCTCACAGTGCTGGTTAGTGACACTTCAGTGGGCCTGAAGGAGAGACTGAAGAAAGTATGTGATTATAAAACTTGGCAAATCTTCACAAAGAGAAACTATAGGCTTACATCCTGTTTCCCTGAAGAGATCATACAAGTTTGTAGAAAAAAAAGAATTGTCTCAATACCTCTTCTTTTCTGTTGTGGCATAATTTTCTCTTTTACAAGACCACCAAAACTATTAGGAAGTGCTTGTCTAATGGTCTTGTGTAGGTCCTGTTCCTGTCTTTCCCTTGTTCTTGGTATGATGAGGACAATAGTAGTTGCTTGGGAACGGGCCTGAAATTAGTTAAGCAATAGGCAAATAAGTTGGCAGGTAGATTTCTTTTTTATTTTTTTTTTAGAGCAGCTAATTGAACCCTTTGCAAAAGAGACTTACTTTTCCCATCCTCTATTTCTCTATTTCTGACCACTGTGGGTTTTTTCTTTTTTCTCACACTCCCCCCACCCCCCACAATATGCCTCAGTTCCCAGCTGATGTCCCTTTCAGAGTTTTTGTGTCTAAGTATCTGGGGATAGAGCACAATGGTACAATTGCCTTCTATCTTTAAGGACAGAAATTAAAAAATGTTTGTGTTTTCGTAGTGTACATCACTTTACAGAATAGCACATAGTTTCTTTCACATGTAGGTGGTGGACTGTTGTTGTCTTCTTAAGGCCAAGGTTTGTTAATGCTCAATTTCTGTTTGGATTTACTAAGAAAGAGTTGTTAATACAGCTACATATGTCTGTTTGCAGTGATTATTCAATATAAAAAGAGGACCTGGAAATATGAACAGACTGTTTTAAATAAATTCTCATTTATTCTCACTTCTCATGTAGTTAAAGACAGTGAGTCCAGAAGGATGTGGTAGAACCTATTAGCTCATCCCTTTGAAAAACTTTATTTTTCTAAGATAAGGCTTAATCCTTTCCTCTGGAGATCATAGTCAAGCTTAGAAGTTTTTTGTGCTTTTTGTAACAATATTCACACTTTCTCTATTTCTCTCGTTCCATTTGAACAGGAGCTTAATGCATATTTGTCTCCACCAACCTGGGCAAAAGCATTCTACTTCTGTTGTCCAGTGTGGTGTTTGATAGTTACTTTAATGACAGCTGTTATCCCATCAAATGCTTGTGTTTAGGACACGAATATTGACTAGGCTGTTTGTCAGGTAATGACATGTTCAGTTATTTTTCTTCTGGTACAAGTCACTTAATCCTATTTAAATTATTAATAGAAAATTCAAGAGTAGCTAGAAAAATATTTGTGGACTGTATAAATCACCTTTTTAAAAATAACTCTTTCTTTGAAGAAGATGGGCAGCAAGACAAAATTTACCACTATGAATAGATACGAAAGTAATTTCAACATTTATTTTGAGAAATATTGTGCAATAGTCTCATCATGCTTTTTCTGCTTGGCAGGATAATACTGTGTCAGTGGATGACCCTCCCTGTATTACTAAGTTTGCAGCATATCTGGAAATAGATCTTATTTTTACTTAGGCGTTAAACTACAGTTGGGAAAAACATCCCCAAAGGTTTTAAGCTTAATAATAAGGAACAGCAGTGTTTGACATTTTAAATCATACTTTCTTTTTTTATTTTAAAAAAATTAATATATGGGAATAATCTGTTAAAAGCCAGGCCTGTAGCTGGATCACTACACCTAAAAATGATTTCATCACAAGGATTAGCTGGAAAAACAGTAATCATGAAGTTACTTTCAAAAATTATCTGTGGTAGCTAGAAGACTTTCAATACTCTTCTATTTCTCATTGTCTGTTAGTAAGATGGTATGTGTCTACAAAAGCTTCAAAACACAGTAGCCTTCTTAAGGCTCGGAGGAGATTTTGGTTTTATTTCTCTTCTCTTGCACTTTATTAACAATACATTCCTGTGTTTCTGCCTTAAGCTCTTCTAATTTCTCCAAACTCCAACCCAACTTGCCTTCTCCATTCTGCTGGCAGTATGGTTATTCAGCACTGCCATATTCAGTCATTTTGTATCTGAGACATACACCTCCATCTCCCCAGCGGGCAGTTTTTTCCAAAGAACCTAAGACACAAAATTATATTGTGGACCTGAGCAGCAAAACAAGAACCTGAGGTTTAACCAGCACTTTTAATTTTTGCATGTTTCAAGGACTGGTAGTGTGAATCATGCTGCTAAGCTGAGCAGAACAATTATGAATTTTTTTTCCCCTAAAGAATTAATGTTTCCCCCTACTTTCCAAACACATAATAGGACACAAAAGACTGTTCCTTTCTTTCCTTCTTGTTTAGTCTCTTATCTGGGCTGTTTTCCTATCCCCTTATTTCCTCTGTTCCATTTCATTTGTCTGTGCTAGTTTTCCTCCTCATATCTTTAATTCACTACACAAGTATTTTCAGTAGAGCTCAGACTGACTTTCAGTGTTACAAAGAAAATAATTATTTAAGTGGCAAAAATGCAACTTTGAAGTAAATTCTACTTTGAATCTTCTGGATGAAGGCACAAGTAAGGGTGCTTTTGAATTCAGTGCTGTGTAGAATAGAGATTAAATAGATGGAACAGGATGAAGATGAATGGTAATACTAGGTTGAGACAGGTTGCTTGGCAAGCTTGTCTTTTATTTGTCCAACCTATGATGTAACTTATATGAAAGTGTGTCGTGGTTTCAGCCCAGCCGGTAACAAAGGACCACGCAGCGCTCGCTCACTCCTCCTGCCCCCCTCCGGTGGGATAGGGAGGGCAATTGGAGGAGAGAAAAGGAAGAAAAAAAAAAACCAACCCAAAAATGGAACCTCGAGGGTTGAGATAAGGGCAGTTTACTGGGACAACACACACACACACACAAAAAGTTACAACAACGGTACTAGTAAAAGAGTATACAAAAGGAGTGATGCACAGTGCAACTGCTCACCACCCGGAACCGACGCTCCGCCACTTCCCCCACCGAAAGTCGAGAGCACTCCTCCCAGCCCGCTCCCCAGTTATATACTGGGCATGATGTCACATGGTATGGAATAGCTCCTTGGCTAGTTCAGGTCAGCTGCCCCGGCTATGCCCCCCCACCTCCCAGGTTCCTGTAAAAATTAACTCTATCCCAGCTGAACCCAGGACAAAGTGTTAAACATCATTATCCTTCAGCCTTTTTACATATCTTCAGATATTTTTGATCTAGAAATTGTGTGTATACCATTAGGCAGTATATGAAGCCTTTAAAACAAGTACTTTAAAAATAATATATTTGAAGACTGCAGTGTCATTAAATATCAGTAATTCCACATGTCAGAAGTGATTGGTTGATTAACTTCTAAAGATTGTTACAGTTGCGCAAAATATAAATACTAGGGCAGATGTGTGTGAGGATGGCGGAGCTGATAAGCAGGGACGTACTTCGGTACAAGCAGTTTAAAATGCTCCATTCCAGTATTAATAGTACTGGTAACATGTTTTTTTAATATGGCTATTCAATTCCAAAATTCAACACTGTGACTGGAGACTGAGAAGTTCAGCGTATTATTTGTCCTTTCTCCTTACTTGTATATTCCTACCTTTCTTTAGCACCAGAGCACATGCTTCTCTGATACTGCAGAAAGCTGCTTAAAATTAATTAATTAATTAACTAATTAACACTAACCAAGCAAATAGAAGTGAATGATTTTCCACATGTTTCAATGGTGGGACACTGACAGTGATGACTTTTATTGGTTTAAACAGTCATGGAGACAAAACCCATTACAGTGATAAAACCATTCATAACAAAATTATGGGATCATATATTAACTATCATACCTGTTTATAATTTTTTGGGGTGGACTATCAAAGTGTACAGAAGTAAAAGAAATGCTCTATTTTCTCATTTTTCAGTCACTTGATTTGTTAGAAATTAATGAAGAATGATGGGGGTTTTTTAAATATTTTTGTTTTGACACCAAAATTGTTTTGTGTGTTGAAAAATTTGTTTGGAGGGAAGATCTTATGTTATTACAACAGCAATATTTTAATTATTTTTTCATGAAGGTATGCTGCTCCGTCTCTATTTGGAAGTAGATATTGTACATGCAGAGGGATTTTAAACTGACAGACTTGCACTTTACAATCTTGGTTAACTCATTAAAACCCACATTTTTTTAATGGTTCTGTATTATACATTTTGCTCTCGGAAGACTTGAAATCTCTGCTTAGACTGGTTAGTTCAGCAGGCTCTGTCCTTGGTTCTAAGTATTTTCTTTGAAAGCTGCTGTCAGGGCCCTGAGCGCATCAACAGCCCCCCAAACTCCTCCTTGCAGGGTTGAGCTGCCTGTGCTCAAGGTCAGTGCTGATGTAGCACAGCTGCACAATTTTGGTTCAGACTGTTGAGCGGAGAGCTGTGTGAAAGATGCGAGAAGGAGGGGCCTGTTGATCTCTTTGCTTGGGTGCTGTACTTAAGCTCAGGCCATGCCCTTGGTCTTTGCCTGAGCCATGTTGGAGCGATGCTTGTGCCTGGCAACATTTCTGTCTGACCCAGATCCTCACCCATGGAGTGGACGTCCTGGCTTGATCTCAGGTCTTCATGACGGTGGACTTCCCTGGTGATCACTGTGACTGACCTGGCTGCCATCGCTGGACCTGATACTGACCCTGCCCTGCTGACTTGACTTCCTGGCTTGACCTCAGACCTTCCTCATCACTATGGGCTTGTCTGGTTATCTCGACTTCTGGCTGAATCTAGCTGCTGTCAGCAGACCTACTCAACTCGTCTTTCTCTGGGTACTGTGGGACTCCACCACTTGTTGGCGAGGGCACTGCCCCTTCCCGCCTTGTTTCCATACTTGGCACCTGCCTTGCTTTCTGTTATGGACCAGTGTGCCATTGCTGGTCCCTGGCAGCTGGTGGTTCTTCTGTTTTCACCGTTTACCTTCTAAAAGTCTTGAGAAAATTGATATGTTGAAATTAGTTCTTCACAGTAAGTTTTGGTCCCTTTGATACTGAAAATAAAGCTTTGCAAGTCCTACAAGAGATGTAGTCATGCACCGCTACCTGTCTGGTGTAGGTTGATCCTGAGGAAGAGATCTTTCTTGATCTTAAAATATGCACACTGGTCAGACTTTCAGCATTTCACAATAAAGCTGGCTTCATCTGTTAACAGCGTTCCCAACATTTTATTGCTTCCCAATGCACTACCTCAGAAATCATGATGTGAGCTACTGGAGCACAACTGGTTATGTATCACAAAGATAAACATCCCACAGTTCAGCAACTGTTGACCTATGGAAAATGCAGAGAAATGATCTGGTGGAGATAATCTGTAATTTTTTGTTTCATTTCTAAGTACAAGGAAGCACTGTGCTGAGTCAGACCTCTACACTAGACAGCAGAAAAATTCAAGTGCCGAGGTATTTTGCTTTGCTGAAGAAAAGGAAGGTCTTGTAGTCTACTGACTGTTGTAATTTAGAGTGCAAATTAGTAGGCACATATATACCAAAAGAGTGCAGTATTAGCAGTGCTGTCGAAGCTGAGTGATTTACAAGGCTGTCATGGTTAAACTGCATCCTATATAGGGGAGAGGCTGAAAAGTTTAGTTGAGTGTCACATGTAGCTTAAGAACAAGAGAACCTGAATGCTTGGGAAAAGAGTGCACTCTCATGTGAGATCATAAGACACTGCCCCAAGTGCCCTCCATCATAAGTCCTTAACTTACTTTCTTCCTTTTATGATAAAGGAGGGCTTAAATTGCAAGGTGGAGATTTTCTAGAATAATTGGATCCAAACACCATTTTGCATTTCTGATGGTCAGTAGCAAGCAGGATGCAGGTATTTTGCCTTTCCCAGAAGCACAGCCCAATTGTGCAGTCTTTTATGCTTGTGGATGTTGGTTTCAATCTCTGTTCTCAGTGACCCTGGAATTTGACTTTCTTCTTGCTGAGCTAGCATAAACTACCTTGTTGCTTCTTAACAGATAGTCCTTAACTTTTGCTGTTGCTGGTTCTTTCAGCTTTTTAGAATGTGTAAGTCAAGTAGAGGAACTGCATTCTGGACTACACAGTGTTGTTTGAGAAAGAACCCAATTGTATTAAAAGTATTTCACTTCCAGTACTGTGAATGGAACTACTTAAATAGTTCTTCAGTTTCAGAAGACAGTAGAGTTCAACATACAATAGCTCAATGCTGGCTTGACTGTAAGACAAAGGATACATGTTGGCTAGTGGGATGGTATAGGAATGACATTTGCTTCTAGTTTGTTTTTCCAATATATAGGTGTACTTGGTCCATACTTAAGCAGTGGGATAATCATTCCTAAAAAAGCATTAGGTAAGTGACAGATCATAATGTGTGTTTAGCTGTTAATTACTTCTGTTTATATTATTGTTAATAACTTAAAATAAATTTTACCTTTTTTCTTTTTAAGAATGATCAAACCCAGAAATTTCCAGTACACAGCTCTGTTGGGCATTTATGATATGTGGACTTATAGCAGTAACGCTTGGCAGTCATGGTTGGTGTGAGGTTATCTGCAGTAGTTTGCACTTAGGGAAAGTAAAGCTGGTTGTCTTGAATGATCTGGCAATTGCTCTTTCACAGAGGGGTTAGCTGCCTGAATTCCTTGGCTCTTTCTATGATGGAGGAGCTTGTATAGAACTGTAAATAATTCATGTTAGAACGGACCTCTGAAAGTCAAAAGGTCCAATCCCATACTCTAAGTAGGTCCACTTTAGAGATAGATCAGGTTGGTCATGTAGACACAGATTGTGGAACAACTAATGCATATTAATGTTTGGGAGTTTGAGTATTTCTTCAGACTGTGGGCAAAAATATGTGAGAAGCTATTAGTTTAATGTCTGTAAACGTAGTATTTGGCACATGGCGTAATCTTGAACAGTCCGCTTTGATATGTAGCTCAGCCCATTCTTGTTCAGCTCTCAAAAGATGCCCGAGTTTACAGCAATTTTTCTTTTTTAGCCTAGTGTTTTGCTGAACAGGTGTATCCATGGCTACCTATTAAAGTCTCTTTGACTTTACTTTTTATAGTGACAGTTATTATTTTACAGATTTGCACTCTTATCTCAAATAGTTCCTAAGGCAGATGGATTTTATATGGAACAATGTCAGGAAAACAATAGGAAGTAGAGCCAGAACGTACTACTTCTGTGATTAAGATTTTTTTTTAATGTAATATTTGACATTTTATACTTCAAAAAACACAACAAATGACTCCTTCTAAATAGTGTTGTCATATTCATATGACTTTCATATAAATTTTATAAGATTATATAACAAAATTAAAATATAATTAATTTTACCATGATTATTAGAAAATACCTATCTATCAAAAAGTGAAAAACTGAATTATGATGTTCCTCAAATTAGCTAACTTTTGTGATAGCTGATTTTTAAACTCAAAATACTTGTAGGACATGCTATGCTTTACATTTTCATTCTGAATGAAAGTAAAGGTAGTTCTACTGTTTAAAAAGTATAGCCTCCATAGAAAACATAAATCCCAAAATAACATAAAATCTGAAAGGAATATTTAATTTGTTGGTCATACTATTGCTAATATTGGCTTTTAAAGGGTGCTTTTTGAACAATGTTAGGTTTTTCTGCTGTATTTTATTCTTATATTTTGCTCCATGTCATAGACCAAATGTATTACCATTTGCTGCTTTTTATATCAGTATTGTTCAGAGAGAGGAGTTCGTGGGTACACCTGCTTAGGCTACAGAAAATGGTCAGCATCAAGAACAAACTCATATAAAAAGGTCATGAATCAATTAAGGCTGGAAGTTAAAAGATGATTTCTAACAGTGGGAGGAGAAAAATTCTGAAACACCTTCTGTTGTGAGTAATAATGACAAGCAGTATCACTATATTTAAGATGAAGCTTGATTAATTTGGGATTGTCTGATAAGTCATGATGGCAAAAGGCTGGAGTCTTTCACTATTCATAGACTCTTCAGTCCCATATTTCTAAATCCAGGATATATTAAAATAGCCAAAATTTTGCTTTTGACTCTATTTGTTGACACTTTGAGGAATGTTTTCTGTAATGTAATAGTTTCTCATTACTTTATATCTCCCCTAAACCAGAATTAATGTTCAGCTTCTCATGTAGTGCACTTTATGCTAACAGATGACTATATTGAATTACTGTATAAATGGGAAAAGACATTCCTGATAAATATATATGTGTATTTGTATGGCCGTGAAACATTATGAAAGGGTCACTGCACTGTCAGCATGTGAGCTGGTTTCAACTTGTTGACTAAGAAAATCTAGTGTCTTCAAAATAGAGCAAGAATTGTTTATATTTTAATACTTCATTATGTTCAGAAATAATGTAAGGGCAGCTAAGCAATGAGAGATTTAATCTGCACGGCATATGAAGTGACCAAATGCAGTATTTTCAGTACAGTAATACCGATAACTGGGAGATGCGCTAAGCGTCGATGTGGTGCCCCTTCCACATCTCACGTTTGTTATGAGACTTCAGCAATATGAACCAGAACTTTTTTTACCTCTGTCAGGTTGTTTACAAACTTCTTACCCAAATTGATCAATTTCTTTTCTTTCCATGAGATGTCATGTATCATGCGGTGGGAACATATATACCCTTTGTTGGAATTTAACAGCATGTATGATTAAATTGAATTAAGACAGTTTTATTGAAGTATATAATCAAGAAACTTCTAATCAGTCTTTGATCTTAATAAATTGTGTATTCTCCAGCCTATGGAACCTGGCACCACATGTTGCATGAGTGGATGCTGCTGGCTTATGTTGTAGTTTCAGTTTAAATCCCAATGGCCAGTGAGCTGTGATTAGCTCTATAACCCAGCAAAAGAGAATTTGCCGTTCAAGCTTTCCAAGTAGATTTATGTAGTCTGTCAAAGAACAAATAGATTACTAAGGGATTTGATGCGGTATTTACTGCTAATGGGCCCTTACTGCTGCAACAGCAGAACAAAAAGAAAGAATTCTTTTAGATGCAGTGGGAAATAAAGGGGTATTGTGATAGTGAATTTTGTACAGGGACTCTTCTGCACTCCTAAGTAACTGCACTTTGTGGACAGTCACTGAGGCTTCATTTCCCCAGCAGCATAAACCGCCAGGCAGCCAATCCCATTTGTGACTGTCCATTTCCAGTTGCACAGTCCTCTGCTAAAGTGGTGCTTGGCTCACCCATGCTGAGCTATTTTATCTCACCAGGTTAACAGAAAAGATTTGGAGGGTGGAAGGAGGGAAAGTCACAGCTGTTTTCTGTCAGTAGTCTCAGGCTGTGGTTTGATGCTGTGGTTAAACCAGTCTGATAGCCAAGTGCTGCCATGAGAACAGATCCATCCCTCTTCCAGCTTGAACTAGCTCACCTTAGACTCTTGTGAGCTTTAATGCTGGTATAAAGAAAGCAGCAGTAGCGTGTGGGTGGGATAAGACCATCGCTTTCAATGACAGCCATTAGAGCAGCATACAGTTAGGTAATGACAGCCTATTCCTTCAGTACATGCTGCTGAGTTTTTTTACATTTGTTTGGGGTGTGTGGGTACACTGAGAGCTCTGTCATCTACCAGCGTAATGCTGGTGCTGTGATGCCTGCCGTCAGTAGACAGGATTCTGAAATGTGTTGGGTGGCAGTGATCAATATTTCTTGTAGTGTTCACTGTTTTTCAGAACAACGAAGCATATGAAATAAGATGCTTGCTTACTTTTTATCCAGTCTGACCTTGTATTACTAATGCCTCTTTTAATGAGACAAATATGCAGTAGTTCATTTTAAGCAAATTATAAATCTCAGAAAGAAAAGTTACCTGACATAAGTAAATACTACTGTTAAAGTAAAGAAACTTGAAGCTGTGTATTTGATAAAGTGCTGTAGTTGGAGCTGGTTTTTTAAAAGGAAGCTTTTCAAATAAGATGAAAAATAATAAAATTGTATGTTACTGATTGCTCCATGACAATGAGGTGAATTTTTTTTAAACTGTTAAGTGAAAATTTCTTTTGAGATACTTGAGAAGAAAGTGATTTTCTATTTATAGTAGGATTTCAGAAAACACTTCTCAGAAGAGTGAAAACAAATTACTGTTTTCCAGAGATGAACAAAATGTAAACTTCAAAAAGCAAATGTCTAATAAATAGACAAATGTCAAAAAGGCAAAAGAAGCTTACCCCTGCTTATAGAAAATACTGAAACAGATCCTACTTGGAACAGATTACTTTTCTTTCTACTTTTGCTGGTATGAATGCAGAAATAACTTTTCTCATTATTTCAAAGCAAACTTGGTAGCAGTTAAATCATAAGACCTTGCAAAACTTTAAATTTCAAAACTTAAGTGTTAATACTTGTGCTGAGAGGAAGGGAAAAACATTTCTATAGAAATTTCATTCAATATATTTGTTCTTGTAAAATCACGTTTAAAGTATTGCTATTCAGTTGCAGTGTGGGCTGAGGTATCATGATCTCAGGACATCAGGAAAATCTCCGGCTATTTCACAAAGAAAGAATTTTTAAAGATTGCTAAACGTTTTGCAGAGAATCCAAATATGATCTTTTCAGAAGATAAAGCGACTTTTAAAATTTTTCATGTTTATGGTGTTTCGCAGTTTCCTTAATTGAATGTTTGTGGTTTTATGCTCCATGAATATCAACCAGCAGTGGCTGAAGATAGCTCCAACAGAATATCCTGATCAGCCACTTCTGTTCTTGTTGTCTTTGCATTTATTTGATTCCATTAATATAATGCTTCAGTAGTTATATCCCTTGAGAAAGACTTTGTAGTCCTTAGACAGGAAACAGATACGTTTGCAGTTTCTTGTGTATCCTTGGCCATTTTTCCTGTGTACAGTTCGAGAATGACAATACTCTTCTCATTCTTAGATATTTTCTTTCTAAGGATCGTAATGGTATTACTCTTGCTCCGCATTGTTTTGTTAAAGGACATTTTTCTGCTCTAAATGAATCCAGTCAAATTATGAGTATCCATTTGCTCCATCAGGATTTAATTTGCAGTATTTCTACTAAGAATATTTTACAATCCATTACACATGGCACTCTTTCCCATATGTTATACTGTTCTTTTTCATATTGCAGCTACTCATAATTTTGTGGGTTTAATTCTCTATTTTGCCTATCTGTCGGCTTTATTCTTAGCTATGAGTGAAATACTTGCTTTTCAAATTTTATGTAAATGAATAAGCCATGTATTTACCTGAAATTAGTCATTGTAGTTTGATTCTGATCACTTGAGGCTTGCTGTTTCATATGTAGCTGCAAAGATGACAAAAATATCCATCACCAAGGTAAAAAGTCATAAAGTGTTTTCATGTGCTTCTTCTGTTGGTGAAAGTGAAATGTACCTATTTCATACCTTTAGCAGATACCTTTGTATTTTCAGAAATTCTGGTTTGCATGTTGTGCCTATGAGTAAATAAAAATTAAGGTGTCAAGATCAGGTTCTATGATATGCTGGTATCTGTAAGTGGACATCACCATACCAGGTTTCTGATGCTACCTAACTAACATGGCTAAGTCCCATAAAAAGGCTGTCATTAACATGTAAAAGTTGTTCAGGCTTTATTCCCAGACAGTTATTGAATTGCCAAGATTGACAGTGAGGGGTTAAATACAATAATTTTGTTTTGATGTGACACTTTCCTATTAGATTACATACTTTGCTAATTAGCTCATATGCAGAATCATTTCCAAGAGTCTCTAAAAAGTCATGGTTATAAAATTGCTTTCCATTCATCCTGCCATGGCTTTGAATCTGTGGTCAGAAAAGTTAATATTTCTTTATTGTAATAGTTTTCCTGATTTATAATGTGAAATTTTAAAAACAAATTGGTTGCTTGAAAAAATTTTTAATGCTCTTTCTGATGTTTAAAACGTCTGTTGGTGGCTCAACAGAAATCCTCCTTTACTTGCAGACAGTTTACCTTACATGAATTAATTTGAAGAGCTGGTAGATTGCAGTATCTATTTTTGATTACTTAAATGAATCAGCAGTTTTAATATAAATAAATATATAATTTTAATGTAAATTAATATAGTTATAATTTTGGCTAATTTAACTGCTATAAATAATTTTTATAGCATGTGCTTATTTTTCCAACGTATCTTTTGATGTATGTAGGAGAAAAGCTTTCACAAATATTTGGTACAAACAATAAATTCGTATTTCTTAAAAGGGCAGTTCTAAAGAAGGAAAGTCACCTATAAAAATATCTAGAAATGTGGGAACATTTCAGTAGTACTCTTCCACCTCTACTTAGGGAAATTGGGCAGCATTTCAATTCGTTAGTATGTATCTACTATCCCAGTCCACTCAAAATTCTTTTACAAAATTCTTTCACTGAGTTTTGGTTAGTGTGGGCCTGTGACGGTTATACAGAAGTTCTGTATCCTGATCTTAGTTTTGTACAGGATTACTGTTTATCTCTACTTATGACTTTCTCAGGGCTGGAATACTAGATATTTATGGGATAAACATTCAAACCAAATAGCTTCCTGTTCTAGATAACTAAATAACTAAGCAGAAGATGAGGTGTGAAAATAAATCATATTTCAGCAGAACAGATTATTACTCAGATGTTAATACCTGCGTGCTTATAGAGACAGACAGTAAGAGAGCAAAACCTGCTGTTTTAATCTGATAGTTAACAGTTCAATATTGAGAAATATTGCTTGCCACCCTCCCTGTAGGAGAAAAAAATTAATCTCCTATTTGATTTGCGTGAAGATTATCTTCCCCTCAACAGCACTGAATTTAATTTTATATGCAAAGCTACTTTGACTGACATTCTCTTGGCATTTATTGTTTGCTGGAATTTGGATTTAATGTGCATTCAGTAAAAAAAAAAAGAAAAAATATGAAACCAGCATTTAAAATAAAGTAACTAAGTCTATTTTTAGTAGCACCTATAAAGCCTTGTCTGTATGAGCCAAACGTACAATCAGTTGCAAACCTTCAATTGGTAACGCAGCTTATATTTATAAAACTCAAAAGTTATTGCTTTCCTGTAAATTTGTCATTTACCTCCCTGGCATGTGAGTACTTTCTATATATGAAACCACTATTTGTCTGGTTTACCTTCCATTGTCTTTTCTGCTTTATTGAGAAAACTCACTCAACACACTCATATAAATCTTGAGCTTATCAGTCTCACTTTGGATATGTATAGCTTTAAAACTGTGCATACGAACTGGTATTGCACTTCTGTCTTTCAGGGATAAAGACCTTATTATCTAAATATTTTATTGCTGATTGTCTTTAGCTGTATCATTGTCTCTAAAAAAAAGAATAAATAAATAAACTTGCTGATCATGTTCACTCAGTGTATTGGCAGAGTTGTGTTTGAAGGCTCAAGAAATCCAGAGGCTTTTGGTGCTCCTTTAAGAAGGTCTGCAGAGGGATTTAATGAAATTGGTGATAATGAAGTGATACCAACATGCAAATGACAGACATCACTGTGTATCTTCCTAAGTAGATCATATATTGTGCTTAATCCCTGTTTCCTTGTGCTTGTGTAATTTTGGGTTTGGATGACAGCTATCTGACTTGACTCAGTATTGACAGAACACAGTTGATAATGTTAAACTTTCGGGGAGCAATAGTGGTAGAAATATTTATCCATCAGGTGAAGAGATCTTTTTTTTATATGTATACTCATTTTCACAGTCTCTTTGATATGCTGTTTAATGATCAGTTGGCTTTTATGGCATTTATACCAGCATCTTTCTGTATGGTCCTCCTGTTCCTTACTTCTTCCCACCTTCCCCAAAGGCTGGTTTGTAGAGAAGTCTTCATTCTGCCCTGCATCTTACGAAGAATATGCAACATTCATGGTTTAGATACTGAATTGCCTTCAGTTCCAAAATCAAAAGTTTATCTCTAAAAATGTGTTTTGATTTCAGTACATGTTATGCCCGTGTTTGCTTCTGTGTGTTCAGAAATTAGTACGAACACTTTATTTGTGGAATGTTTGATCCTTTGAGGGAGTCTTAGCTGAAGGCTTTGTGCTTTAGAGACTGCTTCTCTTCCTCCTTAGTCTGGCAAAGACCAAATAAATTAATCTCTTGGGGTACTTGTCTGACTCATGTTCTCTGTTACCCAGCCAGAAAGCAGGATAAATTAACCCTCACAAAACTCTCTGCTGGCACAGCTAGATTGCTCCCCATTTGTGAACAAGTTTGGCTATGATTTAATCATGTAGTGTGCAGTGCAGTCCTACTCTAATAACAGAACTGCATGCTTTTCTAAATGTGAATTGATCCTGAACTGAGTGACATAGCAATTTTGGGGGGTTGTTTTAACTGTGTGTAGTTGATTGGAGATACCATGTAATTTTTCTATTGACAGATGAATGCAATTTGGCAGGGATTACCTATATGAGTATTGAGTACAACTGTTGCCTCTTATTTATTAGTTAAGCTTGTATTTTGTTCATTAGCAGTGCTATGCAGCTACATCTAAAAATAAAAATGAAAAGAGTTTTGTTTTTCTCTACTTTTTTCCCAGTTATCTTTAGAGCTTGACACTCCCTGGCACAGAACTCGTACTATGCACTCTCCAGTGGCCTTTCAGAAAGGCTTTTCAGTCTTTGTTGACCCATTTCCTGGATTAGTCTGGCTAAGTTATGGATTATTTTGTCTATTAAGCTTTTTCTTGTGTCCAGTAATTCAAGAATGGCATATTGGCATAATAATGTATTCAACTAGTTGAGTTTCCAAATCCATGTTTATAACTCTTTACAAAAGTCTGAAGTTAGTGATAACATTTTGATTTCATGCCATACAGAGGACAGTTAATAATTTGTCAAGTACATTTTGTGTTTGGGGTTTTTTTTAATCATGGTTAAATAAATACTTAAATTCTAGAACAACAGGAAGCAGGCAGAATGATACATTTGTTGATGTAGGATGTCAGATAATTTAGTACAAATTACAGATTCTTTAAATACTTGAAAACAGTGAAGGTCAGGAAGCCTCCATTCAAAATTTTCCAGCATATGTATAATATTTTACAGGATGTCTGTCTGTAGACTGCAGAAGAGTAATCTGTAAAAATCAACTTGTTTGTTGTTTTTCATGTTGTCTATTTATGCCCTGACAAATTAGGATCGGATGTAGTGTGGAGTCTGAAGACCAGTATATGGTTCAAGGTTACAGTCAGACACGATTGTGTCTTGTAGCATGAGGAAACTGGGCTCAGGCTATTATTCGCAACTGTTTGTTTTCAGTAAACAACATGCAAGGCTTGAAACAACACCTTGGTGGCTTGGTCAAATAATTTAATCAATGGTTTAAATGGTTTAAAAAAGGAAAGTAATCAAAAGTCTTACTATTTATAATTTGTTTGATTCTATCAGATGAAAATTTCCTTCACAGTCATGATATTGCTAATATTCCTGAAAACATATATTTCAAAGTATGTGTGGAGCAATAATTTTGTATTGAGTTAGTGGCTATCATCTTGAAAATAAGAAAATTCCAGATTAGATGTCTATATTGTACACTTAATTTTATTTATTTTATATTCTTCTGTATCATATACAGAGTATTAAAAAAAAAAAAAAAGACAAAAAAAAAGAGAGAGAAGGAAAACAACTGGTACCAAAGAAGCTGTCTGGACTGTGCAAGTTTTTCAGTCAGTGGAAGTGGTTAGCCTGGGTTTCACTGTCCAATTGTGTTTCCAAACTGAGTAGCCTGTTTTCAAGAAGTTGGTCAATATTGGTGATTAGCTTCTCAATGGAAGAGCACTTCTGTTATGCAAAAAAAGCCCCAAAACAAAACCCCCCAAAATTTCAGAACCTCTCCTTAGGTATAAATTTTAATATTTCCTAGGCTGTGAAGCTTTCATTCAGGAAAGAAAAGGGTAAGAGCCAGTGAAGTTCTCACTTTAAACTGGCTTCTGTGAAAGATACCTAAAGAAATTACCTTGGTTATTTTAATTTTTTTAATTGTATTGTTACTTCTCCTAATTTATGCATATTTATATGAACTCTGATTACACAGGACAAGTCAAATGCTCTCATTGTAGTATATTCATTTGTATTGTACTTACCTTGTAGAAATGAAAATAATTTTGGTTTGAAATGCAAGCACACAGGATTCCTAGTCTCTTTTTTTTTCTGTTTCTGCTAGAATGCGGCCAGTTTTGGTGAGGTGACTTTCTGCTTTTTGTGCATTCAGAACACAGAAAATGGTTGAGAGAGTTTAGAAATAACTGTTAGATGGAGATTCAATCCATTGAGAATTCTAGGTTCAGCTTGAAGTTAAGAACATCTATAAAGTTATGTCGGTTACCTAAGGCAACTATCTCACGTTTCCCATGCAGGTTTCTTGTAGGTGTTTGAACTTAGCCCAGATGCACAGTCAGGGTGTGCAGGAGATCTGTATCCTGCCCTTGGCTCTCTGCTGCTCTCCTGAGGCGTTTCCTTGTGCAGGGAATTTAGCCAATGATAGATCGCACAGCAGTAATGTACACAGTTCACAGTTGCTTTTAACTGCTTTTTCCAAGGACCTGCTAACTTGGACATGTGACAGGGATTGCCATAGTGGAGAGACAATGCTTCTTATCCCTTTTGATATGTGAGCAGTTAGCCATTGAGCTTTCCTTGCCCCTACCAGCCTGTCTCCTTGCTTTGACAATGGCTTTCATTTGTCCCTGTTCCCGGTGTCCTTACTGGGTTTTTTTCTGCTATTCCTTACAAGACCTGCTGATTTGAGACACATGTGTTTAGATGCTCTCAATTTTTGTCACTTCCATAACTTCTGCATATAAAGCAATGCTTTTGTCTGACTCAGCAAACCTGGGGCTACATCTGGTGCTTTGATATCACAACAAACATTTCAAATTCATCTTTTGTGACCAGTTAAAATGTAGTGAACATCTGAGAGACACCAAGTTTATACATGGGAGATAGTTGCTAAAAATAGCCATCTCAAATATCAAATTATATTGGTGCTGATATTGGCTGTGGATGTTATCTACCTTGACTTCAGCAAGGCCTTTGACACTGTCTCTCATGGCATACTCCTTGAGAAGCTGGCGTCTCATGGCTTGGACAAGTGTACTCTTCACTGGGTGAAAAACTGGCTAGATGGACGAGCCCAGAGGGTTGTGGCGAATGGGGTGAAATCCAGTTGGCAGCCGGTCACAAGTGGTGTTCCCCAGGGCTCGGTGTTGGGCCCCGTTCTGTTTAATATCTTTATCAATGATTTGGATGAGGGGATTGAGTGCACCCTCAGCAAGTTTGCAGATGACACCAAGTTGGTGGGAAGGGTCGATCTGCTTGAGGGTAGGGAGGCTCTACAGAGGGATCTGGACAGGCTGGATTGATGGGCTGAGGCCAACTGTACGAAGTTCAACAAGGCCAAGTGCCGGGTCCTGCACTTGGGTCACAACAACCCCATGCAGCGCTACAGGCTTGGGGAAGAGTGGCTGGAAAGCTGCCCGGCAGAGAAAGACCTAGGGGTGCTGGTCAACAGCCGGGTGAATATGAGCCAGCAGTGTGCCCAGGTGGCCAAGGCAGCCAACGGCATCCTGGCCTGTATCAGAAATAGTGTGGCCGGCAGGAGCAGGGAGGTGATTGTTCCCCTGTACTCAGCACTGGTGAGGCCGCACCTCGAGTCCTGTGTTCAGTTTTGGGCCCCCCACTACAGGAAAGACATTGAGGTGCTGGAGCGTGTCCAGAGAAGGGCAACCAAGTTGGTGAGGGGCCTGGAGCACAAGTCTTATGAGGAGCGGCTGAGGGACCTGGGGCTGTTTAGTCTGGAGAAGAGGAGGCTGAGGGGAGACCTGATCGCTCTCTGTAACTGCCTGAAGGGGGGTTGTAGTGAGGTGGGTGATGGTCTCTTCTGTCAGATGGCTGGAGATAGGACAAGAGGAAATGGCCTCAAGTTGCGGCAAGGGAGATTTAGGTTAGATATTAGGAAAAATTTCTTTACTGAGAGGGTTGTCACACATTGGAATAGGCTGCCCAGGGAAGTGGTGGAGTCACCATCCCTGGAGGTATTCAAAAAGCGAGTAGACGGGGTACTCCATAACATGGTTTAGTGGGCATGGATGATGGTTGGACTCGATGATCTTGAAGGTCTTTTCCAACCTAGATGATTCTATGATCCTATGATTAAGCTACAATGAGAAATGCCTTTGTGGAGCAGAAACTGAAGCTTTATCTGCAGCCACTAATATGCAGCAAAACCAGACTAGTGAAACTATGAAAGCCTCACAAATAGTATCATTGCTGCTTAATAGTATAAATTTTAAAAAGCATTGGTTTATTTCTTTTTTTCCTTCTTTTTATTCCAGGAACTGTTGCCTTTTGAGTATAGTCCCTTTCTCCTCCAGTAAAACCTTGGGAGGAAGATAGAACTTGTAAACACCAGGCTTACTGCAATTGAGTTCAGATAACAAACCTGTTATTGTTGTACTTTCCCCACGCCTCCACGAGTTTTACAGAAATGAAGACCTTATTTTTCTGGTTACCAGGAATATACTGTATTAGATAGAAAAGTTGGAACTTCGGTGGAACTTCAGTGCTGAGTTTTGACCTGTCTTCTAACATAGTCTACATGAATTGAGTTCTTAAAAGAAACTATCAAGAAAAATCAGCAAGAAAAAAAAAATTACAATGACTAGACATCCAAAATTTTCTGTAAATTGAAGACACTTACGAAAATCCATTTCTTACAGTGGTAAAGATAAAAATCAGACATACAGGTTAACACTATATATGAGCATGAAG